>NC_058520.1:346475669-347675669 GCF_904849725.1 Hordeum vulgare subsp. vulgare | reverse complement strand
AAGGCTCACTAGGGACAGTGTGTTGTCCATGTATCCACACATGTATTTGAGTTTCCAATCAATACAATTCTAGAATGGATAATAAACGATCATCATGAACAAGGAAATGTAATAATAACCAATTTATTATTGCCTCTAGGGCATATTTCCAATAGTCTGCCACTTGCACTAGAGTCAATAATCTAGTTCACACCACTATGTCATTGTAATAAATCTAACACCCATACAGGTCTGGGGCTTGATCATGTCTTACTTGTGAGAAAGGTTTTTTTAGTCAACGGGCCTGAAGCTTTCCGATCCGTGTGTGCTTCACAAATCTCTATGTCATCTTGTAGATGCTGCTATCACGTGCCATTTGGAACTATTCTAAATGACTGCTCCATTATACGAATCCGGTTTGCTACTCAGAGTCATCTGGATTAGTGTCAAAGCTTGCATCAATGTAACCCTTTACGATGAACTCTTTTATCACCTCCATAATCGAGAAACATTTCCTTAGTCCTCAAGTTACTAAGGATAATTTTGACCGTTGTCCAGTAATCCATTCTTGGATCACTTTTGTACCCCTTGACAAATTCATGGCAAGGCAGACATGAGGTGCGGTAAACAACATAGCATACTATAGAGCCTATGGCTAATGCATAGGGGGTGACCTTCATCCTTTCTCTTTCTTCTGTCGTGGTCGGGCTTTGCGTCTTACTCAATATTCACACCTTATAACACAGCCAAGATCTCCTTCTTTGACTGATCTATTTTGAACTCCTTCGAAATCTTGTCATGGTATGTATTCATTTGAAAGTTCTATTAAGCATTTTGATCTATCTCCATAGATCTTGACGCTCAATGTTCAAGTAGCTCAATCCAGGTTTTCCTTTGAAAAACACTTTTCAAACAACCATATATGCTTTCCAAAAATTCTACATCATTTCCAATCAACAATATGTCAACCACATATACTCATCAGAAATTCTATAGTGCTCCCACTCACTTTCTTGGAAATACAGGTTTCTCATAAACTTTGTATAAACCCAAAAGCTTTGATCATCTTATCAAAGCGTATATTCCAACTACGAGATGCTTGCACGAGTCCATAGAAGGATTGCTGGACCTTGCATACTTTTTAGAACCTTAGGATCGAGAAAACCTTTTGGTTGTATCACATAAAACCTTTCCTCAAGGAAACCGTCGAGGAAACAATGTTTTGACATCCTATCTGCAAGATTTCATAATAAATAATGCATCAACTACTAACATAATTCCAAGAGACTTTAGCATCGCTACGGGTGAGAAAGTCTCATCGTAGTCAACTCCTTGAACTTGTTGGAAACCTCTTTGCAACAAGTCGAGCTTTATAAATGGTGACATTCACCATCATCGTCTGTCTTCCTTTTAAAGATCCACTTCTACTTAACAGCCTTACGACCATCAAGTAGTTCTTCCAAAGTCCACACTTTGTTTTCGTACATAGATCCTATCTCAGATTTCATGACCTTCAGCCATTCATCGGAATCCGGTCCCACCATTGCTTCTCCATAGCTTGTAGGTTCATTGTGGTCCAACAACATGAACTCCAAGATAGGATTACCGTACCACTCTGGAGAAGTATGTGTTCCTTGTCGACCTACGAGGTTTGGTAGTAACTTGATCCGAAGCTTCATGATCACCATCATCAGCTTCCACTTCAACTGGTGTAGGCGCCACAGGAACAATTTTGTGTGTTCTTCTACTTTCTGGTTGAAGTGATGGTTCAATAACCTCATCAAGTTCTACCATCCTCCCACTCAATTCTTTCGAGAGAAACTCTTTCTCGAGAAAGGACTCATTTCTAGAAACAAACACTTTGCTTTGGATCTGAGATAGGAGGTATACCCAACTATTTTGGGTGTCCTATGAAGATGCATTTATCCGCTTTGGGTTCGAGCTTATCAGGCTGAATCCTTTTGACATAAGCATCATAGCCCCAAACTTTAAGAAAGACAGCTTAGGTTTCTCCAAACCATAGTTCATACTATGTCATCTCAACGGAATTATGTGGTGCCCTATTTAAAGTGAATGTGGTTGTCTCTAATGCCTAAACCCAAAACAATAGTGGTAATTTGATAAGAGCCATCATAGTATGCACCATATCCAATAGGGTGCGGCTATGACGTTCGGACACACCATCACACTATGGTCTTCCAGGTGGCATGAGTTGTGAAACAATTTTCACATTGTCTTAAATGTATACCAAACTCGCTACTCAGATATATATTTACCTCCACGATCACATCGTAGACATATTATCCTCTTGTCACGATGATCTTCAACTTCACTGTGAAATTGCTTGAGCTTTCCAATATTTCAAAACTTGTGATTCATCGAGTAAATACACCTATATCTAGTCAAATCATCAGTGAAGTGAGAACATAACGATATCCACTGCGTGCCTCAGCACTCATTGGACTGCATACATCAAAATGTATTATTTCCAATAAGTTTCTTGCTTGTTCCAACACAAGAAAACGAGGTCTTCAGTCAACTTTCCCATGTGCCATGATTTGCATGTCTCAAGCGATTCAAAATCAAGTGAGTCCAAACGGTCCATCTACATGGAGTTTCTTCATGTGTTTACACCAATAGGCATGGTCCGCATGTCTCAAACGATTCACAAATGAGTGAGTCCAAATATCCATCAGCATGGAGCTTCGTCGTGTATTTTATACCAATATGACTTAAGCAGCAGTGCCACAAGTAAGTGGTACTATCATTATTACTTTGTATCTTTTGGCATCAATATTATGAACATGTGTATCAGTACAATCGATATTCAATAAACCATTGAAGGTATTATTCAAGTAAACAGAGTAACCATTATTCTCTTTAAATGAATAATCATATTGCAATAAACACGATCTAATCATGTTCATGCTCAACGCAAATATCAGATAACATTTATTTAGGTTGAACACTAATCCTGATGGTAGAGGGAGCATGTGATGGTTGATCACATCAACCTTGGAATCACTTCCAACACACATTGTCACCTCACCCTTGCTAGTACCATTTATTCCGTAGCTATAATTTCGAGTTACTAACACTTAGCAACTGAACCGGTATCTAATACCCAGGTGCTACTAGGAGTACTAATAAGGTACACACCAATATCACGTATATCTAATATACTTTTGTCGACTTTGCCAGCCTTCTTATCTACCAAGTATCTAGGGTAGTTCTGTTTCAGCGACCGTTTCCCTCATAATAGAAGCACTTAGTCTCGGGTTTGGGTTAAACCTTGGGTTTCTTTACTAGAGAGGCAACCGGTTTGCCATTCATGAAGTATACCTTCTTGCCCTTGCCCTTCTTGAAACTAGTGGTTTTACTAACCATCAACAATTGATGGTCCTACTTGACTTCTACTTTCATGGTTTCTAACATCGTGAATAACTCAGGGATCATCTTGTTCATCCCTGGTATGTTATAGTTCATCATGAAGCTCTAGTAGCTTGGGGGCAGTGACTTTGGAGAACTATGTCAATCACTATCTTATCTGGAAGATCAACTCCCACTTGATTCAAGCGATTGTAGCACCCAGACAATCTGAGCACATGCTCAACGATTGAGCTTTTCTCCCTTACTTTGTAGGCCAAGAATTTTGTCGGAGGTCTCATACCTCTCAAAACGAGACGAGGCCGAAATCCTAATTTCAGCTCTTGAAACATCTCATATGTCCCGTGACGTTCAAAACATCATGGGCGCCTCAATTCTAAGTTATAAATCATGACGCACTGAACTATCACGTAGTCATCAAATACATGTATGTGAGATGGTCGCAACATCCACAGAAGACGCTCGGGGGGGGGGGTAGCACACCGAGCGGTGCATTAAGGACATAAGCCTTCTATGCAGCAATGAGGACAATCCTTAGTTTATGGACCCAGTCTGCATAATTTCTACTATCATCTTTCAACTAAGTTTTCTCTAGGAACATAAAAACAGTGGAGCTACAACGCAAGCTACAACATAATTAGCAAAGACATTTTGACTATGTTCATGATAACAAGTTAAATTAATCATATTACTTAAGAAATCCCACTCAAATTGACATCCCTCTAGTCATTCGAGCGACACATGATCCAAATTCACCAACTCAAGTCCGATCATCACGTGAGTTGAGTTGGCTTCAATGGTGAACATCTCTTTGTTGACCATACCTACTATATGACTCATGTTCGAACTTTCAGTCTCTTCTGTTTCGAGGCCATGTATGTACATGCTAGGCTCGTCAAGTTTAACCTGAGTGTTCCACGTGTGCAAAACTGTCTTGCACCCGTTGTATGTGAATTTAGAGTTTATCACACCCGATCATCACGTGGTGTCTCGAAACGAGGAACTGTCGCAACAGTGCACACTCCGGGAGAACACAATTTTATCTTGAAATTTTAGTGTGGGGTCACCTTATAATGCTACCATTGTACTAACTAAAACAAGGTGCATAAAAGGATTAACGTCACATGCAAATCATAAGTGACATGATATGGCCATCATCTTCTGCTTTTGATCTCCATCACCAAAGCACCGATATGTTCTCCATCTTCACCGGCACCACACCATGATCTCCATCATTGTGATGCCATCGAGCTTGTCGCGCCAACTATGTTGTTACTACTAAAGCTACTGAACTGGCGATAAAGTAAAGCATCACAGGCGCAAAATAATTAAAGACAACCCTATGGCTCCTGCCGGTTGCCGTAGCATCGACATGCAAGTCAATATTTAACTATTACAACATGATCACTCATAATCAAATATATCACATCATGTCGTTGGCCATATCACATCACATGCATACCTTGCAAAAACAAGTTAGACTTCCTCTAATTTGTTGTTGCATGTTTTACGTGGATGCTATGGGTATCTAGTATGATCGCATCTTACTTACGCAAAACCACAACGGTGATACACAAGTTGCTATTTAACCTTCTCCAAGGACTGCCTCTCTCAAATCCGATTCAACTAAAGTAGGAGAAACAGACACCCGCCAGCCATCTTTATACAACAAGTTGCATGTTAGTCGATGGAACCGGTCTCTCGTAAGCGTACGAGTAATTTTGGTCCGGGCCACTTCATCCAACAATACCGTCGAATCAAGAAATTACTAAGGAGGGAAGCAATCTGAATATCAACACCCACAAACTCCTTTGTGTTCTACTCGAGATGTCATCTATACATAGACCTAGCTCATGATGCCACTATTGGGGAACATCGCATGGGAAACAAAAAATTTCCTACGCGCACATAAGATATATCCAAGGTGATGACCATCTACGAGAGGAGAGAGTGCATCTACATACCCTTGTAGATCGCTAAGAAGAAGCGTATATGACGTGGTTGATGTAGTCGAACATCTTCCTAATCCAAATCACAATCCATCCTGCGATCCCATCACGATCTGTCCTACGATCTCATCACGATCCGTCCCGCGATCTCATCACAATCCATCCCGCGATCTCATGACGATCCATCTTGATCTAGTGCCGAACGGACGACACCTCCTTGTTCAGGACATGTATAGCTCGATGATGATTTCCGCCTTCTTGATCCAACAAGAGGGAGCAGACAGGTAGCTAAGTTCTCTGATAGCCTAACGGCATGGCGACGATGGTGGTGGAGAAGATCCGGCAGGGCTTCGATGTGCACTGTCGAACCTATTCTAGAGGAAGAACGAACTAGAGGGAGGGAGAGGAGTTGCGCCTTGGAATAAGGTGTTGGCTGTCGTCTCTTCCCTCTAGTATATATAGGAGGAAGGGGCAAGGGGTGGCGCACCAAGAAGGAGGAGTCCTCCTCCACTAAGGGAGATGGAGTCCTACTCCTAGTAGGATTCCCTCCCACTTGGCCTCCTCCCACCTCCTTGGCGCAAGGGCCTTTAGGGTCTGGCTAACCAACCCACTAAGGGCTGGTGCGCCACCTCTTACGCCCATGTGGCCCCTGGGGTGGGCGTACTTCTCCAAATGGACCCCCGGAACCCATTCGTCATTCCCAATACACTACCGGAAATGCCCGAAACTATTCCGGAGTCCAAATACCCTCTTCCTATATATCAATCTTTGACTCCGGACCATTCTGGAACTCCTCGTGACGTCTAGGATCTCATCCGGGACTGTGAACAGCCTTAGTTCACCAACATACATAAGTCAACTGTACCAAAATGTCACCTAACCTTAAGTGTGCAGACCCTGCGGGTTCGAGAACTATGCGTTCATAACTGAGACACTCTCCGGTCAATAACCAATAGCGTGACCTGGATGCCCATATTGGCTCCTATATATTCTACGAAGATATTTACCGGTCGAATCTCTATGTCAAGGATTCAGTTAATCCCGTATACAATCCCCTTTGTCCATCGGTATGTTACCTGCCCGAGATTCGATCGTCGATATCTCTATACCTAGTTCAATCTCGTTGCTGGCAAGTCTCTTTACTCGTTCTGTAATACAAGATCCCGTGACTAACTCTTTAGTCACATTACTTGCAAGGCTTGTTGTGATATTGCATTACCGAGTGGGCCCCCATATACCTCTCCGTCACACAGAGTGACAAATCCCAGTCTTGATCCATGCCAACCCAACAGACACCTTCGGAGATACCTGTAGAGCACCTTTATAGCCACCCAGTTACGTTGTGACGTTTGATGCACACAAGGTATTCCTCCGATGTCTAGGAGTTGCATGATCTCATGGTCATAGGAACAGATACTTTGACATGTAGAAAACAGTAGCAATAAATTGAGACGATCATATGCTATGTTCATATTTTGGGTCTTGTCCATCACATCATTCTCCTAATGATGTGATCCCGTTATCATATGACATCTCATGTGTATGGCGAGGAAACCTTGACCATCTTTGATCAACGAGCTAGTCCTTCACGGGCTCAATAGGGACAGTGTGTTGTCTATGTATCCACACATGTAGAGTTTCCAAATCAATACAATTCTGGCATGGATAATGAACAATCATCATGAACAAGGAAATATAATAATAACCAATTTGTTTTTGCCTCTAGGGCATATTTCTAACAGTCTATGCATATATTGTAAGCCGGTGGTTGCCTTATAAAAACCCCGGTATCCACCCATGCAGAGGGGTTAAGCTCCCTCGGGTCGATCGCTCACAGGAAGATCCTCTCATACTCTCATTTCCACACCCATGAGGCAACAACAAGGGCGAACTAATCCCCTTCTTCCTCCTCTAGCATACTGCTCAAGGAGCACCATTGTATCAGTTGTCTACCACATACTAGATCGAGAAGGACTAGGGGTATTACCTCCCACTGAGGGTCCCGAACCTCGGTACATCGTGTGTCGCACATCATTCGTCCCCAATCCTGCTCCCAAAGCCCGCCACCACACATTGGCACCAACCACTAGAGATAAGCCACCACGATGGCATCTCTCGCGCCAAAACACATTTTCCAACATAGTAGCACTGGCAGTTGTCAAAATTTGCAGGAACAAAATCACTATTACGATGCAATTTTGCAATTGAAATTTACTAAACATATATGTCATTCATAGATTGAGAAGTGGTCTTTGTACAAAACAGTTCAACTCGATAGCTGATCCGAAGAAACTTTTCCACGATTGTTTCCAACCACGTACTGAAATAGCTAGTTCAACTACATATAGTAGCTAATTTAAAGTAGGTAGTACAGTTCAACCATATCTATAGTTAGATGAACTGAACAAAAAAGCCCCTAAATGCTACAATGGTGGGGCTTTGTACTACTTCCAGCAGAATTGAGCATGCTTAGTAATATCGAGAGGAGGAGAAGCATGCCGACGAGATGGTGGAGTCGAGTCTGCTGCGTGTCAATGTTGCCCTCCGCCGCTCCAAACGTGCCTCCTCGAAGTGACATGACTCGGCGTAGATCTCCGCATTCTACGCCGCTGTTGTAGCTTATCCTGCGGCCACATCATATGTGAGCTTCTTCACATGCACGACCTGGCGCTCCACCTCCTTCTCGAGGAAGTATATGTAGCACCCAAGGTTTGTGACGCATAAGCCTAGTGGCAGGCCTTTGGCAGCCTTCACCTCCCACATTTGGGCCGCAATGGCGGAGCCGGTGATGACCCGGCCGCTTGGCGGCAGGGTCGCGGCCAAGGCAGACGTCTGTGTGGTGGCGGCCAAGGTGGCCATCGCTAGGGTGGTCGCCCCGGCGGATACCAATGGGGTGTCTTCCATGGCGGCCACCGGCAGTAGCTGCCTTCGGGGAGCAATGGTGGAGCGTGTAGTTGGTGGCGTGTGCACACCCACCAGGGACGCCACATGCACTTCACGGTTCAGAGGACTGCCGCACCAATGTGGTGAATCCTCTGAGCTGGAGCTGTCCTCTAGCGGAGTAGCTGAGCAATGACGACCGGCCAGTGCCATTGGCGATAGGGGAGAAGAAAACTAGATAAGCTACGGGGAAGAAGGGGATGAAGGCAATGTGGAGCCGCCGACCATGAGGGTTTATATATCAAGCCGACAACCTTTGGGTTTTGGGGGGATTTCGCCGAGATGGGCGGGAATCTAGAGTCATAGAACGGTTTTGTGTGTGGGAACCTATGTGGTTGTGCGCAGGAATGGGCTCATCGAGCCGACACGTAGCCAAAAGAAACGCTTGTGCGATACCGAAGCATGCACTGGAATTATCGCGCGGAAACACTGTGACAAGACGTGAGAGAGGAGGACAGGGTGATGAGCAGGGAGATGAGTAATAATAATAAAATGTGTGTGATATTAATACCGACAAATGGCACTTCCCTACATAGCATCGGTAATGATTTAGTCAATCGCTGACAATTGTTTAGCAGCAACCGTCTGCCCATAACACACACAACTTGTGAGGATGAATCATTTGGGTTATTATTGGTCTTCCTATTTAATTCTGATGAATGAACTGTTTGCCGGGTATCACACACACCTTCTTATCCTAACTCATTTGTGTTATGCTAGATCAGCGCAAACAGTTTATCCGAGTGAATTCTATGCCATACTTCGCATACATATGTATTTTGTTAAACGATTGTGTTACCTTGGCCAATCGCAAACAGTTCCTAAGAACCAACTGTATGCCACGTACCACACACATACTTATTTTCTAAACTGTATTTGATGGATCCACCATCGCACAAAGTTTGTGTCATTGGCGGCCGGGCTTGAACTATACCGTTTGTGATTCATGTATCGCATAGAGCCTCTAGTTGATGTGTCGTCTTTGGTCCATCCTGCAGTAGTGAAAGGACATGAAGCGTGCTTTTGGTGTGCTCAAATCTCGATGGGCTATTGTCCAACACCGTACTAGAACATCAAGCACTCGAAATATGTTGGAGGTGATGACAACTTGTGTGATTATGCACAACATGATCGTAGAGGACAAGCGTGATGATAACCTCTTTGACCTAGGGTGGGATTACCAGGGTTAAAACATTGAGCCTAAGTATGGTGTGGAAACATACGCACAATTCATCCAATTTCAACAAGAAATGTGTGATTGGACAACTCACATTTAACTTCGAATTAATTCGTTTGAGCATATGTGAACTCACATAGAAGAACAATAAATATATCTACTCTTTTTTGTTTGAGTGATTTGCTACAATTTAAAATCATTTAATTGTGCACTATGAGATTTATATTTATTTTGTGTAAAAATGATGTGAATTATTTGTGTACAATGTTTTATTTTTATTTGTTTATTTTATTTATATATAACAACTTGAGAATAATTGACAAAAAGCACCCGACAAGGTGGACAAATGGATCGGCCGATTTGGTACACTATCCAAAAATGCCCAGCCAAAGGCGAACTCTGCCCTACAAGCGACCCAAACACACAAAAAGTGGACAAATTATGTGTCTATTTGTGTCAGTGTACTAGAGTTGTCCTTAGGCTAACTCCAACATAGAGACCCATACGCACACGTTTTTCAGCCATTTGGGTCGGCCAGACGAGGCCGACCACACGGAGATCAACATTTGTTCTTCAAAGCACAGTTTCTTGCTAGGGTGTTTTGATAATTGATCACAACATATGCATCATTGGACTAATGTGTTTTCCAATTATATTTCAGAAAAGTTCAAAAGATGCTACAGCTAAAGGTTTATGTAGAGATACCCCTGGATGCAAGAAAGGAATGTTATTGGTTCAAGCTTTAAGCTAGAAGACTCTTCATTTTATATTTGTCAGAAATCACTTTTAAGTCCATAGAAAGCCAATACTAATAATAGGGGGTGAGGTAGTAAAACGAACTGATTGCTCAAATGCAAAAAGTTAGTCACCAAAACATTCAGTCATTTTTCCCACATATCCACTCGGTCAAGTTCCACATACACAAATTCGGTGTAACCAAGATTGCCACATCGGACCCACCAAGTTTGAACCTAAGACAAAACCCTATCCATTCACACAAAGTTGGTGCAACCAAAACTACATCGGTGCTACCGAGTTCAGTGTGACCAACATTCTGTTGCCAAGATACACAAAATCAGAATTTTCTAGTTTGAGTATCGGTGCCACCGTGTTTGGCGATCTGACCGTTAGTCACCTTTTCGGTGCTACGGAGTTCTATATATTTTTCTCACCGAGATTCAAAAGTTCACCACTTTAGTGCTAATGGGTACCACCGAGTTGTCCACTTCGGTGTCACCGAGTTTGCTCTTTTGTGTGTAACGGTTGGATTTTGGCTGCTGCCTATATATACCCCTTCACCCATTATAGAGGCGAAGTTTTCCCTGTCTTTCGATGAGATCGTGGGTATCATTTTGGTGGAGTAGACTTTGACAATCTGACTACGAACATGTGAGGACGTAGCGCCTTAGCAAGCACTAAACCAACTCCGAGAGGTTATTGACCATGCAGGAGCACGATCAACCTGACCACGAAGGTCTGTTTCCTCCACGCAAACAAAGAACAAGCAAGAAACCAAGATGCAATCAAGATATTGTGAATATAAGAGGAACGCTTTATTGATGGAGGTGGGGTTCTGTGACACCTTCGTGTGGTCGTAGAACACAAACGAAGAACGTGAAGTTGCAGCTATGGCGAACTTGTAATCTAAACAAAACCCAAGTCTAAACGGTGCCCTAAGGGTTGTATATATGAGGGAATAGAGAGGCAATTTTGTGACCCTTCGAGGAGGGGTCCGAAAACAGCCCTAAACTCGGTTTCCCCACACATACGAACTCTAAAAATAGCCTATAGTATGGTATTTCGAAATTACATGGGCCTGGCCCAAAAATAAGGTGGTGCAACACCTATAATAGCCTATGGACGAAATTTATAATGTGGCGTCTTGAATATTTCGTCCAAAGCCTTCATGCTCTCCTTATGGTGGCTTTAGAGTGTGAAAATCACCAATGGAAGCTCCATTGTTCTCTCCCACGCGTGCACCTTCTTCTCCATGCTTGATCCCGCTCCAACGAATATCCTTCTTGTCCATGCTAGGTCCTTCATTCATGAGCACAACAAAAGTATCTAACTTAGGCAGCATCATATGTTCATGAACATTACAAGTATTCCCAAGAACTGGCATGTAATTCAATTGGCGTGCACGAGCTCTAGTAACTGGTCCAATATGTATAGCAGTTGGGGCTGTGGGTGTAACAATGGTGTTGATGTCCTCATCATCCTCCCCTTCTTGAACTGAAGTCGTCCTCGACGGAAGCTCATCTTCCTCACCCAAATATGGCTTCAAATCTGCAATGTTAAAAGTGGGACTAACCCCAAAATCTGCAGGCGTCTCAAGTCTATATGCATTATCATTTATTTTCTCTAACACTTTGAAAGGACCATCAGCACGCGACATTAGTTTTGACTTGCGCAAATCAGGAAACCTATCCTTACGCAAATGCAACCAAACAAGATCTCCAGGTGCAAATACAACATGTTTTCTACCCTTATCTCCAGCAAGTTTATATTTAGCATTCATGCGCTCAATGTTTTCCTTAGTTAACTCATGCATCTTTAATATCAAATCAGCATGTTCTTTAGCATCAAAATTAACATTCTCCAAAGGTGAAAGAGGTAACAAATCAATAGGTGCACGAGGTAGGAAACCATACACAACTTCAAAAGGACACATCTTTGTAGTAGAATGCATGAACGATTATAAGGAAATTCAATATGAGGCAAGCATTCTTCCCACTGTTTTAGATTGTTTTTCAAAACAGCCCTAAGCATAGTAGACAAAGATCTATTGACTACTTCAGTTTGTCTATCAGTTTGGGGGTGACATGTAGTACTAAAAAGCAATTTTGTCCCCTACTTAGCCCATAAACATCGCCAAAAGTGGCTAAGAAATTTAGCATCACGATCTGAAACAATCGTATTTGGCACACCATGCAAGCGAATAATTTCATGAAAGAACAAATCAACCACATTAGCGACATCATCACTTTTATGACATGGTATAAAGTGTGCCATTTTAAAAAATCTGTCCATGACAACAAATATGCTATATCTCCCCTTCTTTGTTTGAGGTAAACCTAAAACAAAGTCCATAGATATATCCTCCCAAGGAACACTAGGTACAGGCAAAGGCATATATAAACCATGAGGATTGAGTCGTGACTTAGCTTTTTGACATGTCGTGCAACGAGCAACAAAACGCTCAACATCCCGTCGCATCCTTGGTGAAAAGAAATGTGTAGCAAGTACGTCCTCCGTCTTCTTTATGCCAAAGTGTCCCATCAATCCTCCTCCATGCGCCTCCTATAACAACAAAAGACGAACGGAGCTAGCTGGAATGCATAGCTTGTTAGCACGAAACACAAATCCATTATTAATGATGAACTTGTTCCATGTTCTCCCTTCTTTACAATTTTCCAACACATCTTTGGAATCAGCATCATGCACATATTGATCTTTGATGGTCTCCAAACCAAATATTTTAAAGTCAAGTTGTGAAAGCATAGTATAACGATGAGACAAAGCATCAGCAATAACATTTTCTTTACCCTTCTTGTGTTTAATGACGTACGGGAAAGTCTCAATGAATTCACCCCAATTAGCATGTCTACGGTTCAATTTTGCTTGACTTTTAATATGTTTCAAAGATTCATGATCAGAATGTATGACAATTCTTTGGGCCATAAATAATGTTGCCATGTTTCCAAATTCCGAACAAGAGCATATAATTCCTTATCATAAGTACAATAATTCAGACTAGGCCCGCTTAATTTTTCAGAAAATTACGCAACAGGTTTACCATCTTGTAATAACACGCCTCCTAATCCAATTCCACTAGCATCACATTCAAGCTCGAAAGTCTTTTTAAAATCAGGAAGTTGGAGTAAAGGAGCATGTGTTAACTTATCTTTCAAAACCGTGAAGGATTCTTCCTATGCCCGGTACCCCAAGAATAAGGCACATCCTTCTTTGTAAGATCATTGAGAGGTGCAGCAATGGTGCTGAAATCTCTCACAAAACGCCTATAAAACTCGGCGAGTCCAAGGAAACTCCTCACTTGTGTGACCGTTTTGGGTTGCGGCCAACTCTCAATAGCTTCAATCTTGGCTTTATCAACTTCAATTCCCTGCGGAGTAACAACATATCCGAGAAAAGATACTCGGTCTGTGTAAAAGGTGCACTTCCCAAGGTTCCCAAATAGACGTGCATCATGTAGAGCAGTAAAAACAGCACGCAAATGATCCAAGTGTTCCTCCAAAGATCTACTATAAATCAGTATATCATCAAAGTAGACTACCACAAATCGTCCAGTGAAAGCACGTAAAACCTCATTCATTAATCTCATGAAAGTGCTAGGTGCATTAATCAATCCAAAAGGCATAACTAACCACTCATATAAGCCAAACTTAGTTTTAAATGCCGTTTTCCATTCATCTCCCAATTTCATGCGAATTTGATGGTATCCACTATGCAAATCAACTTTGGAGAAAATTGTAGATCCATTTAATTCATCAAGCATATCATCTAGCCTAGGAATAGGATGATGATATCGAATAGTAATATTATTAATGCCTCTACAATCAACACAATACGTGATGTACCATCCTTTTTTGGCACTAGAATAATAGGAACAACACAACGACTAAGAGATTCACGTATATAACCTTTGTCGAGCAGCTCCTGTAATTGACGCATAATCTTCTTCGTCTCCTTTGGATTGGTACGGTATGGTGCCTGGTTGGGTAGCGATGCACCAGGGATTAAGTCAATCTGATGCTCAATCGCTCTAATAGGTGGTAATCCCGATGGCACGTCTTGTGGAAAGACGTCAGCGAACTCCTGGGAAATGTAAATGACAGCACGAGGCATAGAGGGTGGCATGTCCTCAAATTAAAATAATACGTATTTGCATACGAAAGCATAGCAAACAGATGTAGTAATATCCAAATCAGTAATATAAGATTTAGTGGCAAGTAAACAACCACTCTTCAGTTTGATTTCAAATGCAACACTAGATGATGATTTAGTAGGCTTATTGTGTTGCTCAAATTCCTTTGCTACTGTGACGCCCTCGGTTTAATCATACGGTAATCATACACGCAAATGCGTACGATCAAACCCAAGGACTCACGGGAAGATATCATATCACAACTCTAGACACAAATAAATAAATACAAGCTTCATATTACAAGCCAGTGGCCTCGAGGGCTAGAATACGAAGCTCGATAAACACACGAGTCAGCGGAAACAACAAATATCTGAGTACAGACATAACATGGGGTGCCTTAGAGAAGGCTAGCACAAAAGAAAACACGGTCGAACGAGGCGAGGCCTCCTTCCTGGGAACCTCCTAAACTACTCTTGGTCTCTGGTGGCCTCCACGATGAAGACACCACCGGGATAGCAGGCGCGGCAGGAAACTCCATCTCCTAGGCTCCATCATCTGGTCGCAGCAACAGATCAAAGGGACAAAGGGGGAGCAAAGCAACGGTGAGTACTCATCCAAAGTACTCGCAAGTCTTACATCAGAACTAATCTAATTATGCATCAGTATCAAAGAAGGGGGTTGGTTATATGTGGACTGACTGCAGCAATGCGAGAAAAGAGAGAGAAGGCCTAGTCCTATCGAAGACTAGCATCTTCAGGGTCTTGCAACAATAGACGAGAGTAGAACAGGTGTAACAAAATTAAATAGTCATATTGTTGCAGCATTAATAAAGTGAGGTCACGCCCAGAGATCCTCCCTCGACTCCATGCGAGGAAGCAATCCCGAGGCAACTAATTCCAGTTAAGTAACAATTGTAGTTGTACAAGATCAAGGCACAACTCCAAGTCGTCGTGTAACCGTGGACACGGCTATTCGAATAGTTAATTTTCATCCCTGCAGGGGTGCACCACATGTCCCGTCACGCTCGATAACACTCTGGCCGGACAAACTTTTCTGGGTCCTGCCTGGCCTCAGAATATCGACACGTCGCAGCCCCACCTAAGACTCAACACAGAGGCCAGCCCACCGGTCTAAATCCTAAGCACAAAGGGTTCATGGGCCCAGTTCCCCTTCGCGCTCCTACATGATGCGTGGGCGGCCGACGTCAGTCCTAGCATCCCTTAATTACAAGCACGATGCATCTCGGGACCACTCGGGCGCGCGCCGCTACATTGCTGACATCTGAAAAGCTTCGGCTGATACCGCGATGCCGAGTACCCATAATTCTTCCCGCGTAGCCGGTTAGTGCGAAAAGGTTTCCAACCAACCCAGATCAAATACAAAAATCCATTATCATTTTAATTAGGCCATCGACACAATCTCGCGGGAATCCACCCGTCTTAACAACTAATCACCAATGATCCCAGTAACATGGTCGAGTAACTGTGTGGTTGTAACATCGAGGGGAATCTGAGGTATCACCCTCGTTGGATTCCGCACGATGTATTCGTCAAGGTGGGATTAGAGGAATCACCCTCAGGGGTCCCACACTTGAGGGGTTGCACGACAGAGGCACCGTCGGGAATGGTGAAGGAGGAATCACCCTCGATAACCATGACCGACTAGCTATACTACACAGATATCATCAGGAGTACTTAGCGAGGTGTCACCCTCGGTACCTGATAGTATCCATTTAGCGTCGTACAACTATGGGGGGTGTATGTGCTATGTCGGGTCTGGCTCGTCGATCAGGGATCGAGATTTGTAGGCAAAGCGGAGCAACTGGACTACGGTATCAGAAGGGATGACTGCTCCACCTATACTAAGAAGATTAAAGGTACAGTACTAAAAGTAGCAGTTCATCAAAAATAGGTTATGCATCAGATATAGGTTATGCATCGGAAAGTACTAACGATATTTTACGGGTCTATGGCTACTACCAGTCAGATGGAAAACGATGGAAATGTTCCACGTTTTCTATGCTAGGGACGCGTGACACACGAATGGACGGTGTATCCAGGTTCGTCTTGTTCTACTGATCAACTTTCATGTTGAAAGTATTTTGATCTGACTTACGGATTATTTTATATTAATTTTTAAAGTTTTATTCAATAATTAGAAATTAAAAACAGATTTAATTAATTGATTAAAAGTAATTACGACATCAGCATGATGTCATGCTGACATCAGCAATTGACTGGTCAACTAACCAGTGGGTCCCATGCGTCATAGGCTAGGTTTTTAATTAAGATTAAATAGTAATTAATCAGTTTAATTTAGTGGGGGACCCACGTCTCATACTCTAATAAAGTTAATTATTTATCTATATCAATAGATTACTAATTCATCTATTTAATTAATTAACTAATTAATTAAATAATATATCTAATTATTATTTACTTTATTAATAAAAACATATATTTATATTTATATTTTACTTATTTTAATTTCCTGTTTAAGGGTTAGGCCCCGCATGTCATGGAGACATCGAGCACCCAATCACTAAACGCACAAATATTCGGTTCACACACATATAGACCTACGTACATACATCCACGTATACACAAAATACATTCATACGCATTTATACATAAATACATTCATCACACTATGCACACATACATACATACACACAAAAAAACAACATCCTTTTCTTTTTATTTCCTTTTCTCTAACATCTCTCACAAACTCTCTCTGCTATCTCTCAGCTCCTCTCTCTCAACAGAGAGAGAGAGAGCCAAACTCCACCACCTCACATAGGGGCACAACGATACCGGATCGAGGCGGTGTTTGCCAGAACGAAACCGAAACGAGGGGAAGGAGAAGAGGGTGGCCGGAGCCACGGTGCCTCACCGGCGTTGCCGGGGATCGGGGCGGCGAGGGTCGGGGTCGGCCATTGTGGAGGACGACGAGGAGGCCGGTGGTGTGGTGCGGGCGAGGAGGAGGCCGACGTGGCGGTGCTGCCCCGGTGAGGAGGGGCCCAACCAAGGCGGTGGTGGTCGACGGTGACGCGGGGGTCGACGATGGACAGGAGGAGGACCGGCGGGGAGGGGCCCGGTGACGGGGATGCCATGGCTGGTGGGGCCCCGGCCAAGGCGCCGGTGGGGAGGGGCGGCCACCATGGAGGTGCTCGCCGAGGAGGAGGGGGTCGGCCGGTGGGAGGAGTTGCAGGGAGGGGAGGGGAGGTGGGGGGCCGCCGGAGTGGGGGAGGCTCGGTCGGCGTGGGGTGAGCAGGGGAGGGCCCCGGCAAGAGGAGGCAGGGGGCGGCCGGATCCGGAGGGGGCGGAGGTGCTCTGGCCAGTGGGGGGAAGGGTCGGCAAGGGGGAGAGGGAGCTTGTGAGAGAGGCCGAACGGTGAGCGGAGACGGGGGAGAGGAGGGAGCCCGCGCGAGGGCGACGGGGATCTGGGCGGGGGCGGTTCCTGGTGCGTGGGGTTACGTGGGAGGGAGCCGAGAGGAAGGGGGGCCAGGGGGGTCGTGGGGAGGGGTGAGGCTCTCGGGGGAGAGAGAGACCGATAGTTGGATAGCGACGGGGAGTGGGGAGGGTGAGCGCGGTAGGTGGGGGCTCGTGGGGAGAGGTGCCTGGCGGCGGCCACGGGAGTGGAGCGGGCTGGGGACCGGTTAGGGTTAGGGGGTTTTATACCCGAGATAGTGGGGTTGGGCTATTGGGTAGTTTAGGTGGGCTGATTGGGTTCGACCGAGTGGGGTGAAGGTCTTGTTTTTTTTTGTATTTCATTTTCACTTTTATTTTACCCTTTTGCTTATTTCTTTAATTTTATATTTTCTGCATTCTAATTCGAAAATATATTAACCATTATTTATCAGCTACAACTCAAACATTTTTTTTTACATTTGAAAATTTTATTCGTTTGTCTTTAAATTAAATATGATAACTGCTTTGATTTTTGTTAAGTGACAATCTAGCTCGGTTAAATATGATGACCTAGCATCATTAGGGTGCGGTTACTGTAGCTTAACTACCGGGGTGTCACAACTCTCCCCTACTAACAAGAATTCTCGTCCCGAGAATTAAGAGGTAGAAGGAAAGAGCTTGGGGTATTCATCACGAAGATGATCCTCGCGTTCCCAAGTGGCCTCATCTTGAGAATGATTTGACAATTTCACTTTGAGGAACTTGGTGACTTTGCGACGAGTCTTACGTTCAGCTTGGTCGAGAATACGGACAATATGTCATTTATAATAAAGTTCTTGTTGCAGCTCAAGCATATCATGATCCAGTGCTCGAATATGATCCTTGAAGCATCGGCGGAGCTGAGACACATGGAAGACATTGTGAACGCGAGAAAGGTTCGCCGGCAGTTCCAATCGATAAGCCACTCTTCCACGCCTTTCGAGAACAGTGAAAGGACCAATATAGCAAGGAGTTAACTTGCCCTTGATCCCAAAACGATGTGCAGCTCTCATTGGTGTGACACGAAGATAAGCCTTTTAGCCAGGTTGATAGACCATATCTTGCTGATGACGGTCTTAATGACTCTTCTGACGAGACTGAGAAGCCTTTAGATTCTCATGAATAATGCGGACTTGATCTTTGCTACTGCAACAAAATACCTTCCAACGGCGCAAGAAACAAGTGCTGACGGGAGACTATTCTTGTCTTGATATTCCTCAGCAGCGGCACCAGGAATCCTTCTGCTACGGCTACGCCTTTAGGGACTTCCTTGGCAAATATGCAAAGGATTCCCCCGTGGCCTTGGAGCCTTGCGTTGGTGTTCCCTCGAAGCGGAAAGGGTGATGTAGCACAGCGGCGGTAAGTATTTCCCTTAGTTTTGAGAACCAAGGTATCGATCTAGTGAAGGATTATCACAAGTACCTGCACAAACACAAAGAGCTTGCACCCAACGCTATGAAGGGGTTGTCAATCCCTTATAGATTGTTTGCCAAGTGAGAACTGAAAGCAACAAAGAAACAAAGCAAAGTAAAAGCGAAAGTGGAAACGATAGGTGTGAATAGACCCAGGGGCCGTAGTGTACACTAGTGGCTTCTCTCATGAAATCAAGTAGATGGTGGGTGAATGAATTACTGTCAAGCAATTGATAGAACCGCGCAAAGTCGTGATGTTATCTATGGTAATGATTGTATCTATAGGCATCACGTCCAAAACAAGTAGACCGATACTTTCTGCATCTACTACTATTACTCCACACGTCGACCGCTATCCAACATGCATCTAGTGTATTAAGTTCATGAGAACAGAGTAACGCCTTAAGCAAGATGACATGATGTAGATGGACAATCTCATATCTATGATAAAAGCCCATCTTGTTACCCTTGATGGCAACAACACGATGCGTGCCTTGCTGCCCCTTCTGTCACTGGGAAAGGTCACCACACGGTATGAACCCAAAACCAAGCACTTCTCCCATTGCAAGAATCATAGATCTAGTAGGCCAAATAAAACCCAAGACTCGGAGAGATTACAAGGATATCAAATCATGTATATAATAAATTAGCAAAGACTCAAATATATAACATAGATAATCTGATCACAAATCCACAATTCATTGGATCTCGACAAACACACCACCAAAGAGGATTACATCGGATAGATCTCCATGAAGATCATGGAGAACTTTGTATTGAAGATCCAAGAGAGAGAAGAAGCCATCTAGCTACTAACTAAGGACCCGTAGGTCTGAACTGAACTACTCACGAGTCATTGGAGGGGCGATGATGTTGATGAAGAAGCCCTCCAACTCCAAAGTCCCCTCCGACAGCGCACCGGGAAGGGTCTCCAGATGATATCTCGCGGAAACGGAAGCTTGCGGCGGCGGAAAAGTGTTTTCGTGGATGCCCTGATTTTTTCTAGATTTTAGGGAATTTATAGGCCAAAGACCTAGGGCAGGGGAGCGCCAGGGGGGCCACAAGCTTGGTTGCCGCGGCCTCCCCCCTGGCCACGGCAACACGGCTTGTGGGCCCCCTATGGGCCCACTTACTTGTCCCTCAAGCCTCCCGATCTTCTTCCGTTCTGGAAAAATTTATTTCAGGGATTTTATTCCGTTTGGACTCAGTTCCAAAATCATATCTGAAAAGAGTCAAAAACACAGAAAAAACAGGAACTAGCACTTGGCACTGAATTAATAAGTTAATCCCCAAAAAGATACAAAAGGTAAACAAAACATCCAAAGTTGACAAGATAACAGCGTGAAACCATAAAAAATTATAGATACGTTTGAGACGTATCAATCTTCGGCATGTTGAATAATATCCGAACCGAAGAGCGATTGGTCCATTGAACGATGGCTCTGGAATTCCATACGAAGCCAAGTGTAAAGGATACCATGGAGTTAAGGATATAGGGAAGAGTCAGGTTTCAATCATGTGGAACTTTGGGTTATGGGTCCACCATGTGGGCCGAGAGTAGACAGAGGGGTGACATATTATACGGTCTTGGTAGCAAGACATGTCAGAGGATAACCTATGAGTTATGTTGGAACAACATCGCTACCAAGGGCGAGGGACGAATAGAACCATCTTCCTGCTCGTTGAAACAAGGCGGACCAATAGGCAAAGTTCTCGTCCACCGGCGGCTACCAGAATGTTATCCTCAATAGTAACAAGGTCTTACTAACAGAGTACCATACCGAGATTTTTATCGAAGCAGTGAAGTTATGCCACAAGAAAGGTCAAGCAGACCAATGGGAAGGAAAATGTGTTCACACACAAAAGTATTAAAGTATACAATTCCCGAGGAAAACATAGAGTATGGTATACATGATAGGTCATCAAGTACATAACCATTTGATAAAGAGGCAAGAAGAATCAAGATGTTTACCCATACCATGCGGTCTGGATAATTGATCAGGAATAATTTAGCATTGTGCTTCCAATGTTCCTGTTGAAATTTGAAGTACCACATCCGTGCTTCGGGGTAGTATCGACATGGTCATCAAAAGGTTGGACTTTGGGTACACAAATAATTCATCAAAAACAACTTATATAATAAGCCATATAGTTTCCGCATGGAAGATGGCGAATTCTTACATATGGGAGGATTTATAACAATAGGTCCTTCGGCCCGGTGTGCCAGACAAGACATCACCGTACCAGGTTACATAAAGACCAAGGTTATAATTATTGGGAACATGTTCCAACCATCATATCTGCCCGAGATTCAGATCCGATTGGTGTTAGGATACCTCAGTCTCAGGGTGCCTGAGAAGAAAATGGGGCCACCAAAAACATACGAGATGATACTGCAATATCAGCGGGATATGATCCACGGAAGCAAGTTTTGGATCATGAGTTAGATTGTAAGACACATGAACACAATGTCAAGACATTCGTGCCCACGTGGAATTCTTACAACACAATGCAACTCAGTTCTGATTTGAGAACCATCATCGAGGATATCAAGGCCCTTGCGTAAGCCTTGATTAGCTCTTATGATGGAACTCCTTTTCCCTTGATCAAATCAGTCATTGGCTTGGGGTGTTAACAGAAGTTATATGAAGTGAAGATAGCAAATCTTCAAAACATATAACACTTCGCACGTGCGTGAATGATTTGGTATTTCCCGAGAGGAAGTGAAACAAAACTTTCAGATATCCACGGGGGAAAGAGTGCACGTGAACCTTGGGAAAAACACTTCTTCTATCAAACATATCCTTCATGATCTAGGCACAAAGATAATGCTTTCAAAAGCTTCATCGTGGAACATGAAGAAGCTGAGGGTGTGGCTGATGGGCTCAACCACAATTCCTCAAGATATCGATAGGGATGAATTTCCAAAATTATAATATAAAGTAGATAACATTTGTCAATTCAAATGGTATAATGCCGTATGCTCGAGGGAACATCAACAATTAAACATTGGTCGAAGGTTGCACTCGAAAATACGGAATGAGTAGCACGACCAATGCTAGAATGGTGAGTCAACAACCAACACAGCAAGAATGAATCAATCAGTTGTTAACCTCAAGGAAATAGGGTTGCCAGAAGTATTGTGATCACACATCAGAGTTCACTTGATGGTATTCCGGTTTGAAACAACACGGGACCAAGAAATGAATGGTGATGGCGAGAAGTATTACTATATCAAGAATTCTTAAGACGTGTGCAATCCTCATGACATTCTTGACATAAAAGACAGTAATACTCCAAGGTAGAAGATAACATAAGCTGAATAGCAAGGAACTTAAAGGACAACACAAAACATGATCAAGTTTGTGTTGGAGGGAAGGAAAAAAGGTTGTTGATGAAAACACAAATCATCGAGGGGCAAGGATGGCATTTCTCATCATGCATTCGATTGATACCCTATAAGAGCTCAGAATGCTAACGATGATCACGACACTTTTGTTGAGAAACTTCACGAAGATGTAATCGCCCAGTGACGACATCAAGCAAGGTAATGATGAAGCAAGAGGTTGTCGGAATCACAGATTAGGCTGCTAGCTTAGAATGGAGATTGCCTTTCAAAACAAACAACAAGATGTGGAAAACTCAATGCAAGCTTAACACACAATTGGAATAGTGTTCCAGGGATGAAGTGTATAGATAGCATGGTCGAGCTCCAACATGACGATGATGTAGCTTAACACCTTGGAATGACATGATTGAGTACAAACTCGTAAACAAGGAAGATTACTAAAAGTTGTTGAATCGCAATACATACTCGATTCAGTTATCGCTGTACTCGCGTGTCCAACATCTCAAACACGAGCAAACTGGAATTAAGGAAAATATCATAGTTGATGAGGAGCTCACAAGAAGTTTCATAGCTCTGCGATATCCTCGAGCTACAAGGAATAATACTCGGAGGTAGATCAACTTTAAGATTTGGACCGGTGTGTTGATCTGAAGAAGAAAAGTACTTTAACTCGTTTGAGAATGATATCAAGGTAGGACAACATGGTCGGAACCACGATTGCAAAGGACAAAATCATAGATACCATATTTAAACCACACAATGAATGATTACTGATACGAGTGAAAAGACCTCGATGACGCCTAGAGGGGGGTGAATAGGCTATTAAAAAACTTCTTCAGATTTGGCTTGAACCTAATGCGGAAATAAACTAAGAGGGTACTTGTCAAGCACAAATCCTAAATGCACTAGGCACTGCAACGTGTATCCACAACACGATCTACCAAGATGGACACAATACAGTTACTAACAAGCACAAGTAAGTTACACAAACTTACTTGAGCTATATCACACGACAAGTAGGTGAACAACACAAGATACTAGATCACACTATATCAACACGATGTATCAAGGGATGCAAGTAAGAACATGTGGATATAGAGGGTATGCTTGAATGATTAATCTTCTACAAGAAATGGCCAACACAATATAATGAGCACAAGCAATATGCAATGTATGTATGCTCAAATAACACAAGTAAACCACAGGTAAGGAGTTAGGGTTAAGGATAACCAAGGTCACTGAGACGAAGATGTATCCCGATGTTCACTTCCTTGGAGGGAAGCTAGTCACCGTTAGAGAGGTGGATGTTACCACGAAGGCACACCAATGCCACGAAGGCTCACCCTATTCTCCCTTTGAGATAACACCACGAAGGCGTTTCTCAACCACTAGTGGTAAGCCTTTGAGGTGGCTTCCAAACCCTCACAAACTTTTCCGGGGGAAATCACACGGATTGATTCCTCTCCGAAGAACTCCTACCGCCTAGGAGTCTCCAACCTCCAAGAGTAACAAGATCACGGGGAATGCTCAAAACTTGCTCAAATCACAAATAGCTTGGGTTGAGAGAAGGAGAGGGAGATGATCTATATTTTGATTGGAACAACTCTGAAAGGGGCTCACAAATGCTCTTGGGATCTAAAATTTGGAGTGAGAAAATGTGTGTGAGGTGGAAATGTGTTCTTATGAGGATATGGCTGTGTTGGGCAACCCTCTCACGAAGTGGGAGGGGGGGTATTTAAAGTGGTGAGAGAAAAAGAGCCGTTGGGGACACTATAAGTCACACAGGGTCCGGACGTCCGACAGTTGTCGGAAGTCCGGGCGTCCGCGAGGGGTCGGACGTCCGACAGGGGTCGGTCGTCCGAGGCCTGTAGATACGACTGAAACTATTTTGAACTAATCAGCGACCGGACGTCCGACAGGGGTCGGTCGTCCGAGGCCTGTAGATACGATTGAACCTATGTTGAATTTATCAGCCACCGGACGTCCGGAGAGGACCGGAAATCCGAGTTATACAGCTCAACTTCTACTGGTGGTAGGTTCCGGATTTCCGACGGCTGTCGGACGTCCCGCGCTCGGACGTCCGGAGGGAGCCGGATTTCCGAGATATAGAACTCAACTTCTACTGGTGCAGGCTTCCGGATTTCCGGGACTTGGCCGGACATCCGGGCCTCGGACGTCCGGAGGGAGCCGGAAGTCCGAGTTATATGGCTCTGATTTCTCTGGTATAGGATTCCAGATTTCTGAACTAGTCGGTCGTCCGGTCCTCGGACGTCCGGAGAAAGCCGGATGTCCGAGGCACTGGTTCTGTTTTCAGATAACAACAAAACAGTGGAGATGTGGTCTGAGCAGAGAGTGATGATGTAGTTTGAGCAAGTTCATCGCAAAACCTGTGATCCCCTCTTAATAGTGCGGGATCCCTACGGACTCAAGAATCATAAAAGAGTACTTATGATCCATACTTGAGTGTATATCATATAGTGACATGATATGGCCATTATCATCTTTGCTCATTCGATCTCCATCTTCAGGCATCGCATGATCATCATCGTCACCGGCGTGACACCATGATCTCCATCATCATGATCTCCATCATCGTGTCTCCGTGAAGTCGTCACGCCAACTACTACTATCACTACTACTATGGCTAACCGTTAGCAATGAAGTAAAAGTAGCAAGCACATGGCGTTGCATCTCATACAATAAATTAAGACAACTCCTATGGCTCCTGCCGGTTGTCATACTCATCGACATGCAAGTCGTGAAACCTATTACAATAACATGATCATCTCATACATCATACATGCAACATCACAACTTTGGCCATATCACATCACATGTCAAACCCTGCAAAAACAAGTTAGACGTCCTCTAATTGTTGTTGCAAGTTTTACGTGGCTGATTTGGGTTTCTAGCAAGAACGCCTTCTTACCTACGTGACAGCCACAACGATGATATGCCAAAGCTATTTACCCTTCATAAGGACCCTTTTCATCAAATCCAATCCGAGTAGAGTAGGAGAGACAGACACCCGCTAGCCACCTTTATGCACGATGTGCATGTCTGTCGGTGGAACCAGTCTCACGTAAGCGTACGTGTAAGGTCGGTCCGGGCCGCTTCATCCCACAATACCGCCGGAAAAGAATAGGACTAGTAACGGCAAGCAAATTGACAAACCATCGCCCACAACTTTTGTGTTCTACTCGTGCATAGAATCTACGCATAGAAAACCTCGCTCTGATACCACTGTTGGTAACGTAGCATAAATTCAAAAAATTTCCTACGCATGTTCAGATCTTCCTATGGAGAGACCAGCAACGAGAGAGGGGTAAGAGCATCTTCATACCTTTGAAGATCGCTAAGCGGAAGCGTTTGCTAGAACGCGGTTGATGGAGTCATACTCGCGGTGATTCCGATCTAGTGCCGAACAACGGCACCTCCGCGTTCAACACACGTGCAGCCCGGTGACGTCTCCCGCACCTTGATCCAGCAAGGAGGAGGGAGAGGTTGGGGAAGAAGACCAGCAACACGACGGCGTGGTGTTGGTGGAGAGACGAGGTCTCCCGGCAGGGCTTCGCCAAGCGCCGGCAGAGAGGAGGAGGGAGAAGTGCAGGGCTGCGCCGAGGGAGTAGGAAAACTGTGTCCTCCAAAGGCCAAAAGTGCCCACTATATATAGGGGAAGGGGAGAGGGGGTGCCACCCCTAGGGTTCCCACCCTAGGGGGTGCGGCAGCCCTCCCAGATGGGGTTTGTGGCGGCCAGATGGGGAGGAGGGGTGGCGCACCCCTCTGGTGGGCCTAAGGCCCACCTAAGTTAGGGTTCCCCCCCCCCTCTTTTTTCTTTCCCCTGCGCCATGGGCTGAGTGGGGAGGCGTACCAGCCCAACTAGGGGCTGGTTCCCACCCCCACTTAGCCCATCTTACCTCTTGGGGTCGCAGCCCCCCTTCGGTGGTCCCCGGGGACCACCTCCGGTGGTCCCGGTGGTCCCGGTACGTTACCGGTGATGCCCGAAACACTTCCGGTGTCCGAAACCATCCGTCCTATATATCAATCTTTACCTCCGGACCATTCCAGAGCTCCTCGTGACGTCCTGGATCTCATCCGGGACTCCGAACAACTTTCGGTAATCTCGTATAACAATTCCCTATAACCCTAGCGTCATCGAACCTTAAGTGTGTAGACCCTACGGGTTCGGGAGACAGGCAGACATGACCGAGACACCTCTCTGGCCAATAACCATCAGCGGGGTCTGGATACCCATGGTGGCTCCCACTAGCTCCACGATGATCTCATCGGATGAACCACGATGTCAAGGATTCAATCAATCCCGTATACGATTCCCTTTGTCTGTCGGTATAGAACTTGCCCGAGATTCGATCGTCGGTATACCTATACCTTGTTCAATCTCGTTACCGGTAAGTCTCTTTACTCGTTCCGTAGTTCGTCATCGTGTGACTAACTCCTTAGTCACATTGAGCTCATGATGATGTTCTACCGAGTGGGCCCAGAGATACCTCTCCGTCACACGGAGTGACAAATCCCGATCTCGATTCGTGCCAACCCAACAGACACTTTCGGAGGTACCCGTAGTGCACCTTTATAGTCACCCAGTTACGTTGTGACGTTTGATACACCCAAAGCACTCCTACGGTATCCGGGAGTTGCACAATCTCACGGTCGAAGGAAAAGATACTTGACATTAGAAAAGCATTAGCATACGAACAATACGATCTAGTGCTAGGCTTAGGATTGGGTCTTGTCCACCACATCATTCTCCCAATGATGTGATCCCGCTATCAATGACATCCAAATGTCCATGATCAGGAAACCATGATCATCTATTGACCAACGAGCTAGCCAACTAGAGGCTTGCTAGGGACACATTGTGATCTATTCATTCACACATGTATTACTGTTTCCTGTTAATACAATTATAGCATGAACGATAGACGATTATCATGAACAAGTAAATATGATAATAACCATTTTATTATTGCCTCTAGGGCATATTTCCAACAGTCTCCCACTTGCACTAGAGTCAATAATCTAGTTACATTGTGATGTATCGGACACCCATAGCATTATGGTGTTGATCATGTTTTGCTCGTGGAAGAGGTTTAGTCAACGGGTCTGCAATATTCAGATCCGTGTGTACTTTACAAATATCTATCACTCCAGTTTGGACATGGTCCTGGATGGAGTTGTAGCGGCGCTTGATGTGCTTCGTCTTCCGGTGAAACCTGGGCTCCTTGGCTATGGCAATGGCTCCAGTGTTGTCACAGAAGAGTGTCATAGGACCCGACGCGCTTGGAACCACTCCAAGGTCGGTGATGAGCTCCTTCATCCAAATTCCTTCATGAGCCGCTTCTGAAGCAGCTATGTACTCCGCTTCACATGTAGATGCTGCCACGACTTCTTGCTTGCTGCTGCACCAGCTCACTGCCCCACCATTCAACACATATACATATCCGGTTTGTGACTTAGAGTCATCCGGATCTGTGTCGAAGCTAGCGTCGACGTAACCCTTTACGACGAGCTCTTCGTCACCTCCATAAACGAGAAACATTTCCTTAGTCCTTTTCAGGTACTTAAGGATATTCTTGACCGCTGTCCAGTGTTCTGCACCGGGATTACTTTGGTACCTCCCTACCAAGCTTATCGCGAGGTTTATATCAGGTCTGGTACACAGCATGGCATACATTAGAGAGCCCACGGCTGAAGCGTAGGGGACAGAACTCATCTTCTCTCTATCTGTTGCCGTGGTCGGCGACTGAGTCTTACTCAATCTCATACCTTGCAAAACTGGCAAGAACCCTTTCTTTGAGTTTTCCATATTGAACTTCTTCAGTATCTTGTCAAGGTATGTGCTTTGCGAAAGACCTATGAGGCGTCTCGATCTATCTCTATAGATCTTGATGCCTAATATGTATGCAGCTTCTCCAAGGTCCTTCATTGAAAAACTCTTGTTCAAATAGGCCTTTATGCTCTCCAACATCTCTATATCATTCCCCATCAACAATATGTCATCCACATATAGTACGAGGAAAGCTACAGAGCTCCCACTCACTTTCTTGTACAGACAGGCTTCTCCGTAAACCTGTATGAACCCAAACGCCTTAATCACCTCATTAAAGCGAATGTTCCAACTCCGAGATGCTTGCACCAGCCCATAGATGGAGCGCTGGAGCTTGCATACTTTGTTAGCACCCTTAGGATCGACAAAACCTTCTGGTTGCATCATATACAACTCTTCCTTAAGATTCCCGTTAAGGAATGCTGTTTTGACGTCCATTTGCCAAGTTTCATAATCATAAAAGGCGGCAATTGCTAACATGATTCGGACTGATTTCAGCTTCGCTACGGGAGAGAAAGTCTCTTCGTAGTCAACTCCTTGAATTTGTCGAAAACCCTTTGCGACAAGTCGAGCTTTGTAAACGGTTACATTACCGTTTGCATCAGTCTTCTTCTTGAAGACCCATTTATTTTCTATGGCTCGCCGTTCATCGGGCAAGTCCACCAAAGTCCATACTTTGTTCTCATACATGGATCCGATCTCGGATTTCATGGCCTCAAGCCATTTGTTGGAATCCGGGCCCGCCATTGCTTCTTCATAGTTCGAAGGTTCACCGTTGTCTAACAACATGATTTCCATCACAGGGTTGCCGTACCACTCTGGTGCGGAGCGTACCCTTGTGGACCTTCGTGGTTCAGTAGTAACTTGATCCGAAGCTTCATGATCATCATCATTAACTTCCTCTTCAGTCGGTGTAGGCACCACAGGAACAACTTCTTGCGCTGCGCTACTTTCCTGTTCGAGAGGGGGTGTAATTACCTCATCAAGTTCTACCTTCCTCCCACTTACTTCTTTCGAGAGAAACTCTTTCTCTAGAAAGGATCCGTTCTTGGCAACAAAAGTTTTACCTTCGGATCTAAGATAGAAGGTATACCCAATAGTTTCCTTAGGGTATCCTATGAATACGCATTTCTCCGCTTTGGGTTCGAGCTTTTCTGGTTGAAGTTTCTTCACATAAGCATCGCAGCCCCAAACTTTAAGAAACGACAACTTAGGTTTCTTGCCAAACCACAGTTCATACGGTGTCGTCTCAACGGATTTAGACGGTGCCCTATTTAAAGTGAATGCTGCAGTTTCTAATGCGTAACCCCAAAATGATAGCGGTAAGTCGGTGAGAGACATCATAGATCGTACCATATCTAATAAGGTGCGATTACGACGTTCAGACACTCCGTTGCGTTGCGGTGTGCCAGGCGGCGTTAGTTGTGAAACGATTCCACACTTTCTTAGGTGTGTGCCAAACTCGTGACTCAAATATTCTCCTCCACGATCAGATCGTAGACATTTAATTTTTCTGTCACGTTGATTCTCAACCTCACTCTGAAATTCCTTGAACTTTTCAAACGTCTCAGATTTGTGCTTCATCAAGTAGATATACCCATACCTACTCAAATCATCGGTGAGAGTGAGAACATAACGATAACCACCGCGAGCTTCAACGTTCATTGGACCACACACATCAGTATGTATTATTTCCAATAAGTCGGAGGCTCTCTCCATTATTCCTGAGAATGGAGTCTTAGTCATCTTGCCCATGAGGCACGGTTCGCATGTGTCAAATGATTCAAAGTCAAGAGACTCTAGCAGTCCATCAGTATGGAGCTTCTTCATGCGCTTAATGCCGATATGACCAAGGCGGCAGTGCCACAAGTATGTGGGACTATCATTATCAACTTTGCATCTTTTGGTACTCACACTATGAATATGTGTAACATCACGATCGAGATTCATCAAGAATAAACCATTCACCAGCGGAGCATGACCATAAAACATATCACTCATATAAATAGAACAACCATTATTCTCTGACTTAAATGAGTAGCCGTCTCGCATCAAGCAAGACCCTGATACAATGTTCATGCTTAAAGCTGGTACTAAATAACAATTATTAAGGTTTAAAACTAATCCCGACGGTAGATGCAGAGGTAGCGTGCCGACGGCGATAACATCGACTTTTGAACCATTCCCGACGCGCATCGTCACCTCGTCCTTGGCCAGTCTCCGCTTATTCCGCAGTTCCTGCTTTGAGTTGCAAATGTGAGCAACAGCACCGGTATCAAATACCCAGGAGCTACTACGAGCGCTGGTAAGGTACACATCAATAACATGTATATCACATATACCTTTAACGTTGCCGGCCTTCTTGTCCGCTAAGTATTTGGGGCAGTTCCGCTTCCAGTGACCTTTTCCCTTGCAGTAGAAGCACTCAGTCTCAGGCTTGGGTCCGTTCTTTTTCTTCTTCCCGGCATCTGTCTTACCGGGCGCGGCAACAGCTTTGCCGTCTTTCTTGAAGTTCTTCTTACCCTTGCCTTTCTTGAAACTAGTGGTCTTGTTGACCATCAACACTTGATGCTCCTTCTTGATTTCTACTTCTGCAGACTTGAGCATCGAGTACAACTCGGGAATGGTTTTCTCCATCCCTTGCATGTTGTAGTTAAGCACAAAGCCTTTGTAGCTTGGTGGGAGAGACTGGAGGATTCTGTCAATGATAGCATCATCCGGAAGTTCGACTCCAAGTGAAGTCAGACGACCGTGTAACCCAGACATTTTGAGTATGTGCTCACTAACAGAACTGTTCTCCTCCATCTTACAGCTGAAGAACTTGTCGGAGACTTCATATCTCTCGACACGGGCATGAGCTTGAAAAACTAGCTTCAGCTCTTGGAACATCTCATATGCCCCGTGTTGCTCAAAACGTCTTTGGAGCCCCGTTTCTAAACTGTATAACATGCCACACCTGACCAGAGAGTAGTCATCACTCCGCGCTTGCCAAACGTTTAGAACGTCCTGGGCTGCTGCGGGAGCGGGAGGGTCACCTAGCGGCGCATTAAGGACATAAGCCTTTTTAGGTGCTTCAAGGATGAGCTTCAGGTTGCGAACCCAGTCCGCATAGTTGCTACCATCATCTTTCAGCTTGTTTTTCTCTAGGAATGCGTTGAAGTTGAGGTTGACGTTGGACATCTACAATATTTATAAAGACAACTTTCAGACTAAGTTTATGACAATTAAGTTCATTTAATCAAATTAAGTATGAACTCCCACTTAAATCGACATCCCTCTAGTCATCTAAGTGATACATGACCCATGTTGACTAACCCGTGTCCGATCATCACGTGAGACGGACCAGTCACCATGGTGAGCAACTTCATGCTGATCGTATTCAACCATACAACTCATGTTCGACCTTTCGGTCTCTTGTATTCGAGGTCATGTCTGTACATGCTAAGCTCGTTGAGTCAACCTAAGTGTTTTGCGTGTGTAAATCTGGCTTACACCCGTTGTATGCCAACGTTAGAATCTATCACACCCGATCATCACGTGGTGCTTCGAGACAACGAACCTTCGCAACGGTGCACACTTAGGGGAATACGTTCTCGAAATTTTAGGAGGGATCATCTTATTATGCTACCGTCGTTTTAAGCAATAAGATGTAAAACATGATAAACATCACAATGCAATCATATAGTGACATGATATGGCCATTATCATCTTTGCTCATTCGATCTCCATCTTCAGGCATCGCATGATCATCATCGTCACCGGCGTGACACCATGATCTCCATCATCATGATCTCCATCATCGTGTCTCCGTGAAGTCGTCACGCCAACTACTACTATCACTACTACTATGGCTAACCGTTAGCAATGAAGTAAAAGTAGCAAGCACATGGCGTTGCATCTCATACAATAAATTAAGACAACTCCTATGGCTCCTGCCGGTTGTCATACTCATCGACATGCAAGTCGTGAAACCTATTACAATAACATGATCATCTCATACATCATACATGCAACATCACAACTTTGGCCATATCACATCACATGTCAAACCCTGCAAAAACAAGTTAGACGTCCTCTAATTGTTGTTGCAAGTTTTACGTGGCTGATTTGGGTTTCTAGCAAGAACGCCTTCTTACCTACGTGACAGCCACAACGATGATATGCCAAAGCTATTTACCCTTCATAAGGACCCTTTTCATCAAATCCAATCCGACTAGAGTAGGAGAGACAGACACCCGCTAGCCACCTTTATGCACGATGTGCATGTCTGTCGGTGGAACCAGTCTCACGTAAGCGTACGTGTAAGGTCGGTCCGGGCCGCTTCATCCCACAATACCGCCGCAAAAGAATAGGACTAGTAACGGCAAGCAAATTGACAAACCATCGCCCACAACTTCTGTGTTCTACTCGTGCATAGAATCTACGCATAGAAAACCTCGCTCTGATACCACTATTGGTAACGTAGCATAAATTCAAAAAAATTCCTACGCATGTTCAGATCTTCCTATGGAGAGACCAGCAACGAGAGAGGGGTAAGAGCATCTTCATACCTTTGAAGATCGCTAAGCGGAAGCGTTTGCTAGAACGCGGTTGATGGAGTCGTACTCGTGGTGATTCCGATCTAGTGCCGAACAACGGCACCTCCGCATTCAACACACGTGCAGCCCGATGACATCTCCCGCACCTTGATCCAGCAAGGAGGAGGGAGAGGTTGGGGAAGAAGACCAGCAACACGACAGCGTGGTGTTGGTGGAGAGACGAGGTCTCCCGGCAGGGCTTCGCCAAGCGCCGGCAGAGAGGAGGAGGGAGAAGTGCAGGGCTGCGCCGAGGGAGAGGGAAAACTGTGTCCTCCAAAGGCCAAAAGTGCCCACTATATATAGGGGAAGGGGAGAGGGAGTGCCACCCCTAGGGTTCCCACCCTAGGGGGTGCGGCAGCCCTCCCAGATGGGGTTTGTGGCGGCCAGATGGGGAGGAGGGGTGGCGCACCCCTCTGGTGGGCCTAAGGCCCACCTAAGTTAGGGTTCCCCCCCTCTTTTTTCTTTCCCCTGGGCCATGGGCTGAGTGGGGAGGCGTACCAGCCCAACTAGGGGCTGGTTCCCACCCCCACTTAGCCCATCTTACCTCTTGGGGTCGCAGCCCCCCTTCGGTGGTCCCCCGGGACCACCTCCGGTGGTCCCGGTGGTCCCGGGACGTTACCGGTGATGCCCGAAACACTTCCGGTGTCCGAAACCATCCGTCCTATATATCAATCTTTACCTCCGGACCATTCCAGAGCTCCTCGTGACGTCCTGGATCTCATCCGGGACTCCGAACAACTTTCGGTAATCTCGTATAACAATTCCCTATAACCCTAGCGTCATCGAACCTTAAGTGTGTAGACCCTACGGGTTCGGGAGACAGGCAGACATGACCGAGACACCTCTCTGGCCAATAACCATCAGCGGGGTCTGGATACCCATGGTGGCTCCCACTAGCTCCACGATGATCTCATCGGATGAACCACGATGTCAAGGATTCAATCAATCCCGTATACGATTCCCTTTGTCTGTCGGTATAGAACTTGCCCGAGATTCGATCGTCGGTATACCTATACCTTGTTCAATCTCGTTACCGGTAAGTCTCTTTACTCGTTCCGTAGTTCGTCATCGTGTGACTAACTCCTTAGTCACATTGAGCTCATGATGATGTTCTACCGAGTGGGCCCAGAGATACCTCTCCGTCACACGGAGTGACAAATCCCGATCTCGATTCGTGCCAACCCAACAGACACTTTCGGAGGTACCCGTAGTGCACCTTTATAGTCACCCAGTTACGTTGTGACGTTTGATACACCCAAAGCACTCCTACGGTATCCGGGAGTTGCACAATCTCACGGTCGAAGGAAAAGATACTTGACATTAGAAAAGCATTAGCATACGAACAATACGATCTAGTGCTAGGCTTAGGATTGGGTCTTGTCCACCACATCATTCTCCCAATGATGTGATCCCGCTATCAATGACATCCAAATGTCCATGATCAGGAAACCATGATCATCTATTGACCAACGAGCTAGCCAACTAGAGGCTTGCTAGGGACACATTGTGATCTATTCATTCACACATGTATTACTGTTTCCTGTTAATACAATTATAGCATGAACGATAGACGATTATCATGAACAAGGAAATATGATCATAACCATTTTATTATTGCCTCTAGGGCATATTTCCAACAGGGATCACTTGATCCCTCTCGGTACATCTTATACGCTTTGTGTGTTGATCATCTTGATTTACTCTTTGTCTGAGATCTTGATCAACCTAGTGTTTCTATGACCATTCTTTGGATAATACCTTGAATAACATCTTGGTCATCATATAAACTCCTTGAACCCGACAGATGGACTTCAAGAAGTGCCTATGGACAAATTCTATAAATATAACTTAAGGCAACCATTAGTCCATAGGAATTGTCATCAATTACCAAAACCACATATGGAGATATGTGCTCTAACAATCTCCCCCATTTTGGTAATTGAAGACAACCACTTCAAGAGAGTTTATATAAGGAAATAAGCATAACCAAGCACACACATACAAGGTAATAATGCATGTGTGCAAGATGTAAATGCTTACGCAATAAAAGCAAAACCCTCTAAACATATCCAAAGTAAAGTCTCTAAACTTCTCCCCCATTGGCATCGATTGCCAAAATGGACGACAAGTTTAGAAAGCCAAAATAGTAGGTGGTCCTCCAAAAAGTGTGTACTTCTCAGCAAATGAGTGCAGAAAAATACACAAATACAATGATAAGTAGTTGGAGGAAAACAAACTATATTGAGGACCCAAAGATTGCAGATAAAAGGATCGTATGCCACAAAGACATACAAAGATAGAGGCAAGCAATCAAAGAATTCCAGATGGAACAAACAATCATATGGTCCTTCGAACCACATGAATAAAAGATATTATGATAGAGGCAACTTAGTGCTTTATCAAAAACTAGCGAAGCTCCCCATGATTTGTGCACTAATATGAGATTTTTGTGTTTGACACAGGTGCACAAAATAGGATCGTTGCTCCCCCAGAATTAATAGAAACACACAACGAGTGCAAGAAGATAGATGAGACAATAGGCATATCAATTGCACAAAACTAATGGTTGAGCAACATCTAAAGGAAGCAACTTAAGAATAAGCTCAACCAAAGTAATATGTGTGAGTCATGGCATAGCACTTGAGAAGACTTAAGATAAGGATGAGCATTACTCATCAACATAGTCTTGATGAATATGAGATACAAAGTGCAAGACATATCATTCCCACACACACATACTAGAAAATGGGTTCACAAGCTTACTAATAAACAAAATAAGAACCAATACTTGTGACAACCCATTGTGAAGATAGGAAGTAAGAATCTTGTCAAGAGGAGGGATACTAATTGAAAATGGCAAAACCCTCATCAAGACAAGCATGAGGAAAAATAATCTTCACGGCCAAAGAGTGCACCAAGATGTAGGAAAATAAGATACACACTCAAAACAAATCCTTTCATGTTGCCACCAAAAATCGAAAAAGAAAATGCAGCGATGGACGTGAAAGAAAAGAGGATATCAATTAGAGATGTAACTTCTCTCATGTGACCAAGATTCTAAGTAGAAGACAATCATGATGATATATATATATCCACAAACAAGGATGTACAAACGAAATGGTTACAAGAAGGAAGAACACTAGATATCCAAAGGGGAAGTCATAAATATATCAATGAGATCTTTTGCTTGGAAGCATAGCACATGGCCTAATATTTTCTTATTGTATAATATGAACTTCCAACATACGAACATCAAAGACATCCCAACTAGTAGTAAGACATCATCGTTTGGATGCTTTGAGAAAGCGAACAAGTACTACAAGAATGAATCAAGAGATTCATGCCATGATGCAACCTGGAAAAGAAAAGACAGGTTGGGTCCTTTGCAAGAAAAGAATGCATGAAGTGGATACTTGTTACCGAGACAACATTGGAATTATGTAGTAGATAGTTGTTCTTTGATCATCCTAACTTGGCTCCAATAATCACATGGTCTCAAAATCTTCCTTATAGGTGAGCCGAGCATCCAATGCATCTCCAGTTGTTCCTGTAACAACAAAAACAAACAAAATGGTGCCCAAACTCATTGGGACCAAAGAGTTAGAAAACCAGCAATACATAGGACAAAACTCCACATACATATGTGCATATAGATATGAATTGGAATTTCATGCACACTTCAGCCAATTTGTGACAAGTTGGAGTTTCTCCTATATATTGGGTCAAAGAAGGAAAGCAAGCAAAAGAAGTTGTATATAGTAGCTAGATACACATGCTCAAGACTCTCAAGAATCAACTCAACACAAAGTTGATAAGTCACCAAAAGCCAAGGTATCAAGTGATAATAAGATCTTAAAACAAAAGAACTATCACTTGAAGGATATCAATTAAAAGATACCTCAAGGAATGAGATATCCATTGACACATGCCAAATAGAAGGCAACAAGAAACCAATTGAAGGAAAACAAACACGAGGTTTCTAGTTTCCAAAAGAGAGCTAGGTTCCAACAAACCAAGCCCTCGACAAATTTTCATGATGGCACAAAGCATCATAAAGAGCAAGACTTGCCTCCCATCAACACACACTTGATGGGGATCAAAGGATTTTATGATGGGTGAATAAGGAGAGTGTTCTAAAGAAAATAGGATAGCTCCCCCAAGGGACGTGCATTATATAGAATTTGCATTTAAATACAAAACGCACAGGATGGGATCATCACTTTCTCTATATCTATAAAAGCACTAGACAGGTTAAAATAGATCCATAAGAGGCAAGGAAGACAAATGAAACACAAAATCCAATGTAAAGATGATTAGCAATTCCAATCACATGATGGGAATACCAATTGTCAAGGACAAGAAGTATTTTCGAAATGATACTCATTGGTAGATCACAAATGTATATCCAAGATCATCTTTACCCATAAAACGCAAGCATATGACACTTGTAGAGATAACATGCCACCTAGGAACAGGATAATTTACAATATCAACACTAAGTGGAAACACCTCAAATGTACACATATTCTAGGTTTGTAATATGCACATAGCATATTACTCCCCCATAATGTGATAAACCAACAATACTAACAAGTGGCAAATTGAAACCAACAAGAGATAATTAATGGACCATATAGAATTTGAATTTCTCATGAGTAAGACATACCACATAGAAACTAGATAATCTTGAAATATCAAAACTAAGTGGTATTCCCCATGTATACACATTTATAGGATTGAGGGGTGTGCAAAGCACATCACTCCCCCACAATGGGATAATCCATTAATCTCTCATAAGAGCCAACAAAAATACAAACAAGACACAAAAGGCTCAATACAAGACTCACATGTACATGATATGCAAACCAACATACCCATACTCGATTACTCAAGATAAGCAAGTTGGAAGCACAACATATACAAACGCATGCAAGGTACAAAAACCACAACATGCAAAGGGGCAAGCACCTAACAATGTAAACAGTTTAAGTATAAGTTACCGTAAGGAGGCACATTGGATATAAGATAGAAACTCGATAATCCAAATGACTTGGCTTGAGATAATATGAATGATGAAGACCCCTTAATTCTTCATTATGTATCCAAGTCTCTAATGTCCTCCATAGTCACCTATTGATCAAGTTTGAGCTTGTTGGTCCCCAACTACGTTGGGTCCTAAGAGGTTAATCACAATAGGCTTGGCAACCCAAATGGTTCTTTTCTTGACACCATCTTGAGTACCAACAAACTTGGCAAACACATTGCCAACCTTATCCTTCCCAAGGGAATAGATATCATCAATAGTGATTGGGTTGGATAAGTTACCTCTTGTGCAAGACGAAGCGACGTGACCCTTCTCACGACATAAGTAGCAACATCTACCCTTTGCTTTCTTCCCAGTTGATTTCTCACCTCGGGGAGTGTTGGCTTGGGTCTTATTGGGAAGAGGCCTTCCTTCAACTTGTAGTTGAATATGTGATTGAGTTTGTGGCCGCTTCCCTTGTTGCTTGTGACTTTGAGACTTCATCTTCAGAGGGCAAGATCTAACATGGTGCCCTTTAACTTTGCACTTGAAGCAAATGATTTTGGCCGAATTCTTGACTTGTTCTAGGCCCCTCTTGTTCTTGTTTGAGTTTACTCCAAACTCATTTTTGTCATTCGGAGATGTTTGCTCACACAGGACGTTGTTGAGTGTGGGCATCCCTTCATGACACTGTTCCAAGTCTTTCTTCAAAGAAGTGAATTGGGCCTTGAGCTCTTTGATTTCCTGTGCACGGTTAGTATCAATGCAAGTACTAGAGGAAGTGTAAGCTTCAATGTTAGAGCAACAAGGCAAGGAAAGTAATTCATCACACGAGGTAGCAACATTATGAGTAGACGAATTACGAGGACTAGCACATGGAAATATAGTACTTTGACTAGAAGTAGTGCCATTGTCCACATGAGGCTTGCTTGATGTTACCTTGGCGATGATAGCCTCATGAGCTAACTTTTGCACATTATGGGATGTTAGAAGATCGGCATGAGAGCTTGTGAGCATTACATGGTTTTCTTCCAACTTCCCATAATTGCTAGTTAGTAAATCAAGTTGAGCACGTAGCTCAACATTCTCCTTCAATGTTGATACTTCAAATGAGGTAGAGTTAGATGTACAAGTATCATCAACAATATGAGAGGAGTAAGTAGCAAATAGAGACTTCTCATGAGTAGATTGAAGCTCCTCATAGATCTTAGAGGTTTTGATGAGCTCTCCCTTGACATTATTGCATTCAAGGAGAAGGACCTCAAAATCCTTTTTAAGTTTATCATGAGCAACTTCAATCTCTCCTTTTGAAGATCTTAAGTCTCTACATGCTTGATGACTCTTCTCAAGTTCATGTTCAAGTAGTTCACTTTTAGCTTGTTCATGATTAAGTGAATCATTACAATTTTCAAAGTAAGCAAGAACATCTTGGAATCTTTGAAGACGTTATTTTTAGCTTTATGAAGAATTTTATTGATCACATAGATATTTTCAGTCAAGTCATCATCATCATCCTCATCGCAAATATCATCGTTATTGCACACGGAAGATGATACCTCATTATTACCTCTTGCCATGAGGCACATGTGAACTGGAGGAGTCGATGATGATTCTTTTGGTGAATCAGATTCTTCATTAGTCAAAAGTACTTCATATTTCTTGATATCCCCTAAATGATTAGTCATAGAGCAACTAGGAAGAAACAAGATATTTTGATCAAGAGGACACGAGGAAGCAGGCATATCACCACAAACATTTGTCAAGGAATCTTTAGGTGAAATGCATGACCTATCAGCACAATAATTTACACTATGTGTGGTGCTAGATATGCTCGTGTCCATAGAGGCTATGACATTTTCATCAACAGATATTTCTTCACTCACCATGTCATTACCTTGTGAGATTGAAGATGCTGAGGTGTGCAAGCAACCGGATATGGAAGTAGTGGTGGACTCTTTAAGATCGAAAAGAGTGAAGAGCTCATGCACCAACTCCTTCATCATAATACCGTCTTCATCAAGATTGGACCCACCATATATATCTTCAAGTTTAGTCCAAACTTCATGAGCTGACTTGCAAGTCGAGATAGACTTAAACACTTCAGGACTTATGGTTCGATGAATGGCAAGAAAGGCCTCACAATCAAGATACATTTCATTAGTAGATGAAGATGCATCATCCTTTTTGTCGGCAATCCCTACAAGAACAATTCGTAAAGTATTTGGTCCCATGGCCCTAAAGTGATGAAGCATACGAATTCTCCATAGGGTATAATTTGTGCCATCAAAGTCAAAGGTGCCATTGTGCACTAATCCAATAGTCGACATCGATACTCTCTATGTCGTGAAACCTAATTAAGGAGAGACCTAGCTCTGATACCAATTGAAAAGACCTCGATGACGCCTAGAGGGGGGTGAATAGGCTATTTTAAAACTTCTGCGGCTTTGGCTTGAACCTAATGAGGAAATAAACTAAGAGGGTACTTGTCAAGCACAAATCCTAAATGCACTAGGCACTGCAACATGTATCAACAACACGATCTACCAAGATGGACACAATATAGTTACTAACAAGCACAAGTAAGTTACACAAACTTACTTGAGCTATATCACACGACAAGTAGGTGAACAACACAAGATACTAGATCACACTATATCAACACGATGTATCAAGGGATGCAAGTATGAACGTGTGGATATAGAGTGTATGCTTGAATGATTAATCTTGTACAAGAAATGGCCAACACAATATAATGAGCACAAGCAATATGCAATGTATGTATGCTCAAATAACACAAGTAAACCACAAGTAAGGAGTTAGGGTTAAGGATAACCAAGGTCACTGAGACGGAGATGTATCCCGATGTTCACTTCCTTGGAGGGAAGCTAGTCACCGTTAGAGAGGTGGATGTTACCATGAAGGCACACCAACACCACGAAGGCTCACCCTATTCTCCCTTTGAGCTAACACCACGAAGGCGTTTCTCAACCACTAGTGGTAAGCCTTTGAGGTGGCTTCCAAACCCTCACAAACTTTTCCGGGGGAAATCACACGGATTGATTCCTCTCCGAAGAACTCCTACCGCCTAGGAGTCTCCAACCTCCAAGAGTAACAAGATCACGGGGAATGCTCAAAACTTGCTCAAATCACAAATAGCTTGGGTTGAGAGAAGGAGATGGAGACGATCTATCTTTTGATTGGAACAACTCTCAAAGGGGCTCACAAATGCTCTTGGGATCTAAGATTTGGAGTGAGCAAATGTGTGTGAGGTGGAAATGTGTTCTTATGAGGATATGGCTGTGTTGGGCAACCCTCTCACGAAGTGGGAGGGGGGGTATTTAAAGTGGTGAGAGAAAAAGAGCCGTTGGGGACACTATAAGTCACACAGGGTCCGGACGTCCGACAGTTGTCGGAAGTCCGGGCGTCCGCGAGGGGTCGGACGTCCGACAGGGGTCGGTCGTCCGAGGCCTGTAGATACGACTGAAACTATTTTGAACTAATCAGCGACCGGACGTCCGACAGGGGTCGGTCGTCCGAGGCCTGTAGATACGATTGAACCTATGTTGAATTTATCAGCCACCGGACGTCCGGAGAGGACCGGAAATCCGAGTTATACAGCTCAACTTCTACTGGTGGTAGGTTCCGGATTTCCGACGGGTGTCGGACGTCCCGCGCTCGGACGTCCGGAGGGAGCCGGATTTCCGAGATATAGAACTCAACTTCTACTGGTGCAGGCTTCCGGATTTCCGGGACTTGGCCGGACATCCGGGCCTCGGACGTCCGGAGGGAGCCGGAAGTCCGAGTTATATGGCTCTGATTTCTCTGGTATAGGATTCCAGATTTCCGAACTAGTCGGTCGTCCGGTCCTCGGACGTCCGGAGAAAGCCGGATGTCCGAGGCACTGGTTCTGTTTTCAGATAACAACAAAACAGTGGAGATGTGGTCTGAGCAGAGAGTGATGATGTAGTTTGAGCAAGTTCATCGCAAAACCTGTGATCCCCTCTTAATAGTGCGGGATCCCTAAGGACTCAAGAATCATAAAAGAGTACTTATGATCCATACTTGAGTGTATACTTTTATTCGCTGATCATCACTCCGCACAACTAACGTCAAAGGAACTGATACCTTTGAGTTAGCCCTTTCACCTGAGCTTGATGTTGTTGTTCCTTCTTGGCTCAAGTTGAAAGCAAGACATGATGAAGTCTTCAAGTAGCTTTCCCATACACAATGCGGAAAGCCTAGCTTATGTATTCATCTTCATTTGTCCATCATGTGAACATCCACAAGAATCAAGCATGTACTGCTCAGGAATGCTTTTCTTGATCTTGTCCTTGTTAGCACATGAGGTTGTCCTTATCAGCACATGATCATTGATAATAGTTTCAATGATATATTCGTGCTGATCCACTTGAACTTGCACACCACAATCTTGATGACGATCACCACTTGACGTCATCCTTCATGGGTTGTATGAGATCTTCCTTTTGACGCAAGCCCAATGGAAGCACACCTAACCCCCACACAGGAGTCTCACAAGGACCATGGGTTAGTACACCAACACGTAATGGACAATGCTTACCATACCATGGGATCACTTGATCCCTCTCGGTACGTCTTATACGCTTTGTGTGTTGATCATCTTGATTTACTCTTTGTATGAGATCTTGATCAACCTAGTGTTTCTATGACCATTCTTTGGATAATACCCTGAATAACATCTTGGTCATCATATAAACTCCTTGAACCCGACAGATGGACTTCAGGAAGTGCCTATGGACAAATCCTATAAATATAACTTAAGGCAACCATTAGTCCATAGGAATTGTCATCAATTACCAAAACCACATATGGAGATATATGCTCTAACAACGAGAAGTTTCTATGGTAGGATCAACGTCGTTTCCATGGGCATGAACACAAAGTTCAAGGTCGACTCCCACTTCATCAATGCATCACCTGCCATTTACTCCCCGCCTTTAATCAAGTTGTAGGTTTGAAAGAACATTCGGCAAAACACCAGAAGAGCAAGACTCATGAAAACTCTTCGAGTCATATGATTTAGGAAGGCATAGGTTCGACCCGTCGGGGCATCTTAGGAACATATACCATACACTCCAAGAGTAACTAACACATGCTTGACAAGAGAGCATGGCCGACAAAAGTATAGGATACAATTTATCAGAGGGATAAGACACAATTTACCAATGGAATTATGTATCAAGGGAACAATATCACAAGAATTTTTGGAATGCAAAGGATGCCGTCGGATAATAATCCACCAATGGGTCTGGCAACCCACAAAGGACCTCATGTGAGTGTCAGTACTCAATCAGAGGGAGATGGGATGCAATGCATCAGGTTATAGAACATCTGAAAAATATTGATACTTCATTACCAAAGGAATTAGGATTTCCAGGTTGGTCTATCATAATCACATGCTCCGATCAAAAACAAGTAAGTTGAATGGATTTACATGGAGAATCAATCAAGGTTCATTTGTCGAGATCCAGTCCTGTCTGGAAGGAACGTCTGAGCCGGAAAGATAATTTATGAGTACCAACAGATGATTGTGTGCATTCACACAAAACTAGAATCCATAAAATCACAGGAAAATCACAAAGGATTTTTAATGAATGCTACTAGATATATGGATTTAACCATAACACAAGCAGGTGAAAAAGGTCAAAAGCCATAGGTTACTGGGGATTCCAAAAGATCGAATAGTAATTCGAAGAAATTTTGAAACCCATGACAACTGACGATGGATGAATCCTCGATAAGATAATTTGTTGCATCTCGCAAAAACAAGAGCATTTGGAAAGAAAATATGAATGACATTTGAATGCAGTCATCCACAAGGGTTGACGGAGGAAGGGAAATCGCAAGAGCGATGGGCACAAGTTCTTGAGAGAAACATCGGAGAGTATCATCGGAGTCTTCTGATGGATCAAGCCATCGTCTGAAATACGGGGCTCTCCGGGAGGAAGTATTTACGAGAACCTAATGTTAGAGTTAGCAAAACCTTTATCCCGAAAGAAAAGAGAGAATAGAGCCCAGAGTATAGGAAAGGAGTAAAAGATACTAATACCATCCAATTGAGATGTGGGCCCGTAAGCCACAACATCAGTGTTAGTAAAGTTTTTCAAACACTAGACTCAACTTCGGCCAAGGAGTTGGAAAGGGGGCTACCTACAGGTAGTCGGCTCTGATACCAACTTGTGACGCCCTCAGTTTAATCGTACGCTAATCATACACGCAAATGCGTACGATCAAACCCAAGGACTCACGGGAAGATATCACAACACAACTTCAGACACAAATAAATAAATACAAGCTTCATATTACAAGCCAGTGGCCTCAAGGGCTAGAATACAGAAGCTCGATAAATACACGAGTCCGCGGAAACAACAAATATCTGAGTACAGACATAACATGGGGTGCCTTAGAGAAGGCTAGCACAAAAGAAAACACGATCGAACGAGGGGAGGCCTCCTGCCTGGGAACCTCCTAAACTACTCCTGGTCTTCGGCGGCCTCCATGATGAAGACACCATCAGGATAACAGGCGCGGCAGGAAACTCCATCTCCTGGGCTCCATCATCTGGTCGCAGCAACGGATCAAAGGGACAAAGGGGGGGCAAAGCAACGGTGAGTACTCATCCAAAGTACTCGCAAGTCTTACATCAAAACTAATCTAATTATGCATCAGTATCAAAGAAGGGGGTTGGTTATATGTGGACTGACTGCAACAATGCGAGAAAAGAGAGAGAAGGCCTAGTCCTATCGAATACTAGCATCTTCAGGGTCTTGCAGCAATAGACGAGAGTAGAACATGTGTAACACAATTAAATAGTCCTATTGTTGCAGCTTTAATAAAGTGAGGTCACGCCCAGAGATCCTCCCTCGACTCCATGCGAGGAAGCAATCCCGAGGCAACTAATTCCAGTTAAGTAACAATTGTAGTTGTATAAGATCAGGGCACAACTCCAAGTCGTCCTGTAATCGTGGGCACGGCTATTCGAATAGTTAATTTTCATCCCTGCAGGGGTGCACCACATGTCTCGTCACGCTCGATAACACTCTGGCCGGACACACTTTTCTAGATCATGCCCGACCTCGGAATATCGACATGTCGCAGCCCCACCTAAGACTCAACAGAGAGGCCAGCCCGGCGGTCTAAATCCTAAGCACAAAGGGTTCATGGGCCCAGTTCCCCTTCGCGCTCCGGCACGATGCGTGGGTGGCCGACGTCAGTCCTAGCATCCCTTAATCACAAGCGCGATGCATCTCGGGACCACGCGGGCGCGCGCCACTATGTTGCTGACATCTGAAAAGCTTCGGCTGATACCGCGACGCCGAGTACCCATAATTCTTCTTGCGTAGCCGGTTAACGCGAAAAGGTCTCCAACCAACCCAGATCAAATACCCAAATCCATTATCATTTTAATTAGGCCATCGACACAATCTCGTGGGAATCCACCCGTCTTAACAACTAATCACCAATGATCCCAGTAACATGGTCGAGTAACTGTGTGGTTGTAACATCGAGGGGAATCCGAGGTATCACCCTCGTTGGATTCCGAACGATGTATCCGTCAAGGTGGGCTTAGAGGAATCACCCTCGGGGGTCCCACACTTGAGGGGTTGCACGACAGAGGCATCGTCGGGAATGGTCAAGGAGAAATCACCCTCGGTGACCATGACCAACTAGCTGTACTACAGAGATATCATCAGGAGTACTTAGCGAGGTGTCACCCTCGGTACCCGATAGTATCCATGTAGCATCATACAACTAAGGGGGTGTATGTGTTGTGTCAGGTCTGGCTCGTCGATCAGGGATCGAGATTTGAAGGCAAAGCGGAGCAACTGGACTACGGGGTCAGAAGGGATGACTGCTCCACCTATACTAAGAAGATTAAAGGTACAGTAATGAAAGTAGTAGTTCATCAAAAATAGGCTATGTATAAGATATAGGAGCTAACTACAACAATAGCAAAATACTAATGCAAGCATGAGGGAGAAAGACATAGGCGATATAGGGATGATCAAGGGGGTTTGCTTGCCTAGTTGCTCTGTAGACAAACGGATCCTCGACCGGGAAGTAGTCGATCACCGAATCATCATCAGTCTCGGGGTCTACCGGAAAGGAAGCAACGTAGAGGAAACACAGTAAATAACAGAGCAACCAATGCACCACAAAGCATGTCATGTCAATAAGTAGGGCTAGGCATAAGCTAACGCAGTAACATCCATCATAGAAGGGTCGAAAGAATATCTGACGATATTTTCCGGGTCTTTGGCTACTACCGGTCAGATGGAAAACGATGGAAAAGTTCCACGTTTGCTATGCTAGGGACGCGTGACAGACGAATGAACGGTGTATCCGGGTTCGTCTCGTTCTACTGATCAACTTTCTTGTTGAAAGTATTTTGATGACTTACGGATTATTTTATATTAATTTTTAAAGTTTTATTCAATAATTAGGAATTAAAAACAGATTTAATTAATTGATTAAAAGTAATTATGACATCAGCATGATGTCATGCTGACATCAGCAGTTGACTGGTCAACTGACCAGTGGGTTCCATGCGTCATAGACTACGTTTTCAATTAAGATTAAATAGTAATTAATTAGATTAATTTAGTGGGGGACCCACGTGTCATACTCTAATAAAGCTAATTATTTATCTATATCAACAGATTACTAATTAATCTATTTAATTAATTAACTAATTAAATAAATAATATATCTAATTATTATTTATTTTATTAATAAAAACATATATATATTTATTTGTTTATATTTTACTTATTTTAATTTCCTGTTTTAGGGGTGAGGCCCCGCATGTCATGGAGACAGCGAGCACCCAATCACTAAACGCACAAATATTCGGTTCACACACATATATACCTACGTACATACATCCACGTATACACAAAATACATACATATGCATTTATACATAAATACATTCATCACACTATCCACACATACATACATACACACACAAAAACAACATCATTTTCTTTTTATTTCCTTTTCTCTAACATCTCTCACAAACTCTCTGTGCTATCTCTCAGCTCCTCTCTCTCAACAGAGAGAGAGAGAGAGGCAAACTCCACCACCTCACATAGGGGCATAATGATACCGGATCGAGGCGGCGTTTGTCGGAACGAAACCGAAACGAGGGTCCGACTACAGACGAAAACAAACGACAAAAGAAGAACGACGTCCATCCTTGCTATCCCAGACTGCCGGCCTGGAACCCATCCTAGATCGATGAAGTAGAAGAAGAAGAAGAAGCAACTCCAAATGAACAATCAACGCGCTCGCGTCAAGTAACCTCTACATGTACCTGCAACTGGTGTTGTAGTAATCTGTGAGCCACAGGGGACTCAGCAATCTCATTTCCAAAGGTATCAAGACTAGCAAAGCTTAATGGGTGAGGCATGGTTAAGTGGTGAGGTTGCAGCAGCGGCTAGCATATATTTGGTGGCTACCTTACGAGTACAAGAAATAAAGAGGGGAAGATCTACGCATAACGGACGTGTCTACTGATGATCATATGAATGATCCTGAACACCTACCTACGTCAGACATAACCCCACCGTGTCCTCGATCGGAGAAGGAACTCACGAAAGAGACAGTCACGGTTACGCACACAGTTGGCAAGTTTTAATTAAGTTAACTTCAAGTTATCTAGAACCAGTGTTAAACAAAGTTTCCACGTTGCCACATAACTGCGGGCACGGCTTTCCGAAAGATTTAACCCTGCAGGGGTGCTCCAACTAGTCCATCACAAATTACCACAAGCCGCATAGAAATCCTCAATCACGAAGCTCGCGATCTCGTCGGATTCCCTAGTGGAAAACCTCAACTCTGAGATTACCCAAAGCATCACCGGAATCCCGATGCACAAGATATTTCGTCAAAGGTAAAACTAATCCAGCAAGGCCGCCCGACGTGTCGACGATCCCGATAGGAGTCGCGTACCTTGTTCTCAGGACACGACGGATGAGCTATGGTTACCACACCAAACGCCGAGTCGCCCCGGGTAGCGTTAATAAGCTGCTCTGTTTTGGACCAACACTCATGAGGAGCACTGGCCCGGGGGTTGATTAAAATAGTCCGCGGGTGCCGACGGGTCCCTATGCATTATTATTAGGTTATTAGGCAAATGTAGTACCAAAGTTGGGCCTTGCCAGACCAGCTTTAATCTAAAACGAATTATCAAGGGGGTCCCCATAACAACCCCGATCGTGTTAGGAGCGCTCATTTATGGAACATAACACCGGTAGCCGGTAACTAAAGGGGGCAAAGGTGGAACAAAACACCAGGCTAGAAAGGTCGAGCCTTCCACCTTTTACCAAGTATATAGGTGCATTAAATTAAATAGCATTAATATGGTGATATAACAAGGAACCCATGCTTTCACATGGAAGCAAAGCACCTGCAACTAGCAACGCTAACAACAAGGTTAAGCAAGCAGTAACATAGCCAATCAGTGGTTTGCTAGGTCGAATGGGTTGAAGGTTAACATGGCATTGTTGAGAGGCTGATATTTAACAAGTGGTAGGTAACGAGACATAACGGTAGAAACGATAAAACTAGCATGGCAATGATAGTAATGGTATCTGGGGAAATGATCATCTTGCCTGAGATCCCGCTTGGAAGAAGAATGACTCTGTGAAGGAGACGAACCGACGTAGTCGAACGGGTCCTCACAATCCGGCACGCGTGCGGAGCTCTATCGAGACGAAGCAAACCGGAAAAACAAATCATCACACGGAATTCACCACACGATGCACAACACAAATGATGCATGAGCAGCTGAAAACATGCAAGTCACGGCATGACAAATCACACAATCAAACACTACACATTAAGTGAAGTTCAATATGCACGAGTTGCATATTGACAAAACTCCACGTTAATTATTTAGTTCACTCCCGGTTATCTACACGGCAATAGTAATGTTGTCAAACATGCAAGAGGTGAAGCGGAAATTAAACTACCTATCTAGGCATTTTAAGTGAGGTCGGAAATGACATATAGCACCTCCGAAACGACCTCACATGTTAATTTATAATTCTGTCCATATATAAATTAACACCTTTAATTAGTTGTTAAACAGCAAAACAAATAGGTTCACGTGATTCTACGCGTCAAGGCAAGCAATCTACACATAAAGAACATCTCCAACGGAGCTACGGTTCAAAAGATACAAGCATCGCAAGATATGATGGCATGAATGCAATATGTGTGCCACCGCGGTCACGAGCACTTCAAAATATACAACCAGCAAGATAAAAATGAATCTACATGAGTTTCTAAGCAATTTTCATGTAGAACACGATCAAAACGGAGCTACGGTTCAACAACTACGAGCAAAACAAGAAATGACTACAATCTGCCAAAATCAGCCACCTAGCATATTCTACGCCCCACAACTACGGCTACACAACTCCGAAATGCACAAGCAAGGCATGGCATGGAAGAGGGCAAGGAGCACTACTACGAACAACTAACAACAACTAGCATGGCAGCAAGGAGCACTAGGAAAAGAAGACACAAAATGGCATCCCACACACTATTTCAGAATTAGTGAAAATTACACCCCATGAAAGTGCAGTTTTCGATCTGAAGCTATATTGACAGCAGCAAAACCTATAGCTACAGGACTCCAAATGGCATGAACATTTACAGCATGCTAGAGAAACACAAGGGGTACAACTTACTCCATTGGCCCAACCTCAAAAGAGCTACAGATCACAAGATGCAAGCAAGACAAGACAGCAACAAAATATAACAGATTCCACACTTAGAAATATTTCAGCCCCTCTAAAACAGCACTATTTCTAGCAACTTGAGAGCAAGCAAATCACACCTAAACATGCATTTTTATTGCAACTAAAAATACCAGAGGCTAAACAAAACATCTAAGAAGAACTCCCTAGTTGACAACTAATTCAAACGAGGCACGGAATAAATCCTACGAATTAAACAAAAGAGCATCACGGCAAAATATCTCGCGAACTAACTTACTCAAAAACTAAAACTAATTGCACAGAAAAATCCATGGGATTTTTCTACCCCGGAAACATATAAAATAAGTGGGGTTTGCAACACAAAATAATGCCACACATTAATGCGAGATAAACACCTATACGCGGGAAAATAAATTACCGGCAAACCATACGCACAAAAATATCAATGACCGCTCTAAAATACGTAGAAATATGGTCCCTAAAACATGGACATTATTCTACGGCATATGAACAACCCGGACACGCGCGAAAAATAACTAAGGGCAATAAACCTATCGAGACAGCACGCTTATCTAGGCAAACAACACGCTAAATGACGTCAAACAATTGTGCAAGTTGGATAAACGTATTCTACGCGAAAACCTACGCCAAAACCATATAAAGATCACCTCGATCCGACTTACGGAATATAAGTTACGGGGGTTCTAATATATTTCTATTTCCGAAATTATCTAAACCAAAAAAATAAATGAATAAATCCTATAGAGCTACTGGGCCGAAACTGAGGCGTCAAATTAACTAAGAGGCGCCTATGCGTAAATAAAAAAAGGGGGTTGGGGATCTCACCTAGGGGCCACCACTTGGGCCGGCCTGGTGCTGCTGGTGGAGCAGGCCGGGGGAGAGGCGAGGCGGGGCCGAGCTGACTGCTGGGCCTGGCTCGGGTGCTCCTGGGCCGCATGGGGAGGCAGGGCGCATGGCCCAAGCGCTGGCCACGCGAGCGCCGTCGTGCTCGTCCTCCTCCTCCCGACGGGAGTTGTTGGCGGCGCGGTTGCATGACATAGCGGCAGCGGGCGAGGCAGCATGCTGGAGAGGGTGGGGCCGGCCGGATCTGCCCGGATCTGGGCCGGGGCGGCGACTCAAGGCGGAGGAGGGGCTCCGACGGGGAGCTGCAGAACGGAACCCGGCGGCGGCGGCTGAACCTGGCACAGAACTGGTCTCGCGCGCTCCCGGCGAGCCGCTGCAGGGGCCGGCGACGCCGACGGCGGCCGGAGGGAGGAGGAAGTCGGCGGGGCACAGGGACGCCTGGGAGCGGCGCGGATCCAGGCCGGGCACAGGAGCTCAGCCCCTGCTGGTGGCGGCTGAGGCCGCGGGGAGCTCGGGCCCAGATGGGCTCGGGCGGGCCCAACGCGGACTCCGCGGGCCGGCGGCTGGAGGAGGGAGACAGGGGCGAGAGAGAGGGGGCTAGGGTTTCGGGCGTGGAAAACGAGGCAGGTTAGGGATGGCTGTCTAAATGTGATGGTGGGGTATATATAGACAAACGGTGGAGGCTCGGTTAACCGGAATCGCGTTCCGGATCCAACCGCGGGGTCGGATTCGGACGATTCCGAATGCGGGTATGGTATGCGGCCGTGTAGAGGGGATATCCGGAGACGAGAGGGAGAATGGGCGACGCGGCACGAATTTTAAAACACCGACAGATGTCCGACGGTAGACCAAATACGGTGCCGCTACGGTCGACCGTTCGGGTACCAGACGAACTCCGATGGGGACGAAATTTGACAGGCGGCCTACCTATATTAAAATAAAACCGCACGACAAATTCCAGCTCAATCGGAGAAAGTTTTTATACACGCTTTGAAAACAGAGTTACGACGGTGTCGCGGGCGTGTGCGTGTGCGGTCGGACTCAGAACGAACAACAACGTTAACCGGCAACTAACAACGGATGCAAGTTTTGAAAACTGGCGGCAACGGAGACGCCGATGCAATGCAGATGATGCGCATGATGCGATGATGATGCAACAAATAAAAATAGACACACGACGAAAACGGAAAGAAAAGGGGAATCTTCTGGAACGTCGGCATCGGGCTGTCACAGAGGGGGTCCGAAAATAGCCCTAAACTCGGTTTCCCCACACATACAGACTCTAAAACGAGCCTATATTATGGTATTTCGAAATTACATGGGCCTAGCCCAAAAATAAGGTGGTGCAACACCTATAATAGCCTATGGACGAAATTTATAATGTGGCATCTTGAAAATATTTCGTCCAAAGCCTTCATGCTCTCCTTGTGATGGCTTTAGAGTGCGAAAATCACCAATGGAAGCTCAATTGTTCTCTCGCACGCGTGCACCTTCTTCCATGCTTGGTCCCGCTCCAACGGATATCCTTCTTGTCCATCCTACGTCCTTCATTCATGAGCACAACAAAAGTATCTAACTTAGGCAGCATCATATGTTCATGAACATTAGAAGTATTCCCAAGAAACGAAAGTACCTCGTAATTCAATTGGCGTGCACGAGCTCTAGTAACTCGTCCAGTATGTATAGCAGCTCGCGCTGTGGGTGTAACAATGGTGTTGATGTCCTCATCAACCCACCTCTCATTCGTGGGAGAAGCACTCGAAACACACACTTCATTTCCAGATCCATTTTGTGAGAGAGAACCACCTACTCATGTGTTGAGACCAAGATATTCCAATCCAATCATTTGAAGCTTGATCTCTAGCCTCCCCAAACTGCTTTCCACCAAATCAACCTCTCCGACCCATGCATATTATATGAGAGATAGATTTGTGTTGAGAAGACTATCTTTAGAAGGACAAGATCAAGGAGTTCATTGGTCTACCCCATCTATTACGTTTTGGAGGGTGGTGCCTCCTAGATTGGTTAGGTGTCACTTGGGAGCCTCCAACTTCCTGTTGTGGAGTTGAACCAAGATGTTTGTAAGGGCAAGGAGATCGCCTACTTCATGAAGATCTACCGTGAGTAAGGCCAGTCCTCCGTGGATGGAAGCTGTGGTGGGATAGACAAGGTCGTTTCTTTGTGGACCCTCCGTGGATTCTCGGAGTTGTTATCCTCCGTGGGTTGAAGTCTCCACTAACATGGACGTACAATAGCGCCGCCTATCGGAACCATGCCAAAAATCGCGTGTCAACCTAATGTGTTTGATCTCCCTTCCTTAATCCTCTATTTACACTTGCATGATTACTTTTCGCTGCTATACTATTAGAACTGCATGTGTAGGGTGATTTGACTTGTCATAACTGTCGTAGTTTCCTCTCAAGTAAAATTTGGAAAAGGTAAAAAAATATCTTGTCAAGTAGTCTAATCACCCCCCCCCCCCTCTAGATATACTTTCGATGCTACAAGTGGTATCAGAGCTTTGGTCTCCATTTCATTGGTTTAGCAACCTAGGAGATTATGGCATATAGTGAGGGAAATTATCATTGTAGAGGTCGTTACTTTGATGGCACTAATTTTGCTAGTTGGAAGCATAAAATGAAGATGCACATTCTTGGCTTTAATCCTCATGTTTGGGCTATTATTTGTGTTGGTGTGCAAGGTAACTTCTTTGGAGAAGGGCATGAACCAGATCATGATGCGACAGCTGATGAACTGAAGATGTTGCAACTTAATGCTCAAGCCTGCGATATCATCTTCAACTGCCTTTGCCCCGAAGAATTCAATAAAATCAGTTGTCTTGAGAATGCAAAAGAGATTTGGGATACTTTGGTTCATATGCACGGAGGTACTGATTCTGTCAGAGAATCTAAGTTGGATGGGCTTCAAAGACAACTTGACAAGTTCAAGATGAAGGATGGTGAAGGAGTCGCTCAAATGTACTCTAGGCTAGCTCTCATCACCAACGAGATTACCCGCTTAGGAAACGAAGAGATGACCGACAAATTCATCATCAAGAAGATACTTAGAGATCTTGATGGCAAGTATGACACAGTGTGCACATTGGTCCAAATGATGCCAAATTACAAAGATCTCAAGCCAACTGAAGTCATTGGTAGGATTGTTGCACATGAGATGTCACTCAAAGACAAAGATGAACTGCACAACAAGTCAAACGGTGCTTGTAAAGCTTCATGCGATGCTCCCGCTACTTCAAAAGACAATCTTTTCACTGATGAAGAGATAAGCCTCATGGTCAGAAAATTCGACAAGTTCTACAAGAGTAGAGGCAAAGATAGAAGCTCAAGTTCAACACATGATGAGAAGCGTTCGTCCAGTCGTGGCCGAAACTGCTACAATTGTGGGATACCCGGACACTACTCAAATAAGTGCTCGGCTCCCTACAAAATAAGAGAAGAGTCACCTCGAAGACAAAGATCAAGACATGAGTGACCTTACAGAGAGAGAAGGAGTAGAGAAGAACACTATGAAAGAAGACAGTCACGGAGAGGCAAGGAATCAGAGAAGAAGGACAAATACACCAAGAGCAGTTCAAGAAGAAGACATCAAGCTCATGTTGGTGAATGGGTTTATGGCTCCGAATATGATCACCACTCCGAGAGAAGCTATCACTCCCACTTCGACTATAGTCAAGATGAAGGTGTTGCCGGCATTGCACTTGTTTCCTCCAACTCCTTTGACTTATTTGATTCACCAAATGAGGGAGTCGGAAACTGCTTCATGGCTAAAGGCCCCAAGGTATCACACCTCGAGTATCTTGATTTCAGTAGTGATGAGGATGACTTGTTAGGAGAAGAAGACTTGCTTCTAGATAAAACTAGTGATTGCACTAAAAATGAACTTGCTAATTATCATGCTAGTCAAGAGAAATCGAATGATGACGATAAGAAAGAGATTGAACGACTAACTCAAGAATTTAAAACTCTTAAGTTAGCTCATGAGACTACTCTAGAAGATCATAGAAAGCTTGCAAGAACCCATGAGAAGCTACGCTTCGAGAAGCTCAACTTGGAGCAAGAGCATGAGTTTTTAAAAGCAATAAGTGATGACCTTCGAAAGAAGAGTTCTTATCTAGCTAAACGACTACTCTTGTCTAATTTTGTTCCACAAGTTAAGCCTAAGAACACGAGTAACAAATTCAAGAAGGTTTCTTCATCTAGTAACAACAATGCTAAAGCTAAATCCAATAATGTTGTTGCTAGTAACTCTATTGATTCCACTAACGATTCTCTTAACCAAGTTACACTTGAGCAAGAAATTGATTTATTGAAATGGATTATAGAGAGAGGTGTCTTCAAGAGTCTTGCCGGAAGTAAGCAATTCGAGAAGATTGTGCGCAAGCAAGGATGACATCAGAAGAAACAAGGTGTTGGCTATTTCAACGTCAACGGAGATGTTTGGGAAGAAGGTCCATGTCCCACTCCCAAGTTTGTTCCCCAAGAGGAGAGGTCCACTCCTTCCAAGGGAACAAGCTCACAATATGACCTTCCACCACCAGACCACAAAGGCAAGGGAAAGCTTCAAGATGACATTCGCCTATTTCAATAAGAACCCCAAGCCAATGTCGAGTTGGTTCCCAAGGATACTACTAGCTCTACCTCAACAAGTGCTACAACAACTCCAAGGATTCCAATTAATTTGATGTGGATTCCCAAGAGGAAGAACTATAAGTTCTTGAGTGGTGAATCTACCAATGAAATTCACTCTTATTCATATTAGCAAGAACTATATGCCATCAACCTCAACCTTATGCATTAGTTCAAGGAGTCACACATTCCATCGAAGGTAAGCAAGGAACTAGGTAATCAATGCATCTTTGGTCATCATCCCATTTAGGCCTGGGCGTTCGGTTAAAACCGAAAATTCGGTTACTGCCATTCAGTTTATTCGTGAATTCGGTTATGAAAAATGCTAACCAAAAATGGTAGCACAAAACAATAAACCGAATTTTCAGTTAACAGATAAATTTGGTTCGGTTCACGGTTTACACCGATCGACTATTACATGGTTGCATGTCCTGTCCCACGCACATCCCACCTTCTTATACCCGAGCTATTTGTCCTTCTTCTATTAACTAAGCGAGGTGGGACTAATGAAGGAGACTTAAGCTTCTCTCTAGCGTTGTGTGATACGTCTACGTGTTGGGATTTGGACTTTGCATGCAGGCGAGCAGTCTTATAAAAGTCACGTCTCCTTTTGCACGTGGGCTGCCTCGTGGCTGCTAGCTTGCTCTCCTGGCGACGCGAGGCCTACTTAGTAATATATATTTTTTGATGACTCAGAGGATTTCTAGCATCAGGGACGTGGGGACTCTGGAGTCGTGTGTGAAGTGACTTGTCCCGAGTCTGTGCGCCCGTCGTTCGACTGGAACCCCGGAGTCCGTGTATATTTCGGTTTATTCGGTTTAAACCGAGTTAAACACCGAACCGACCAAATTCCAATTGGTTGTTAGAACCAAAAACCGAATTTGTCTATAGCTGTGATAAAAACCGAAAATTCAGTTTTTTCGATTTCGGTATCGGTTCGGTGTTTGGTTCATCGGTTTTCATGCCCACCCCAAATCCCATTTGTGCTTCACTCCATGTCGATATATATACTTGCATATGTTCCTTTTTGCTTTGGGACTAACCCATGTAGGTGAGAAGAGTATGAAAAGAACAAGGATTGCTCCCAACTCAAGATTATCTTCATCAACTTTGAGCATCCACCACTACTTCACCTACTTGAAGTCTTCCACGACAAAACCCAAGGTTAGTTGATCCCTCTTTGTGGGGATATCATATCAAGGGGGAGCTTTACTCTAATACTTGAGTATAAGCATCTCCTAAGGATATGAACACATTAATGCTTATGTAAAAGTGGTAACCCCACTTGTGCTTAACGATGAGTATGACCTATGATCAAGTATTCTTGCTTGGCTCCTATGTCAATATACTCATATATAGATGACCTTGTCATGACCCAAGTGCTTGATAGATGCTAGGATGTGTGTGCATGTTCACCATGTTTGTATCATCATTCTTATTGTGTGAGAATGTTGGTCTGCATGCATCATTCGAGGACATCCAATTGTTGTTGTATGGCTTTTGTTTTATCTTTTGCCAATTGGATGGACAAGAATGCCTATGACCCTTCTCTAGCTATCTCTGCTATCTCATCTCAAGTTCTATTCATGCTTCATCACAAAACTTGAACAAGCACTTGCCGATCCCTCTGTGTGAAGGTGCACTCGGAGTTCAGTATCGTCAAAGCCTACCTTCCAAAACCTCTTTGAAAAACTCGGTGTGACCAACTACACAAACTCACAGCCACCGATTTCCCAAAGTTGATCAGGTTTTCTCTTCTCGGTACCACCGGAATCGCCAACTCGGTTACACCGCGTTTCCCTGTCTACTGATAGTTGAGGAACTCGGTGACACCAATTTCGCCATCTCGGTGACACCGACCGCGCATGGATATAAATACTTGCAGACCTGACCTTTTGATTTCACTTTGTCAAAATGGTTCGTTCGCCAAACCCTCGCTTCCCACGAGACCCCAGGTCATCGCCTTGACTCCCCGAGCACCGCCGCCGCTCGTACTCACAATCGTTGATGAAATTGTTGGAAATATGCCCTAGAGGCAATAATAAATTAGTTATTATTATATTTCTTTGTTCGTGACAATCGTTTATTATCCATGCTATAATTGTATTGATTGGAAACTCAAATACATGTGTGGATACATAGACAAAACATTGTCCCTAGTAAGCCTCTAGTTGACTAGCTCGTTGATCAAAGATGGTCAAGGATTCCTGACCATAGACAAGTGTTGTCACTTGATAACGAGATCACATCATTAGGAGAATCATGTGATGGACAAGACCCAAATTATATACGTAGCATATTGATCGTGTCATTTTATTGCTATTGTTATATGTGTGTCAAGTCTTTGTTCCTATGACCATGAGATCATATAACTCACTGGCACCGGAGGAATACCTTGTGTGCATCAAACGTTGCAACATAACTCGGTGACTATAAAGGTGCTCTACAGGTATCTCCGAAGGTGTCCGTTGAGTTAGTATGGATCAAGACTGAGATTTGTCATTCCGTGTGACGGAGAGGTATCTCGGGGCCCACTCGGTAATACAACATCACACACAAGCCTTGCAAGCAATGTGACTAAGTGTAAGTCACGGGATCTTGTATTACAGAACGAGTAAAGAGACTTGTTGGTAACAAGATTGAAATAGGTATGCGGATACCGACGATCAAATCTCGGGCAAGTAACATACCGAAGGACAAAGGGAATGACATACGGGGTTATATGAATCCTTGACACTGAGGTTCAACCGATAAGATCTTCGGAGAATATGTAGGATCCAATATGGGCATCCAGGTCCCACAATTGGATATTGACCGAGGAGTGCCTCGGGGCACGTCTACATAGTTCTCGAACCCGCATGGTCTACACACTTAAGGTTCGGCGATGTTTTAGTATAGTTGAGTTATATGTGTGGTTACTGACTGTTGTTCGGTTTCCCGGATGATATCACGGACATCACAAGGGTTTCCGGAATGGTCCGGAAACGAAGATTGATATATAGGATGGCTTCATTTGGTTACCGGAAGGTTTTTGCGCATTACCGGGAATGTACCGGGAGTGACGAATGGGTTTCGGAAGTTCACCGGGAGGGGGGGCAACCCTCCCCGGGGAAGCCCAAAGGCCCTAGGAGTGGTGCACCAGCCCTTAGTGGGCTGGTGGGACAGCCCAAGAGGGCCTAGGAGCCATAAAGAGAAAACCAAAGAAAAAGGAAAAAAAAAGAAAGGTGGGAAGGAAGAGAAGGACTCCACTTTCCAATCCTAGTTGGACTAGGATTGGAGTAGGACTCCTCCTCTCCTCTTGGTCGGCGCCCCTTGAGGACTTGGTCCTCAAGGCAAGCCTCCTCCCCCTCCCTCCTATATATAGTGGTGATTTAGGGCTGATTTGAGACAACTTTTCCCACGTGCAACTCAAATCTAGACACCATAGTTTGACCTCTAGATCGTATTTCTGCGGAGCTCAGGCGGAGCCCTGCAGGAATAGATCCTTCACCACCACCGGAGCGCCATCACGTTGCCGGAGAACTCATCTACTTCTCCGTCTTGCTTGCTGGATCAAGAAGGCCGAGATCATCGTCAAGCTGTACGTGTGCTGAACGCGGAGGTGCCGTCCGTTCGGCACTAGATCGGAACGAATCGTGAGACGGATCACAAAACGGTTCGTGCAACGGATTGCGAGACGGTTCGTGGGATGGATCACGGGACGGATCATGGGAAGGATCACGGGACGGTTTGTGGGACGGTTCGCGGGCGGGGGGGGGGGGTCGAGGGACGTGAGCACGTTCCACTACATCAACCGCGTTTCTTAACGCTTCCTGCTGTGCGATCTACAAGGGTACATAGATCCAAATCTCCTCTCGTAGATGGACATCACCATGATAGGTCTTCATGTGCGTAGGAAATGTTTTGTTTCCCGTGCAACATTTCCCACAGAAATCTGCTCCTTCGTCGTTGCCGTAGCCGAACCGCCACCGACCTAGGGTACGATTTGATCCCCTTTGTATTCCCGTCTATTTCTCACGCATTGGATCTTTTAATTCTTCTTTCCACTTTGTGCAAACCTCGTGTCCACCAGATAAAATCAGTAGATTAGGAGAAGTGGGAAATTTTGGATCTGATCTGCCATAGAATGCAACTCGGTGAGACCGAGTTTGTAAAATCGGTTCCACCAATTCCTGTTTTAGGGTTCCCGAGAAGCAACTCGGTGAGACCGAGCAGCTATTTTTTGTGCCACCGAAAATGACTGCCAAGTTTCTGTTTTCTCGGTGACTCCGAAAATGCCAACTCGGTGCCACCGATTTACATCCTGTAGAAGATCATACCCTGAGTTTCAGACTTCAAATTTTCAAAAACTATCTGAATTTTGTGATGCCCATCCATTATGTCTTTCGTACATCCACTTCACAGGTTCTGTTGTTTGCTGGCGTGCTTGTATGTGAGTATGTCAGGTTCCGATGACAGTTAGAATGGTTTCAGAGAGCAGAGTATCGAGATGGATGTTGGCACTAGTCCAGAGAGGACTGCGTCAGACCCTAGTTCTCCTAGTTCCCATGGTTGTCCCAAAGCGGCCACCAGGCAAAGAAGGAAGATAGTTTCTGATGAGGAAGACTTAGACTTTTTTCTAGAAGAAACTTCAGCCCCTCCTAAGGCTCTACCAAGGAAAGTTGTCAGGAAGATATCTGCCAGTGCTGCTGATCAAAGAGCACCTGATTATGCCAAGAAGGGCAAAGCTATTGCCAAGGAAGCACCTACAAAGAAGTTTGGTGTGAAGAGTCCCACAAAGAGAACTATCCATCTTGTTGGCAGAAAGACTTCTATGTTTGAAGACCCAGAAGAAGCTCCTAAGGAGAACCAAGTTCCTCCCGAGAAGAAGAAGTTGATCGGTGATGCAATGAAGTGTGCTCCAAAGCCTACTGCAAAAGCAAAGAAGGATGTAGCTTCCAAGAAGACCACTAAAGATATACCTGCATCTGCTAAGAGCAAAGACCCTACATCTAGTGCCCATGTTGTAGAAGAGGAAGAGGAAGGAGATGAGAATGCTCCAATTCTTAGGAAGCTCAGACCATACGTTCCACTCCACAATGATGCTCATCCTATAGCGGAAGACATGAAGAAGAGGAAGGATGCCGTATTAAGAAAGTGGAGGGTTGTTGATCCATATGGTGTCAGAAGAAGAACTACTATTAATCCAAGGTTTCACACCAAGAAACAACAAGATTTTTATGAGACTGTCTTGTATGACTAGAGTCCTGCTGTAAGTGATATGGGGTATGTCGACTGGGCATACATCAAGGAGAATGAGAATTTCTTTCCATGTTCAAGAGAACTTCAAGCTAGTTGATATAGAAGATTTTGTTGGGAAGGAGATCACCCCGTGGAATGACGAGATGATCATGCAATTCTATGTAACAGTTCATTTCTACGATGACTCTTTAGTTTGGATGACCGATGGACACACGTACGACGCTACAATTGATGAATAGGCTACTATCATTGGTGCTCCCAAGCAGGAAGAAGCAGATGTAGATGTGTATGCGGATGCTAAGCAGAATCACAACTCCATGGCCAACATGTACAAGACCATTCCACATCAGTACTTGGTCAGTCACAAGTTTGGCTCAGTATATTTTCTGCAAGTTGGTATTCCCACGACAAACACTATACGGCGATACACTCTCATGCATAAGTCAGGAGATGAGAAGATGATCACATGATATTCAATCAACCTGCTGCACCTACTTGATACCCATACCAAATTTAGAGTGATGGACTTGATCGTTGAGACTATCCAAGGTCTGTTGCGTATCAAAAGATATATTGTGGATATGCACCTTCTATTCAGATGCTTGCTACCTCAACAAAAAGATCCCTGACAACGACGCCAGAAATACTTCTGATGTTAGTTGTGCTTCCCCGGCAACGGCGACAGGAATGGTCGTGTCGACGGCACCAGGAATCCTTCTGCTACGGCTAAGGAGCCTTGCGTTGGTGTTCCCTCGAAGTGGAAAGGATGATGTAGCACAATGGTGGTAAGTATTTCCCTCAGTTTGAGAACCAAGGTATCAATCCAGTGGAGGAGTATCACAAGATCCTGCACAAACACAAAAGCTTGCTTCCAACGCTATGAAGGGGTTGTCAATCCCTTATAGATTGTTTGCCAAGTGAGAACTGGAAGCAACAAAGTAACAAAGCAAGGTAAAAGCGGAGGTGTAAACGATGGATGTGAATAGACCCGGGGGCTGTAGTGTTTACTAGTGGCTTCTCTCATGAAAGCAAGTAGACGATGGGTGAACAAATTACTGTCGATCAATTGGTAGAACCGCACAAAGTCGTGACGATATCTATGGCAGTGATTATATCTATAGGCATCACGTCCAAAACAAGTAGACCGATACTTTCTGCATCTACTACTATTACTCCACACGTCGACCGCTATCCAGCATGCATCTAGTGTATTAAGTCCATAAGAAAAGAGTAACGCCTTAAGAAAGATGACATGATGTAGAGGGATAATCTAAAACCAATGATGAAAACCCCATCTTGTTACCCTTGATGGCAACTACTTGATGTGTGCCTTGCTGCCCCTACTGTCACTGGGAAAGGTCACCACATGGTAGAACCCAAAACCAAGCACTTCTCCCATTGCAAGAATCATAGATCTAGTTGGCCAAACAAAACCCAAGACTCGGAGAGACTTACAAGGATATCAAATCATGCATATAAGAAATCAGCAAAGACTCAAATATATATCATAGATAATCTGATCACAAATCCACAATTCATCGGATCTCGACAAACACACTGCTAAAGAAGATTACATCGGATAGATCTCCATGAAGATCATGGAGAACTTTGTATTGAAGATTCAAGAGAGAGAAGAAGCCATCTAGCTACTAACTACGGACCCATAGGTCTGAAGTGAACTACTCACGAGTCATTGGAGGGGCGATGATGATGATGAAGAAGCCCTCCAACTCCAAAGTCCCCTCCGGCAGGGCGCCGGGAAGGGTCTCCAGATGATATCTCGCGGAAACGGAAGCTTGCGGCGGCGGAAAAGTATTTTCGACGCTCCCCTGATTTTTTGCTGAATATTTGGGAATATATATGCCAAGGATCTAGGTCAGGGGGCGGCCAGGGAGGCCACAAGCCCTGACCCCGCCGCCTCCCCCTGGTGGCGGAGTGGGAGCTTGTGGGCACCCTGGAGCCCACCTGGCTTGGCCCAGAGGCCCCCTGATCTTCTTCCGCTCGGAAAAAAATCATTTCAGGGTTTTTATTCCGTTTGGACTCCGTTCCAAAATCAGATCTGAAAAGAGTCAAAAACACAGAAAAAACAGGAACTGGCACTTGGCACTGAATTAATAAGTTAGTCCCAAAAAAGATATAAAAGGTACATAAAACGTCCAAAGATGACAAGATAACAGCGTGAAACCATCAAAAATTATAGATACGTTTGAGACGTATCAATGCTCATCAATGCCAACTTAGGCAAGCATGCATATCAACTTGATCGTCCCCATCTACCTCTTCAGCCAGAATTTGAAGATAATGAGGTTGTGATGGATGATAATGATCCCAACTCAGCTGCAGCAAGAATGGCAGCAGAGGCGGCAGAGGCTGAAGCTGCTAGAAACAGGCCACCTATAGTTCCACAGATCAAAACTCAAGCTGAGCAAATGGCATTTCTAGTAAGCACTGTCCAAGGCATGGAGAAGAATATTCAGGAGATTATGCAAAATCAGAAGAGCCTTGAGAGAGTTGTGGAGACAAAATTCCACAACATGGATATGAAGGTAACTAAGTTGACCACCATTGTCAGACAACTTCAACACGAAGTTGACTCTATGGAAATTCCATGCTCAGAGGATGAAGATGAAGATGATGATGACGAGGATGAGTCTCCTCCTCCCACTACTACACAGTTCAGCACCAGGCCCTAGTTAGTTGTTGTTCCTGACCCGGAGACAAGATAGACATCTTCAGCGCAAGCTTCAACACCTTCAGCACTAGCTCCAGCTCAAGCTCCTTCAGTATCAACTCCTCCAGCTCCAGGGACGCCAGCAAAAGTCTTCGCAAACACCATTCTATCGACTCCATCATCAGTTGCCTAGAGAGGCGAGTAGTTTTATACTTTTGAACTTTTTGGTAACTTGTTGCCAAAGGGGGTGAAATGTATAGATCATAGACTTTGTGTGAGAGAGAGCTTTTGAATTTATTTGCTCTCGTTTGGTTTTTAAAAACTTTGGTTTTTGGATGACTTTATCCTATCTGTGTGTGTGATCATACGCTTTATCCTGTTTGATGCTACGATATTATCTTTTAGCTATCCTTGTGATGATCACTTACTTATCTTGTTGGTGTCATGTGCATTACTTTTACTTTTACGCACCACGAAGATGTATGTGACATGGAAGAGTAACCCATGATCCTAATCGATTTTGCATTTGCATTCACACACAAAATTTAAATAATGCAAAAATTTAGGGGGAGCTCTTGCTTTTCACATACTTCTCAAAGCGTCGATGCTAATCATTGATTATATCTATTGTCGAAGCTTTGATCTATATGTTGTCATCAATTACCAAAAGAGGGAGATTGAAAGCACAATTGTTCCCTAGGGTGGTTTTGATAATTGATCACAACATATGCGTCATTGGACTAATGTGTTGTCCAAGTATATTTCAGAAAAGTTCAAAAGATGATATGGTTTAAGGTTTATGTGGAGATGCTCGTGGATGCAAGAAAGGAATAATATTGGCTCAAGCTTCAAGCTAGAAGACTCTTCATTTTATATTTGTGAGAAATCACTTTTGAGTCCATAGGAAAGCCAATACTATTAAAAGGGGGTGAGGTAGTAAAATGAACTGATTGCTCAAATGCTCAAAGTTAGCCACCAAAACACTCAGTCATTTTTCCCACATATCCACTCTATCAAGTTCCACATACACAAATTCGGTGTAACCAACATTGCCACATCGGACCCACCGAGTTTGAACCTAAGACAGAACCCTAGACATTCCCACAAAATCGGTGCAACCGAAACTGCATCGGTGCTACCGAATTCAGTGTGACCAACATTCTGTTGCCAAGATACACAAAATCGGAATTTCTGAGTTTGAGTATCGGTGCCACCGAGTTTGGCCATTTGACCATTGTTCACCTTTTCGGTGCCACCGAGTTCTATATATCGGTTTCACCGACATTCAAAAGTTCACCACTTTAGTGCTAATCGGTACCACCGAGTTGTCCACTTCGATGTCACCCAGTTTGCTCTTTTGTGTGTAACAGTTGGATTTTGGCTGTTACGTATATATACCCCTTCACCCACCTCTCATTCGTGGCAGAAGCACTCAAAACACACACTTCATTTCCAAATCCATTTTTTCAGAGAGAACCACCTACTCATGTGTTGAGACCAAGATATTCCAATCCAATCATTTAAATCTTGATCTCCAGCCTCCCCAAACTGCTTTCCACCAAATCAACCTCTTCTACCCATGCATATTCTGTGTGAGAGAGATTTGTGTTGAGGAGACTATCTTTAGAAGCACAAGAGCAAGGAGTTCATTGATCTATCCCATTTATTACCTTTTGGAGGGTGGTGCCTCCTAGATTGGTTAGGTGTCGCTTGGGAGCCTCCTACTTCGTGTTGTGGAGTTGAACCAAGATGTTTGTAAGGGCAAGGAGATCGCCTACTTCGTGAAGATTAACCGTGAGTAAGGCTAGTCCTCAGTGGGCGAAAGCCGTGGTGGGATAGACAATGCCGCTTCTTTGTGGACCTTCCGTGGGTGGAGCCCTCCGTGGACTCTCGCAGCCTTTACCCTCGTGGGTTGAAGTCTCCACTAACATGGACGTACGATAGCGCCACCTATCAGAACCATGCCAAAAATCGTCGTGTCAACCTTGCGTTTGATCTCCCTTCCTTACTCCTCTATTTACACTTGCATGTTTACTTTCCACTGCTATACTATTAGAATTGCATGTGTAGGGTGTATTTGACTTGTCATAACTGTCGTAGTTGCCTCTCAAGTAAAATTGGGAAAAGGCAAAAAAATTATCTTGTCAAGTAGTCTAATCTCCCCCCTCTAGACATACTTTCGATCCTACAGTTTTCGTTCGTCGGACCATAGGTGCGTGCAACGTGACCGACGCATTTCAACAATTTAAAATTTTAAATATTTTACATTGCCACCAAGAGTCTCGGCCATGCACTAACTTAAGCTAAAAAAGGACATAAATAACTTCAACTAAATGGAACCATATTTCTAGTCCTAGCCTATCACCGGCGTCGCCATCGTCCGTGTTGAGGTCGATGAAGGGCTGAGGTGCCACATGAACGACCATGGGATAGGTCCGGAAATAAGCAGGCTTAACCCGGAACACCTCTGGTCAATAGTTAACATCACGGTCTAGACGCGCTTATTAACTCCTACATATTCATGATAACCTTGAGCGATACTTTTTATGAATACCATTGCCTTTGCTTCCCGATAAGTTTACAAAACCCGAGATGAGATTACCGGTATCCTCGTGATCAACTCCTTGATCACTATAACGGTTTTGTTCTCTTTACTCGTGCCCATGTTCTCGTATCCCTGTGAGCTCCAACACATATGTCTGGCCAGACATTAATGATACCGTAACAGCGAGTAGGACCATTGAGTATCTCTTTATCGGCATAGGAGAAAATCCCAGTATAGAACTATCGATGCCAAAGCAAAAAAATTCGATATACCCGTAAGTCACCTTCATTCACATCTAGTTATGGAGTGACATTCAGTAACCCCAAATAACCATATGATGTGTTGGAAATACGATATTATCATGGTCTAAGAAATTAAGTAAAGGTTAAAGCTTAATGAAAATATCCATAACGCAATAACAATACTATCTCACCTAATTGATAGGTTGGGTCTATCCAACACTATTGTTTCGGTAAAAGCGTCTTCTCACTATTTATAACATCCCTGATACTATAACAATGCTCATCATTAGTAAAACATGATCATCATTTATACACGAGCTTGTCCTTAGAGGCATGACTAGGGATCATCTTGGTGTATGTTTCCACACATGCAATTGAGTCTTTATAATCCCATATTCAAGAACCAATGCAATTATAACATAGAAATATAAACTTAATTATGAAAATGGAGATTTAATAATAACATTTATTATTGCCTCTAGGGATTATTTCCTTTGTAAACTTAATTGAGTTTTACAAGGTTTCTTTTTCTTTTTCTTTTTGATATTTTCATTTTTGATTTCCTATTATCATTTTTGTTTTCCTTTTCTATCTCTTTCTTACCTTTTGATTTTCATCTCATTTTTCTTCTTCTTTTGTCATTTTTACTCATGAACTTTTTTAAAACTCTAAACATTGTTTTCATTCATGAACATTCTTAAAATCCACACCCCTTTTACATCCTGTGAAGATTTTTTCAAAATTTTCACATTTTTCATATTTTTTAACACTTTTCAAATTTATTAACTTTTAAAATCCTTGAACATCTTATTCAAGTCATGAATATTATCAAAATTTATGGTTTTTCTAAAAAAATCTGCTATTTAATAAAAACATGTGATTTGTTTTCAATTTTCTGAATATTCTTAAGAATTGTAAACATTTATTGTTAAAGTTTGTGATTATAAAAAATTCACTAACATTATTTTAATAATTAATTGGTTTTTTAAAGTCATTCCCATATTTAAAATTCTCAAGCATTTCAAATTCAAGATATTTTAAAATCATAAATCATTTTTAAAGTTCAAGTCTACTAGAATACAACCAACCAAGTTTTTAATGTCGAGAGTGTCTTGTTTTTTCTATCGATGCTAGGTCTATGGTTTTTTGAAAGGTGAAAAGCGAGGCAACAAGAGTTGCTCAGTTGAGCTCAAATAGGCTTTGCATGGTCATTTTGACTTCTATGCCATGCTGGATAGGAGCACTCTACTCTCTAGTTGTATTAGAGAGGTTTTCCTCCTAAAATTGCAGTTGTCGATGCTGCGGGGGAAAGGTCGCCCCCTCACCTTTGGCCGCCATCTTGGCGCTCAGAGATGTAGGGACTCATGATCTTCACGAGTTTTTTTTAGTTTTTTGGCAGCGTGTTATTGTAACCGTAGTAGTGTGTGTGTGGACAAATTACTATCTTTTTTGGTGTTACTATGAAACTAGAGATGTTTGTATCCTTGCAGATTCGATTATTCAAATCAGATATGTTTATGTTATCAATATGGAATCAAATTGTTTATGTTGGTCTGATCCTTCGCGGAGTTGTAATCTTTCATTAACACCATGGCGAAGGTGTTGTCATTCGACAACTTGCACTTCTAAGTGTTCATCCCGGTTCAAGTAACGTTCATCGCTCAAGGCTTCTTGTCTTTTTGGGTGAGCAACTATGATTTTTTGGAAACCTTTATTACCAAAAAAACATGTAGGTGAAAGATTGATAGAATGATTGCTTTCGTCTAATTGCAGTCTTTTTGCCGAAGTCTTGGGAGTATTTTGTCTTGTAGAGATTGATACCACGAAGATGTTTTCAAAAGATTCCACTATTTATATTGTGTTTTTTTCCATCTTAGATCCAAATAAGTAGTATACCTGAAAGTATAGTAAATCAAGTGTACCTGAAAGTATGAATAATATTATGTATTTCTGAAAAAAAAGAAAAAGAGCACCCTCCCTAGATTTCATATTACGCATGCAAATGGGTAACATAAAGCCCTCCACCATGTAGCCCAAGCCCGCCATATTCTCTCTGAAGAGTAGCCTATCGTGTTCGACCTCTCCGCCATTTGCCATTTCCCCGAGAAAATATCCCCAAATCCCTAGCTAAACCCTCGTCGGCCCGCCGTGCTCCGCGGCCGCCATGGCGCTCTCGAAGCCCCTCTTCTCCCGCCTCCTCCCCTTCTCCCTCCGCCTCCCCGTCCGCCCCCAGCATCGTCTCCTTTGCCTCGCCACCCCCAGCGATCTTCCGGATGCCCCCACCGACGCCTCCGCTGAGCGCCGCCGCCGCAAGCGCCGCCTCCGCGTGGAGCCACCGTCCTCCCGCGGCCCGACTCCCCAGCGCACCCCTGGAGGACCCCGCCCCTCTTCTAACCCCAACGCTCTCAAGCTTCCCGAGCCAGCGTCGGTCCTCTCCGGCAAGCGCCTCGATCTCCATCGCCGCATCCTCACGCTCGTCCGCGAGAACGACCTAGACGAGGCGGCGCTCCTCACCCGTCACTCCATCTACTCCAACTGCCGCCCTACCGTATTCACCTGCAACACAGTACTAGCTGCGCTCCTCCGCCAGGCGCGCTACGCGGATCTCCTCTCCCTGCACCGCTTCGTCACCCAGGCCTCCGTCGCGCCCACCGTCGCCACCCACAACCTCCTCCTTCAGGCCTACTGCGACTGCCGTCGCCCTGAAACCGCGTTGGAACACTTCCGTCTCCTACTCAAGGACGACTCCCCTCTCCTCCCCTCCCCCACCACATATCGCATCCTTGCCCGCTCCCTCGCCGAGAACGGCAAGCTTGATCTGGCGCTCGAGCTCAAGGACGGCATGCTCGAGCGTGGCCTTATCGCTCCCGACCCCCAGGTCTATGCGTTCGTAATGGGTGGTTTTGTCAACGCCGGGGATGGTGACACGGCGGTCTCACTGTACGAGGAGCTTAAGGAGAAGCTTGGTGGCGGGCTAATCCTTGATGGTGTGGTGTACGGGAACCTTATGAAAGGGTACTTTCTAAAGGGCATGGAGAAGGAGGCCATGGATTGCTACACGGAGGTGCTTGGAGAGGGATCCAAGGTGAGATTTGGGGCTGTTAGCTACAACATGGTGCTTGATGCGCTTGGGAGGAACGGGAGGTTAGATGATGCAGTCGAGTTGTTTGATAGGATGTGCAAAGAGCATGACCCTCCCAGGAGGATTGCTGTGAATCTTGGTAGTTTTAATGTGATGGTTGATGCTTACTGCGGTGTGGAAAGGTTCCAGGATGCAATTGAGGTGTTTGGCAAAATGGGTGAGAAGAGCTGCACACCAGATGCACTCTCATACAATAGTCTGATTAACTGGCTGGGGAAGAACAAACTTGTTGGTGAGGCAGAAGAATTGTACAAGGAGATGGGGGAGCGTGGTATTAATCCTGACGAATACACTTATGTCTTACTCATTGAGTCCTGCTTCAGGGTTGATAATGTGGATGACGCTGTTGGTTACTTCAGCAAGATGTTTGATGTTGGTCTCAGGCCCAATGCCAATGCCTTTAACAAAGTCATAAGTGGCTTGGTGAAGGTTGATAGGATTGATGAGGCACAGGGGTTCTTTGATCTGATGACCGAAAAGGAGGTCAAGCCAAATATTGCTAGCTGCGAATCGCTGTTGAGAGCATACATCAATGTTGCAAGGTTGGATGATGCAATTAAGATGGCTAAGGGTATTCTTCTGGATGAGAGTATCGTGTTTACTGATGAATTGAAGGCACTTCTAGAGGGGGCACTGGAGAAAGAGGGGAGAAATGGGGATATGACAAAGTTGTATGAGGATGTTGAGACGGAGAAAGCAGAGGCGGCAGCACGTGCAGCTGAAGAGAAGGCTAGAGCAGAGGCTCTTGCTAAAGAAGAAGAGGAGAAGAAGAAGGCTGAGGCTAAGGCCAAGGAGGAATCTGCTGCCAGAGCAAGTCGAGCAGCTATTGATGCAGTACTGGGTCGCAAGAGTGGAGCAGAAAATGTTGAATCATCTCAAGAAATGAGTGTTGAGGAGGCACAGGTTGTTGAATCCCACACCGACACTGTTGGTGCTGCAGAACAGAATGAAGGTGATGACCAGAAGAAAGAGTCTGGTGATGCATCGTCGCAGGTCATAGCTTCATCATCTTGAGGTTCTTTGTGCCTTAGTTAATGATTAGTTCCATTCCAGTAGCACATGATTAGAAGAGCTTATGTTCTGACAATGGAATTTACATGTTATGAGAGCTCCCAGTGATTGTATGCGGGAACCTTTTTGTACAACATCTCTTATGTAGGAGATAGTACAGATTTCTATGCCCCTGCAATCACTGAATTTATTATGTCACAATGATCACAGACTAGATAAATTCTCCTTTTGCACACTCTTTCTCCCGCAAGTGTAAAGTGATCAGCTTTTCATTTACTTAAGTATTGCTTATAATAAGATCCATAAGAGATGACTGATATTGCGCTAGTAATTCTTCTTTCACCTTTTCTTATTTGCTCTTATACATTATTATGTACAGAATATCCTTGGTGTGGTGGATAATTTGTCTTCAGTTGTCCATGCTGAATTCCAGTGTTTTGTAGTTGATGTTGGTACACTATTTTGAACATTGCATGGTTTCACATATACTCCCCCGTTCCTAAATACTCCCTCCGTTCCAAAATATAAGACATTTTAGATATTGTACTATAGACTACATACGGATGTACATAGACATATTTTAGAGTATAGATTCACTCATTTTGCTCCGTATGTAGTCTCTTAGTGAAATCCCTAAAAGGTCTTATATTTTGGAACGGAGGGAGTATAAGTCATTTTAGAGGTTTCACTAGCGGACTACTTATGGATATATATAGACATACTTTAGAATATAGATTCATTCATTTTACTCCGTTCCTAAATATATGTCCTTCTAGAGATTTCAATATAAACTTCATACGGATGTATATAGACTTACTTTAAAATATACATTCACTCATTTTGCTCTGTATGCAGTACATAGTGGAATCTCTAAAAGTTTTTTTTTTAGAAACGGAGGGAGTATTTAGGAACGGAGGAAGTACTGATCATGGGCACCTTCTTTTTGACATTTGGATGGAAGTATATCCTGTTCCGGTTGTTTACTGTTTGCTGGCGTGAGGCTGATTTGTGGCACACGAGGGACCTTCTTGGCTGTTCAATATTTGCCGGATGGCTATTGATTGGCCTATTTTCATTCGTATAGTTGGGTCCTTCGCATGGCCGCTATTCTCCTTAGAGCATGCGGGAGGGGTGTTTTGGCTCTGAATTTTTTTTGTGGATGCTCGTGTTAGTGTTGCAAGCATGCTTGATAATTTTCATGCGAATCAGAGCAGTAGTGTTTTGTCAGTGAAAAAACAAATTTGAGATGACATTTGGTGTTTAATTTATTTATTTTTGCACAGACCAAAACGCTTAACCTTTCGATGTTAAAAAAGAACGCCTTGGTTTCTGTCATCAAATGAAATGACACAGATCGGTTCCGTTCCTAGGACCTATTCCAGCGCATGGACGGAGCCCATTGGTTGCCCGTATGCACAGTAATACGGATGAAATTTTTTGCTAGTTGTATTTATATATTGAAAAAGTCCAGTGCATCAGAGTGGTCCAATAATAATGCATCATCAAACTCTATTTAGGGTCACAGGCACCGGTTACACGCAAATTTTGTTAACCGGCACCTGCAGCGCTCCGCAATGGGCCGATCCATCTATAGATCATGTCTGTGATTTGGTCCGTGAACTTTTTTTAAATCGATGAATTTTTTTTAAATCGACGGACTTTTTTGAAAATCGATGAATATAATTTAAAATCCGTGAACTTTTTTCAAAATAAATGAACTGTCTTTAAAAATTGATGAACTTTTTTTGAAAATTGATGATTTTCTTTTGAATTCTGTGAACTTTTTGAAAATCCATGAACATATTTCAAAAATCGCTGAACTTTTTTTCAAAATCATTGAACTTTTTTCTCAAATCTAAACTTTTTAAAATTTTATGAACTTTTATTCGATTTTTTAATGATCAACGCATTTTACATGAATAGACCCACGAGGTGGGGCGGTGCAGGCGCCGGTTCCCCTAACCAGCGTTGAAGGGGCCACAATGCATGAGTCGTCGTCTTTTGAGCAACTCTTCCGGACTTCGCACAAGCCCAAAGCAGCATAATCCGCGAGTACGCACATAGAACAACACATGAGTTCGTGTGTCGATCGAATCTTCACATACGTGTCCTAATCGATCCCGATTCCACCAGAAAATCTAATCGATCAATCATCTATCGATTGATTATGTAGACGCGTTACACATACTAAGAGCAACTTTAATTGGACGATCCATTTCATCCGTCACAGTTTGTTTGGATCGTCACGAACAAAAATGAAGGTTGAATGCATCGATCTATTCACAAAACATGTTCACTGTCCAAATTTGAGACTAAAATGCGTCGACGCGGACGTGACACACACCTTCTTATGTCCATGTCCGTCCATACGTGGCGTCTGGTCAAAACTAGCATCGTCTTTATTAACATCGATTGTCCATCGCGGACCCACGCGTCAGCGACCCGAGGCGTAAGCATGAGGTGGTGGGGGCTGGGGGTCGGCCTCATCCTCTTTTAAAAGTCGTGCCCATCCTCATCTAGCCACCCGTTGCTCACGTGCCAGTGACAAACCCTAGCCACCACCATAGGTTTATTCTCCGGCTCAAGCTGTGACAAAGACAAGGGCAAACTGAAGCTGGGGAGGAGGAGCGACGTGCTGTCCGGCGAGCGTCCGTGCAGCCACGGGCAGAAGACGTCACCGCCGTCTCGGAGACAGCCTTCCCCTAGGCTGGTCCGACGCCGACGCTTGTCGACCTCATCGGTCCTAAGGACGACAACGAGGAGGACACCTAGGGCAATGCACCACCTTGGTTTTAGCGTATTTAAAGTTTTTATCTAATGTAATGTGGACTCGTGGGACTATCTCCGGCCTTTGAGACCAACATTAATGTCTAATTAATGATTTTATATTTTTGAAATATGTATAACGTTTTTTCGCATCGTCTAAAAAATGAGTCATGACCGCGCTGGACACAAAACGCCGATCCAATCATAAAAATGGACATGAATGTCCGCAAGATCAACCAGAACAAACAAAATGCGTGTTTTTTGGACCAGGCGGTTGGAATTGCTCTAATCTAGCCTATGGTACGGGTGGCCGTACGTTAAACACGCGGCAGTAGAAGCTCCCCGATGGCTGGACGCCGCCGGCCACGCAGCCCGGGTCCTCTTCTCGAATAGTCGTATTGTGACAACACGACGCACACGACCGTACGCCGTCGGCTGGTCTGACGTTCGGTAACTAAATCCACAACCTTCCTTTGCTGAATCTTCATCGGAGAACGCTTAAAATAAACCAGCTGATTACAGCGTCGCATAAGTCGCATCATTGCTACGACGCGTGTCCTGCGTGGTGTGGCCTCACCTTATCTTCTCAACCACTGCTGGTTCGTTCCTCGCAAACCAGAGAAATTAGCATCTGCTACCGACCACAGCGGCCAGCTTCCGCTCCCCGCGGAAAAGCTCGACACCAAGGCTTGGGCACGCGCGCGGCGGCAGCGCTTCGTTCACGGACGTGGCGACGGTTCTGGTGGCGTCACCGCTGTTGTGGTTCCGCCCTGGCGTCTAGACGAAGCGTGACCATGGGGAGAGGGGTCTCTGCTGCAGTGGTTTCAATGACGTCGCCGCTGCGATGGTTCCGTTCTGGTGGCGTCGCCGCTGCTGTGTTGGAGCTCGACGGGGTTGCAATGGAGCCCGTCAGAGTTGCAATCGAGCTTCGTCGGAGTCATCGACGCTACGTCGAAGCTCCGTTAAGACTATAATGGAGCTTCAATGGAGCATTAGGGTCTGCAATGGAGCGCCACCGGGCTCGTCGCGGCTGCAATGGAGCTTCGCGGAGCTTCAATGGAGCATGCCATGGGAGCGCCGTCGGGTCGTTGAAGCTCACTGCGGCTGCAATGGAGCTTCGCCGGAGCTGCAAACTCCGGTGATGCTTTAAGGGGGCACTGCAAACTCCGGTGATGCTTAGGGGGGCGCTGCAACTCCGGTGATGTTGCTTAAAGCTTGTTGGGAGCACCGTCAGTGTTGCAATGAAACAACACCAGGCCGCCCGAAGCATAGTCGACGCTGCATTGGAGCTTTGTCGGAGTTACAATGGAGCTTCACCGGAAGTAGACGGTGTTGCACTAAAGCTTTGTCGGAGTTACAATGGAGCTTCACCGGAAGTAGGCGGTGTTGTACTGGAGCTTTGTCGAAAGCCATCGCTGCTGCACATGAGCTATGGCTGCGGCTGGGCTGTGGTACAATGGAGCTTTGACACTGCTCCCGGAGTGTTGTTGCATCGGACGACCACATACGCGCTAATCCAACGGTTGATTAGGCGGATGATTTCACTAGGAAATCATCCGGCTGATTCGTAATGGTCACCATCTTCATCTCCATGAAATGGTTCCGTCCATATAGATTAGAAAGAGCACAATTGAGGTAGCGGCTTTGTCTTACTTCTCCTAGTTTTCTCGACAAACCGCAACAATCTTGTATAAACTTGTAGCAAGTATAATATATATAGATGACTATGGTTTGATAAACCGTGGGGCACTTTCTAGGATTATAACTCTAATTATGATGTATTTTATTTATTTGTAAAAATCTCATTTGTATTTTGTATTTGTAATATAGATGCACCATCGCACGTGGTTTTCAGCTATGTAACTCCTCAAAACCTTTTTGCGCAATCGCCTCAATGATGAAAGTTTGAACGATGATTTTATTTGTTATGTTTGGAAAGAAGAAATAAGAAAAGGTAACCAATGCTCAAGTGGTTGATTATTTCATGGCTCGAAGGAATAGAACGTACTAAAAGTATTTTTTTGATTTTTAGCCATCCAATTCATATGGGCATTTTTATTATTTTCTACTCCCTCTATCCCAAAATAAATGATGCAAATTTTGCACTAAGTTAGTACAAATTTTGTACTAAAGCAGCGATACTTTTTTTGTGACGGAGGGAGTACCATTAAGTGTAATTCTATATCTATCATGTACTCCCTCCGTTTCAAAATATAAGACCTTTTAGAGATTTCACTAGGAGACTACATACGGAGCAAAATGAATGAATCTACACTCTAAAATATGTCTAAATACATCCGTATGTAGTTTATAGTGCAATCTCTAAAAGGTCTTATATTTAGGAACAGAGGGAGTAGGTTATTGATGTGGATATAGTTCCTCGGTATATCGAAGCGGAGGAAACCCCATTCCAATACATTCGGGGGCCGGCTAGACCCCTAGGCCGACTGGCGACAAGCGTCCTGTCCGGCTGCCACGCTGTTGGTCGGCTGGCGATAGCCGGCTTGTCCGGCTAGCCCCAACGACAGCCGGTGGGTCAGCGCCCATCCCATCCTCCCGTACGAGCATACAGTGATAAGACAAGGCCCCAACGAGGGGCGTGCATGGCTACATGGTGCGTTGACAGGCCTCACATGGCTACGAGACCCCCTGAAGCAAGCGGAACAAGGCTGCACGACCACGGTCACCAGTAAGGCTAACCGGGCGAGTCGGCATGTAGCGGATGTCTGCCTACCTACTCCCTCACGACGAAGCGCGTTGGCCATAGTGGCGCGCAGCCGGCGGGCCCCGCACTCGACAAGACCCCACAACCGACAGGGCCCCACAGCCAGCCGGAGAGGCTGACAGTCGGGTGTTGGGGAACGTCGCATGGGAAACAAAAATTTTCCTACGCGCACGAAGACCTATCATGGTAATGTCCATCTACGAGAGGGGATTTCCGATCTACGTACCCTTGTATATCGCACAGCAGAAGCGTTAATGAACGCGGTTGATGTAGTGGAATGTCCTCACGTCGCTCGATCCGCCCCGCGAACCGTCCCGCGATCCGTCCCACGATCTAGTGCCGAACGGACGACACCTCCGCGTTCAGCACACGTACAGCTCGACGATGATCTCGGCCTTCTTGATCCAGCAAGAGAGACGGAGAGGTAGATGAGTTCTCCGGCAGCGTGATGGCGCTCCGGAGGTTGGTGGTGATCTGATCTCGGCAGGGCTCCGCCCGAGCTCCGCAGAAACGCGATCTAGAGGAAAAACCGTGGAGGTATGTGGTCGGGCTGCCGTGGCAAAAGTTGTCTCAAATCAGCTCTAAAACCCCACTATATATAGGAGGAGGGAGGGGAGGCTTGCCTTGAGGCTCAAGGAGCCCCAAGGGCTGCGCCACCAAGGGAGGAGGAGTCCTCCTCCAATCCTAGTCCAACTAGGATTGGAAGGTGGAGTCCTTCTCTTCTTTCCCACCTTCTTTTTTTTTCTATTCTCTTTGATTTTCTATCCTTGGCGCATAGGGCCTTCTTGGGCTGTCCCACCAGCCCCCCAAGGGCTGGTGCGCCACCCCAAGGCCTATGGGCTTCCCCGGGGTGGATTGCCCCCCCCGGTGAACACCCGGAACCCATTCGTCATTCCCGGTAACTCCCAAAACCTTCCGGTAATCAAATGACGTCATCCTATATATCAATCTTCGTTTCCGGACCATTTCGGAAACCCTCGTGACGTCCGTGATCTCATCCGGGATTCCGAACAACATTCGGTGACCAACCATATAACTCAAATACGCATAAAACAACGTCGAACCTTAAGTGTGCAGACCCTGCGGGTTCGAGAACTATGTAGACATGACCCGAGTGACTCCTCGGTCAATATCCAATAGCGGGACCTGGATGCCCATATTGGATCCCACATATTCTAAGAAGATCTTATCGTTTGAACCTCAGTGCCAAGGATTCATATAATCCCGTATGTCATTCCCTTTGTCCTTCGTATGTTACTTGCCCGAGATTCGATCGTCAGTATTCGCATACCTATTTCAATCTTGTTTACCGACAAGTCTCTTTACTCGTTCCGTAATACAAGATCCCGCAACTTACACTAAGTCACATTGCTTGCAAGGCTTGTGTGTGATGTTGTATTACCGAGTGGGCCCCGAGATACCTCTCCGTCACACGGAGTGAAAAATCCCAGTCTCGATCCATACTAACTCAACGAACACCTTCGGAGATACCTGTAGAGCATCCTTATAGTCACCCAGTTACGTTGTGCCGTTTGATACACACAAAGCATTCCTTCGGTGTCAGTGAGTTATATGATCTCATGGTCATAGGAACAAATACTTGACACGCAGAAAACAGTAGCAACAAAATGACACGATCAACATGCTACGTCTATTAGTTTGGGTCTAGTCCATCACATGATTCTCCTAATGATGTGATCCCGTTATCAAGTAACAACACTTGCCTATGGCCAGGAAACCTTGACCATCTTTGATCAACGAGCCAGTCAACTAGAGGCTTACTAGGGACAGTGTTTTGTCTATGTATCCACACAAGTATTGTGTTTCCAATCAATACAATTATAGCATGGATAATAAACGATTATCATGAACAAAGAAATATAATAATAACTAATTTATTATTGCCTCTAGGGCATATTTCCAACAGTCTCCCACTTGCACTAGAGTCAATAATCTAGTTCACATCACCATGTGATTCCAACGAATCCAACACCCATATAGTCATGGGGTCTGATCACGTCTTGCTCGTGAGAGCGGTTTTAGTCAACGGCTCTGAAACTTTCAGATCCATGCGTTCTTTAAAAATCTTTATGTCATCTTATAGATGCTGCTACTACATGCTATTCGGAAATGCTCCAAATATCTACTCTACTATACGAATCCGTTTCACAACTCATAGTTATTCGGATTAGGGTCAAAGCTTGCATCGACGTAACCCTTTACGACGAACTCTTTAACCACCTCCATAATCAAGAACAATTCCTTAGTCCATGAGTTACTAAAGATAAATTTTGACCGCTGCTAGTGATTCAATCAGGGATCACTCTCTGTACCTCTCAACAGACTTTGAGTCAAGGCACTCATCAGGTGCGGTACCCAGCATGGCATCCTTCAGATTCTACGGCCAAGGCATAGAAGACGACCTTCGTCTATTCTCTTTATTCTGCTGGGGTCGGGTTTTGAGTCTTACTCAAATTCACACCTCACAACGCAACCAAGAAATCCTTCTTTGCTGATCTATTTTGAACTCCTTCAAAAACTTGTCAAGGCATGCATCTTGTTGAAACTTCCATTAAGCGCTTTCGATCTATCTTCATAGATCTTTGATGCTCAACGTTCAAGTAGCGCAATCCAGGTATTCCTTTGAAAACTCCTTTCAAACAACCTTGTATGCTTTACAGAAATTCTACATTACTTCTGATCCACAATATGTCAACCACATATACTTATCAGAAATTCTATAGTGCTCCCACTCACTTCTTTGGAAATACAAGTTTCTCACAAACCTTGTACAAACCCAAAATCTTTGATCATCTCATCAAAGTGTATATTCCAACTCCGAGATGCTTGCACCAGTCCATTGAAGGATCGCTGGAGCTTGCATACTTGCTAGTATCTTTAGGATCGACAAAACCTCCTGGTTGTATCACATACAATGTTTGGTCAAGGAAACCGTCGAGGAAACAATGTTTTGACATCCTATGTGCAATATTTCATAAATAATGCAGCAACTACTAACATAATTCAAACAGACTTTTAGCATCGCTACGAGTAAGAAAGTCTTATCATAGTCAACTGTTTGATCTGTCGGAAACATCTTTGCGACAAGTCGAGCTTTTCTTAATAGTGACTTATCACCATCATCGTCCGTCTTCCTTTTAAAGATCCATCTTTACTCAATAGTCCTATGACCATCAAGTAGTTCTTCCAAAGTCTACACTTTGTTTTCATACATGGATCCTCTCTCGGATTTCATGGCCTCCAGCCATTTGTTGGAATCCGGGCCCACCATTGCTTTCCATAACTCGTAGGTTCATTGTTGCTCAACAACATGACCTCCAAGACAGGGTTACTGTACCACTCTACAGTAGTACGCGACCTTGTCAACCTACGAGATTTGTAGTAACTTGATTCGATGCTCGATGATCACCATCATCAGCTTTCACTTCAATTGGTGTAGGCGCCACAGGAACAACTTCCTGCGCCCTGCTACACACTGGTTGAAGTGATGGTTCAATAACCTTATCAAGTTCTACCACCCTCCCACTCAATTCTTTCGAGAGAAACCTTTCCTCGAGAAAGGATCCGTTTCTAGAAACAAACACTTTGCTTTCGTATCTGAGATAGGAGATGTACCCAACTGTTTTGGTTATCCTATGAAGATGCATTTATCCGCTTTGGGTTCGAGCTTATCAGACTGAAACTTTTTGACATAAGTGTCGAAGCCCCAAACTTTCAAGAAACGACAGTTTAGATTTCTCTAAACCTCAGTCTATACTGTGTCATCTCAACGGAAATACGCGGTGCCCTATTTAAAGTGAATGCGGTTGTCTCTAATGCATAACCCATAAACGATAGTGGTAATTCGATAAGAGACATCATAGCATGCACCATACCAAATAGTGCGTGGTTATGACGTTTAGACACATCATCACACTATGATGTTCCAGGTGGCATGAACTGCGAAACAATTTCCACATTGTCTTAACTGCGTACCAAAACTCATAACTCAGATATTCATTTCTATGATCATATCGTAGACAGTTTATCCTCTTGTTACGACGAACTTCACTCCGAAACAGAATTGAACTTTTCAATATTTCAGACTTGTGATTCATTAAGTAAATACTCTTGTATCTACTCAAATCGTCATTGAAGTAAGAACATAATGATATCCACTGCGTGCCACAGCACCCATTGGACTGCATACATCAAAATGTATCACTTCCAACAAGTTACTATCTTGTTTCATCTCAATGAAAACAAGGCCTTGCTCATGTGGTATGATTTGCATGTCACTAGTGATTCAAAATCAAGTGAGTATAAAGATCCATCAGCATGGAGCCTCTTCATGCAATTTATACCAACATGACTCAAGCGGCAGTGCCACAACTAAGTGGTACTATCATCATTACCTCGTATCTTTTGGCACCAATATCATGAACATGTGTAACACTACGATCGAGATTCAATAAACCATTGAAGGTGATTATTCAAGCAAATAGAGTAACCATTATTCTTTTAAATGAATAATCGTATTGCAATAAACACGATCCAATCATGTGCATGCTTAACGCAAGCACCAAATAACAATTATTTCGGTTTAACACCAATCCCGATGGTAGAGGGAGCGTGCGATGTTTTGATCATATCAACCTTGGAAACACTTCCAACACGTATCGTCACCTCGCCTTTAGCTAGTCTCTGTTTATGCCGTAGATATCATTTCGTGTTACTAATCACTTAGCAACCGAACCGGTATCCAATACCCTCGTGCTACTAGGAGTACTAGTAAAGTACACATCAACATCATGTATATCAAATATACTTCTTTCGACTTTTACCAGCCTTCTTATCTACCAAGTATCTAGAGTTGCTCCGCCTCAGTGACTGTTCCCCTCATTACAGAAGCACTTAGTCTCGGGTTTGGGTTTAATCTTGGGTCTCTTCATTAGTGCAGCAATTGTTTTGCCGTTTCACGAAGTATCCCTTCTAGCCCTTGCCTTTCTTGAAACTTAGTGGTTTTACTAACCATCAACTATTGATGCTCCTTCTTGATTTCTACTTTCGCAGTGTCAAACATCGCGAATCGCTCAAGGATCATTGTATCTATCCTTGATATGTTATAGTTCATCACAAAGCTCTCACAGCTTGGTGGCAGTGACTTTGGAGAACCATCACTATCTCATCTAGAAGATTAACTCCCACTTGATTCAAGCGATTGTCGTACTCAGACAATCTGAGCACACGCTCAACGATTGAGCTTTTCTCCTTTACTTTGTGGACAAAGAATCTTGTCAGAGGTCTCGTACCTCTTAACAAGGGCACAAGCATGAAATCACAATTTCATCTCTTTAGAACATCACTTATGTTCCGTGACGTTTCAAAACGTCTTCGGCACCTTGCTTCTAAGCCATTAAGTATTTTTCACTGAACTATCGTGTAGTCATCAGAAACGTGTATGTCGGATGTTCACAGCATCCACAGACGACACTCGAGGTGCAGCACACCGAGTGGTGCATTAAGGACATAAGCCTTCTGCGCAGCAACAAGGACAATCCTCTGCAAAGTTTGCTACTATCAACTTTCAACTAAATTTTCTCTAGGAACATATACAAATAGTAGAGCTATAGCGCAAGCTACATCGTAATTCGCAAAGACCATTAGACTATGTTCATGACAATTAGTTCAATTAATCATATTACTTAAGAACTCCCACTCAAAAAGTACATCTCTCTAGTCATTTGAGTGGTACATGATCCAAATCCACTATCTCAAGTCCGATCATCACGTGAGTCGAGAATAGTTTCAGTGGTAAGCATCTCTATGCTAATCATATCAACTATACGATTCATGCTCGACCTTTCGGTCTCATGTGTTCCGAGGCCATGTCTGCACATGCTAGGATCGTCAAGATTAACCCGAGTGTTCCGCGTGTGCAACTGTTTTGCACCCGTTGTATGTGAACGTTGAGTCTATCACACCCGATCATCACGTGGTGTCTCGAAACGAAGAACTGTCGCAACGGTGCACAGTCGGGGAGAACACAATTTCGTCTTGAAATTTTAGTGAGAGATCACCTCATAATGGTACCGTCGTTCTAAGCAAGATAAGGTGCATAAAGGATTAACATCACATGAATTCATAAGTGACATGATATGGCCATCATCATGTGTTTCTTGATCTCCATCACCAAAGCACCGGCACGATATTCTTGTCACCGGCGTCACACCATGATCTCCATCAACGTGTCGCCATCGGGGTTGTCGTGCTACTCATGCTATTACTACTAAAGCAACGTCCTAGTAATATAGTAAACAGATCTGCAAGCACAAACGTTAGTTTAAAGACAACCCTATGGCTCCTGTCGGTTGCCGTACCATCGATGTGCAAGTCGATATTAACTATTACAACATGATCATCTCATACATCCAATATATCACATCACATCGTTGGCCATATCACATCACAAGCATACCCTGCAAAAACAAGTTAGACGTCCTCTAATTGTTGTTGCATGTTTTACGTGGTGACCATGGGTATCTAGTAGGATCGCATCTTACTTACGCAAACACCACAACGGAGATATATGGATTGCTATTTAGCCTCATCCAAGGACCTCCTCGGTCAAATCCGATTCAACTAAAGTTGGAGAAACCGACACTCGCCGGTCATCTTTGAGCAACGGAGTTACTCGTAGCGATGAAACCAGTCTCTCGTAAGCGTACGAGTAATGTCGGTCCGAGCCGCTTCGATCCAACAATACCGCGGAATCAAGAAAATACTAAGGAGGGCAGCAAAACGCACATCACCGCCCACAAAAACTTTTGTGTTCTACTCAAGAAGACATCTACGCATGAACCTCGCTCATGATGCCACTGTTGGGGAACGTCGCATGGGAAACAAAAATTTTCCTATGCGGACGAAGACCTATCATGGTGATGTCCATCTACGAGAGGGGATTTCCGATCTACGTACCCTTGTAGATCGCACAGCAGAAGCGTTAGTGAACGCGGTTGATGTAGTGGAACGTCCTCACGTCCCTCGATCCGCCCCGCGAACCGTCCCGCGATCCGTCCCACGATCTAGTGCCGAACGGACGGCACCTCCGCGTTCAGCACACGTACAGCTCGACGATGATCTCGGCCTTCTTGATCCAGCAAGAGAGACGGAGAGGTAGATGAGTTCTCCGACAGCATGACGGCGCTCTGGAGGTTGGTAGTGATCTAATCTCGGCAGGGCTCGGCCAGAGCTCCGCAGAAACGCGATCTAGAGGAAAAACCGTGGAGGTATGTGGTCGGGCCGCCGTGGCAAAAGTTGTCTCAAATCAGCCCTAAAACCCCACTATATATAGGAGGAGGGAGGGGAGGCTTGCCTTGAGGCTCAAGGATCCCCAAGGGCTGCGCCACCAAGGGAGGAGGAGTCCTCCTCCAATCCTAGTCCAACTAGGATTGGAAGGTGGAGTCCTTCTCTTCTTTCCCACCTCCTTTTCTTTCTTTTCTCTTTGATTTTCTATCCTTGGCGCATAGGGCCTTCTTGGGCTGTCCCACAAGCCCACCAAGGGCTGGTGCGCCACCCCCAAGGCCTATGGGCTTCCCCGGGGTGGATTGCCCCCCGGTGAACACCCGGAACCCATTCGTCATTCCCGGTACATTCCCGGTAACTCCGAAAACCTTCCGGTAATCAAATGAGGTCATCATATATATCAATCTTCGTTTCCGGACCATTTCGGAAACCCTCGTGACGTCCGTGATCTCATCCGGGATTCCGAACAACATTTGGTAACCAACCATATAACTCAAATACGCATAAAACAACGTCGAACCTTAAGTGTGCAGACCCTGCGGGTTCGAGAACTATGTAGACATGACCCGAGTGACTCCTCGGTCAATATCCAATAGCGGGACCTGGATGCCCATATTGGATCCCACATATTCTACGAAGATCTTATCGTTTGAACCTCAGTGCCAAGGATTCATATAATCCCGTATGTCATTCCCTTTGTTCTTCGGTATGTTACTTGCCCGAGATTCGATCGTCAGTATTCGCATACCTATTTCAATCTCGTTTACCGACAAGTCTCTTTACTCGTTCCGTAATACAAGATCCCGCAACTTACACTAAGTCACATTGCTTGCAAGGCTTGTGTGTGATGTTGTATTACCGAGTGGGCCCCGAGATACCTCTCCGTCACGCGGAGTGACAAATCCCAGTCTCGATCCATACTAACTCAATGAACACCTTCGGAGATACCTGTAGAGCATCTTTATAGTCACCCAGTTACGTTGCGACGTTTGATACACACAAAGCATTCCTCCGGTGTCAGTGAGTTATATGATCTCATGGTCATAGGAACAAATACTTGACACGCAGAAAACAGTAGCAACAAAATGACACGATCAACATGCTACGTCTATTAGTTTGGGTCTAGTCCATCACATGATTCTCCTAATGATGTGATCCCGTTATCAAGTAACAACACTTGCCTATGGCCAGGAAACCTTGACCATCTTTGATCAACGAGCCAGTCAACTAGAGGCTTACTAGGGACAATGTTTTGTCTATGTATCCACACAAGTATTGTGTTTCCAATCAATACAATTATAGCATGGATAATAAACGATTATCATGAACAAAGAAATATAATAATAACTAATTTATTATTGCCTCTAGGGCATATTTCCAACATCGGGGCCCACACCTTCTTCTCCCTCTTTATTGTAACCATCCGTCTACAATATAAAGCCGAACCCCAGCCCCTAAAGAGAGGGGTTGGATCACGAACACTTGACGCACACCACACTCCACACACCATAGAGGTAGTTAGACTGGTAGAGCTCCATCTTCCTCCTCAGAAACAGTTCGAGGAGCATCCTGTATTGTAATCACCTATAGTCACTCTGGCAGGACTAGGGGTTTTACCTCCATTGGAGGGCCTGAACCTGGGTTGGCCCCAAACCACGATCTAAGCCACCCCTAGCATCTGTCGCAGAAATATCACGACAGTTGGCGCCCACCATGGGGACGGCATCGACCCCGACCGGAGTTATGTTTCGGGCAGGACCCTTCACCGCTTTTGGTGAGTGAGCCACGCACGGCCTGGTCCTGTGCTACAGCACGCTCGACCGCGTCAACGACAACACCCACCGCCTCGAGGATACAGACTTCCTTCGCGGCGGCTCCATCATCACCAAAGACGCGCACCACGTCTACATCGCAGTCGTGCCCAACGAGTACCCCGTCGAAGTGCTCAGCTGCTACGAGCTGTCGTCATCTGACGACAGCGACCTTGAGACTTCTACACTCATGTGCAGGTGATGACTGTCGCCTCGCTGGGCGGCACATCAGCGTGGCGAACCCCGCTTCGTGCGATAGTGGACACAATGCGCGCACCCATCCCGGGTGCGGCTGACCCGGCGGCTGCGACCATGGAGCTCGACGTCCATCGCCAGCGCGTGCTCGCGGAGGCGGAGGCACTCGAGGCCACGAAACATGAATTCGAGGACGCGCAGTGCGAGTTCAACGCGTCCCACGACCTTACGCCGGCTGCCGTTCATCCTAGCCGACTGGGAGAAGTACATGTTGGAAATATGCCCTAGAGGCAATAATAAATTAGTTATTATTATATTTCCTTCTTCATAGTAATCGTTTATTATCCATGCTAGAATATTATTGATTGGAAACTCAAATACATGTGTGGATACATAGACAAAACACTATCCCTACTAAGCCTCTAGTTGACTAGCTCGTTGATCAAAGATGGTTAAGGTTTCCTAACCATAGACAAGTGTTGTCACTTGATAACGGGATCACATCATTAGGAGAATGATGTGATGGACGAGACCCAAACTATGAACGTAGCATGTGATCGTGTCATTTTATTGCTATTGTTTTGTGCGTGTCAAGTATTCATTCCTATGACCATGAGATCATGTAACTCACTGACATCGGAGGAATACCTTGTGTGTATCAAATGTCACAACGTTATTGGGTGACTATAAAGATGCTCTACAGGTATCTCCGAAGGTGTTCGTTGAGTTAGCATGGATCAAGACTGGGATTTGTGACTCCGTGTGATGGAGAGGTATCTCGGGGCCCACTCGGTAATACAACATCACATATAAGCCTTGCAAGCAATGTGACTCAAGTGTTAGTAACATGATCTTGTATTACAGAATGAGTAAAGAACCTTGCCGGTAACGAGATTCAAATAGGTATAGAGACACCGACGATCAAATCTCGGGCAAGTAACATACCGAAGGACAAAGGGAATGTAGTACGGGATTATATGAATCCTTGGCATAGAGGTTCAACCGATTAGATCTTCGTGGAACATGTAGGATCCAATATGGACATCCAGGTCCCACTACTGGATATTGACCGAGGAGTGTCTCGGGTCATGTCTGCATAGTTCTCGAACCCGGAGGGTGTGCACACTTAAGGTTCGGTGACATTTTAGTATAGTTGAGTTATAGGTCTTGGTGATCGAAGGTTGTTCGGAGTCCCGGATGAGATCACGGACGTCATGAGGGTTTCTGGAATGGTCCGAAATGAAGATTGATATATAGGATGGTTTCATTTGGCCACCAGAAAGATTTTGGGCATTACCAGCAGTGTATCGGGAGTGACGAATGGGTTTTGGGTATTCACCAGGAGGGGCCCACCCACCCGGGAGTGAGCCCAATAGTCCTAGGGTAGCGCACCAGCCCTTAGTGGGCTGGTGAGGCCAGCCCAAGTGGGCTATGGCGCGATGAGAAAAAAACCAAAGGAAAATAAAAAAAGGGAAAGAGGGAGGTGGGAAGGAAGGAGTGGACTCCTCCTTCCCCAAACCGAATTGGGGTGGGAGTCCACCTCCTCTTCTCTCGGTCGGCGCACTTGGGGATCCCTTGAGCCCCAAGGCTAGCCCCTCCCCTCCTCCTATATATACTAGTGGTTTTAGGGTTCTTGAGACACAACTTTGCCACGTGCAACTCAAACCTATACCTCGTTGTTCTTCCTCTAGATCGGATTTGTGCGGAGCTCGGGCGGAGCCCTGCAGGAATAGATCACCACCATCATCGGCGCGCCGTCACGCTGCCGGAGAACTCATCTACTTCCCCGTATCTCTTGCTGGATCAAGAAGGCAGAGATCGTCATCGAGCTGTGCGTGTGAGGGACGCGGAGGTGCTGTCCGTTCGACACTTGATCGGAACGGATCGTGGGACGGATTGCGAGACAGTTCGTGGGACGGTTCGAGGGACGGATTGTGAAGACGTACCACTACATCAACCGCGTTTGTTAACGCTTCCGCTTAGCGATCTACAAGGGTATGTGGATCCAATCTCCCTCTCGTAGATGAACATCACCATGATAGGTCTTTGTGTGCGTAGGAAATTTTTTGTTTCCCATGCAACGTTACCAACAGTGGCATCATGAGCTAGGTTCATGCGTAGACGTAATCTTGAGTAGAACACAAAAGTTTTTGTGGGCGTTGATGTTCGATTTGCTGCCCTCCTTAATATTTTCTCGATTCGACGGTATTGTTGGATTGAAGCGGCCCGGACCAACATTACTCCTCCGCTTACGAGAGACCGGTTTCATCGACAAACATGCAACACGTTGCATAAAGATGACTGATGGGTGCTTGTTTCTTCAACTTTAGTTGAATTGGATTTGACCGAGGCGGTACTTGGAGAGAGGTTAAATAGCAATGTGCACATCTTCGTTGTGGTTTTGCTTAAGTAAGATGCGATCATACTAGATACCCATAACAGCCACGTAAAACATGCAACAACAAATTAGAGGACACACTACTAGGAAAAGGGCTATAGACACTAATGGCGCACCAGACAAGTAGTGCGCCACTACTATATAGTAGTGGCGCACCATGTGCAGGTGTGCCATTAGTATGATGGACACTAATGGCGCACCACACACTCGGTGCGCCACTACTAATTTTTTTTGTTTTTGCAAAACTACTAATGGCGCACCACCAGCTGGTGCGCCATTAGTAACCAGGGTTACTAATGGCGCATCTGTAGGTGGTGCGCCACTACTATAAAAAAAAATTGTTTGCAAAACTACTAATGGCGCACCACCAGCTAGTGCGCCATTAGTAACCAGGGTTACTAATGGCGCATTTGTAGGTGGTGCGCCACTACTATATTTTTTTGCAGAACTACTAATGGCCACCGCTCCACCGACGCCGACGACCCCCCGCACCCTCCCCCGCTCCACCGCCGCCGCCGACCCCCCGCACCCTCCTCGCTCCACCGCCGCCGCCGACCCCCCGCACCCTCCCTGGCCCGCTCCACCGCCGCCGCCGACCCCCCCCGCACCCTCCCCCCTCCACCGCCGCCGACGACCCCCCGCACCCTCCCACGCTCCACCGCCGCGACGACCCCCAGCACCCTCCCTTGTCTCCTCGCTCGGTTCCCCCGAACGGAATCGGCCGAGCGCACCACCCACCCCCTCCCTCCCCCCCGAGCGCCATTGCTATCCAAAAATAATAATATTACTAATGGCGCACCTCTCTGGGATGCGCCATTGCTATCCAAAAAAAAGATTACTAATGACGCACCTCTCTGAAATGCGCCATTTCTATATAAAAAATATATTTACTAATTGCGCACTGCATGGGGATGCGCCATTGCTATCAAAAAAAATCTAATGGCGCACCGCTCGGGGGTGCGCCATTGCTAACCGGTAGTGCCTACCCCGGATCCCGTCCCCCAGACACCCCCCCCGCGCTCCGCTGTGCCTGCGCGCAGCCAGTGCGCAGCCCCGGATCCCGTCGCCCAGATCCGCCCCGCCTCTCCGGCCCAAGCTCTCCAGGAGGAGGAGGAGCATCCGTCCTCGGGCAGCGGGATGGAGGGTCCGGCGCAGCGTGCTGCGCTGCTGCGGGAATCGCTGGGCCAGAGCCAGGCGGCCACGGACGCCGTCGTCTCCATCCTCGGCTCCTTCAACAGCCGCCTCTCCGCGCTCGACGCCACCATGCGCCCCATCCAACTCGCACCAACGCCGTCCACACCGCCCACGAGAACATCGACCGCACCCTCTCCTCCATTACTTGTAGCCATCTCTCGGCGCCGTTGTAGACATCTCTCGACGCTTCGGCGCCTCCCACCTCGGCGCCCCCGCCTCAGCTGCCAGGACCTTCGCCGCGTACCGCCGACAAGGATACGGTGAGTTCCCAGTACCTTGGGTGATGATTGCTCGGCGATCTTTTCTCCAAAATCTCGCTCGTCTTGTGAGATTTGGCGCGTCTGGGTGTTCTTTATGTCGTTCTTGGCATGTTTCTTGTGCCCAGCTGGTGGGGATTTAGAGTTCTTGGCTGTAGGATCTCGGGCACCCCATCTGTGCTGGAGCTGGAAAGAACTTTTTACAAGTAATGCTCTGCCATTTTGCAGGACGAAGGACGGGACAAGGAGGATTGGCAGGAGGTGGAAGATGATGAGGTGAAAATTTGTGTTCCCTTGCTGCTAGTTCACTTGAGTTGTCTGTCCAATTGTTCTGAACCTAGAGGATTGAAGGATGCGGTGAGTCCTCATCGTCCCCTAGCATCTTCCTCATGTGCAAATGCAGACCTCTTTCAGCAGCAGCTTCTCCATATTTTGACACCTCTTATGCTCCACCTATCCTGCACATTTTCCTGGCTCTTTCATGAAGACCTAGAAATGGAGAAATCTGCTAAAAAACAATTCTCCTTGCCTATAAACAATATGATGTTTTTTTTATCTATTTGAGGTCGTCTTTTGAATTACATCAGATTGATCTTTGCTATTTATGGGCAATGTGCCAGAAGCCAATCTCTAAAAGAAATATGTATGGGCCATATGATGTTTATTTTTCTACGTATTTAATATTTGTAATGTCAATATATCATATAAAATCGTTTTCCCTATGTAGAAGTAGGCCGGTTTATGCAAGGTTTCTCCGAATTTTCTGTATCCAAGCATGTTCTAACATGTAGAAATACCCGGATTACAACTACAACCGTAAAGAAATAGCATAACAAATTTTGTCTTTTTTCATTGATCATGGTTCATATTCTTGCATCATTCTACTTTTAAGAAAAGGTACACAAGAAGCCCTCAGCTAGTTTGTGATCCAATTAGGACACTTCTGTGTGTGTAGGACAACCCCAACAATCAGTGTTCCCCATTCTATGTGGCGGCGTTTATCTTGAAGAACGGATGAGCCATATAACCTAAGTTGCTGGAGTGTGAGAACTATTAAGATGAATTTAGTTGATAAAGATCACCATGCATGGCTGTACAATGCGCACAACATCATCATGCACACGGGGATGGCAGCCCATCGCTCTACCTCCATGGAAAATGTGCAGGTGAGAGATAACTAATTTATGTGCGTGCTCAGTTGAAGCACGATAATCCAGCAACAACAGCACGAGGTGATGAGTTTTTCAGCTTTGTACTTCTAAATTTGCAAGTCTATTGTATACTAAGCATACCCTTTTTGTTCCAACTTCACGTACTCCGGCGCGTCAACAACAACTTTGCTTCCTCCTGCTTGGGCAAGTGTTTTATCAACTTGCTTTTTTTTAGAAAGTGATATCTACTTTTTATTTCTTGCACAACATAATTTGTGGGGTTTTCATAGGGTATGCAAACTTATAATCAGAAAAAAATCAAAGCCATTCATAGTGTCAAGATGAGTAGTATGATGCTATATGATGAAATCAGTTTTGTTCCTTAGATGATATACTATATAATGTGTCTCACCATGCCGACCAAACTTAACACCGAGCTAATAAATTAACACAAACTCCTTTTTTTATAGGTAATTAAGAATAAGTTTCTTGGCAGAGAAAACTTCCACTGGATTAATTGTTTTTTGTTCAAAATTTCTATGTTGTGTCTTTTCTCTAACTAATTCTGTTTTTAGAATGCTGCTACGGAGATCCTAACTAAAGACCAGCCATTTTGGTGGCTACGCTCACTCCATTAGTTATATTATTTAAATCTACTATTGTATTTAGCTCTAAAAAGGTCGAGCGATATGCGATGGAGATACACTGTGCTCAATGCATCTACCTATCTGCTATTTTGTTGTATTTTCTTAAGTATAGCAGAGGAAAAACTTTTGCCATATCAGTTCACTTTGTTCTAGAATGTTAGTACCCAAATCAATGATGTTCTGGCTCCTCTGCTCTTGCCTATAACTTATTAATCATATTTTGGATCTCAGTTTAGCAGAAGAAAACTTTTCTATGATGGATTAACTGTGCCCATTGTCTGCATAGAGAAAATTGTTGTATTCGTAGAAGAGAAAGAAAATATCATCAGTTTTTTCAACACTTACACAAACATTATATAGCACCATTTCAGCACCAATTTAATACTAAAAGTTACACACCCATATGTAATGTATGCCAAGATAGCAATCACAGAACAATATCATATAGATTGCTTTTGCCTCTCTGCTTCATCATGCTCACATAGGGCAATTGAGTTTTTTTTGCTTAAATAGGCTGAAAATTGGTTTTCTTGGTTCAACTCAGCATGTTTGTGATATGCGGGTATGTCAGCTATTCTCATTCCTCCTTTTTCATTTAGATCATTTTTCTCCACCAATTCACATTTTTATGTTCCCGTGTAGTATACACTCTATTTAATTGGTTTTATAGCACTGTCAGTACTTTGCACTAGACAAAAATATAAACTGCACACTGAACAAACAAGGGCTAAAGAAATATGTTGATAGCACAACTAGCACTGATCTTCGTCCAAAGAGATTAAAACGACGTATGCTCTTGCAATGCATTCCTTTATTTAAAGCTAACTTAAACAAATGAGAAATGTAAACTCTTAGTATGCCACTCCAAATAAATATCTAATGTTATAATACTCATGATATATAGATCATTGTTGTCTTTTAAGAATCTTCATCACAAATATAGGAGTAACAATGAAGTTATACTTTTCATCATTCATACATATTTACATTATAATGTGCTTTTTACAAATCCGATTCATGTTGTATGCATCAATGAGCTAATGTCAGTACCTTCTGGGTCATCATGGCGAGACAGAGTCACAATTTGTTGGACGTAAGAATAATTCTTTGGGTCACACCTGTTTTGTTTTTCCAGCTTAATTTATATAGTACAGTCAGGTATGCACATGACTTAGTTTTAATTGGACAATGGATTTACTACGCGGCCTGCTCGCGCGCCCTTAATACCACTGCCACCCCTTCTCCTACTTCAAAGAAAAAACAACACACAAATATGCATGGACTCAACCACGGGGGCGGCGTGTCGCCGCACCTACTGCCTGCTAGTTGTTATTATGTACACCAAGTAGGGAGACCTTAGAATGACAAATAGTTTGGGTAATTCTTGATACTGTTTATTCTAACAAGGACACAATTCTATTTACAAATCACTTCTCTGGAGACTCTAACTATCACACTCACTGTAAGAATGTCATCAAGTGAGAACAGATTGATGCAATACACCACGTCTACAATAACTTAAACTAAAAGCACTTCTCTTGTGATAGAACTTGTAAAGTTGTAGCCTTATTTTACTAGGATCAAGGGAAAACTATGGATTATGGTTGCACAACTGAAAACAGAACGCAGACTTTAGTTTGTGCAGTTGTGGTGATCATATCCATGATTCAATGGTATAATTATACTTGTAGCTATAGTTGTTTATTCCACTCAAATGTGCCAGGATATCGGACGTGTCAAGCATGTCTTCTCCATGTGCACCCGCCTGTATTACACGATTATATTCTTTTTTATTACTGACCTTGAATGAGGCTATCATGTATTTGACTTATTTTTTTACTTTAGTTGATAAGTCAGTACACATCGGCCATATGATTGCTATGTTTTCATTATTAGTAACAATGGTAACTGAAGTAAGCACATAACCAGAACCAAAACGATGAAGCAACTGAAGAAAGCCACAGGAGAGGAGAGGACTCCAAGAGATGATCCAATGCGTCGAAGGGTACACGTGCAGCATAGAGGGCTGTTCGATGAGCTTCGACATGAAGAATGAACTATCCCTGCATGAGCGCCACATCTGCCCGGTGGATGGCTGTGGAAAGATGTTCTTCACGCACAAGCATCTGCTGCAGCACCGCGAGGTTCACACCGAAACGACGAAGCAACTGAAGAAGGCTACAGGAGAGGAGAGGACTCCAAGAGATCATCCGATGCGCGTCGAAGGGTACACTTGTGGCATCGAGGACTGCTGGATGAGCTTCGACACGAAAAGGGAACTGTCCCTGCTTGAGCGTGACTTGTGTGTTCTAGATGATTGTTAAGATGGTCAAAACTATGCTTCCTCTAGGTTAATTTGTTTGTTAACTTGCGTTCAATGTATGTGCATGTTTATAAAGATATTTTCATTGTGGTGTAATATGTGTTTATCTTGAACCTTCTTGTGGGTGTGAGGATAATAATTGAATATTTTTAGAGCTGGTAGTATAACCTGTGGCGCACCATGAGCTATACTAATGGCACACCTGGGAGGCATACCAATGGCGCACCTGGGAGGCATACTAATGGCGCAACTAGGAGGTATACTAATGGCGCACGTGGGAGGCATACTAATGGCGCACCTGGGAGGCATACTAATGGCGCACCTGGGAGGCATCCTAATGGCGCACCATGAGCTTTACTAATGGCACACTGCTTGGTGTGCCATTAGTAAAAAATTCTAATGGCGTGATGCTAGTGGCGCACCTATAGTGCGCCATTAGTAGCCAAAACAGGTGCGCCACTAGCAGGCCTTTTCCTAGTAGTGACGTCTAACTTGTTTTTGCAGGGTATGCTTGTGATGTGATATGGCCAAAGACATGATGTGATATATTGGATGTATGAGATGATCATGTTGTAATAGTTAATATCGACTTGCACGTCGATGCTACAGTAACCGGCAGGAGCCATAGGGTTGTCTTTAAACTAACGCTTGTGCTTGCATATGCGTTTACTATATTGCTAGGTTGTAGCTTTAGTAGTGATAGCATATATAGCACGACAACCTCGATGGCGGCACGATGATGGAGATCATGGTGTGGCGCCGGTGACGATGAAGATCATGCCGGTGCTTTGGTGATGGAGATCAAGAAGCACAAGATCATGGCCATATCATGTCACTTATGACTTGCATGTGATGTTAATCCTTTTATGCACCTTATCTTGCTTAGAACGACGGTAGCATTATAAGGTGATCCCTCACTAAAATTTCGAGATAAAATTATGTTCTCCCCGACTGTGCACCGTTGCGACAGTTCGTCGTTTCGAGGCACCACGTGATGATCGGGTGTGATAGACTCAATGTTCACATACAACGGGTGCAAAACAGTTGCACACGTGGAACACTCGGGTTAAACTTGACGAGCCTAGCATGTACAGACATGGCCTCGGAACACAGGAGACCGAAAGGTCAAGCATGAATCATATAGTTGATATGATCAACATGGAGATGTTCACCACTGAAACTATGCTCAAATCACGTGATGATCAGACTTGAGTTAGTGGATTTGGATCATGCGCCACTCGAATGACTAGAGGGATGTCTATTTGAGTGGGAGTTCTTAAGTAATATGATTAATTGAACTAATTATCATGAACATAGTCAAAAGGTCTTTGCGAACTATGTTGTAGCTTGCGCTGTAGCTCTACTGTTTTTATATGTTCATAGAGAAAATTTAGTTGAAAGATGATAGTAGAAACATTGCGGACTCAGTCCGTAAACTGAGGATTGTCCTCATTGCTGTGCAGAAGGCTTATGTCCTTAATGCACCACTGAGTGTGCTGCACCTCGAGCGTCGTCTGTGGATGTTGCGAACATCTGACATACATGTTTTTGATGACTACGTGATAGTTCAGTGTGTAATACTTAACGGCTTAGAAGCAAGGCGCTGAAGACGTTTTGAACGTCATGGAACATAAGAGATGTTCTAAGAGATGAAATTGGGATTTCATGCTCGTGCCCTTGTTGAGAGGTATGAGACCTTCGACTATATTCTTTATCTATAAAGTAAAGAAGAAAAGCTCAATCATTGAGCATGTGCTCAGATGTCTGACTACAACAGTCGCTTGAATCAAGTGGGAGTTAATCTTCCAGATGAGATAGTGATGGTTCTCCAAAGTCACTTCCACCAAGCTGCTAGAGCTTCGTGATGAACTATAACATATCAAGGATAGATATGATGATCCTTGAGCGATTCACAATGTTTGACACTGCGAAAGTAGAAATCAAGTAGGAGCGTCAATTGTTGATGGTTAGTAAAACCACTAGTTTCAGGAAGGGCAAGGGCTAGAAGGGATAGTTCATGAAACGGAAAACGAGTTGCTGCTCTAATGAAGAAACCCAAGGTTGAACCCAAACCCGAAACTAAGTGCTTCCGTTATGAGGGGAACGGTCACTGAGGCGGAACTACCCTAGATACTTGGTAGATGAGAAGGTTGTCAAAGTCGACTGAAAGTATATTGGATATACTTGATATTGATTTGTACCTTACTAGTATTCCTAGTAGCACAAGGGTATTAGATACCGGTTCAGTTGCTAAGTGTTAGTAACTCGAAGTTATGGCTACGCATTAAAATGATACTAGCAAGGGTGAGGTGACGGTGTGTGTTGGAAGTAATTCTAATGTTGATGTGATCAAACATCGCACGCTCCCTCTACCATCGGGATTGGTGTTAAACCTAAATAATTGTTATTTGGTGTTTGCGTTGAGCATGAACATGATTGGATCGTGTTTATTTCAATACGATTATTCATTTAAAGAGAATAATGGTTATTCTATTTGCTTGAATAATTACCTTCAATGGTTTATTGAATCTCGATCGTAGTGATACACATGTTCATAATATTGATGCCAAAAGATACATAGTAATGATAGTACCACTTACTTCTGGCACTGCCGCTTGAGTCATGTCGGTATAAAATGCATGAAGAAGCTCCATAGTGATGGATCTTTGTACTCACTCATTTTTGAAACGTTTGAAACATGCAAACCATACCTATTGGTATTAACGCATGAAGAAACTCCATACAGATGGATCGTTTGGACTCACTTGATTTTAAATCACTTGAGACATGCAAATCATACCACATGGGCAAGATAACTGAAGGCCTCGTTTTCCGGTGAGATGGAACAAGAAAGTAACTTGTTGGAAGTAATACATTATTGATGTGTGCAGTCCAATGAGTGCTGAGGAATGCAGTGGATATCATTATGTTCTTACTTCAGTGACGATTTGAGTAGATACAGGAGTATTTACTTGATGAATCACAAGTCTGAAATATTGAAAAGTTCAAATCTATTTTAGAGTGAAGATCGTCGTGAAAAGAGTATAAACTGTCTACGATATGATCATAGAGATGAATATCTGAGTTGCGAGTTTTGGTACACAGTTAAGACAATGTGGAAATTGTTTCGCAATTCATGCCACCTAGAATACCATAGTCTGATGGTGTGTCCGAATGTCATAGCAGCGCCCTGTTTGATATGGTGCATACTATGATGTCTCTTATCGAATTAAATAATATCGTTTATGGGTTATGCATTAGAGACAACCGCATTCACTTTAAATAGGGCACCACGTATTTCCGTTGAGATGACACAGTATGAACTATGGTTTGGAGAAACGTGAGCCGTCGTTTCTTGAAAGTTTGGGGCTACGACGCTTATGTGAAAAAGTTTCAGTCTGATAAGCTCGAACCCAAAGCGGATAAATGCATCTTCATAGGATATCCAAAACAGTTGGGTACATCTCTATCTCAGATCTGGAAGCAAAGTGTTTGTTTCTAGAAATGGATCCTTTCTCGAGGAAAGGTTTCTCTCGAAAGAATTGAGTGAGAGGGTGATGGAACTTGATGAGGTTATTGAACCGTCTCTTCAACCAGTGTGTAGTAGGGCGCATGAAGTTGTTCCTGTGGCGCCTAAAGCAATTTAAGTGGAAGCTGATGATTGTGATTATTAAGCTTCAGATCAAGTTACTACAAACCTCGTAGGTCAACAAGGTCGCATACTACTACAGAGTGGTACGGTAACCCTGTCTTGGAGGTCATGTTATTGAACAACAATGAACCTACGAGTTATGGAGAAGCGACGGTGGTCCCGGATTCCGGCAAATGGCTGGAGGCCATGAAATCCGAGAGAGGATCCATGTATTAAAACAAAGTGTAGACTTTGGAAGAACTACTTGATGGTTGTAAGACTATTAAGTAAAGATGGATCTTTAAAAAGAAGACAAACGATGATGGTGAGAAGTCACAATTAAGAAAAGCTCGACTTATCGCAAAGATGCTTCCGACAAGTTCAAAGAGTTGACTATGATGAGACTTTCTCACTTGTAGCGATGCTAAAAGTCTGTTGAAATTATGTTAGCAGTTGCTACCTTATTTATGAAATATTGCAGATAGGATGTCAAAACATTGTTTCCTCGATGGTTTCCTTGAGTAAAGGTTGTATGTGATACAACCAGAAGGTTTTGTCAATACCAAGGAGGCTAACAAGTATGCAAGCTCCAACGGTCCTTCTATGGACTGGTGCAAGCATCTCGGAGTTGGAATATACACTTGGATGAGATGATAAAAGCTTTTGGGTTTATACAAGGTTTATGAGAAACTTGTATTTCCAAAGAAGTGAGTGGGAGCACTATAGAATTTCTGATAAGTATATGTGGTTGACATATTGTTGATCGGAAGTAATGTAGAATTTCTGTAAAGCATAAAGGGTTGTTTGAAAGGAGTTTTTCAAAGGAAAACCTGGATAGAGCTACTTGAACATTGAGCATCAAGATCTATAGAGATAGATCCAAACACTTAATAGAACTTTCAGTGGAATTCATGCCTTCACAAGTTTTTGAAGGAGTTCACAATAAATCAGCAAAGAAGGATTTCTTGGTTGTGTTGTGAAGTGTGAGTTTGAGTAAGACTCAAAACCCAACCACGGCAAAAGAAAGAGAAAGGACGAAGGTCGTCCCCTATGCCTTAGCCATAGGCTCTAAAGTATGCCATGCTGTGTACCGCACCTGATGTGTGCCTTGCCATGAGTCTATCAAGGGGTAGAAAGAGTGGTCCAGGATTGAATCACTGAACAACGGTCAAAGTTATCCTTAGTAACTAATGGACTAAGGAATTTTTCTCGATTATGGAGGTGGTTAAATAGTTTGTCGTAAAGGGTTACGTCGATGAAAGCTTTGACACTAATCCGAATAACTCTGAGTAATAAAACGGATTCGTATAGTAGAGTAGACATTTGGAATATTTCCGAATAGCACGTAGTAGCATCAAATATAAGATGACATAAATATTTGTAAAGCACACACGGATCTGAAAGGTTCAGAACCATTGACTAAAACCTCTCTCACAAGCAAGACATGATCAAACCCCAGAACTGTATGGGTGTTAGATTCATTACAATCACATAAGTGATGTGAACTAGATTATTTACTCTAGTGCAAGTGGGAGACTGTTGGAAATATGCCCTAGAGGGAATAATAAATTAGTTAATATTATATTTCCTTGTTCATAATAATCGTTTATTATCCATGCTAGAATTGTATTGATTGGAAACTCAAATACATGTGTGGATACATAGACAAAACACTGTCCCTAGTAAGCCTCTAGTTGACTAGCTCGTTGATCAAACATGGTTAAGGTTTCCTAAGCATAGACACGTGTTTTCACTTGATAACGTGATCACATCATTAGGAGAATGATGTGATGGACAAGAGCCAAACTATGAACGTAGCATGTGATCGTGTCATTTTGTTGCTATTGTTTTCTGCGTGTCAAGTATTCATTCCTATGGCCATGAGATCATGTAACTCACTGACACCGGAGGAATACCTTGTGTGTATCAAATGTCACAATGTTACTGGGTGACTATAAAGATGCTCTACAGGTATCTCCGAAGGTGTCCATTGAGTTAGCATGGATCAAGACTGGGATTTGTCACTCCGTGTGACAGAGAGGTATCTTGGGGCCCACTCGGTAATACAACGTCACCTATAAGACTTGTAAGCAATGTGAATCAAGTGTTAGTCACGGGATCTTGTATTACGGAACGAATAAAGAGACTTGCCGGTAACGAGATTGAAATAGGTATAGAGATGCCGACGAACAAATCTCGGGCAAGTAACATACCGAAGGACAAAGGGAATGTTGTACGGGATTATATGAATCCTTGGCACAAAGGTTCAACCGATAAGATCTTCGTAGAATATGTAGGACCCAATATGGACATCCAGGTCCCACTATTGGATATTGACCGAGGAGTGTCTCGGGTCATGTCTACATAGTTCTCGAACCCGCAGGGTCTGCACACTTAAGGTTCGGTGACGTTTTAGTATAGTTGAGTTATAGGTGTTGGTGACAGAAAGTTATTCGGAGTCCGGATGAGATCACGGACGTCATGAGGGTTTCTGGAATGGTTCGGAAATGAAGATTGATATATAGGATGATTTCATTTGGTCATTCGAAATTTTTGGGCATTACCGGCACTGTACCGGGAGTGACGAATGGGTTCTGGGTTTTCACCGGGAGGGGCCCACCCACCCGAGAGTGAGCCCAATAGTCCTAGGGTGGCACACCAACCCTTAGTAGGCTGGTGAGGCCAGCCCAAGTGGGCTATGGCACCACCTCCTCCTCTCTCGGCCGACGCACTTGGGGCTCCCTTGAGGCCCAAGGCTAGCCCCTCCCCTCCTCATATATATACTGGTGGTTTTAGGGTTTTTGAGACACAACTTTTCCACGTGCAACTCAAACCTATACCTCATAGTTCTTCTTCTAGATCGGGTTTCTACGGAGCTCGGGCGGAGCCCTACAGGAATAGGTCATCACCATCAGCAGCGTACTGTCACGGTGCCGGAGAACTCATTTACTTCACCGTCTCTCTTGCTAGATCAAGAAGGCGGAGATCGTCATCGAGCTGTACGTGTGCGGGACGCGGAGGTGCCGTCCGTTCGTCACTTGATCAGAACGGATCATGGGAGGGATCGCGAGACGGTTCGTGGGACGGATCGTGGGATGGTTCGAGGGACAGATTGTGAAGACGTACCACTACATCAACCGCGTTTATTAAAGCTTTCGCTTAGCGATCTACAAGGGTATGTGGATCCAATCTCCCTCTCGTAGATGAACATCACCATGATAGGTCTTCGTGTGCGTAGGAAAGTTTTGGTTTCCCATGCAACGTTCCCCAAAAGTACGACGCTGCGGCGCCGTCGTCGGCCAGGAGTTGGCCGACGACCGCCCCGTCTACGACACTCATGTCAAGAACATGAGAGCCGCGTGGGCTTCCCTTAGAAAGCTAGGAAATCTCGAGGGACCGCCCGCGAGGCGTAGCAGTAGCGCATCCGCGTCCTTGTGGAGGTTGCAAATGCGCAGCAGGAGCAGCCCGCCCAGTCGTCTCGTGACCTGATGTCTACTACGCAACCTTCTCCTTGTAGAAGTTGTTGGGCCTCCAAGTGCAGAGGTTTGTAGGACAGTAGCAATTTTCCCTCAAGTGGGTGACCTAAGGTTTATCAATCCACGAGAGGCATAGGATGAAGATGGTCTCTCTCAAGCAACCCTGCAACCAAATAACAAAGAGTCTCTTGTGTCCCCAACACACCCAATACAATGGTAAGTTGTATAGGTGCACTAGTTCGGCGCAGAGATGGTGAAACAAGTGCAATATGGATGGTACATATAGGTTCTTGTAATCTGAAATTACAAAAACAGCAAGGTAACTAGTAACAAAAGTGAGCACGAACGGTATTGCAATGCGTGGAAACAAGGCCTAGGGTTCATACTTTCACTAGTGAAGTTCTCTCAACAAACAGAACATAATTGGATCATATAACTAGCCCTCAATCATGCAACAAAGAGTGATTCCAAAGTCACTAATAGCGGAGAACAAACGAACAGATTATTGTCGGGTACGAAACCACCATAAAGTTATTATTTCTGATCAATCTATTCAAGAGTTCGTACTAGAATAACACCTTAAGATACATATCAACCAAGACCCTAAGGTCACCTAGATACTCCATTGTCACCTCAAGTATACGTGGACATGATTATAAGATATGAATCACACAATCTCAGAATCATCTATTCAACCAACACATAGAACTTCAAAGAGTGCCCCGAAGTTTCTACCGGAGAGTCAAAACGTGTGCCAACCCCTATGCATAGGTTCCCAATGTCACGAACCCGCAAGTTGATCACCAAAACATACATCGAGTACTCACATGAATCCACGTGTACCAACCCATATGCATAGGTTCCCAATTGTCACAAACCCGCAAGTTGATCACATCAGATAGACACGTGCAAGACATACATCAAGTGTTCTGAAAGACTCAATCCGATAAGATAACTTCAAAGGGGAAACTCAATTCATTACAAGAAGGGAGAGGGGGAAGAACATCATAAGATCCAACTGTAGTAGCAAAGCCCACGGTACATCGAGATCAAGACATCTCAAGAACACGAGAGAGAGAGATCAAACACATAGCTACTGGTACATACCCTCAGCCCCGAGGGTGAACTACTCCCTCCTCGTCATGGAGATCGCCGGGATGATGAAGATGGCCACCGGAGATGGATTCCCCCTCCGGCAGGGTGCCGGAATGGGCTCCAGATTGCTTTTTGGTGGCTACAGAGGCTTGAGGCGGCGGAACTCCCGATCTAGGTTTCTTTCTGGAGGTTTCTGTATTTATAAGACTAGATGGCGTCGAGAACAAGTCAGGGGGACCCATGAGGGAGTCACAAGCCTTTGGTGCGCGGCTAGGGGGGTGGGGGCGCCCCACATGCTTGTGGCTTCCTCGAGACTCTTCTCCGGTATCTTTTTCTTCCGGTATTTTTGATATTTTCTAAGAAAAACCTTTTCGGGGATTTTCTTCCGTTTGTACTTTGTTTCAAAATCTCCTCTTAAAGGGGTCAAAAACATGGAAAAAGAGGAACTCGCACTTGGGACTGAGTTAATAAGTTAGTCCCAAAAAATATATAAAAGGTATGCATAACATCCAAAGTTTGACAAGATAATAGCATGAAACCATGAAAAAATTATAGATACGTTGGAGACGTATCAAGCATCCCCAAGCTTAACTCCTGCTCGTCCTCGAGTAGGGAAGTGATAAAGACCGAATTTTTGATGTGGAATGCTACCTAGAATAGTTGTCCTTTGCAACTTCTTTCACGTGACATGAATGTTCAAATCCGTAAGATTCGAAACAATAGTTTGCTATTGACATGGAAACAATAATACTTCAAGAAAACTAGCAAAGTAATCTTGAACTTTGAAATAACAAGGCCAAGGAAAGTTATCCCTACAAAATCATATAGTCTGGCTATGCTCCATCATCCTCACACAACTAATGTAAATCATGCACAACCCCGGTATTGGACAAGTAATTGTTTTCACACTCTTACTTTCTCAAACTTTTTATAACTATCACACAATACATGAGCGCGAGCCATGGATATAGCACTATAGGAGGAATAGAGTGTGGTGGTGGTTGTGAGACAAAAAGGAGGAGATGGTCACATTGACTCGGCGTATCAAAAGGCTATGGAGATGCCCATTAATAGACATCAATGTGAACGAGTAGGGATTGCCATAGAAGAGATGCACTAGAGCTATAAGTATGTGAAAGCTCAAAAGGAAAACTAGTAGGTGTGCATCCAACTTGCTTGCTCACGAAGACCTAGGGCAATTTTGAGGAAGCCCATCGTTGGAATATACAAGCCAAGTTATATAATGAAGATTACCACTAGCATATGGTAGTGACAAAGCAAGAAGCTCTCAATCATGAAGAACATGATGCTATCATGAAGCACAAGTGTGGAAAAAGATAGTAGCATTGTCCCTTCTCTCTTTTTCTCTTTTTTTTCATTTGGGCTCTTAGGCCTCTTTTCTTTTCTTTTCTTTTCTCTTTTTTTTGTTTTTGCTTTTCGGATCTTTGGCCTCTTTTTTTTATTTCCTCACATGGGACAATGCTCTAGTAATGATGATCATCACACTTTTATTTACTCACAACTCAAAGATCACAATGATGGTGACTCCATAGGAAATGCCTACGGCAGTGTACCGGGATGTGCAACGATCTAGCATGGCGTATGCCGTTGAAACATCTCGCTAGCTATCTTACGATCATGCAATGGCAATATGAGAGTGATGGCACAAGTCATGAGACGGAACGGTGGGAGTTGCATGGCAATATATCTCGGAATGGCTATGAAAATGCCATAGTAGGTAGGTATGGTGGCTGTTTTGAGGAAGGAATTTGGTGGGTTTGTGCACCAGTGAGAATTGCGCGGCACTAGAGAGGCTAGCAATGGTGGAAGGTGAAAGTGCATCTATACCATGGACTCACATTAGTCATGAAGAACTCACATACTTGTTGCAAAAGTTTTTATTAGTAATCGAAACAAAGTGCTAAACGCATACTCCGAGGGGAACGGTTGGTAGGTGTTAACCATCGCGCGATCCCGAACTCAACACAAAGGATGACAATCAATAGATCAATTATGCTCCTACTTCCTAACATAGCGGTTCACCATACGTGCATGCTACGGGAATCACTAACTTCAACACACTTATTTCTCGATTCACAACACCCTACTAACATAACTCTTAATATTACCAAATCCATGTCTCAAAACTATTTGGGAGGAACCAAAACTTCTCTTTCTACTCAATGCACATGAAGATGGAGGTTTTTGCATCCTCCTTGGGTACCTATCACATTTGGGAATACTTTCATAGCATAAGCCAACTACCAAATCACACACCGCCGTGCTCTAAAAATATAAGTGAAGCACAAGAGCAAAAGTATCTAGCTCAAAAGATATAAGTGAAGCACTATGAGCATTCTAGCAAAATCACGATGAGTGCATGTCTCTCTCTCTCTCTCAAAAAGGTGTACAACAAGGATGATTGTGACCAAATAAAAAGAAAAGACTCCTAAGATACAAGACGCTCCAAGCAAAACACATATCATGTGGTGAATAAATATATAGCTCCAAGTAATGTTACCGATGGATTGAAGACGAAAGAGGGGATGCCTTCCCGGAGCATCCCCAAGCTTAGGCTTTTTGGTATCCTTGAATTTGGCTTGGGATGCCTTGGGCATCCCCAAGCCTGAGCTCTTTCCACTCCTTATCTCATCGTCCATGAGAAATCACCCAAAACTTGAAAACTTCACAACACAAAACTTAAACAGAAACTCGTGATAACATTAGCACAAGAAAACAAACTACCACTTCTCTTGGTACTGTATCAACTTGAATTCTACCTATATTGATCTTGGGCTACTATATTCTCACTTTTCCATCGCTAGTACCCCTCATACTAACCATAGTTTCATCAAAACAAGCAACCAACTCAACAAAAACAGAATCTGTCAAAAACAGACCATCCTGTAGCAATATGTATACTTTGTATACTTATGGTACCTCAAAAATTCCGAACAATTACGACAGCCTGGGAAAAAAGCATATATACCAGCAGCAAAAAGAATCAACTCAAAATCTCTATGTGAATAAAAATGAAAAATCATCTCGTGAGCGAAAAGTTTAAGTCTTTTTCCAGCAGGATGAAACAACCATTACCGACACTAGTCATAAAGGTTTTGCTTGGATCAAACACAAAAAGAAACACAAAAAACACAATAACTACAGAATTATGAAAGTGTGGACGCAACAAAACGGAAAGAAAAAGATAAATTGATTGGGTTGCCTCCCAACAAGCGCTATCGTTTAACGCCCTTAGCTAGGCATTTATTTCAATGATGCTCACATAAAAGGTAAGGATTGAAACACAACGAGAGCATCATGGAGCATATGGCTAGCACATTTAAGTCTAACCCACTTCCTATGCATATGGATTTTGTGATCAAACAATTTATTGGAGCAAGAATCAACTAGCATAGGAAGGCAAAACAAGCATAGCTTCAAAAATTTCAACACATGGAGAGGAAGCTTGATACTATTGCAATAAGTAGAAGCATATGATCCTCTCTCATAGTAATTTTCAGTAGCATCATGAAGGAATTCAACAATATAACCAGCACCTAAAGCATTCTTTTCATGATCTACAAGCATAGAAATTTTACTACTCTCCACATAAGGAAATCTATTCTCAAGAATAGTAGTGGGAGTATCGTAAAAGACTTGAGCACTACAAATTGTGTCCACAATGAAAAAGCAATGTTTAGCAAAGGGGTTCTCGAAAGTATAACAAGTTTTATCATCCCTCTTCTTTAGAGCATAAGTATCCTCACAATAATCATCATAGATAGGGGGCATGCTTTCATCAAAATAATTTTGATCATTCAAAGTGGAAGAACTGAAAAGATCATCTTCATCAAATATAGCATCCCCAAGCTTGTGGCTTTGCATATCATTAGCATCATGGGTATTCATAGAATTCATGCTAACAACATTGCAATCATGCTCATCATTCACATATTCTATGCCAAGCATTCTATGTAATTCTTCTTTCAGCACTTGAGCACAATTTTCCTTCCCATCATGCTCACGAAAGACATTGAAAAGATGGAGCATATGAGGCATCCTCAATTCCATTTTTTGTAGTTTTATAGCGAAAGAACAAGAAACAAAAAGATTCGATTGCAAGATCTAAAGATATACCTTCAAGCGCTTACCTCCCCGGCAACAGCGCCAGAAAAATGCTTGATGTCTACTACGCAACCTTCTCCTTGTAGACGTTGTTGGGCCTCCAAGTGCAGAGGTTTGTAGGACAGTAGCAATTTTCCCTCAAGTGGGTGACCTAAGGTTTATCAATCCGCCGGAGGCGTAGGATGAAGATGGTCTCTCTCAAGCAACCCTACAACCAAATAACAAAGATTCTCTTGTGTCCCCAACACACCCAATACAATGGTAAGTTGTATAGGTGCACTTGTTCGGCGAAGAGATGGTGAAACAAGTGCAATATGGATGGTAGATATAGGTTTTTGTAATCTGAAATTACAAAAACAACAAGGTAACTAGTAACAAAAGTGAGCACCAACGGTATTGCAATGCGTGGAAACAAGGCCTAGGGTTCATACTTTCACTAGTGAAGTTCTCTCAACAAAGATAACATAATTGGATCATATAAATAGCCCTCAATCATGCAACAAAGAGTCACTCCAAAGTCACTAATAGCGGAGAACAAACCAAGAGATTATTGTCGGGTACGAAACCACCATAAAGTTATTCTTTCTGATCAATCTATTCAAGAGTTCATACTAGAATAACACCTTAAGATACATATCAACCAAGACCCTAATGTCACCTAGATACTCCATTGTCACCTCAAGTATCCGTGGGCATGATTATACGATATGCATCACACAATCTCAGAATCATCTATTCAACCAACACATAGAACATCAAAGAGTGCCCCGAAGTTTCTATCGGAGAGCCAAAACGTGTGCCAACCCCTATGCATTGGTTCCCAATGTCACGAACCCACAAGTCGATCACCAAAACATACATCGAGTACTGACATGAATCCACGTGTGCCAACCCATATGCATAGTTTCCCCATTGTCACAAACCCGCAAGTTGATCACAACAGATAGACACGTGCAAGACATACATCAAGTGTTCTCAAAGACTCAATCTGATAAGATAACTTCAAAGGGGAAACTCAATTGATTACAAGAAGGGAGAGGGGGAAGAACATCATAAGATCCAACTATAGTAGCAAAGCCCACGGTACATCGAGATCAAGACATCTCAAGAACACGAGAGAGAGAGTGATCAAACACATAGCTACTGGCACATACCCTCACCCCCGAGGGTGAACTACCCCCTCCTCATCATGGAGATCACCGGGATGATGAAGATGGCCACCGGAGATGGATTCCCCCTCCGGCAGGGTGCCGGAACGGGCTCCAGATTGGTTTTTGGTGGCTACAGAGGCTTGCGGCGGAGGAACTCCCGATCTAGGTTTCTTTCTAGAGGTTTCCATATTTATAAGACCAGATGGCGTCGAGAACAAGTCAGGGGGACCCACGAGGGAGTCACAAGCCCTTGGGGCGCGGCCAGGGGGGTGGGGGTGCCCCACAGGCTTGTGGCTTCCTCCGGACTCTTCTCCGGTATCTTTTTCTTCCAGTATTTTTGATATTTTCCAGAAAATATTTTCGGGGATTTTCTTCCGTTTGGACTTTTTTTCAAAATCTCCTCTGAAAGGGGTCAAAAACATGGAAAAAACAGGAACTGGCACTTGGCACTGAGTTAATAAGTTAGTCCCAAAAAATATATAAATGGTATGCATAACATCCAAAGTTTGACAAGATAATAGCATGAAACCATCAAAAATTATAGATACGTTGGAGACGTATCATGACCCGACCGACTCCCGCTCTAGGACCAACAACGATACCATCGACCCTTGCCAGCCCGTGGCCAGCCGGCGAGACACGCACCAGGCATCTTCGCTTGTCTAATCGTCACCACGACAGCCGGCACACGGGCAGCTACGGACGGTGAGACTGCAGGCCGTCGACTGCGAACAACTGCGACCCGACAGGCCAGGGCAACCTCCATCTAGCGCGAAGTGACCTGCGCGGAGGGCACTAGTGCAGGAAAGCCTAGCTATGGCGTAGCAAAAAAGGATTTGCTGGCGTAGTAGCCCTACATCACCAATATCGCTCCAGTGTTAAAAAATATTGGTGGCATTGGGTCCTGTATCAGTAGTATTCTACGTGCTGATGGCATGCCATGTAGGAAATGCCACCACTATAATCGTTCACGTAGCGGCGTTGAATGTACATTGCACACAGGAACGTTTTATACAGCCAAAAAAATCCCAGCACATAACATTTACCATTTAGCATTGCACACGAGGAACTAGTCTAATAAAACAATGCATTCCAGTTAATAATAAGTGCCAAGCTCACAAGTAGGTATTAACGACAATCCTAACAAACACGAGCATATTTAATAAGGAGTTCATTTCGCACGGTCAAACTATATATAACATACTTAAAGGAGGTCGATAACGATCATCATCCTAAAGTTATGGCATGGGGTGTTCCCAATAGTGACGAAGACGGCCTGTCCACTCCGGAGATTCTTGCCAGTGAGGAAGTTGCTCCACCCAACTGTATTGAAGATAGTGTGCCCGTCCGTGTGCACTGCATAAGCATAGGTGGTGACGGATCCCCTTGTAGTAAGGCGTAGTCCAGCAATGCCTTCTTCATCCGGCTCGATGCCACATCTCACACATAGACTCTTAGGTAATTTCCAAAAAAACAAACATGATGATCATGTAACATTACTACACTATAAACATATCATCACATTAATATATGTACTAAGGGTATCATCAAATTCTACATTCGGCATATCACCACATTAATAAATACTAAGGATATGAAGTTACTACAATAATAAGTAACATACCATGACATGGTGGTCAACCATCGTCCATGTCAGGAGGGTCACGAATGGTATCCCGACTCAGGCATCACGTGGCGGAAGTTTTTCCCAAAGCGTGTCAGTTTCATCCTCGCTCAGCCTGATCATTCTTTCAGCAAATACTGCTTCATCAAGTGGATCATCATCTTCTTCCTCGTAGTTGAGATAGATAACAACAAGCCTTGGAGTTTCTCTTCTGAAGGAGAAGCTGATCAATTCACTCCGAGTGAGATGCATGCGGGCAATGAAATAATCCCATTAATCTTTTTCAATCTCGGTGATCTTCCATCCCTTATTGACCTCCATAGTGTAGGCCCCCCAGGAGCGTCGAAGATGACAGTGTCCCCAGATATGAGCTCATTGAAATCCAATCTCACATTGCAAGGAACGATCTGTGTAAGAAAAACCAAAAACAAACACACAATGCATTAGTGGAAATAGCAATAGAAACAAAAGCACAAACTATTTAAGGTTCATAATTTCTTACCACGACAGGAACAAAACACGGCTGGAAGTAAATGCCGAACACCGTAACAATTGCAAGGCTAGTTGCATACCTTGACTTGCACATTAGACATGGTGTTGGTTGTGCCATTCTACACAAAACATATTGAAAACTAAGTATATAAGCAGATTCTAGACTAGTGAACCAACACAAGTAACATGTATAATTCTACACTACTGACATGTATACACAAATAAACAAAATCCACGAAGGGACACACAAATAAACAAATTATACTCAAAATTTTACATTAGGAGTTCATTTTATTTATTCCTCTATAATTCTAGACTACACTACCAAATTAAGTTGAACTAGAATCATTAACATTCTAGACACTCAAGACATTTCTACTCGAAATGCACTATTAAATCGGATTATCACTAAAATTTGTACACAAAACAATTCATGGAAACAAATTTTGATTTTACATCACACAAAGCAATCCATTATATATATATATGTATGTATATATATATATATATATATATATATATATATATATATATATATATATCTACTAAAAAATCTACACAAAGCAATCCTAAAGCGACATATAGATGAATCCCACACATATGAAAGGAGATTCAATGGGAGGGGAAGGAGAGGATTCAACCTTGCTAGCGGTTGATCACGAGATGATGTATATACTTCTCGCACCTCCTTGGTTACCCCAAGTGGAAGGTTGAGACGTAGTTAGCAACAAGTTTTCCCTCACACGGGAACTGTAAGGTTTATCGAACCAGGAGGACTCCTAGGATCAACAAGTAGGTGTCTTCCACCCTGGAGCTAGCAGAAGACGTGGACCTGCACACACAACAAATAACTTTGCTTCCAACGAGTACAGAGAGGTTGTCAATCTCCGGCCTTGTAGTTTGCAAAGGATCAAAACACAAGCGGGAAAGTAATAATGATTGCAACAGAAAAGTAAATGAAAGCGGTAAATGATGGAGGTGTAAACAATGATGGTGATATGGACCGGAGTCACATGATGTTCACTAGTGACGTCTCTCTCCGAGAAGACGATAAACAACTATGCTTGGGTAAAAAAATCGCAGTTGGGCAATTGGCAGAATTATGAATGCACCGCAATGCTAATTATGCTACTTGATAGTTAGAGGATCAATAGTAATGGGCAATACGCCAAGACAACGAGACCTTTTATTCATCAACATCTACTTACTAAGCATCCACCTTGAGATATCTATCCAGAACATCTCGCCGCTATTAAGTTGCGAGCCCCACCCAAAGTGTAAACTCAAAGCAATGAACAACTGCATTAACACACTATGCGTAAGGTAAGCAATCCTTGCAACAGTGGTCACAAGCACCGTTGTTTTCTCCCTGGTGGCAACATCACATCCCCTAGTGTCATGTTTCTGTCACTCAAGCTAGACATGGAGGGGCACGAACCCACAATCATGCATAATGCACCCTCTTGGAGTTAAATCTACTACTCGGACAAAGCAATAAATAGCAACGGAGAACATGCATGAATCACTAAGGAACATAATACAAAAGGATAATCAAATATATAACTCATAACAATCTGAACATAATCTCATAATCCATTGTATCCAATAAACCGAGCATAGCAATAGCAAGAGAATTACATAGATGCCTTGATCATGTAGGGCAACTCACAAGGACTAACCATTGAAGCACAAGATTGGAGAGAAGACATCACATAGCTACTTTCATGGACCCATGGTCCAAGGAGGACTACTCACGACACGTCCAAGAAGCGTCCATGGTGGTGGAGAAGCTCCCGAAGGTAATCCTCCCCCCGGCAGGGTGCCGGGAAGAGGTATCCTGACGCTCCCGATCTCGGAAGCGCTGCGGCGGCGGAACGATGGAGAAATTCACGATTCTAGAAGTCGTGCAAGGGTTTCCTCTCGGGAGTCTAAATATATGCCAAAGGAGGGCACCGGAGGAGGAGGGTCCCACCTAGGCGGCCTCCTGGCGCGGCCAGGGGGTAGGCCACGCCAGAAGGTTTCCTAGGCGGCCCTTGGCCCCCCTCTGGCCCATATTTGGTGATCTCGAAGCTTCCGTTACGTTGATTTTTTTTATATTTTTCCTGGAATTTTTTGGGCTTCGGAAAATTGGGTAAAGGCCTTGCAAAATAGACATCGGCACAGAGAAACTGGCACTGGGTGCACTGCGTTAGTAAGTTAGTACAAATATGTGTAAAATGATATAAAAGTGTAGCAAAACATATAACAATGTCACCCAAAAGATCATGGGACAAGCACAAATTATAGATACGTTTGGGACGTATCAACATCCCCAAGCTTAATTTCTGCTCGTCCTCGAGTAGATAAATGATAACACAATAATTTCTGTGGTGACATGCTAACACACATATAAGAACTTCAAAGTAAAGCAAGTAAGATATGGAATTCAAGTCAATACAATAACAAGCAAGAGTCTATATTTAGTATTAAGTTTAGCAAAGTAAGAACATAAAGGTGCAAGAGCTCTCATTGTCCGTGACTCAAATGTCTCCAAATGGTGTTTGCGTGCAAGAAGTGGAGATGGGTTGAGATCATAATATATATATTTTTAATTGAGAACTCAATCTACTAAATGTCACACTTGGTCTCCTTCAGAATCTTATTTTGACTCATCCCCAGACCACTAGTCAGACAAAAGTCAAAATGATCTTCTCCCTTTCGACTTTGAGCACTCATGCAATGGATGAGCGTAAGCAAGATATGTTGGCACTTAGGATGGCGAATAGAATAATGATGGGGAAGGAAGACAAAAAGGTGTGAAAGGATCACATCAATGAGGACAACCATAGGCGAGAGAAAGCCAAATGATAGATATGATGTGAGGAGTAGGGATTGACATGTAACGGATGCACATATGAGCTAAGGTAAGTTCTCCGATGGAACTAGTGGGGGGTGCATCCAACTTGTTTGCTCATGAAGACCTAGAGCCCATTTGAGGAGGTTCATCATTGGAATATGCAAACCAAGTTCTATAGTGCAAGGGTCCCCACATAGTTATGCATGAATGATAATCTTTATGTAGTACAAATATAGCAAAGGAGTACGAGTGTGGATCTTTCAAAGGAATAGTAGTGTTGCCCCTTCTCTCTTTTTATTTATTTTTCTTTTTATTTTTTTATTTTTTTGTGGCCTCTTTGGCTCTTTCTTTTTATCTCTCATTTGTTCTCTTCGGGATCTTTTGTTTGTCCTCTTTGGGATCTTTTCCTCACTTAAGGGCAACACTCTATGTTTTACATGAATAAAAAGAAGATCATCACACTTTATAAGAAGTACTCAACATAAAGACAAGTGAAAACGATCATGATGTATGCAAATGTATGCCTCTGCCAGTGTAGCAGGATATGCAATGATACTAGCGCATCATGTAGCAATAATTGGGGCAAGGCCCAACTATCATGCGGCTCTACGATCAAGTAAAAGCATGTATGACATGAAGATCAAGTCATGAGATGGTGGATGTTGCATGGCAATGTATCTCGGAAAGGCTATGGAAATGCCTTATTAGGTAGGTATGGTGGCTGTTTTGAGGAAAGATATAATGAGGCTTATGTATGACAGAGCGTATCATGTCATGGGTTTGGATGCACCGGCGGAGTTCGCACCAACTATCAATGTGAGAAAGGGCAATGCACGGTACCGAAGAGGCTAGCAAAATATGGATGGTGGAAGTGCCAACAATCGAATACTCACATTAGTCCGAAGAACTCATACACTTATTATCAGTAACTCTCTATCTAGTTAGGAAATTATCAAAGAGACAAGTACCCTGAGGAGGAGTGTTTGGGGGTTTGGTTATCCTTGCGCATCCTCGACTCATGGTAACGTGAGGGTACTCTATATATTCCAACCCCTCCAGAGGTTAGCAACCAATTTAGTAGCTAGAGTTCTCAACTATTTTTTAGTTTTTGAAAAACACACGGATTTCCCAGAATACGACACCTATCACTAATAGGCTCAAGCTCTTGGCGCCAATAGTCCAAACTTTTCTCAAATCAATACCTCAAAACTATTGCAAGTTATTACTATACTGAAATAGCAACCTCAATTACCTACTCATGCAAGACACACAACTCAGTGCAATGAGCCAAGTATCTAAACAAGATAAGCATGATAACTCAAGAGAGTTCCAAAAGCAACCTAAATACTAGCTCTTTAAAAACGTAAGCATGAAAACAAAGAGCTAAGCATGACAGTAGCTATGGAAAGATGAAGAACACACAAAAAAGATAAGCATGAAAACCTATGTTGTGTTCTAGAGTGGAATGGAGCGTGTGTCTCTCCCAAACAAGGTAGGATAGGTTCCGACTTGTTATGAAAAGCAAGCAAAACTAAAACAAACTAAAAGGTAAAGAGTGGGACGCTCCAAACATATCACATAACATATGAAGTGATAAAAATATAGCATGGAGATGGACGAACTGATGATTGTTGATAGAGAAGGGGATGCACGGGGGCATCCCCAAGCTTAGACGCTTGAGTCTCCTTGAATATTTCTTGGGGTGCATGGGGGCATCCCCAAGCTTGAGCGCTTTACACTCCTGTATCTTCTTTCATCATCTCCCATCGCATACTTGAAAACTCCCTTCATACGAAACTCATCATAAGCTGATTAGAGTGGTTAGTACCCTTAATAAAATAATTTATTACCAGCTATAAATAAAGATTTCCATGAATAGATACCATTTCTCATGATTTCCAAAAGGTTTTTGCAAATAAAAAGTAAGCTTAGGATTTGCAAAATGATGAAAACGCAAAACAGGGCAGAATTTGTGAAAAACAGAACAACAGGTAGTAAATAATTTATTCGAGGCACTTCTGCAACTCAAATCAAAAAACTCAGAACAGATGCCAGAAAGGCAATTATATAGAGCATTTAAAAAAAAATTCAGATCAAAAAGATGATCTCGTGATTTTTGGTGAGTTTTTCCGTCAGGCAGACATAATCTGTTTCTGGACAACATGTCAAAATTTTTGAACATTCTTGCAATCGGTGGCTATAACTTGGCACAAAGCTTAAAAATAAAGATACAATTATGTTTCTACTGTACTAACAAGCATCAAGACCACTAAAACTGAAAGTAAAAACTCAAAGTAAAGATAACAAGGGTTGTCTCCCTAGAGCTCTTTCTTTATAGCCATAAAGAAAGGCTTAAGATTTTAATGATGCTCTCGTAGGAATAAGAGTTGTAGAACAAAATAGAGCATGAGGAAGCAAATACCAATCACATTTAAGTCTAACATGCTTCCTATGCATAGGAATATTGCAATAGAATAATTCATTGAAGCACAAAGTAATAAGCACAGGAAGGCAAAACAAGTGCAGCTTCAAAACCTTCGACATAAAGAGAGGGAACTTGATATTATTGAAATACAAATAAGCATATGTTCCCTTCTTATAATAATTTTCAGTCGGAAACTCAACAATATAAGTATCACATAAAGCATTGTTACCATGATCCACATGGACTTCATGAAGAGGATAGAACTTGGAGTAAAAGAGAGACTGAATCTCTTCCCAATCCCGTAGGTGAGAATCATCTAGTAGCGTATACCATTGCAATGATTTTCCTTTCAGTGACAAGGCAAATAATTTCCTCATGACTCCATCTCTTGTCAAACCTGAAATCTTAAACAACTCACAAAGTTCTATAAGTTTCAACAAATGAATACTAGGATTGACTGTTCCTTCTCCTGCATAACAATCATTCCTAATTATTTCAATTATCCCAAGTGGTATTTTGAATGAGATACATTTAGTAGGTGGAGGAGACATCTCTACCACGGGTGTGGTATAGCGGCCTTCCCAAGAAGCGAACTAAGAGTGTAGTTTTCCATAAGCCTAACTAGTGAAGTCACACAACTTAGTGTTCTCAGTGGAACCCATGGCAGTGGCAACAAGCAAGAACAAAGCAACTAATTTTTTTCTTTCTGATTTTTGGTATAAGACTCTAAAGCAAAAAGTAGAAAGCAAACTAACAAGACTAAAAAGCAAAGGTAAAGGATAGCGTGCAACTCCCCTATCTTGAAGACTGAAGTCCCCGACAACGGCGCCAGAAAACTTTGCTTGATGATGAGATGATGTATATACTTCTCGCACCTCGTTGGTTACCCCAAGTGGAAGGTTGAGATGTAGTCAGCAGCAAGTTTTCCCTCACACGGTAACTATAAGGTTTATTGAACTAGGAGGACTCCAAGGATCAACAAGTAGGTGTCTTCCACCCTGGCGCTAGCAGAAGACGTGGACCTGCACACACAACAAATAACTTTGCTCCCAATGAGTACAGAGAGGTTGTCAATCTCTCTGGCCTTGTAGTTTGCAAAGGATCAAAACACAAGCGGGAAAGTAATAGTTATTGCGATGGAAAAGTAAATGAAAGCGGTAAATGATGGAGGTGTAAACAATGATGGTGATATGGACCGGAGTCACATGATGTTCACTAGTGATGTCTCTCTCCCAAAAGACGATAAACAACTATGCTTGTGTAAACAAATCATAGTTGGGCAATAGACAAAATTATGAACGCACCGCATTGCTAATTATGCTACTTGATAGTTAGAGGTTCAATAGTAATGGGCAGTACGCCAAGACAAGTAGACCGTTTATTCACCAGCATCTACTTACAAATCATCCACCTTGAGATATCTATCCAGAAAATCTCGCCGGTATTAAGTTGCGAGCCCCACTCAAAGTGTAAACTCAAAGCAACGGACAACTGCATTAACGAACTATGTGTAAGGTAAACAATCCTTGCAACCATGGTCACAAGCACCGTTGTTTTCTCCCTGGTGGCAACAACACATCCCCTAGTCTCATGTTTCTGTCACTCAAGCTAGACATCAAGGGGCATGAACCCACAATCATGCATAACGCTCCCTCTTGGAGTTACAATCTACTACTCGTCCAAAGCAATAAATAGCAACGGAGAACATGCATGAATCACTAAGGAACATAATATAAAAGGATAATCAAATATATAACTCATAACAATCTGAACATAATCTCATAATACATCGGATCCCAACAAACCGAGCATAGCAATAGCAAGAGAATTACATAGATGCCTTGATCATGTAGGGAAAATCACAAGGACTAACCATTGAAGCACAAGATTGGAGGGAAGACATCACATAGCTACTGGTCATGGACCGATGGTCCAAGGAGGACTACTCATGGCACGTCAGGGAAGCGTCCATGGGGTGGAGAAGCTCCCGGGGGTCAATCTTCCCTCCGGCAGGGTGCCGGGACGAGGTCTCCTAACGCTCCCGATCTCGGAAGCGTTACGGCGGCGGAACGATGGAGAAATTCGCAATTCTGGAATTTGTGCAAGGGTTTCCTCTTGGGAGTCTAAATATAGGCCAAAGGAGGGCACCGGAGGAGGTGGGGCACACCCAGGCGGCTCCTGGCACGACCAGGGGGTAGGCCGAGCTAGCAGGTTGCCTGGGCGGCCCCTGGCCCCCCCTCTGGCCCATCTTTGGTGATCTCAAAGCTTTCGTTACGCTGATTTTTTATATATTTTTCTGGAATTTTTGGGGCTTCGTAAAATTGGGTAAAAGCCCCTGCCTAATAGACATTAGTAGAGAGAAACTGGCACTGGGTGCACTGAGTTAGTAGGTTAGTTGAAATATGTGTAAAATTATATAAAAGTGTAGCAAAACATATAGCAATGTCACCCAAAAGATCATGGAACAAGCAGAAATTATAGATACATTTGGGACGTATCAGCGGCGAAGGGGCGCGACGGAGCGGCGATGGCGCGGCGATGAGTGGCGGCTAGTCGAGATGGCGTGGAAATGAAAGGGCAAATACTAAGGTGTGATGGACTAGGTCTTTTATGGTGGGCCGTCGCTGACGTGAGTCTAAAATGCAACGCCATAGCCAATAAAAGCCTGAATAATTTTTTTACTAATTAGGTTCAATGAAAGACAAAACATAATTGAATACTCAAAATTAGAAGTGTTAACAATAATCATGTCCAAAATGTAAAATAAAATCTTTGCTATTTTCTAACTAGCATATATACTTTTTAAGTACTTAAATACTAGTTTAAATGGAAATATAATGCCTGGCGTATCACAATCTCCCACGCGAGGACTAACTAATTATCTACATTGTGTAGAGAAACGCAATTCCACCACTATATTTGAGATGGCAAGTGCACGTGTGCCAACAGATTTATGGTGTGGCCAGAAGTATCCACTCCAACACTGATAGTCTATAGTTGGCGTACCAACTTAGCTGACGACATCGCTATTTGTAAAAATAGTGCTCACGTTGTACAAAAATGGTGCCCCACCAACAAGAGTTCTGGCTAGCCATTTCTCCACTAGTGGGTAGACCGCGACTAGGCGACGAAGCATCCGAGAGCTCGCGTCCGACGGCCGAGCGTGTTGGCCCGCGTCTCCTGGATGATCATGATGCCCGTTTCCGTCTCGAGCGGCACGCAGAGCCCCACACTGTAACATCTCGGAACCGACGCTCCAGAAGATTCCCCTTTTATTTCATTGTCGCTATGCAAATTATTTGTTTGTTGTGTTGCATCATGTCATCATGTCATTAAATTTTCTGCACCTCAAATAAATAAATGGCATAGATCTCTTGATCTATATAAATTGAGGGAATTCACATGGTGGTTTCTCTTTATAACATATCCTCCCGATATTTTAGGGAGCTACTATTAACATTCCATTAATCGGAATTAACTAAAAAGTCACTTGCATTTTAATTCCATGCCTTTTCTATCACAATTCTTGGCCTCCAACTTTGCCCATATATCATTTCGTCACTATTCCAAGCACCACCATAATTCTCAACATTTTTTGGAACTTCCTAGAACCCACATCCGATCCAAGCCCATTTGAATTTAATTCAAGTGATTTTGAATCCAAACTTTGCACACATGCCTATTTCCATTTTCCTGGATCAAAACTCATTTTGTGAGTCCAGTAAAATCAACCCCCGTGCCTACAAAAATCTGTCTCTAATACTCTTCTTTCTTGCTTGCTTATTCTTTTTCTATTTTGCAATGGCAGATTTGAGAGAGAGAGGCCCATTGCACCTAGGCCAACCCATTGGACCATGGCCCAGCTCAGCCGCCCCTTTCTTACCCTAGCGACAGGCAGAGACTCGGCTCGATCCCCGTCTCTCCCTCCTCACGCCGTCATAACCCCCGCATGCCCATGCAGAGAGGAGCGAGAGCCTCAACTTGATCCCCATCGCCCGACCTCGCCTCTCGCCATGGTGCAAGCCGGCTAGCGAGCCAGAGCCTCCACTGCTCCTTCTCCTCGCGCCGCCTATGGTCCGCCTTGCCAGCCGCCTGCCGTGCCTCATGCCCCATCCCTCGGCCTCTTCCTCGCCACGCCATGGCCCCGCTCTCCCTTGAGCTCGCCTCCCATGGCGCCCACCTCTTCCACGCCTTCACACCCAAACATCACGAGCGCCCGCTCCATTCGCCTTGATCCATTGTCATCGCGTTCCCATCGCCATGGCCGCCTCCCTGCTCCGGCCATCTCCTTCTCATGGTCGGCGACCCGTGTGCCACATCGCCCGTCGGATAGAGCTTGAGAGCCCGCGCGCCTCCGTGCCTCCTCCGAGCTGCGCCCTTCCAGCTTTGTCCTTGTTGCATCATGTTGCCGCCCCTGTCGTTGGCTGCCGTGCTACTGCTTGTTGCTGCATGTCCGTGGTTCCCTTCTGCCTCCTAGCTGCTGCCCCGCACAACATGACGCCCCTACCCATGGCTGAGCCACCTTCGATCACCTCCCCTCAGGTTCCTATAGCGTCTCCGTCCCCTTATTGAGGTTTTCCACTAAGGAATCCGAGGAGATCACGAGTTTCGTGATCGAGGCTTTCTATGCGGCTTGTGGTAATTTATGATGGACTAGTTGGAGCACCGCTGCAGGGTTAAATATTTCTGAAAGTTGTGCCCGTGGTTATGCGGCAAACTTGGAAACTTTGTTTCACATCCGGTTCTAGATAACTTGAAGTAAGCTTAATTAAAATGTGCCAACTGTGTGCGTAACCATGACTGTATCTTTTGTGAGCTCCTTCTCCGACTGAGGACGAGGTGGGGTTATGTTTGACGTAAGTAGGTGTTCCAGATCATTCATTTGATCATCATTAGTTCACGTTCGTTATGTGTAGATCACCACCTCTTATTCTTGTACTCGTAAGTTAGCCACTTCAAATAAATGCTTAGTCGCTTGCTGCAGCCTCACCACTTAATCATACCTCATCCACTAAGCTATGCTAGTCTTGATACCTTTGGAAATGAGATTGCTTAGTCCCTATGGCTCACATATTAATACAACAACAGTTGCAGGTATAGGTAAAGCAATACTTTGACGTGAGCACGATGATTGTTCTATTTGGAGTTTCTTCTTCTTCTTCTTCATCGATCTAGGATGAGTTCCAGGCCGGCGGCCTGGGATAGCAAGGATGTACGTCATTCTTTTGTTGTTTGATTTCGTCCATAGTCGGACCCTGCTCTTCTTCATGATGATTGATTACGTTGCTGTACTGATGTGAACTTGATGTAGCTTGTGGCGAGTGTAAGCCAATTCCATATACGCATCTTTTCAATACATGTACTTGTAACGATATACATTCTTGCGAAACAACGAGATGCGTTTCTATCCCTGTCGCGGCCCTCGCGCCAAAATAAGCATAGGATCACATCTTGGGATTTATAAGTTAGTATGAGAGCCAGGTTACGATCCCAGGACCCCCTTGATTGATCGAACTTGGCCGAGTGGAGTCTAGTGAAAACCTGCTTTGAGTCTAGTTATATATCAGAGCGTAGGATTCTTTTTTGTCCTCTTCAATGCTCTGGTGAGGAATCTTGACGTAATAATTTTAATTCTACTCCTCTTCTCACTCAATTTTTTTAGGATCATGCGGATATTTTTGGAATCTATGTGAGTTCGATGTGATGGAGTTCTGTTTTGGTGCCTCTTGTCTGACTTGATTTCTTCCAGGGAGTTTAGCTCCATGGGATTCTTGAGCACATCGTTATCATTCGGATTTCTTAGTATCTCAGGACGGAGGATGTTCGAAATTGATTCAATACTAGTAGTGGTGGAGAGAGTTCGGATGTACTGCCATACTTGGTATCATTGTGATTACGAGGGTGTGAGATAGATGAGTTTCCAAGATCTCTGGTTATGTGTTGACGGATGTCATACACTGGACGAGTTAGTGTTATTTCTAGGAGTTGAGTGATGGATTTTACTCCTTGTATCTATGGACCCCATTGCATGACCAGAAATTTCGGGAGTTCTTAGGTGGGAATTCAAGTAGTTACTTATAGGACAATCTTCCAACAGATGCATGGTGTGAGGTTGGGGTTCAACATCTAGTGGAATACCACGAAAATATCGAACGAAATCTCTGTCATGAATTTGTTCCGGAATGTGTTGTAAGCCTCATCCTTTGTTTTGTTTGAATATGGTAATTCGAGTTGCTTAGATATCAAATGGTGATTTCATATATTTTCTAAGTGGTGTTCTCATATTTCTATGGGAATGCTAATTCTGTTGCCCAATCAAGTTGTCTTATCAATTCTTTTCAACCAGAGTCGTCATGTCAATTCTTTTCCAACCGGAGTGCTTCTCTTCAACTCAATTCAATCTTCGCCAACATTTGCAAGACTAATATTTCATTTCTTTCCGGAGTTTATCTCATCTATCCCAAGTTGTCTTTGTTTTTTCCCGTCCTCCCGCCCTTTTCTTCAATGATTCAGTTATCGTCCACGTGTAGTTCATTTCATGGATGCTTCCGCTATCTTCTCTTCTATGTTGTATCCGGTGATTCATTGTGAAGATTCTCAGGGGTTTCGAGTTCATCATTTCTTCATTTTGTTTTTTACCCGGTGGATTCAATTCAAGCTTTCCGTGTTCATCATATCATTTTCATCCTTTAAATTCTTTCCTATGTTGGTGATTCTCATACAAGCCTCTCTTGTTTATTCATCTCTCTCTTTTCTAACCGGAGTGCCGAAGATATCTCCGAAGTTTCTTGTTTTAAATACTTTCAATTATTTCGAGGGTCTCACCTCATCTAGTTTTATTTGTACCGGTGCAATCTCTCTTTTCTAATCAATTGTTTCAACAGTGATTTTATTTGAGTGGGCCCATAACCCACAGGTTCTTCCTAGGATCTTTCCTGGCTCCTCTAATATTTTCCGGAGATCTCTATTTCTTTTAAATATGACGTAAGTATGGATTCCATCAGTCATATCCCTTCTAGAAGAACCATTCTAATTAATTTCCATCGCTAGCTCAACTTTTTCCTTATTCATCATTTCAGATGTCTCAATAATTCTTGTTGGTGATTCTTGCCTTCATTCTCAGCGGGTAAGGCTGAAGAAGGGTTTCTCTTAAATCTTTTTCCATTCTTTTGAAGATTGTGATTTCAGCTTGGTGCTATCATCTCGAATTGGTTTCGGTCATGAGAAATTCTCCATGTCTATCTTATGTGTTTCATAGTTGTTTTCATTTCTCGATCCTCCGAAGGCCATCATTTCAGAAGATTTCTTCGTTCTCAGCTTTGAATTGCCATTGCCAAATTCTTCTCATTTGTTGTCTCTTCATCTGTCTCTCAATTATTTTGGTTCCTCATTCAAGTTTTTCTCTTAGGTTGATCATGATCTCTTTGTTCTCGTGTATCTTCATTCATTCATGGCATGCCCATTCATTTGCAATTCTTACCGGTGCCTTGTTCGAGCATGCTCTAATTGAATTATGCTCTCTTTGCCCTTGTAGCCTAGTTCATTTGTGTTGTCCTCTTTCATTCCAAATTCTTACCGATGTTTCTTTCAAGACTTCTTCAATTTTGTGCTCATATCTCTCCCCAATCTTTTTCAAGAAGAATAAGTGGAATGCTAAATCCGTTGCTTGTCATCAATTTAACTTGATGAAGGATAAGCATAACATAATTCTTATTCATGTTCATTTAGGTGATTTCAATCCTTCTTCTTGAGTGGTTCGTGATATAAAATATGCCAAATATGTGCATAACCGTGACTATCTCTTTTATGAGCTCCTTCTCTGACCGAGGACACAGTGTGGATATGTTTGACGTAAGTAGGTGTTCAGGATCATTCATTTGATCATCATTAGTTCACGTTCGTTATGCGTAGATCATCCCCCTCTTATTCTTGTACTCGTAAGTTAGCCACCTCAAATAAATGCTTAGTGGCTTGCTATAGCCTCACCACTTAACCATACCTCACCCATTGAGCTTTGCTAGTCTTGATACCTTTGGAAATGAGATTGGTGAGTCCGTGTGGCTCACAGATTACTACAACAATAGTTGCAGGTACAGGTAAAGCAATACTTTGACGTGAGCACGATGATTCTTCTATTTGGAGTTTCTTCTTCTTCTTCATCATCGATCTAGGGTGGGTTCCAAGCCGGCAGCCTGGGATAGCAAGGATGGACGTCGTTCTTTTGTCGTTTAATTTCGCCCGTAGTCGGACCCTGCTCTACTTCATGATGATTAATTATGTTGTTGTACTGATGTGAACTTGATGTAGATTGTGGCGAGTGTAAGCCAATTCCATATAATCATCTTCTCAGTACATCTACTTGTAAAGATATCCATTCTTGCGAAATGACGAGATGCATTTCTATCCCTATCGAGGCCCTCACACCAAAATAAGGATAGGATCGCATCTTGTGCGTTACACAAGCCGCTGAGGAAGAAAGCATTACCGGCCCGCCATGCTTCTAGCCGCGCATCCTAAAGGAACCATTCCCCAAGGGCTTCACCTTGGCGAGTGACACCCCCAAGTACAACTACTTGACCAAGCCCGAGGATTGGTTGACCGACTACACCACCACCGTCGACATCGCCAGCGGCAACAAGCGCGTTGCGGTGCGCTACGTGCCCCTCAAGCTGCTTGGATCAGCATGGACCTGGCTCAACAACCTCCCGGCCGGGAGCATTAATGGCTGGCTGGACTTCCATGAGGCGTTTGTGCGCAACTTCACCGACACATATAAGCATCTCGGCCGGCCCCGCCAACTGGCCCTCTGCGTCCAGGGGCCAGCGGAGCTTCTCCAGGACTACCTCACATGATGGACCAAGCTCCGCGACTGTTGATAGGGCGTCCATGAGGTACAGGTGATCCAGTACTTCATCGACGGCTCTCGAGACGGCACCCTCCTCAAGCACAAATTTATGCGCCAGGAGCCGACGACCCTGGCGCAACTGAGGGCCATCATCGACGAGTACGCCGTGGACGAGTCTTCCATGAAGCTCCTGGTGCTGGTTGACGCGGCCGGCAAGCCAACCATAGCCAACCCGACTGCCGCTCCGGTAGACGGTAGATCACAGCTGGATCAGGGCAAGCGCAAGCCCGACCAGCCGGATGCCCGACATGGCAGTCGGCAGGTCGCCGCCGTAGAAGTTGGCAAGATGGCAGATGAACCAGGCTCCAGCCGGCGTCAGCGCACGAACGAGGGCAAGAAGCCCTCACAACCCAAGTACACCTTCGAGGCGATGCTCGATGACCCCTCCAAGTTCCATAGCGGGGCCAAACCAACCACGCACACGGCCTGCTAGTGCAGCTGGTTCACTGAGATTGCGCGGGGCGACGCGTTGCCGCCCGAGCCGGCGCCGCCTACGCCGGCGCGTGCTCCACGAGCCGGCGGGGCCTGGGATGATTACCCCCGCCACGACGCGACCTACACCGTCTTCACCACAGAAGACAACGACAAGCACAAGCAGCGCATGCATGCACAGGAGGTGAACATCGTCATCCCTCCGGTCCCCTAGTACATGCAGTGGTCGGACAAGCCCGTCACCTGGGGAGACGGGGACGACCCGCCCATGATGCCGACGCTGAGCTTTGATACATCTCCATCGTATCCACTTTTCCTAATGCTTTTGCTCCTGTTTTGGACTCTAATTTGCATGATTTGATGAAACTAACCCAGAATGACGCTGTTTTCCGCACACTACCATGGTGTCGTTTTTGTGCAGAAATAAAAGTTCTCGGAATGTAACAAAACTTTTTGGAGATTTTTTCTGGAATAAATGAAATTACTAGAACCAAGACCCACCAGAGGGGAGGCCACAAGTGCCCACTAGACATTAGGGCGCGCAAGCACCCCTCGCGCGACCTGGTGTCTGGTGGGGCCCACGGGGCTCGGCTGACCCTAATTCCAGTGCTATAAAATCCTATTTCTAGAGAATAAATAGGAGAGGAAGTTCCAAAACGTTTCATAATACGAAGCCTCCGCCACCTCATGTTCTTCATCTGGAGGCCTAACTAGAGTCCGTTTGGGGCTCCGGAGAGGGTAATCTTCGGTCCTCGTCATCACCAACCCTCTTCCATTGCCAATTCCATCATGCTATACTCCCGGAGTGGTAATCCCTTCGTAGGCCTGCTGGTCGATGGAGATCCAGATGAGATTCATCATGTAATCGAGTTAGTTTTGTTAGGGCTTGATCCCTAGTATCCACTATGTTCGGAGATTGATGTTGCTATGACTTTGCTATGCTTAATGCTTGTCACTAGGGCCTAATTGCCATGATTTCAGATCTTAACTGTTTATGTTTTCACCATTATATCTATGTTCCTGATCTTATCTTCCAAGTTATATGCACCTACTACGTGTTAGGATCTGCATACCCCAAAGTGAAAATAATTGGGATTCTTTCCGGTGATTACCGTAGTATGAGGAGTTCATGTATTTACTATGTGTTAATGCCATGTTTTGGTTCTCTATTAAAAGGAGGCATTAATATCTCTTAGTTTCCTTATGGACACCGCTGCCACCGGAGGGTAGGACAAAAGATGTCCTGCAAGTTCTTTTCCATAAGCACATATGACTATTTATAGAATACATGCTTACATTATATTGATTAACGGGAGGTAGTTCTGTGTCGCACTATGTTGTGACTGTTATATGATGAATATTATCCAGCAATATCACCGATCCAGTGCCTACGATTTTTCCAAATATTGTGCTTGCTAAGTTACTACTATTGCTATTGCTGTTACAACTACTACAAAACTCCTATCCCTTTTACCATTACTGCTGCTGCTGTTACCTTTACTGTTGCTACTGTTACCACTGCTATCAAAACTATCATATTACTGTGCTACTGATCACTGTGCTGCAGATACTAAATATCCAAGTATGGTTGAATTGACAACTCAGATGCTAATACCTACACATATTATTTGGCTCCCTTTGTGTTGAATCTATAAATTTGGGTTGAATACTCTACCCTCGAAAACTATTGCGATCCCATGTATTTGTGGGTTATCAAGAACGTTTACTGGCTCCGTTACCCGGGAGCATAGCTATATTTGCTGAGTCACTTGGGATATCTATTTACTGATCACTATGAAGAATGTGAAAGATACAAGAACCAAGATCTTTCCCTCTAAGATGAGGGGAGGTAAGGAACTTCCATCTAGCTCTGCACTTGATACACCCTATGTTTTTAATAGACTTGCGACACCTCCACCACATGCTATTAATCCTCACATGTCGCAAGTTATTGATGATGCTACCTCTGCTATGAATGATGCTTATGATGCTAGTACCTTTCTTGATGATATTGTGCCACTAGGTGAATTTCTTGATGAAAAAGTTGCTAGAGATAAAGAAATTGAGCATGCTAAAACTAATGATACAGTTGAAACTGATGAAGTCCTTGCTACCGAAAATAATGAAATACCTTTTAGACACAACTATCCTAGAACTGAAATGCCTGAAATACCCGAAGGTTATGTTATGGATGAAGAAATTGCTAGATACTTTCTTACTTTTATGGATAGAGAAGATCTTAAGAAACTACTATGCAAGTTGAAAGAAAAATCCTTGAATGCTAGAATTAAATATGATCCTAAGGTTGCTACTTCACCTATCTTTGTTACCGGTAAGGATTATGAATTCTCTGTCAACCCTGAGATAATTATTTTTGTTGAATCTGATCCTTTTAATGGCTATGAAAGTGAAACTGTTGTGGCACATCTCGTTAAGCTAAATGATATAGCCACCCTATTTACTAATGATGAGAAAATTCGCTACTACTATATTCTCAAATTAATTCTGTTCTCATTAATGGGTGATGCTAAAATTTTGTATAATACTCTCGCTCCTGGTTGTGTGCGTAGTCCCCAGGATATGATTTATTACTTCTCTAATTTTTTTTGCATGCTCATAAGAAACAAGCTACCTTATAGGAAATATTTAACTTTGTGCAAATTGAAGAAGAGAATCTCCCACAAGCTTGGGGGAGGCTTCTCCAATTACTTAATGCTTTGCCTATCATCCTCTTAAGAGAACTCAAATACTTGATATATATTTTATAATGGACTAACTGATGCTTCTAGAGACCACCTAGATAGTTGTGCTGGTTGTGTTTTCAGGGAATGAACTGTCAAACAAGTTGAGGAATTATTTACTAACATATTGAAGAACTATGATGAATGGACACTTCCTGAACCACCGCCTATACCTACTCCAAAGAAGAGGGGTATCTTATTCCTTAGTTTTGAAACTATGCAAGAGTCAAAGAAATGTATGAAGGAAAAGGGCATTAAAGCTGGAGATGTTAATAATTTGCCACCTATCCAAGAAATCCGTGGTCTCAAAACACCACCGGAGGTGGTAGAGGTAAATTCTCTTTTAAAGTTTGATGAAGGTGACATCCCTTACTATAAACATCCTAGTCAATGCTTATATGAGTTTGATAATTATATTATAAAGCAACATCATTTCAACTCCTATGTCATGAAACAATTGAAACAAAACTCTGATATGATTGCTCGCTTAAGTGACTTGTTATTTATAATCACCAATGATGTAAGAGGTGTAGGAAAACATGGTTCCATGGTTCAAACCCAACTAGAACAAGTTGCTAAATCTCAAAGTGAGTTACTTCATGAAATGACTAATAAAATGAATGATCATGTTGTTAGTGTAATGACTAGAGGAGGAACAATGACTCAAGATCCACTATATCTACAAGGTCATTCTAAAAGAACAGAAAAAGATTCACAAATAATTAATATTTATGAACCTAGCCCTTCTAGGAAGAAAAAGAAAAAGAAAAATGATAGGACCTTGCATACTTCTAGTGAACCTGAAGTAGAAAAACCTTCTGTTAATGCTAATGATATCTCTATCTGTGATGCTGAAACTCAATCTGGTAGTGCGCATTCACCTAGTGATAATGAAAATGATAATGATGATGTTCATGTAGAATCTCAACCTCACAATGATAAAGAACCACATAATGATGTTGAGATAGAACCTGTTGTTGATCTTGATAACCCACAACCAAAGAATAAACGTTATGACAAAAGAGATTTTTTTTGCTAGAAAGCATGGCAAAGAAAGAGAGCCATGGTTTGAAAAACCCATGCCTTATCCACCTAAACCAACTAAGAAAAAAGATGATGAAGAATTTGAATGCTTTGTTGAAATTCCTAGGCCATTCTTTTTGCGTACTCGTTCAACTGATCTTTTAAAGATGGCCCCTTATGCTAAGTACATGAAAGACATCATCACTAATAAAAGAAAAAAAATACCTTAAGCTGAAATCTCTACCATGCTTGCTAATTATACCTTTAAGGATGGAGTACATAAAAAACTAGGAGATCCAGGAATACCGACTATACCATGTCCCATAAAAAGTAACTATCTGAAAACTGCTTTATGTGATCTAGGAGCTGGTGTTAGCGTTATGCCTTTCTATTTATACAAAATACTTGAATTGAATAAACTCACACCTACTGAAATTTCATTGCAAATGGATCACAAATCAACTGCCATACCTATTGGTATTTGTGAGGATGTACCCGTTGTTGTTGCAAATGTTACTATCTTGACACACTTTGTTATACTTGATATGCCCGAGGACGACAACATGTCAATTATACTTGGTAGACCTTTCTTAAATACTGTAGGGGCTGTTACTGATTGCAACAAAGGCAAGGTCACTTTTCATGTCAATGGTAAAGAACATACGATGCATTTTCCGAGGAAACAATTTCAAGTGAATGGTGTTAATGTTATTGAAAAATCTTCGACTACCACAATTTAAAGTTTTTAACTACCTCTACCTGTTGCCAAAAATAAATATGATATAATTATTTTTGGGGATATGCACATTCCCATTGAGGTAACCTAGTGTTTCATGAAAATTCTTCGGGATCATGCTAATTAGAAGTGGTTGTTAATAAGACTTGATCAACCTTGTTAATGAATCATTTTCAAGAGGCATGAGGTCGTTGAATTAAGTAGGCACAGCTCTCTATATACATTTTACTTTTCCTCTCATTTTTAGTGAAATAAAATAAATGTCATGTTTATCGAGTTTCCTGATTTCTCCGTGCAATAAAAAAGGTGCCCAAAAATAAAAGTTCTACAAATGACCTGAAATTTTCACACGATGTTTTTTTCGAATATTTGAGAATATCTGGCACTAAAAACACTACAGGGGGTGTGTCCGAGGCGGCCAATAGACACTAGGGCGCGCCAACCCCCCAGACGTGGCCACGTGTCTAGTGGCCCCCTCGGGGGGTCCACTCACTTATTCCTTCAGCTGACTTTGTCACCTACGTGCCGAAAAAATACATGTACCTCTCCGTCTCTCTCGTGTTCTTGCTCTAAAACCCGTGGATTTCGATATCTTTGCTTGAAACTCCATTTCTGAAACTATTTTGAGGGATTGCTCCTTGGTATGTAATTACCCCACTCCTTCAACTAGTTTTTGCTTAGGTGGTTTATCTTAGAAGTAATTAACTACTCTAGGTGCTGTTGTATATGAGCTTGCATGTTGAACTCTTTAATTTCCAAGTAGTTTGAATGCTTGTTTTAGGCTCTAGGCATCGCTATAAGTAGTTGCTATCATTCTTGTGAAGTTTTGTTAACTTCAGTTTGTGACCCACAAAATTTCAGAAATTTGTTCTTGGAAAAATGAACCTCTTTAGGAGGAGTTCATCCAAAAAAAATGCCAAGGGTGTTATTGGTGAATAATCCGCCGCTGGACTCACCACTCCGTAATTGACAAAGGTTCGGCCATGCGAATGGCCGCAAACTCCTTTCATGGAACAAGCCGAATTCCACCATGAGTTTGCACAATTCGTGGCAAATGCTGGGTCGACCAACTTCATTGCAGATGAGTGTGACCAATACCATACCCTCAATGATTCCTTTGTTCAAAATTTCTATTTTATAAATAGGTATGATCCACCTTGAGTGCGTTTTAATCTATATGTTGAAACCCGCCAAATGCCGCTTACTAAATTTTGTGAGATGTGTTTAATTCCCTCTCACGGGGAGTTAAGAGAACCCAAACCGGTTGAGTATGAGGATTTCCTGCTCACTTTAACAATTTGCGAGACAAGAGGCGTGTCCGAAAGCCACAACCCTGAGCCTGTAGTTTCCTTGAATGCACTACTTTGCTTTATTTATCATAAAATGTTTAACTGCTGCGGGGAAGGGTAGTATCCTTAGCGCTCCTGACCTTGCCCTTTTGTACCGAGCAATCCATAATGATCACACCTTTAATTTGGGAGCTATTATTGCTAGACGTTTACACAATAACAAATCTAAGGGTAAAATCCACGATGGTATTTATGGCAATGGCTTAGCAAAACGTTTTAACATCCCTTTTTGTCATGATGACTATCTTTTACCACAAGCTTATCTAGATCGCTAGTCTATGGTTGATCACCAATTTATTCATAGTGATCATTCCTTGGATAACCTTTCGTATAACTTAGTTTTTAGTGAGGTTACCCGAGATATTATCCCGTTGCCTGCACCTGCTTTGTTTGATTCTAGTGGCAGGAACGGATAGTGGATCATGCCTGAGACATTATTACCTACCGGAACGCCCACGCAACGACCAAGCAGGAGCCCCAGGATTGGGACTCTGTGGTGCCACCGCCCAAACACTTCGAAATGAGCCCGGACGGCTACTACAGGTGGTGATTACCAAGCTAGGCCAAAAGCCTAGTCTTGGGGGAGTACATGTTTCCACCGATTTTACATTCATGCTTGCATATTCTAGTTGTCGGTGTTCAGACTCTTGCACTGTATTATCCATGTTAGATTTATTTTCTTGCCTTCTTCTTGTGTGTTTGAAAAACTTGCAGAAAACCCAAAAAGATTTCTCTTTTATTCTTTTACTTGTTGGGAGCTTTCCCGTGTAAATAGTTTTTCTCGTTTTAGCTTTCCCTTCTTTAATTTGCTTTCTTCTTGAAATACTAAAAACTCCAAAAATATTTTAGTGTGTTTCTCTGAGTTTCGTTTCCTTCTTTGAGTTATACCTAAGGGGAAGACCACGATGAAAATGTTGAGTGGCTCTCATATGCATTGTTATTGATCTAATAAAGAGTCCATATTACTTTGTCTTCTCCTTTTGAATAAAATGTTGCAGATTCCAGCTTAATCCATGACACTCTTGCACTATTATTATTTTCAGATCGTTCAGTCGTGCAAGTGAAAGGCAATAATGACGATATTTGATGAAGTGACTATGGCAGAGAAATGCGGGTATGAACTCAACTTGTTTTTGTTATCGTAAATATGTTTAGACCAGTATCCATAATTCAGCGTATTATGACCAAACATGATTGCAATAATAATTAGATATTGTAGTTGTTCATGCCATGCTTAAGTAGCTAGGAGTGGATATTTATTTATCTTGGATGTGAACATGCATTAAAATGGTTGTGTTGTAGTATGATGATATGGTATCCGCCTCTGAATGTTAACGCATGTAGTTGAAACAAAACCAACATAGCCTCCATGATATTTATGTTCATGGTGTTTATATCCTACTCATGCTAGTATGCAACAATGATTATTCATAAAGCATGGTCATGACCGTCTTCGCTCTCTAGCTAGTCGCTTACCAACCTATTTGCTAGCCTTCGCCTATGCTAAGCGGGAATACTGCTTGTGTCTCAAAATCCTTGAAACAAAATTATTCGAGATGAGTCCACTATACCTACCTATATGTGGTATTACCCTGCTGTTCAAAGTAAATCTGCATGTGCCACTTCTAATATTTCAAATGAACTTCTTTATTCCGTGCCTGGACCACTCATGGAGCGACAAGGGACGGTTAGTATCTTCGATGCTAAACATGTTATTCTCATGATGAATGTTTATTCACTCGTCCTTGCACGAGAGGGGCTGGTATAAAAAGGGACTCCCAATCCCAAAATCATAAATCGCAAATAACTAAACAAAACTTCCCCTGGATTGTTGTTTGTATGGACGACACCTGCGGATTCGGCTATCCATGGAGTGTGTTTGTTGGTGGAGGGGGGGGGGGGGTAAACCTTTACTTTTACCTCTTGGGAACCGCTGCTATTTTTTTAGCATTGAAGATACCGATAACTCTTGGTCGTAACATTGACAGGAAGGGTGTACCTCCCAAAATAATTTATCTCTAATTTTTTTTATGAGCTCTGGCACCACTGCAAATCCCTTCTTTCCTCGGCGAAGGGACTCTCTATTTACTTTAATTTTATGACATTTTTACTTTGATTCATCATCTTCTCAAATAATCACCAAATGGAAGAGAATTGCTATCATCCTCATGCTTTATGTCTAGTTAGTCTTTGTTTGCAGCATGACTATATCTTTTTTACCATGAATTACAATGTCTAGTCGATGCTTGAATTTTAGAGGTGCTCTACATTTATGTTTTGCGGTCTCAGAAAGGGCTAGCAAGATACCATTATTGTCATATTATATCATGATTGTTTTGACCAAGTGCTGGCTTTTGAGTTATCTTATTATTTCTCGCTAGTTGATTATGCCATTGATATGAGCTAATATATTTTCTAAGCGTAATTGTTGATATGATTAGTCATGATTTATACTGAAAACCTGGGTGCCTTCTAAGCATTTATATGTAAACAAGAACAAAAGAGTTCGTATTTTTTTTTCTTTATCACTTTAATTTTGTCAACTAAATTGCTTGAGGACAAGCAATGGGTTAAGCTTGGGGGAGTCGATACCTCTCCATCGTATCTACTTTTCCTAACACTTTTGCTCTTGTTTTGGACTCTAATTTGCATGATTTGAATGAAACTAACCCGGACTGACGCTGTTTTCAGCAAAACTACCATGGTGTTGTTTTTGTGATGAAATAAAAATTCTTGGAATGGAACAAAACTTTTTGGAGATTTTCTCTAGAATAAATGAAAATTACTAGAACCAAGACCCACCAGAGGGGAGGCCACAGGCGCCCACTAGAGATTAGGGCGCGCCAGCCCCCTGGCGTGGCGTGGTGTCTAGTGGGGCCCACGGGGCTTAGCTCACCCTAATTCCAGCGCTATAAAATCCTATTTCCGGAGAAAAGAATAGGAGAGGAAGTTTCATCGCGTTTCACGATACGGAGCCGCTTCCACCTCCCGTTCTTCATCAGGAGGCCTAATCCGGAGTCCGTTTGGGTCTCCCGAGAGCAGAATCTTCGGTCTTCGTCATCACCAACCCTCATCCATCGCCAATTCCATGATGCTCTCCACCAGGAGTGAGTAATCCCTTTGTAGCCTTGCTGGTTGGTTAAGAGGTGGATGAGATTCATCATGGAATCGAGTTAGTTTTGTTAGGTCTTGATCGCTAGTATCCACTATGTTCGGAGATTGATGATGATATGACTTTGCCATGCTTAATGCTTGTCACTAGGGCCCGAGTGCCATGATTTTAGATCTGAACCATTTATGTTTTCACCATTATATCTATGTTCCTGATTTGATCTTGAAAGTTATATGCACCTACTACGTGTTAGGATCCACATACCCCGAAGTGACAATAATTGGGATTCTTTCCGGTGATTACCGTAGTATGAGGAGTCATGTATTCACTATATGTTAATGCCTTGTTCCGATTCTCGTTTGAAAGGAGGCCTTAATATCCCTTAGTTTCCTTATGGACCCCACTACCATAGGAGGGTAGGACAAAACATGTCATGCAAGTTCTTTTCCATAAGCGTGTATGACTATTTATGAAATACATGCCTACATTATATCGATGACCGAGAACTAGTTCAGTTTTGCCCTATGTTGTGATTGTTATATGATAAATATTGTCCACCAATATCCTCGATCCAGTGCCTACGAGTTTTCCACATACTGTGCTTGCTAAGTTTCTACTATTGCTACTGCTGTTACAACTGCTACAAAACTACTAACACTGTTACCGTTACTCCTGCTAGTGTTACCAGTGCTATAAAAACTATCATATTACTGTGCTACTGATCACTATGCTGCACATACTAAATATCCAAGTGTGGTTGAATTGACAACTCAGCTGCTAATACCTGAAAATATTCTTTGGCTCCCCTTGTGTCAAATCTATATATTTGGGTTGAATACTATACCCTCGAGAACTATTGTAATCCCATATACTTGTGGGTTATCAAGCGGTTCCATACTCGTACTCAACCCCACCTCCGTCTCCACGCGGAGCACCTACCGCTTCACGCGGGTTCTCATGGAAGGCGGTAGCAGCATCAACATCCTCTACCGTGACAGCATGGACAAGCTCGGCATCCTGGAGTCCAAGTGCGAGCCGACCCGGACAGTGTTCCACGACATCGTCCCCGGCCTCTCCTGCTCCCCGATCGGCAAGCTCCAGCTCGAAGTGCTGTTCGGCACGACGAAGAACTTCTACCGCGGGCCCATCTGGTTCGAGATGGTAGACCTCTTGAGCCCTTACCAAGCGCTCCTAGGCCGGCGAGACGTGGCAAAATGCATGGCGGTCCCCCCTATGACTACGTGAAGATGAAGCTGTCAGGTCCCAATGGCATCATCACCATTATCGATGACTACAAGAAGTCGATCGAGTGCGCATTGGCCGACTCCAAGTTTGCCGAATCCCTCCTCATAGCCGAGGAGCAGCACCAGATCAACAGGCTCGTGGCTCTCGCTCGCGAGCAGCTGGCCATGCCCGAGCCAAGCTGAAGCAGTCGGCTCGGGAGTCCCAATTCTAGCCGGATACCAAGAGGGCCCCTCCCGACCCGGTCGATCCCACCAACAAGTATGTCGTGGTCAGGGCCGGCCTCAATGACAAATAGGAAAGAAAGCTCGTCTACTTCCTTTGTGAGAATCCAGATATCTTCTGTGGTCCTCAAAGGACATGCCCGAAGTCCCAGGAAGTACGCCGATCACTTCTTACATGTCCACCCGGACGCAAACCGATCAAATAACCGCTGTGCCATTTCTCATAGGAGAAGTAGAAAATCATCGGTGAAGAGATCGCCCGGCTGCTAGTAGCTGACTTTATCATGGAAGTCTTCCACCCGGACTGGTTAGCGAATCCAGTCTTGGTGCTAAAGAAAAACAAAACTTGGTGCATGTGTATCGACTACACGAGCCTGAACAAGGCTTGTCCCAAGGACCTTTTCGCTCTGCCTAGTATCGACCAAGTGATCAACTCCACGGCCGGCTGCGAGCTACTATCCTTATTGGACGCCTACTCAGGCTACCAACATATCAAGGTGAATCCGACTAGCCGGATCAAGACAACTATTATCACCCCCTTCGGGGCATTCTGCTACATCACCATGGCGTTCAGGCTGAAAAACACCGACGTCGCCTTCCAATGTTACATGCAGCGATGCCTCTACAGGAAACTTGTCCACAACGTGCATGTCTACATGGATGAAGTTGTGGTCAAGACAATAGAAAGCCAGACCCTTCTAGACGATCTCACAGAGACTTTCACGAGGCTGCACGAGTTCGAGATCTGTCTAAACCCGAAGAAGTGCGTGTTTGGCGCCCCAGCTCCTCAGTTTCATTGTTTCTGAGCGAGGGGCAAGACCAATCCAGAGAAGATCTGGGACTTCGAGTGCATGGCCTGGCCGATCAATCTGGTTGGCGTGCAGAAGATCACCGACTGCATGGCCTCGCTTAGTTGCTTCATCAGCCATTTGGAGAGTAAGTACTCCCCCGCTACCGTCTGCTCAAAAGGCAGACGGCTTTGTCTGGAGCGATCTGGCGAACGAGGTGCGCCATGATCCCAAGCGAGCGCTCTCATCCGCACCCGTCCTGGCCCCACCAGCAGACAAGGAGTCGATGCTGCTCCACATCATGGCCAGCAACCGGGTGGTCAGCATCGTCATGGCCGTCAAATGGTCAAAGCTGGGCCGGGCCCAGCCTGTCCAACGGCCGGTCTACTATCCGAGCAAGGTCCTATCTGCCTCCAAGTAGAACTAACCTCACTAACAGAAGATATGCTATGATGTGTTCTTGGCGGCTCGGAAGCTCAAGCCCTACTTCTAGGAGCATCCTATTGATACGTCTCCAACGTATCTATATTTTTTGATGGTTTCATGCTATTATCTTGTCAAACTTTGGATGTTTTGCATGCCTTTTATATATTTTTGGGACTAACTTATTAACTCAGTGCCAAGTGCTAGTTCCTGTTTTTTCCATGTTTTTGACCCCTTTCAGAGGAGATTTTGAAACGGAGTCCAAACGGAATAAAATCCCCGAAAAGATTTTTTTCCATAATGAAAGAAGATCACGAGACTTGAGAGTCAAGGCAGGGGGCCCCCACGGGCCCCACAAGCCCTCACCCCGCGGCCAGGGGGGGGGAGGCCACGGCCACAGGCTTGTGGGCCCCTTGGACCTCCTTTGCCCTAGGGTTTGCGCCTATATATACCCAAAAATTCCACAAAAAATGAGGAGATCATCGAAAGTTCTTTTCCGCCGCCGCAAGCTTCTGTCTCCGCAAGATCCCATCTGGGGCATGTTCTGGTGCCCTACCGGAGGGGGGATTCGGATACGGAGGGCTTCTTTATCAACACCATGACCTCTCCGATGATGCGTTAGTAGTTCACCATAGACCTACAGGTCCATAGCTAGTAACTAGATGGCTTCTTCTTTCTCTTGGATCTTCAATACAATGTTCTCCATGATATTCATGGAGATCTATCCGACGTAATTTTTTTTGCGGTGTGTTTGCCGAGATCCGATGAATTGTGGATTTATGATCAGATTATCTATGAATCTTATTTGAGTTTCTTTTGATCTCTCTTATGCATGATTTCATATCCTTGTAATTCTCTTCTAGTTGTGGGTTTTGTCTGGCCAACTAGATCTATGATTCTCGCAATGGGAGAAGTGCTTGGTTTTAGGTTCATACCGTGCGGTGACCTCACCCAGTGAAAGAAGGGGTAGCGAGGCACGTATCGTGTTGTTGCCATCAAGGGTAAAAAGATGGGGTTTTCATCATTGGTTTGAGATTATCCCTCTACATCATGTCATCTTGCTTAAGGCGTTACTCTGTTCGTCATGAACTCAATACACTAGATGCATGCTGGATAGCGGTCGATGTGTGGAGTAATAGTAGTAGATGCAGAAAGTATCGGTCTACTTGTCTCGGACGTGATGCCTATATTTATGATCATTGCCTTAGATATCGTCATGACTTTGCGTGGTTCTACCAATTGCTCGACAGTAATTTGTTCACCCACCGTCATATTTGCTATTTTGAGAGAAGCCTCTAGTGAACACTATGGCCCCCAGGGTCTACTCCACACCATATTTTCAGCCTTACACTTTTTACTTCGTTGCACTTTCCGCCTTCAGATCTCACTTTGCAAACAATCTTGGAGGGATTGACAACCCCTTTATAGCATTGGGTGCAAGCTCTTTTGTGTTTGTGCAGGTACTCTGGACTTGACGAGATTCTCATACTGTATTGATACCTTGGTTTTCAAACTGGGGGAAATACTTACTCCTCCTGTGCTGCACCACCCTTTACTCTTCAAGGTAAAATCAACGCAAGCTCAAGAGACGACAGAAGGATCTCTGGCACCCTTGCCAGGGAAGTACTTTTGTTGATGTAGCAGAAGGATTTCTGGTGCCGTTGCCAGGGAGGATCAAGTCAAGAACTCATCCAAGTAAGTGTTGCAAACTCATCTCTTGCATTTACTTTGTTTGCGAGTTGCCTCTCGTTTTCCTCTCCCCCACTTCACAATTTGCCTTTTTTCGTTTGCCTTTTTCGTTCGCCCTTTTCTCTCGCTTTCTTTCTGTTCGCTTGTGTGCCATGTGCCTTCAATATGCTTGCATCTTCGCTTGCTGAAAATCTAGTGATATGGATCCTCATCCACTTGCTAATCTCTTTAAGATATCCAATTATGTTGATCCCATTGCTAGTGAGTTGAGTGCACTTGACTATCTTTATGGAGTTTTGCTTGAGATGCGTGAATCTGAAAATTGTGAGGAAGAAATTTATGAAGTGATTCATGACGGCTCCTTGGATGAAAAGCATGATTGCAATGGTTTCACTATAAATTCTATTAGTGACAATCATGCTAAAAATTTGCAAAACCTTAAGCTTGGGGATGCTAGTTTTGCTATGTCCACTACTTGTTGCAATGATCCTGAGTGGGACGATGATTTTTCTTATGATCTTGAAAATTTGTGTAAACCTCATGATGAATATTATATTTGCAATACTATTGAAAGTGGGTTTGGAGAAGTCATGACTTTAGTTGATGATAATCCCACTATTTTTGAAGAGCGTCAACTTCGCATGCATGTGGATCATGACAAGAATATCCTATGTGATAGTTACATTGTTGAATTCGAATATGATCCCACATGTAATTATTATGAGAGAGGAAAATATGGTGGTAGAAACTTTCATATCACTAAATCACCTCTCTTTATGTTGAGATTGCTATTGTCTCTTTCTTCTTCCTTGCATATGGTAACTATTGGTTGTCTTGACAATCTGTTTTCCTATAAAATGCCTATGCATAGGAAGTATGTTAGACTTAGATGTGATTTTCACATGCTTTATGATGCTCTCGTTGTGCTTAAATTCTTGTCTTTTGTGTGAGCATCATTGAATTATCAATGCCTAGCTAAGGGCGTTAAACAATAACGCTTGTTGGGAGGCAACCCAATGAATTTATCTTTTTCTTTCTGTTTTGTTGCGTCCACACCATCATCATTCTGTTGTGATTGTGTTCTTTGTGTTTCTTTTTGTGTTTCAGCCAAGCAAAACTTTTATGACTAGTCTTGGTGATGGTTGTTTGATCCTGCTGGAAAAAGACAGAAACTTTTTGCTCACGAGATGATTTTTCATTTTTATTCAGAAAGAGCTGTTGGGTTGATTCTTTTTGCTGCTGGTTGATATGCCTTTTTCCCAGGCAGTCGTAATTGTTCAGAATTTTTGAGGTATCAGAAGTATACAAAGTATACATATTGCTATAGACTGGTTTGTTTTTGACAGATTCTATTTTTGTTGAGTTGGTTGCAAGTTTTGATGAAACTATGGTCAGTATCGGGGGGGGGGTACTAGCCATGGAAAAGTGAGAATACTGTAGCCCAACACCAATATAGATAGAATTCAATTTTGCTACAGTACCTAAAGAGGTGGTAGTTTGTTTTCATGTGCTAATGTTATCACGAGTTTCTGTTTAAGTTTTGTGTTGTGAAGTTTTCAAGTTTTGGGTGATGTTCTCATGGACAAAGAGATAAGGAGTGGAAAGAGCTCAAGCTTGGGGATGCCCAGGGCATCCCAAGCCAAATTCAAGGACACCAAAAAGCCTAAGCTTGGGGATGCTTCGGGAAGGCATCCCCTCTTTCGTCTTCAATCCATCGGTAACATTACTTGGAGCTATATTTTTATTCACCACATGATATGTGTTTTGCTTGGAGCGTCTTGTATCTTAGGAGTCTTTTATTTTTGTGTCACAATCATCCTTGCTGCACACATTTTTGAGAGAGAGAGAGACATGCACTCATCGTGATTTTTGCTAGAATGCTCATAGTGCTTCACTTATATCTTTTGAGCTAGATACTTTTGCTCATAGTGCTTCACTTATATCTTTTGAGCTACATACTTTTGCTCTATGTGCTTCACTTATATCTTTTAGAGCACGGCAGTGCGTGACTTGGTAGTTGGCTTATGCTATGGAAGTAGTCCCAAATGTGATAGGTGCCCAAAGAGGATACAAAAACCTCCAACTTCATGTGCATTGAGTAGAAAGAGAAGTCTTGATTCCTCTCAATTAGTTTTGAGACATGGATTCAGTAATATTAAGAGTTATGTTAGTAGGGTGTTGTGAATCTAGAAATACTTGTGTTGAAGTTAGTGATTCCCGTAGCATGCACGTATGGTGAACCGCTAAGTTAGGAAGTCGGAGCCTAATTGATCTATTGATTGTCATCCTTTGTGTTGAGGTCGGGATCGCGCGATGGTTAATACCTAACAACCCTTCCCCTCGGAGTATGCGTTTAGCACTTTGTTTCGATTACTAATAAAAACTTTTGCAACAAGTATGTGAGTTCTTCATGACAAATGTGAGTCCATGGTATAGATGCACTTTCACCTTCCACCATTGCTAGCCTCTCTAGGGTCGCGCAATTCTCGCCGGTACACGAACCCACCATATGCCTTCCTCAAAACAGCCACCATACCTACCTACTATGGAATTTTCATAGCCATTCCGAGATATATTGCCATGCAACGCCTACCATTCCGTCTCATGACTTGTGCCGTCACTCTCATATTGCCTTTGCATGATCGTAAGATAGCTAGCGAGATGTTTCAACGTCATACGCCATGCTAGATCATTGCACATCCCGGTACACTGTCGGAGGCATTTCCTATAGAGTCATTTCTAAGCTTTGAGCTGTGAGTAAATAAAAGTGTGATGATCATCATTATTAGAGCATTGTCCCATGTGAGGAAATAAAAAAAAGAGGCTAAAGAACCCAACAATAAAAAAATAGAGAAAAGAGAAAAAAGAAAAAAGAGAGGCCTAATAGCCCAAATGAAAAAAGAGAGAAAAAGAGAGAAGGGACAATGCTACTATCTTTTTCCACACTTGTGCTTCATAATAGCACCATGTTCTTCATGATTGAGAGCTTCTTGCTTTGTCACTACCATATGCTAGTGAGAATCTTTATTATATAACTTGGCTTGTATATTCCAATGATGGGCTTCCTCAAAATTGCCCTAGGTCTTCGTGAGCAAGCAAGTTGGATGCACACCCACTAGTTTTCCTTTTGAGATTTCACATACTTATAGCTCTAGTGCATCTCTTGTATGGCAATCCCTACTCATTCTCATTGATATCTATTAATGGGCATCTCCATAGCCTTTTGATACGCCGAGTCAATGTGATCATCTCCTCCTTTTTGTCTCACAACCACCACCACACTCTATTCCACCTATAGTGCTATATCCATGGCTCACACTCATGTATTGCGTGATAGTTATAAAAAGTTTGAGAAAGTAAGAGTGCGAAAACAATTACTTGGCCAATACCGGGGTTGTGCATGATTTACATTAGTTGTGTGAGGATGATGGAGCATAGCCAGACTATATGATTTTGTAGGGATAACTTTCCTTGGCCTTGTTATTTTGAAAGTTCATGATTACTTTGCTAGTTTGCTTGAAGTATTATTGTTTTCATGTTAATAGCAAACTATTGTTTCGAATCTTATGGATCTGAACATTCATGTCACGTGAAAGAAGTTGCAAAGGACAACTATGCTAGGTAGCATTCCACATCAAAAATTCATTCTTTATCACTTCCCTACTCGAGGACGATTAGGAGTTAAGCTTGGGGATGCTTGATACGTCTCCAATGTACCTATAATTTTTGATGGTTTCATGCTATTATCTTGTCAAACTTTGGATGTTTTGCATGCCTTCCATATATTTTTTGGGACTAACTTATTAAGTCAATGCCAAGTGCCAGTTCTCGTTTTTTCCATGTTTTTGACCCCTTTCACAGGAGATTTTGAAACGGAGTACAAACGGAATAAAATCCCCGAAAAGATTTTTTCCATAACGAAAGAAGATAAGGAGACTTGAGAGCCAAGGCAGGGGGCCCCAGGGGCCCCACAAGCCCTCACCCCACGGCCAGGGGGAAGCCACGACCCACAGGCTTGTGGATCCCTTGGACCTCCTTTGTCCTAGGGTTTGCGCCTATATATCCCCAAAAATTCCACAAAAAATCAGGAGATCATCAGAAGTACTTTTCCGCCGCCACAAGCTTCTATCTCCGCAAGATCCCATCTGGGGCACGTTTTGGTGCCCTGCCGGAGGGGGGATTCGGATACGGAGGGCTTGTTCATCAACACCATGACCTCTCCGATGATGCGTGATTAGTTCACCATAGACCTACGGGTCCATAGCTAGTAACTAGATGACTTCTTCTCTCTCTTGGATGTTCAATACAAAGTTCTCCATGATCTTCATGGAGATCTATCCGATGTAATCTTCATTTGCAGTGTGTTTGTCGAGATCCGATGAATTGTGGATTTATGATCAGATTATCTATGAATCTTATTTGAGTTTCTTCTGATCTCTCTTATGCATGATTTCATATCCTTGTAATACTCTTCGAGTTGTGGGTTTTGCCTGGCCAACTAGATCTATGATTCTTGCAATGGTAGAAGTGCTTGGTTTTGGGTTCATACCGGGTGGTGACCTCACCCAGTGACAGAAGGGGTAGCGAGGCACGTATCGTGTTGTTGCCATCAAGGGTAAAAAGATGGGGTTTTCATCATGTTGGAAATATGCCCTAGAGGCAATAATAAATTAGTTATTATTATATTTCTTTGTTCATGATAATCGTTTATTATCCATGCTATAATTGTATTGATTGGAAACACAGTGCATGTGTGGATACATAGACAAAACACTGTCCCTAGTAAGCCTCTAGTTGACTATCTCGTTGATCAAAGATGGTCAAGGTTTCCTGACCATAGGCAAGTGTTGTCACTTGATAACGGGATCACATCATTAGGAGAATCATGTGATGGAGTAGACCCAAACTAATAGACATAGCATGTTGATCGTGTCATTTTGTTGCTACTGTTTTATGCGTGTCAAGTATTTGTTCCTATGACCATGAGATCATATAACTCACTGACACCGGAAGAATGCTTTGTGTGTATCAAACATCGCAACGTAACTGGGTGACTATAAATATGCTCTACAGGTATCTACGAAGGTGTTCGTTGAGTTAGTATGGATCGAAACTGGGATTTGTCACTCCGTGTGACGGAGAGGTATCTCAGGGCCCACTCGGTAATACAACATCACACACAAGCCTTACAAGAAATGTGACTTAGTGTAAGTTGCGGTATCTTGTATTACGGAACGAGTAAAGAGACTTGCCGGTAAACGAGATTGAAATAGGTATGCGGATACTAACGATCGAATCTCGGGCAAGTAACATACCGAAGGACAAATGGAATGACATACAGGATTATATGAATCCCTGGCACTGAGGTTCAAACGATAAGATCTTCGTAGAATATGTAGGATCCAATATGGGCATCCAGGTCCCGCTGTTGGATATTGACCGAGGAGCCACTCGGGTCATGTCTACGTAGTTCTCGAACCCGCAGGGTCTGCACACTTAAGGTTCGACGTTGTTTTATGCGTATTTGAGTTATATGGTTGGTTACCGAATGTTGTTCGGAGTCCCGGATGAGATCACGGACGTCACGAGGGTTTCCGGAATGGTCCGGAAACGAAGATTGATATATAGGATGACCTCATTTGATTACCGGAAGGTTTTCGGAGTTACCGGGAATGTACCGGGAATGACGAATGGGTTCCAGATGTTCATCGGGGGGGGGGGCAGCCCACCCCGGGGAAGCCCATAGGCCTTGGGGGTGGCGCACCAGCCCTTGGTGGGTTGGTGGGACAGCCCAAGAAGGCCCTATGCGCCATAGATAGAAAATCAAAGAGAAAAGAAAAAAAAGGAGGTGGGAAGGAAGAGAAGGACTCCACCTTCCAATCCTAGTTGGACTAGGATTGGAGGAGAACTCCTCGTCCCCTTGGTGGCGCAGCCCTTGGGGCTCCTTCAGCCTCAAGGAAAGCCTCCCCTCCCCTCCTCCTATATATATGGAGCTATTAGGGCTGATTTGAGACAACTTTTGCCACGGCAGCCCGACCACATACCTCCACGGTTTTTCCTCTAGATCGCGTTTCTGCAGAGCTCGGGCGGAGCCCTGCTGAGATTAGATCACCACCAACCTATGGAGCGCCGTCACGCTGCCGGAGAACTCATCTACCTCTCCGTCTCTCTTGCTGGATCAAGAAGGCCGAGATCATCGTCGAGCAGTACGTGTGCTGAACGCGGAGGTGCCGTCCGTTCGGCACTAGATCGAAGCGGATCGTGGGACGGATCACGGGATGGTTCGTGGGACGGTTCACGGGGCGGATCGAGGGACGTGAGGACGTTCCACTACATCAACCGCGTTTCTTAACGCTTCTGCTGTGCGATCTACAAGGGTACGTAGATCAGAAATCCCCTCTCGTAGATGGACATCACCATGATAGGACTTCGTGCGCGTAGGAAATTTTTTGTTTCCCATGCGATGTTCTACAACACATCATTGGTTTGAGATTATCCCTCTACATCATGTCATCTTGCTTAAGGCGTTACTCTGTTCGTCAGGAACTCAATACACTAGATGCATGCTGGATAGCGGTCGATGTGTGGAGTAATAGTAGTAGATGCAGAAAGTATCGGTCTACTTGTCTCGGACGTGATGCCTATATGTATGATCATTGCCTTAGATATTATCATGACTTTGCACGGTTCTATCAATTGCTCGACAGTAATTTGTTCACCCACCGCAATACTTGCTATTTTGAGAGAAGCCTCTAGTGAACACTATGGCCCCGAGGGTCTACTCCACACCATATTTTCAGCCTTACACTTTTTACTTCATTGCACTTTCCGCCTTCAGATCTCACTTTGCAAACAATCTTGGAGGGATTGAAAACCCCTTTATAGGGTTGGGTGCAAGCTCTTTTGTGTTTGTGCACGTACTCTGGACTTGACAAGATTCTCCTACTGGATTGATACCTTGGTTCTCAAACTGAGGGAAATACTTACTGCTCCTGTGCTGCATCACCCTTTCCTCTTCAATGGAAAAACCAACGCAAGATCAAGAGACTACAGAAGGATCTCTGGCACCCTTGCCAGGGAAGTACTTTGTTGACGTAGCACCTATCACGGTGGTAAGCACCGCTCCCCTAGGGAAGATCATGAGCAACCGGGACCCGGCCGGCCGGTTTACCAAGTTGGCCATCAAACTGGCCAACCACCACATCACCCATTAGTCGTGCACGGCCATCAAGTCGCAAGCCTTGGTGGACTTTCTCATTGACTGGGCAGAGATGGAGTACCTACCGCCGCCTCCCGATTCCACACATTGGCACAAGCACTTCGACGGATCGAAGATGCGCACCGGCCTCGGGGTCGGCATCATCCTCACCTCTCCAAAGGGGGACCGACTGTAGTACGTCCTGCAGATCCACTTCATTGTCTTGAACAACGTGGCGGGGTATAAAGCGCTCGCCCACGGCCTCCGGCTGGCCACGGAGATTGGCATCCGATGCATCTTGTGCTTTGGCGACTTTGACTTGGTGGTGCAGCAAGTAACCGGTGAATGTGATGCAAGGGATGCAAACATGGCCAACTACCGCTTCCTGGTACACTAGCTGACCGACGGTTTTGAAGGGTGTGAATTCCGTCACGTCCTCTGAGACGGCAACAAAGCTGCCGACACGCACGCCAAGATTAGCTCCACCCGGCAACCCATCCTAGCACGCGTGTCCCTCGAGCACCTGCGCAATCCCTCCATCACGCTGTCTCCAGAATCGTCTGTCCCGGGGGTTGCCGACACTGACTCGGGCGACACTAGCACGCCGCCTGGGCAAGCCGGCCCAGGAACTACTCCGTCCGTCCCGGGGGCTGCCGCCACCAACTCAACATCTGCCCCGCCTGACCCGTGAATCGCCCCACACGGCCTGAGGCTGCCAGCGCGGACACGGGGAGTGCCACGTCTGACTCGGGGACTGCGTCAGCCGGGCTACCGGCTGCCAACCCCGTCCCAGCCGACCTACAGGTGGCGACCGTTCTAACAGTGGTCGCGGCCTTGTCCTGGGTGCAAGCCTTCCTCAACTACCTCTTGAATGGGACCTACCCGTCAACGAGGTTGAGGCCCGACAAATCCAATGGTGGTCCACTGCCTACACCATCATCAACAATGAGCTCTTCAACCACATCGTATCTCGGATGTTCCAGCATTGCGTCGAGTCGGAGAAGGGACAAGAGATTCTCCGAGACATCCACCAAGGCGAGTGCGGTCACCATGCCACCTCGTGAGCCGTGGTGGTTGATACGTCTCCAATGTATTTATAATTTTTATTGTTCCATGTTGATATATTATCATTCTAGGATACTTTTGGGGTATTTATTTAGCAGTTTATATTATTTTTGAGCACTAACCTATTGACCCAGTGCCCAGTACCAGTTTATGTTTTCTGCGTGTTTTTCACTTTTCAGATTTTCCACACCAGACGAAGTCCAATTGCCCTGATATTTTTGGGTGAATTTTTTGGACCGAAAGAAGTTCAACGAGCATCGGAAGAAGGATGGAGGCCTCACGTGTGCCCACAAGCCAACGGGGCTCAGCCTGGGGAGGGGCGTGCCGTGATGGCTTGTGTATCTCTCGTGGCCCTCCCGACTCCTTTTTTGGCCTATAAATTCTCAGGTACCCTAAAAACATCAGAGGGAGTCCCAAAACACTTTGTATCCGCAAGTATGTGTTCCTGCGGGAGGCCATCTGGAGCTCCATTCTGGCACCCTACCGGAGAGGGGATCAATCACGGTGGGCCTCTACATCAACCTTGCTACCCTCACAATGATGTGTGAGTAGTTCACCACAGACCTACCGGTCCATGGCAGTACCTAGACGGCAATCTCTCTCTCTTTTGATATTCAATACAATGATCATCACATCTTCGCTTTGATCCACATGATGTAATTCACTTTCGTGCGTTGCGTTTGTTGGATCTGATGAATTGTGGGTTTATGTTCAAATTATTCATGATAAATATTTGATTCTTTTCTGGAATCTTATATGATTCTTATGCACATGATTATGATAGCTTCATAATTCTGTCCGATCTATTGGAATAGTTTGGCCAACTAAATTGATATTTCTTTGGCGTGAGAGTTCCATTGTGGTAGGTTCAGCCTAGTGAATTTATATATCTAAGTGACAAAAGGAAACAAGATGCATCCTTGTGTTGCTGCTACTAAGGATAAAACGTTGGCGTTTATTCATATTTTTGAGTTTACTTTGTCTACATCATGTCATCTTTCTCCAAGCATTACTCTGTTTTACTTAATACTCTAGATGCATGCTGGATAGCGATCGATGAGTCGTGTAATAGTAATAGGTGCAGGAAGGAGTCGACCTATTTTTTTATGGACGTGATGTCCATATACACATGATCATTGCCGTGAAAATCGCATAACTATCCGCTTTTCTATCAATTGCCCAATAGTAATTTGTTTACCCACTGTATGCAATTTTCCATCAGAGATGCCACTAGGGAAAGCTATAGCCCCCGGGGTCTATTCACAACGTATTGATAAAACCTTAAATACCTTTCTGCCATTTATTTGTTTTATTTTTATTTTTCAATTTACAATTATCTACAACTATCTACACACCTCACTTGCTTGCAAATAACAAGACAAGAGGATTGACAACCCTCTTGCCCGCGTTGGGTGCAAGTCGTTTGTTCTTTTGTGTGCAGCCACTGAAGACGGTTGTGGTTGATATTACTATTGGTTCTATAAACCTTGGTTTCATATCTAAGGGAAATACTTAGCCACATTGTGATGCGATAAACCCGTTCCTCTTCACAGAAAACCCAACGCAGATCACAAGTATCAAGAAGGATTTTTGGCGCCGTTGCAAGGGAATATCATCACCAACTATCAAGTAACTCCACACAAATTTTCATTCACTTGTTACTCTTTATATTTGCTAGTATATTTAGTTTGTCTCATAAAAAATAAAAATACATTTTATATGTTTGCTTGTTTTGCTCGTCACTAGATTGCATCTTCGCTCTCTAGTTTGCTTGTCTTGCTTGTTACTTTGCTTGCATGGTCACCATGTCTCAAGATACTACTAAGTTGTGTGAATTCTCAAATACTAATAATAATGATTTTATTAGTACTCCTATACCTCCGTCCACTAGTGCGTATGCTTTTGATATTAATGCTGCATTGCTGAAACTTGTCATGAAAGAGAAATTTTCGGGAAGTCCTAATGAGGATCCCGCTTCACATCTCAATACTTTTGTTGAACTATATGACATGCCAAATAAAAATGATATGGATAATCAAAGCGCAATTGCTCCCTAAGGTGGTTTTGGTAATTAATCACAACATATGTATCATTGAACTAATGATTTTATCCAAGTATATTTCAGAAAAGTTCAAAGATGCATTGCCAAAGGATTGTGAGGAGAAACCCCTTGATCCATGGAAAGGAAAAGGATTGTCTCAATCTTCAAAAAGAGGACTCTACATTTTTCATTTGTGAGAAATCACTGTGAGTCCATAGGAAAGCCAATACTATTAAAAGGGGGTGAGGTATTATGATGAATTGGTTGCTAAAGTGCTCAGAGATAGCCACCAAAAATATTCACTCATTCTCCTATAAATATATTTATCCCAAGCCAAACAAGCAAAATCGGTGCCACCAACTTTAACACTAGACCCTACCAATTTTCCCACTGACAGATCCTTTGCCAAACCCTAATCTGTCGGTACCACCAAGTTTCACATAGGTGGCACGGAAAGCATTTGACTAACTTTCTATTGAGAAAATTCCAAGAATCGGAATTTTCGAGATTGGAATCGGTCTCACCGAGATTTGGAAAGTGCTCTAGGTCATCGTATTGGTACCACCATGAATTCATTAGTTGCCGCATTTAGTGCAACTCGGTACCACCAAGATTCATTTCCGTGTCATCGAGTTGGGCAATAATGTTGTAACAGTTGGATTTTGGGGAATGACTATACATACCCCTCCACCTCCTCTCATTCGTAGAGGAAGCACTCAGAACACACACCCACTTGCCAGATCCATTTTTCTGAGACAGAGACACCTACTCATGTGTTGATATCAAGATATTCCAATCCAAACATTTGAAACTTGATCTCTAGCCTCCCCAAGTTTCTTTCCACAAAATCAATCTATCCTACCCATGCCAAATCTGTGAGAGAGTGAATGAGTGTCGAGGAGACTATTTTTTGAAGCACAACAGCAAGGGTTTCATCGTTCTACCGCATCTATTACCTTTTCGAGTGTGGTGCCTCCTAGATTTGTTAGGTGTCGCTTGGGAGCCTCCTACTTGGTGTTGTGGAGTTTCACCAAGAAGTTTATAAGGACAAGGACATTGCCTACTTCGTGAAGATCTACCATGAGTGAGGCTAGTCCTATGTGGATGTAAGCCATGGTGGAATAGACAAGGCTGCTTCTTCATGGACCCCTTGTGGGTGGAGCCCTTCGTGGACTCTCGCAGCCGTTTCCCTCCGTGGGTCAAAGTCTCCACTAACATGGATGCACGATAGCATCACCTATCGGAACCACGCCAAAAATCGCCTTGTCAACCTTTGCATTTGATCTTTCTTCCCTATCCTCTAGATTACATTAGTATGCCTTTACTTTCTGCAGCTATACTCTTAGATATGCAGGTGTAGGGTGAACGTGACTAGTCATAATTGCTAGAACTGGCCCACAACTAAAATTGGGAAAATGATAAGTTTTTATTTTGTCAAGTAGTCTAATCACCCCCCTCTAGACATATTTGGGATCCTACAAGTGGTATCAGAGCTTTGGTCTCCATTGCATTGGTTTCACAACCTAGGAAAATATGGCATCTAGTGAGGGAAATTATCACCGTAGAGGTCCATATTTTGATGGTACAAACTTTGGTAGTTGGAAGCATAAGATGAAAATGCATATTCTTGGTCATAGTCATGCCGGTTGGGCTGTTGTTCATGCTGGTGTGCATGATGATTTCTTCGGAGAAGGAAGAGAACCAGACCATGATGCGACAACAAAATAATTGAAGATGTTGCAATACAATGCTCAAGCCTGCGACATCCTGTTCAATTGCTTGTGCCCCGAAGAATTCAACAAAATCATACGCCTTGAGAATGACAAGGAAATTTGGCATACTTTGATTGATATGGACGCAGGTACTAATTCCGTTAGGGAATCTAAGTTGGATGTGCTTCAAAGTCAGCTTGACAAGTTCAAGATGAAGGATGGTGAAGGAGTCGGTGAGATGTACGCTAGGCTAGCTTGCATCACAAATGAGATTGCTGGCTTAGGAAGCGAAGAGACGACTCACAAATTCATTATCAAAAAGATACTTAGAGTCTTGGATGGAGGATTTGACACTGTGTGCACATTGATCCAGAGGATGCCTAACTTCAAGGATCTCAAGCCAACTGAAGTCATTGTAAGGATTGTTGCTCATGAAATGTCACTTATGTACAAAGATGAGTTGCACAACAAGTCAAGCGGTGCTTACAAAGCCTCAAGTGATGCTCCCGCTACTTCAAATGACAACCTTGTTACCAATGAAGAGATCAACCCCATGGTTAGAAAATTCAACAAGTTCTACTAGATTAGAGGCAAAGAAAAAGCTCAAGCTCAAGATATGAAGAGAAGGGTTCATCAACTCATGATAGAAATTGCCACAATTGTGGAAAGCCCGGACACTATTACAATGAGTGCTCGGCTCCCCACAAACGAAGAGAAGAGCCACCTAGAAGACGAAACTCAAGAGATGAGTCACCTCGCTGAGAGAGAAGGAGTAGAGAAGATCATTATGAATGAAGACACTCTCGGAGAGGCAAGGAATCGGAAAAGAAGGACAAGTACACCAAGAGCAGCTCAAGAAGAAGACATCAAGCTCACGTTGGTCAATGGGTTTCCTGCCCCGAGTCCAACCACTAATCTGAGATACGCTACCACTTCAACTCTAACAATAGTCAAGATGAAGGTGTTGTCGGTCTTGCACTTGTTTCCTGCAACTCCTATGACTTATTTGATTCACCGAATGAAGGGATTGGAAATTGCGTCATGGCAAAAGACCCCAAGGTATCACACCCCGTGTATTTTGACTTTGATAGTGACGAGGATGACTTGTTAGGAGAGGATGACTTCCTCTATGATAAGACTAGTGATAACATTGAAAATGAACATGATAATAATCATGCTAGTCAAGAGATTGAACGACTAACTAAAGAATTGAACACTCTGGAGTTAGCTCATGAAACTAGTCTATAAGATCATAGATATCTTGCAAGAACTCATGATAAGCTACGCTTCGAGAAGCTAAATTTAGAGCAAGGGCATGAGTTTCTGAAAGCAATCAATGACGATCTTCGAAAGAAGAGTTCTTCCGATCTATACAAAAAATTTCTCTTATCTACTTTTGTTCCACAAGCTAAACCTAAGAACACTAGTAACAAAGGCAAGAAAGTTTCTTCATCTAGTAACAACAATGCTAAAGTTAAATCAAATAATGTAGTTACTAGTATCTCTCTTCATTCCACTAATGATTCTCTTAGCCAAGTTACACTTGAGCAAGAAAACAATTTATTGAAAGGAATTATAGAGAGAGGTGTCTTCAAGAGTCTTGCCGGAAGTAAAGTTCGATGAAATTGTGCGCAAGCAAGGATGACATCGGAAGAAGCATCGTGTTGGCTACTTCAATGCCAATGGAGTTGAATGTGAAGAATGTTAATAGGCCATCCCAAAGTTTTCTCCCCAAAAGGAGAAGTATGATCCTATTTTCCCCAGGGGAACAAGCTCTCAAGATGACTTTCTAACACAAGACCAGAAGGGCAAGGGAAAGCTTCAGGAGGAGATTGACTCATTTGAGGAAGAATCCCAAGACAAGGTCAAGTGGATTCACAAGGACACTTCTAACACCACTTCATCTAGTTCTACGAGGACTCCAAGGATCCCCATCAAGTTGATGTGGGTACCCAAGAAGAAGAACTAGAGAAGTTCTTGAGGGGTGACTCCGCCAATGAAATTCACTCTTATTCATTTTGGCATGAACTATATGCAACCAACTCCAACCATATACATTAGTTCAATGAGTCACCTATTCCCTCATAGGTAAGCACGGGACAAGGTAATTAATGTATCCTTGGAGATCATATCATATGCATTTTATTCCATGCCCATAGATATTCTTGCATATGTTCCTTGTGCTTTGGGACTAACCCATGTAGGTGAGAAGAGTAAGAAATAACAAGGATTGCTCCCAACTCAAGATGAACTTCATAAAAAATGAGCATCCACCACCACTACACCTACTTGAAAGCATAATTTCCCCCTAAAGTGGTTTTGGTAATTAATCACAACCATATGTATGAACTAATGATCTTATCCAAGTATATTTCAGAAAAGTTCAAAGGTGCATTGGCCAAAGGATTGTGAGGAGAAACCCCTTGATCCAAGGAAAGGAATAGGATTGGCTCAAGCTTCAAGCAAGAGAAATCTACATTTACATTTGTGAGAAATCACTTTGAGTCCATATGTAATCCAATACTAATAAAATGCGGTGAGGTATTATGATGAATTCGTTGCTCAAGTGCTTAGAGATAGCCACCAAAAATATTCACTCATTCTCCCATAAATATCTCTGTCCCATGCCAAACAAGCAAAATCGGTGCCGCCAACTTTTCCACTAGGCCCTACCGAATTCCTAGTGACAGATCCTTTGCCAAACCCTAATCTCTCGATACCACCAAGTTTCACATCGGTGGCACCGAAAGCATCTGACCACTTTCTTTTTAGAAATTTCCGAGAATCAGAAATTTCGAGATTGGAATCGGTCTCACCGAGATTTGGAAACCGCTTTAGATCATCCTATCGGTACCACCGAGATTCATATATCGGTCTCATCGAGAATTCAAAAGTTGCCACATTTAGTGCAACTCGGTACCACCGAGATTCATTTCGGTGTCACGGAGTTGGGCAATAATGTTGTAACGGTTGGATTTTGGGGAATGCCTATGTATACCCCTCCACCTCCTCTCATTCACAAAGGAAGCACTCATAACACACACCCACTTGCCAGATCCATTTTTCTAAGAGAGAGCCACCTACTCATGTATTGGGAGCAAGAGATTCCAATCCAAGCATTTGAAACTTGATCTCTAGCCTCCCCAAGTTGCTTTGCACAAAATCAATCTAACCTACACATGCCAAATATGTGAGAGAGTGATTGAGTTTTGAGGAGACTATTTTTTGAAGCACAAGAGCAAGGGGTTCATTGTTCTACCGCATCTATTACCATTTGATGGATGGTGTCTCCTAGATTTGTTAGGTGTCACTTGGGAGCCTCCTACTTTGTTTTGTGGAGTTGAACCAAGAAGTTTGAAAGGACAAGGAGGTCACCTAATTTGTGAAGATCTACCATGAGTGAGGCTAGTCTTGTGTGGACGCAAGCCATGGTGTAATAGACTAGGCTGCTTCTTCGTGGACCCCTTGTGGGTGGACCCCTCTATGGGTTGAAGTCTCCACTAACATGGACGTACGATAGTACCACCTATCGGAACCACGCCAGAAATCGCCATGTCAACCTTTGCGTTTGATCTTCCTTCCCTACCCTCTACAATACATTTGCATGTCTTTAGTTTCTGTTGCTATACACTTAGATATGGATGTGTAGGGTGAACGTGACTTGTCATAATTACTAAAACTAGCCCAGAACTAAAATTGGTAAAAGGGTAAGTTTTTATTTTGTCAAGTAGTCTATTCACCCCCCCTCTAGACATACTTCTTATCCTACAGATAATGATATTGTGAAATTAAAATTGTTTCTTTTTCACTAAAAGAGAAAGCCAAAGCTTGGTTTTCATCTTTACCTCGTAATAGTATTGGAACATGGGATAAGCGTAAGGATGCTTTTATTGCCAAGTATGTTCCTCGTGCAAAAATCATCTCCCTTTGAAATCAAATAATTAATTTTAAACATCAAGATCATGAACATGTTGCAGAATCTTGGAGAAGGATGAAATTGATGATAAGAAACTTTCCAACGCATGGCTTAAACTTGTAGATGATTATCCAAAATTTCTATACTCGACTAAACTTTGTGTCTAGAAATCTTCTAGATTCTGCCGCAGAATGTACCTTCATGGAGATGACCTTAGGAGAGGTCACCAAACTTCTGGACTACATCATGGCACACTATTCTCAATGGCATACCGAAAGAGCTCGAGTGAAAACGTGGACGCTCTTATGAATTTGGTTGCTAATAAAAATGCTTATGTTCATCCTAATGATATGCCTTTGTCTACCTTAATTGAACAAAATAATGATGCTATTGATGTGAACTTTGTCTCACAAAATAGTTTCAACAACAATGCTTATAGGGGTAATTTCAATGCTAGGCCATATCCCTGTAATAATCCTAATGGTTATGGAAATTCTTATGTTAATTCTTATGGAAATTCCTCTACAAATTCTAATAGGATACCCTCTCATCTCGAGAACACAATAAATGAATTCATTAATTCTCAATTTTTTTCAATATTATGGTAGAAGAAAAATTGCATGTTGTTGATACTTTGGCTAAAACATGGATAGGATTTCTCTTGATGTAGAAACTCTAAAAAAGGCTTCGCCTCCTAAGCATGATTTTAGTGATACTATTAAATCTATCCAAGTTTCTATTAATTAAAGTAGCGAGAGGACCGCTAAGCTAAAAGCTAAGCGGGAATTCCTAGAAAGAGCTCTTCCACCCAATTTTTACTGAAATCATGATGAAGATCTTAAAATGATTGGTACTTGTCGTACTGAATCTTTTTTTAAGTATCTAAATGTTAATGATAAAGGGACTTGAGATGAGTCAACTCTAGCAAAGGAGTATCCCATTTGTTTGGAGGGTGATGATTTTTATGCTAAAACTGAAAAAGTGGGTTTGGAGAGGTCGAAACTTTGACTAATGATGTGCCCACTATTTTGGATTACAAGGAATTTAATTATGATAATTGATCCTTAGTAGAATGCATTTCCTCGCTTCAATCCATTATTAGCTCAGACAATGTTTATGAACAAAACAAAGCTTTTAATCAACATATAGTGGAAGCTACGGTAAAATCTTATGATGAGAAACTTGAGCTCGAAGTTTCTATTCCTAGAAAGTTGCATGATGAGTGGGAAGCTACTATCAAAATTAAGATAAATAAATATGAATGCAATGCTTTGTGTGAGCTTGATGCTGGTGTTTCAACTATACCTAAAACTTTATGTGATGTGCTTGTTTTCACTAATATAGAAGAATGTTCCCTAAACTTGCATCTTGCAGATTGTACCATCAAGAAACCCTTCGGCTTGATATTGATTGCAACCCTACATGTACAATTATACTTGGAAGACCCTTTCTTCGAACTATAGGTGCAATCATTGACATGAAAGAGGGAAATATAAGGTCCCAATTTCCATTAAAGAAAGAAAATGGAACACTTCCCTCGAAGGATAATTAGGCCACCGTATTAATCAATCATGAGAGCCACTTATGGGTGGAGTGTCAAAGATGAAAACATTTGAAACTATGCAATATGCCTAGCAAGGGGTGTAAAACAATAACGCTTGTTGGGAGGCAACCCAATAGTTATCTTTATGTTTGCTTTTTTACTTTCTATTTATTTGTGATAACATGATTATTTCTACTGTAATGATTGTGTTTTTATGTTTTAATTAGTGTTTGTGCCAAGTAAAGCCTTTGGGATTATTTGCATGATGAGTAGAATTGATACGATGCAAAAATAGAAACTTTGATGTCGAGTGCAGAATTTTTCTGATTTTACTAGAACATCTTTTTAAGCTGAAATTGTTACACACTATTTATTTGAAAATTCCTGAGTTTTTCCTAATTTTTTAGAATTTTTGGAGTTACAGAAGTATAGGTTCATTACAAATTACTACAGACCGTTTTGTTTTTTCAGATTTTGTTTTTTGCATGTGTAGTTTTCTTGTTTTGATGATACTTTGGATTGTATCGGAGGATATAATCTATGGAGGAGTTAATATATAGTACCCTATGCTAAAATAAAATAAGAATCAACTTGTAACAACACCTCACCGTATTTGATATGTTGGTTATACTAACGGATCTCACAAAGTTTTGTTGAGTTTTGTGTAATTGAAGTTTTCAAGTTTTGGGTATTGCCCTGATGGACAAAGGATAGGAGAATAAAAATCCTAATCCTGGGGATTCCCTAGGCACCCAACGTATTATTCTAGGAATACTCAAGCGTCTAAGCTTGGGGATGCCCCGGAAGGCATCCCCTCTTTTCATCTCAATACATGTGCATGTTACTTGAAGCTATATTTTTATTCGTCACATGATATGAGTTTTGCTTGGAGCATCGTTTAATTTTTTTCGCCTTTACTTTAAGTTTACCACAATCATTGTTTGCTAGACACACCTATTTGTGAGAGATACCCCATCATCACAATTTGTTAGAATTCTCTATGTGCTCCACTTATATCTTTTGAGCTTAGCAGTTGCTCTAGTACTTCACTTATATCTTTTTGATCAAGGTAGCGTGTAGATTTTATAGAAATAGTATGCTCTTGTTATTAACTTATATTTGTTTGAGAGCTGGACAAATGGTGAAGGTAATTTGCATAAGTCATAAGACTAGATCAGAAATAATGGGTATTCAATGAGTGATAATTAAAAACCATCATCTAGCACATATACAGAAGTTGTGGGTTAATGATATTGACGTGGTAATATGAAAAAGGTGTGAGTACATTACTATTAATTCAGAGATGTGTATATATTAAGTGGTTTTAAACTTCTAGTCCATCAAATTTTTTTAAAAGGGCATGGTAATGATGTGTGAGCATTTCTATTCCTCGTTGAAATCCTAATGTTCTTTTGAGTCGGAGTCGCACGATGGTTAATTCCTACCAACCCTCTCCCTCGAGCCATGTGTGGGGACCCTGACTTATAAGTCGAGATCGCCGAATGTATGTGTATAGTGATCCCAAAGTTCAATGCTCAGTGAACACACAGAAGCTGAATACAAGAGTCTTACATCCATACATACCGTGTGATACAAATAGAGACCATTAAGGTCAAGTCTTACATAGATAGGGCCTCGAAGGCCGACACACCAAACATAACTAGCAGCGAATAACTTTATCAAAAGCGTGAACCTGAGCCATCTTCCTTAAACCTGTAAGCATTCTGACTGGGAAGCGTCCTAGTTCGCGTGCTCGACCTCAACGAACTCTTCTCCATATTCCTGCTCTTCCATGCCTGGCCAATTAAATAACCAGTGGAAAGCCAAGGAGTACTTTGAATGTACTCGCAAACAACCCATGATGTGGAACAAGGTAATAATAATGCATGACACGGTGCTAAATAGGTAAGTTTTTTCGGAAAGCTAATATTCACATGCAATGACATGATCAAACTTGTAAAAGCATGCATCATCTTGACGTAGATATCCATATGAACAAGTTATAGTTATCATCATAAGCTGGGATTGAACGCCCCATGTTCAATCCTCATACCAAGTCGTCAGACTTAGCTAAGTATCTTCTTTCTCATATCATCATCTTTTCCACATTCTCTCTCTCTCTCTCACACACACTTATTCGGTTTATTCGAAAACAACTGGACGTAGTTTAAGCAGCACCACGGAAATGTCCTTGACTATGGACACGACTATTCGAATAGTTTTACACTTTGTAGAGGTTGTGCGATGTACCCACGAGACTCGCGGTATATCACATACCCGAGGCAAGCACCCGAACAATGCCTTTCCCCTGGCAACACTAAACAAAGAGTCCACTCGATTGTTACCCAGCCCACAAGATGTACCTCATATGAGCCTCGCTCTAGATCATATCATCCACTTATGGATCAACGGTGTTGAAAGGATCGACATGGTTGACTAGGGGGGGGGGGTCGAATAGGCAACTACCAATTTTTAGCTTATACAAAGTAAAGGTAAGAGATAACCGCAAGTGGAACCAATGGAGACGAGGATGTGTTACCGAAGTTCCTTCCCTTTGACAGGAAGCACGTCTCCGTTGGAGCGGTGTGAAGGCACAATGCTCCCCAACAAGCCACTAGGGCCACCGATTCTCCTCACACCCTCACACAATGCGAGATGCGTTGATTCCACTATTGATGCCCTTGAAGGCGACGACCGGACCTTTACAAACAAGGTTGGGGCTATCTCCATACAAAGCTTGGAGGCTCCCAACTAGACCATGAAGCTTCACCACAATGTAATGTGGCTCCGAGGTGACCTCAACCGGCTAGGGTTCTCAAACAACCAAGAGTGACAAGATCCGCGAGGGATTAGTGGGGGGAATCAAATATCTCTTGGTGGAAGTGTAGATCAAGGCCCTCTCAAGCAATCCCTAGAAAATCAACAAGTTTGATTGGCTAGTGAGAGAGATCGGGCAAGAATAAGCTTATGGAGCAACAATGGAGCTTGGAGAGGTTAAAGGTGAGCTCCTAAAAGAAGAAGAAACCTTTATATAGTGGGTGGGGGGGTCAGATCCAACCGTTACCCACCCACCACAACAATAGCCACGCGGTACTACCGCACTGGGAGCGGTACTACCACTGTGCATCTCACCAACCACTACTATCGTGCCTAGTACTGTGGGGGGGGGAGTATACGAGAAAGTCCATCGGAGCGGTAGTAAAAAAATACTACCGCTGTGAGGGAGGTAGTACCGCTCATGGAGCGGTAGTAAAAAGTTACTACCGCTCTTAGAGCGGTACTACCGCTGACACTAGCGGTACTACCGTTGGCCATTTTGCATAAACATCAAAGATGGGAATGGAGCTCCATTGTAGCTAGGGAAAAGTTGGTGCACTAACTGTGTACCTGATGATTCCATCCAAACCTTTCCAACGCAGAACCCCTCTTAATAGTACGACTTTCCTACGACTCAAATCCACCAAAGAGAAACGTGGAAAGCAACCGTCTTCGAGAGATTCTGAGGGCCATCGAATCGTCTTGTGCCTAGATATGAATTATCTGAAATGCTCAATGCACACGATTAGTCCGCACATGCATTGTCGTCAATCACTAAGACCACTCAAGGAGAAATATGCCCTAACAATCTCCCCCTTTTTGGTGGACTGATGAAAATACATGATTTGCACATAAAGGATATAGAGGAAGCATATGCAAAACCCAAAATGTACAAACTAGAGACAAGCTCCCCCTGGGTGTGTGCATACCAACACACAACCAAGGAAAAACACTCCCCTAGATTTTATAGACTAAGCAATCCTTGCAACAAAAAGCGTAGATATTTATATATGGAAGCAAGGCATAACATGTGAGCATGAAGATAAAGGCACAAGATAATAAGACTCACAAGCTATTAATAAAATAGATAATAATGAGATAAAGGATAGGGAAGATATAGCATATGTCTCACACCATATGATAAAGTCTGACGTCTCATAGTTTCACCCATAAAGCAAAGACAACCAACGAAAGCAACTAAAGTTCAACAAACAAAACAACCACGAAAACGAGAAAATGAGAAAATCCTACACTCTCCCCCCTTGGCATCGGGACACCAAAAAGGCAGAGAGGACACCTACGAGATAGGTGGTAGCTCGAACTCGAGAGAATATAGCCATCAGTCTTCGGTCTCCTCCTGAACATAGTCCTTATCTGAGTCATCATCAGAGTCCTGGTCAGACGCAACCCATTGTAGATTGTTCTTCTACATCCACTCAGCCTCCAAGGTGATCTCTCACTCAGATCCACTAGAGATGTGCACATCAAGCTTCCTCGTGATCAGCTTGTCACGCTGACGACTCTCCTTCTGAGCGACATGGGTCTTGTACTGTCCCTTGGCCTGCATGCAGAACAAGGTCTTCATCCTGTCGGTGAGGTTTTTGGCCCATGACGGCTCGACAGAGGAAGGCATATGTGACTCTGGAGCAACCTCATCCTCATCAGAAGCCCTAGGGGCAACATGTGTAGTTGAGGTGTTTGCCCATTTGTCCTTCTGGCGCAGTTTGATGGGTTCATGACGAATCCAATTAGGAGCAAGAAAGTCAATAGCTGGAAATGCCTTGGTCCACGTCATCTTGATTAGGTAAAACAGGTAAGGACCATAGATTGGGACCTTACGGTTGAAGACCAGAGAGTACAGCTCGCTCCGCATAACATGAGAGACATCCAATAGTCCAGACGGGCAAGTCCGCCCCTTCTAACACACGATAAGCATATCTACCAGGTATGAGTGGACCTGGTCCTTGTTGCCAACTCTAGGAAATAGGGTGTTGCGAAAAATGCGGTGCAATACATCTAGAAAATGGTTCATAACATAGGAGACCTCACCAGATGGGGTCTCCTTCACAATATAGAATGGTAGCAACTTCTCCTTGGCTATAGCAGTAGGGTTAGCATGTGGGCGCAGGTCAACTGGGTGGTAAAGCCCCTCATCCTGGACATTCAGAAGATCCATGAAATCCTTCCAAGTAGCAGACAATACTTCCCCATTTGTCAGCTAGGTCATGGTGCGGTCATCATCAGTGTGAAAGTGAACAATAGCGAAGAAGTGTGCCACTACCTCGTAATAAAAATCTTGCTGAAAAGTGATGAGATCCTCAATCTGAAGCTGTTCCACTATGGACAGAGCATCACCAGAGTATGCAAGGTCTTTCTTCAAATGGTTGATATCAATCCACTGCACAGGAACATACATATGCTTCTATGATTGGATGACGTCTGCAAAAATAAGAAACTGGTCTTTATTCCAGAACATTGCACCTCCAGGGAACTGTTCCCTATTGCTGTTGTAGGGGTTGATCTTTCAGCGCAGCTGAAACTCTGCAAGTGGCATGGTATTCCAGTCAACAGTTTTCCTGGGCTTCTGAGCAGTCTTCTTGAAATTGCGCTTGCGTGCTTTATAACCTTCGGGGACATCTGATGAGCGGGGACGCTTGGAGCTGGCATCCTGAGGTGGGTTAGAGCGCCTGGAACCACCACCTATGATACGCAAAAAGAAAACTCAACACAAAAGGACACAATACATCAAGGAAAATATCAAGAATCAACGGAAAATCCCAAAAAAAGGAGAGTGCAATGTGTATGCTAAACTAGGAGCGGTAGTACCGCTCTGAGAGTGGTAGTATTGCTGCTCGAGTGGTACTAAAAGTTTACTACCACTCTAACAACGGTAGTACTGCTCCGTGGCGGTAGTACCGCTCCAGGAGGGGCGGTAGTACCGCACGCAAAGTAGAGTGCTAGATCTGACAGTTGCATGAAATAAAAACTCCCCAATCCTTCTAACAAAAATCCGGATCTAGAACTATTGCATAAACATGTCCATCACTAGCACGGCATAAAACACAAAAGGGGTTAAAATCGCCGACAGTGTTGGTGGGAGTGGTTTTTCCCTTCTTGACATTGTCACCCCTTCCTTGTTGTTCATCTTATTATGAGTACTCTCACCCTCTTTGCCAAAGACGTCCTTGAGAGAGCAAGATGTCTTGGTCTTGTTTTTCTTTTTCTTCTTAGACTTGGTTGCAAACCCAAGTCCTTTCTTTCCTGCAACTTCCTTTTGATTACTCAAAAGATCATTTAGATTTTCTCGCCTTGGATGCACGTAACAACACCCTTTTGAAGCCATTCTTTCAACTTTGCATTCTGCTCCACAAGATGCACATGCTCACAACAAGGGTTAGTAGCACAAGCATTATCAATTGAAACAAAAGGAGCACAAGTAGAAATCTCCTTAGTTTGTTTTACTTGGAGTTGATCATGAGACTCCTTAAGGGAGGAATGAGCACTTTTCAAGACCTTGTGGGCCTTGTCAAGTATGTCAAATTCTTACTTGAGTCTATCATGGCCAACCCCAAGTGCAACTTTCTCAGATTTAAGCACACGAGTAAGAACACTAGCATGATCAAGATTCTTTTGGAATTTAGCATGATCAACGTTGTGTGACCCCTCAAGAGTCAAACGAAGACCACACTCTTCTTCTAGAGCAATGGATAGTTCTGCTATCTCATCGACGTAATCACGACTATGTTCTTGCATCTTGGAGATAATATCCTCATGAGTCTCAATGAGATCATTGGATTCACCAAGTTGTTCCAAAAGAGCAACAATGTGTCTTTTTCACCCTTGATCTTACACAAGAATTTATCAAATTCATTTTCATCAAGTTCCACTACCTCACTATTGTCAACACAGTCTAAAAAGGAAGGAGAGGTAGTGAGAGTGGTCTTGATGCTAGGGGTTACCTTATTGATACCTTTGGCCATCAGGCACTTGGCGATATGGTTCTTGTTAGTGGCACGAAAGACAAACCTTAGGGGAGGAAGTGGAAATGGCGACGGTGGCCGTTGCCATCCCCTCACGGCCTGTATCGTCTTCATCATCATTGGAGGTGTACTCTTCATGGGCCACCAAGCCTCTTGGATGAGTCTTCTTGGTGAAGGTGTTCTTGCTAGGGAAGGACTTGGGCCTATACTTGCGAATTAGCTTGCCCCCGTTGTCCTCCCTCTTCTCATAAGGACAATCTGCAACAAAGTGACTCACATTGCCGCAGTTGTAGCATGTCCGTACTCGTTGTTTGTTCTTGGACCCACTTGAGTTGTCCTTGGAGAAGTTGGGTCTTGAGTTTCTTTTGTTCCCCCAAAACTGCCTTGAAGCAAGAGCCATGTGCTCATGATAAGCGTATTTTGTGTCACCCTTCGATAGAGATCACTGGGATCCTCATCTTCTAGCATCACAAAATCATCAGCCTGATCAAGGACCACTTCAAAGTTAGACCGTTGAATGCTTGAGCTCCCCTTGTACAACACCATGATGTGCTCCCAATAGCCCTTTGCACGAGTGAAGGGGCGCATGTGTGGGAGATCTTCTAGTGGAACTGTGGATTGAAGGATGAACAATGCGGAATGATTGTATTGGTTGTCCACCTATTCTCTTGGAGTAAGGTACCTTGGATCATGAGGGTAATAGCCTTGCTAGATGATTCTCCAAAGATTTGTTGAGCTGTGATTCAAATGACTTGATGAAAAAACCCAATTAGCAAAATCACCTTTAACAAGTTTTGGAGGAGGTCCTAGGTTACTAATATGCGGGGTAGGAACTGGTCCTCCAGAGACTGTGGGAGGGGGAACTGAGGCAAATGTCCTCGTCCCATTCTTGTCATGTGGGGAGGAAGTTTGAGTACCTTTAACCGCTTCCTTGTCGGAATTGGCCTCCGACACTGATGAGGTGGGTTTAACCACAAGCAACGGGTCGGGATAATTCCTCATCCTCTCAAGTAGTTCTTTAAGCATGGATTTGACTTCGGTCGACACATGCATCTTGAGTGAAGCCATGGCCTCATTCAAATAGTCCCGTGTGACCAAAACTTCCTCCACGGCCTTGCACCCTTCGGGCCGATCCTCACCATCGTCAACCATACTCTTCGGGTGGTGAAACCCATAATAAAGAGACGTAGCTCTGATACCAATTGAAAGGATCGATATGGTTGACTAGAGGGGGCTAAATAGGCAACTACCAATTTTTAGCTTATCTTAACAAATTAGGGTTAGCAACATAAGGTTCTCTATGTGAACAACTAGGTGAGCAACCTATATGATGCTAACTACAAGGATAACAAGTGCAAGCAAAGGATATACCATAACAACAATAAGTACAAACTAAAGGTAAGAAATAACCTCAAGTGGAACCGGTGGAGACGAGGATGTGTTACCGAAGTTCCTTCCCTTTGACAGGAAGTACGTCTCCGTTGGAGCGGTGTGGAGGCACAATGCTCCCCAAGAAGCCACTAGGGCCACCGTATTCACCTCATGCCCTCACACAATGCGAGATGCCGTGATTCCACTATTGGTGCCCTTGAAGGCAGCGACCGAACCTTTACAAACAAGGTTGGGGCTATATCCACAGAAAGCTTGGAGGCTCCCAACTAGACCACGAAGCTTCACCACAATGGAATGTGGCTCCAAGGTGACCTCAACCGTCTAGGGTGCTCAAACACCCAAGAGTAACAAGATCCACAAGGGATTAGTGGGGGAAATCAAATATCTCTTGGTGGAAGTGTAGATCAAGGCCCTCTCAAGCAATCCCTACAAAATCAACAAGTTTGATTGGCTAGGGAGAGAAATAGGGCAAGAATAAGCTTATGGAGCAACAATGGAGCTTGGAGAGGTTAAAGGTGAGCTCCTCGAAGAAAAAGACACCTTTATATAGTGTGTGTGTGTGGGGGGGGGGGTAAGATGCAACCGTTACCCACCCACCACAGCAATAGCCAAGCGGTACTACCTCTCTGGTTGCGATACTACCGCTACTAGGAGTGGTACTACCGCTCTTCATCTCACCAACCATAGTAGTAATTTATATTAATACCGTGCCTACTACTATGGGGGAAAAGTATGTGAAAAAGTCCGTCAAAGCGGTAGTAAAAGAAATTACTACCACTCTGAGGGCGGTAGTGTTGACATGCAACTATTCCTGAGTTGATGCCTCCACGACAATGGAGCCAGAAAAGAGCTGCTCCCAATTGCTCAACAATTAGAAATTATCTTGCAATAGCCCACCAGCGCATGGGATTGAGGCAGTTTTCAAGGGTAGAGTATTCAACCCAAATTTGTTGGTTCGCGCGACGGGAGGAAAAGAATATTCTCCAGTATTAGCAGTTGAGGCATCAGCTCAACCACACCTGAAAGATTAGTGTGTGCAAGCAAAGTATCAGTAGCAAAGTAGTATGATAGCAACGGTGCCAGAAACGATCTGTTGACGAGGCAGACTATTCCTAACGGTTGTATAAATGGCGCCAGAAAAGTATAGTAGCAGGTAGCAGCAACATAACGAGTAACAGCAGTGGAAAGGAACAACAGTAGTGATATCAGTAGCAAGTAATAACAGTAGCAAGTAGCAGCAGGGCAAAGCAGGTAGCAACAACAAAAAGTAACAGTAGCAGCAATAGTAGTAACGGCAGCAGAGCAAAACAAGTAACAGTAGCAATGGGACAAACTCGTAGGCAATGGATCGGTGATTTGTCAGATGACATTCATCATGTAACAGTTATAACACGGAGAGATATGTGGCTAGCTCCCGTTCGTCAATGTGATGTAGGCATGCATTCCGTGTGTAGTCATACGTGCTTAGGGAAAAGAACTTGCATGACATCTATTGTCCATCCCTCCCGTGGCAGCGGGGTCCAAATGGATACTACGGGATATTAAGGTTCTCCTTTTAATAAAGAACCGGAACAACGCATTAGCACTTGGTGAACACATGAACTCCTCAAACTATGGTCATCACCGGGAGTGGTTCCGGTTATTGTCACTCCGGGGCTGCCTGATCATAACACATAGTAGGTAACTACAACTTGCAAGATCGGATCTAAAACACACATATATTGGCGACAACATAATAATTTCAGATCTGAAATCATGGCACTCGGGCCCTAGTGAGAAGCATTAAGCATGGCAAAGCAATCGCAACATCAATCTCAGAACATAGTGGATACTAGGGATCAATCCCCGTCAAAACTAACTCGACTACATGATAGTCTCATCCTACTCATCACCGCCCAGTGATCCTACGAATAGATTACTCACGAACAATGAAGAGCTTCATGGAATTGGAGAGCGAAGAAGGTTGATGATGACGATGGCGACGATTTCCTTGATCCGGAGCCCAAAACGGACTCCAGATCTGCCCTCCAGATGAAGAACGGGATGTGGTGGCGCCTGTGGATCAAAAACGCGATGAAATCTTCTCTCCTGATTTTTTCCGGGATGGAAGGGAATAAATAGCGCTGGAATTGGGGGCGGCAGAGCCACGTGGGCCCCACAAGCTTGGTGGCCACCGCCAGGGGGGAGGTCGCGGCTACAGGGCTTGTGGCCCACTGGCCCGTCCCCTCCGGTGGATCTTTGCGCACGTATTTTTCATACTTTTCAGAAATATTCTCCGTAAATCTTCAGGACATTCTGAGAACTTTTGTTTTTGCACGAAAACAACACCATGGCAATTCTGCTGAAAACAGCGTCAGTCCGGGTTAGTTCCATTCTAATCATGCAAATTAGAGTCCAAAACAAGGGCAAAAGAGTTTGGAAAAGTAGATACGATGGAGACGTATCAACTCCCCCAAGCTTAAAACCTTGCTTGTTCTCAAGCAACTCAGTTGACAAACTGAAAGAGAAAGAAAAACTTTGAAAAAATCTGTTTGATCTTGTTGTTGCAACTATGTCTAACTCATAACCAGAATTTCAACAAGATCAGAAGTTAACCACATAAGCAAGTGACACAAAGGTCTCACGGTAAACTAATATCAATGGCATAATCAGCTAGCGAGCAAATAATAATAAGTTTCAGATACCAACAATTCAATCAAAACAAGCATGAAGCAATATGAATATGTGGTATCTCGCTAGCTCTTTCTGAGACCGCAAAATATAAATGCAGAGCACTTTCAAAGATCAAGGGCTGACTAAACATTGTAATTCATAGCAATAAAGATCCAGTCATAGTCATACTCAATATCAATCAAAAGCAAAGCATAAAAATGACAGAGGTGCTCTCTAATTGGTGCTTATACAAGAGGAGGATGACTCAACAAGAAAATAAATAGACAGGCCCTTCGCAGAGGGAAGCATTGATTTGGAGAGGTGCCAGAGTTCAAGCTTTGAAAACAGAGATAATAATTTTGGGTGGCATGCTTTCATTATCAACGCAATGACCAACACTTCTCAATATCTTCCATGCTACTCATGCTATAGGCGGTTCCCAAACAGAAAAGTAAAGTGTTAACTCCCCCTCCACCAATCAATCACACTCCACGGCGAGCCGAATCCTCGGGTACCATCCATACTAACATCAATCCAGGGGGAGTCTTGTTTTACAGTTATGTTTTCGATTTAAGCATGTAACTAGTCATTCCAATTACCGAACGTTTCTCGTGAATGACAGTGCATAAACACATGTCGAGGATAACATGCCTAACATGGAAGATACCAATAGCCCCCTGTCACCACATGAGCGGTTCGAGCATGCAAAACAGATTATATCTTGAAGATTTAGAGATTGGCACATGCAAATTTACTTGGAACGGCAGGTAGATACCACAAATAGGTAGGTATGGTGGACTCTCATGGAAAAACTTTTGGGTTTATAGAAGTGGATGCACATGCGGTATTCCGCTTAGTACAAGTGAAGGCTAGCAAAAGACTGGAAATCGACCAACTAGAGAGCGACAACAGTCATCAAGATGCAATGAGTTTGACTATCATTGAGTGCAAGCATGAGCAGGACATAAATCACCACGAATACGAACATCATAGAGGCTATGTTGATTTTGTTTCAACTACATGCATGAACATGCACCAAGTCAAGCCACTTGAATCATTCAAAGGAGAATACCATCCTATCATACTACATCATAGTCATCTCAAAATCTATGTTGGCAATCAAGACAAACCATTATAAGCTCTCAGCTAATTAAGCATGGCATTAGAAACTATGATCTCTAAGTTGTCATTGCAAACATGGTTCTCTCACAACAAAGCAGAATCTGGGACGACAAGCTACTCATATTTACAAAAACAAAATAGATAGAGTTCATACCAGCTTTTCCAGTCTCAGTCACTTCATCATATATCATCATTATTGCCTTTCACTTGCACGATCGAACGATGTGAACAATAATAAGAGTGCTCATGCATTGGACTAAAGCTGGAATCTGGAGGCAAACACAAAGGAGAAGACAAAGTAATATGGCTCTTTAACAAATGAACAGGTATGCATGCAAGAGCCACTAAACATTGTAACCAATATCTTCTACCTTGACCCAAAGAAAAAAACTATTTACACGGGAAAGCTCCCAACAAGCAAAAGAAGAAAGGAAAATCTTTTTGGGTTTTCTCAAAAGGACCCAAAACAAGAAAACAAGAAAATGAAAATAAACTAGCCTGGATAATACAGTGGCAAAGTGTAAACACCGACTAACAAAGTGAAAGCATAAGCATGAATGTAAAGTTGGTGCAAACACGTACTCCCCCAAGCTTAGGCTTTTGGCCTAGCTTGGTCTACTCCCAAGGCGGTAAATAACCAGCTCCGGGATACTCGTGAGCGGACTGTGGATGCCACTGCTGTGTGAGCTCCTCTGGCTCCCACTGATAAACTGGCTTCTGGTACTCGACCAGTGGCTCGGGCACGGGCACCTGTGGTTGGGCCAAGCCCCAATATGCGTAGATGTCCGAGGGCATAATAGTGTACCTACCTGCATGAAGATCGAACAAAGAAGGAGCAGGCAAAGTAATAGTCTCTCGAGTACCCTGACTAAATACCAGGTTATAAATCATCCGTCTACTAGCATCTCTATCCAGAAAATCATGGCGAACCATGCTGTTATAATCCAGATATTTCTCACGAAGAAGCATTTCTTCTTCCTCCTCCAGTCTAATGGGTATCTCAAAGTGTCTGGCAAGACGGGTAGCATAGATACCTCCATAGACGACACCTTTGGAACAGTTTGTGTTCAACTGCTGAGCTACTATAGCACCTAGGCTATAAGTCTTATCATTATAAAGGCCTTCGCGCAAAACCGCAAGGTCGGGAGAGCTAAGTGATCCAGCCTCCCCACGGCCAATCAAACATTTTCCCACAAATAATGAGAAGTACCGAAGCACAGGAAAATGTATGCTAGCAATTCTAGCGCGAGACACTCCTCTCTCCTCTCCAACAGCAATACTACCTATGAAATCCTCCAAGTCCCGTGGACGAGGATCATGAATATCCCCAACATAAGCTAATTTGCATACATTGCAAAAATCCTGTAGTATCATGCACTGGGGGATGTCGTATAACATGAACTCAACCTTGGGAGGATTCTTCCTCGAATAAAAGTTGAAGCTTTGAACGAAAATATTGGTGAGGAGGAGGTATTGTGAGCACTTATCTTCAACGAACGCGGTAAGACCTGCGTTCTCCACCAAGTAATAAAAGTCTTCATAAAGCCTAGCGGCGCGCAAAAATTCATCACTTGGCCACTCACACGCTCGAACTTCTGTGACTTGAGGAACCACGTACTTGGGGTGGTTCTTCTCATCCTCCTTGGGGTTACGGCTTGAAGAGCCTCTCAAGAATCTCCTCATCTTTTCCTTTTCCTAACTCTGAAAAATTCTGAAATTTTTAGAGACTTTGAAAGAAAAGTGAGTAAGGATTATCCCAACTCATAGCAACTACTCCTACTAGGGCCTAGAGACCGTATCACGCGCTAAAACTACTTGGGACCAGCTAAAATCAACATTTCGAGCTCAAGAACAGGGTCACCAAGGTAGCAAGAATACGCGAAGGATAAAGCACTAGAGTAGAAACTAATTGGACCCGTGGAGGAGTCACTTACCAAGGAGTAATTTCTCCAAAACGGTTCGGAGAATGGTGCTTTGAGCAAGGAGATCCAAAATCACAGCCAAATGAGCAAGAACACGGGTTTGAGCTGCGAAACGATTTTTTCCGGAGGTAGAAGAAGAGGATGGGAGCTGGAATGAGTGGAGGGGGTCCTTGTGGGCCCCACAAGCTTGGTAGCTGCGGCCAGGGGGGAGGCCGCAGCTACAGGGCTTGTGGCCCACTGGTATGGCCCCCAGGCCAGGTCTCAGTCCCAGTAATTTTCAAAAATGCCAGAAAAAATCATATTTGATTTTCAGGACCATCGGAGAACTTCTATTTTCGGGGTATTTTTTTCTGGGACGCTAAAACAGAAAACAGGAAAACTAAACTAAATCTATCAATTTTCTTCTAAGAAACAAAAAGTGAAAGCTTAAAACAGAGGTATGTGACTCCTTGATTCATCCATTTCATTGTCATCGAAAGAAATCCGTCAATGGGGTTGATCAAATCCTCATGACAAAAATTTTTCGAATCGGAAGAGGAAACGAAGAATTGTTGAATAGCCACTAAGTCACCTCAATGGGGATATGTATCTCCCCAACAAGCAAATCATACTTCATCTTGACACGGGGAATAGGGCATTCAAAGCTCCCAATAAGAATCGATGAAGTTTTTTTGATAGCATTGATGAAATGTAGTTGATATCGTTTCTTCGGGAAGTGCACTGTATGCTCATTACCGTTGACATGGAAAGTGACATTGCCTTTGTTGCAATCTATAACAGCCCCTGCAGTGTTTAAAAAGGGTCTTCCGAGGATGACAGCCATGGCATCGTCCTCAGGAATATCCAAGATAACAAAGTCTGTTAAGATAGTGGTGTTAGCAACCACAACAGGCACATCCTTGCAAATGCCGATAGGGAAAGCAGTTGATTTGTCGGCCATTTGCAGAGAAATTTTAGTGGGTGTCAACTTATCCAGTTCAAGTCTACGATAAAGAGAGAAAGGCATAACACTAACACCGGCTCCAAGGTCACATAAGGCAGTTCTTACGTAGTTTCCTTTAATGGAGCAAGGTATAGTGGGCACTCCGGGATCACCAAGTTTCTTAGGAGTTCCACCTTTGAAAGTGTAATTGGCAAGCATGGTGGAGATCTCAAGATCTGGTATCTTCCGTTTATTAGCCACGATATCTTTCATGTACTTGGCATATGGAGACATTTTGAGCATATCAATTAACCGCATCTGCAGAAAGACATGTCTGATCATCTCAACAAAGCGCTCAAAATCCTCATCATCCTTTTTCTTGGATGGCTTAGGAGGAAAGGGCATGGGTGTCTGAACCCATGGCTCCCTTTCTTTACCATGCTTCCTAGCAGTGAAGTCATTCTTATCGTATCTCTTAGGTTGTGGGTTATCAGGATTAACCGTAGGTTCAATCTCGACATCCTTATCATCGCTAGGTTGAGCATTATTATGAACATCGCTGTCCATATTGTCACCATGTTCATGTTCATCACCAGATTGTGTTTCTGCATCAGACGCAGAAATGTCATTTGGTATTTCAGGTGTAACAGTATTTGGTGAACTGACATGTAGGTTTCTATCATCCTTCTTCTTCCTCTTCTTGGGATGACTGGGTGTGTCAGCATTAATTCCTTGAGAATCTTGATCAATTCTTTTAGGATGGCCTTCAGGATACAAAGGTTCTTGAGTCATTTTGCCTCCTCTAGTAATGACTCTGCCAGAGTTGTCATTTAATTCATTGAGCAAGTCATTCTGAGCTTTAAGTACTTGTTCTACCTGAGTAGTAATCATAGAGGCATGTTTACTCAGAAGCTTCAGATCATTGACATTTCTGTCTACACAAGCACTTAAATGACTATGCATACGAGTACTTTGTTCCAAATGTCTGGTAACATAATCATTGAAACTCTGTTGTTTGGCAACAAAGTTGTCAAATTCATCAAAGCATAGGCTAGCAGGTTTATCAAAAGGAATATCACTCTCATCAAACCTACGCAGAGAATTTACTTCTACTACCTGTATCGGGTTATCGAGACCATGTATCTCTTCGATATGTGGTAGATTTTTGACATCTTCAGATCTAATGCCTTTCTCTTGCATAGATTTCTTGGCTTCTTGCATATCTTTGGGACTGAGGAATAGAATACCTCTTTTCTTAGGAGTTGGCTTAGGCGGTGGTTCGGGAATAGTCCAAGCATTATCGTTGATCAAGATGTTATTCAGTAGGACCTCATCTTGTTCTACAGTTCGTTCCCTAAAAACACAACTGACACAACTGTCTAGGTGGTCTCTAGAAGCATCGGTAAGTCCGTTATAGAAGATATCAAGTATCTCGTTCTTCTGAAGAGGGTGATAAGGCAAAGCATTCTGTAGCTGGATGAGCCTCCCCCAATCTTGTGGGAGACTCTCTTCTTTGAGTTGAGCAAAGTTGTATATTTCCTGCAAGGCAGCTTGCTTCTTATGGGTAGGAAAATATTTCTCACGGAAGTAATAGACCATATCCTAGGGACTACTCATACATCCAGAAGCAAGAGAAGTGAACCACGCTTTAGCGTCATCCTTTAGAGAGAAAGGAAACAACTTAAGGATATAATAGTAGCGGATCTTCTCCTCACTAGTGTAAAGGGTGGCTATATCGTGTAGTTTGGTAAGATGGGCTACGACCGTCTCAGACTCATAACCGTGGAAAGGATCAGATTCGACTAGAGAGATTATCTCAGGGTCGACAGAGAATTCATAATCCTTATCGGTGATAAAGATAGGTGAAGTGGCAAACTTTGGGTCGTATTTCATCCTAGCTTTCACAGATTTTTCCTTCCACTTGAGAAGTAATTCTCAGCGTGGTAGGCATCCTTACACGCAAGAAAATCCTAAGCTATCTCTCCCTCCATAACATAACCCTCACATATATCAAGCAACTCATATCTAGGAGAGCTAGATCTAGTAGGAGCAAAAGCAGGTTCTATCTCAATAGTATCGACAGTTTCAGAAGCATCACGAGCATTGGCAGTAACTCTAGCAATATGAGCATCAAGGAATATCCCTAATGGCATATCAGGCAAAGTAGTATCTCTAGCAGTATCAAGCATAGAATCATCGGGCAAAATAGCATCTCTAGCATCATCAGGCAAAGCAGTATCAAGCATAGCATCATCAGGCAAAATAGCATCTCTAGCATCATCAGGCAAAGCAGTATCAAGCATAGCATCATCAGGCAAAATAGAATTTTTAGCATCATCAGGCAAAGCAGTATCAAGCATAGCATCTCTAGCAGTATCAGGCATAGCACCTCTAGCAGTATCATGCATAGCATCTCTAGGAGTATCAGGCATAGCATCTCTAGCAGTATCAGGCATAGCATCTCTAGCAGTATCAGGCATAGCATCATCAAGCACAGGCGACATATCAAGATTTCTAGCAGGAGGTGGTGTCGCAAACTTACTAATAACTGAAGGTGAATCAAGTGCAGAGCTAGATGGCAGTTCCTTACCTCCCCTCGTAGTTGAGGGCAAAACTTTGGTTCTTGGATCTTTCAGATTCTTCATAGTGATCAGCAGATATAAATCCCAAGTGACTCAGAGAATATAGATATCCTCCCCGACAACGGCGCCAGAAAAATGCTCTTGACGTGCAACTATTCCTGACCTGATGCCTCCACGGTAACGGAGCCAGAAAAGAGCTGCTCCCAATTGCTCAACAATAAGAAATTGTCTTGCAATAGCCCACCAGCGCGTGGGATCGAGGCAGTTTTCGAGGGTAGAGTATTCAACCCAAATTTGTTGGTTCGCGCGACGGAAGGAAAAGAATATTCTCCAGTATTAGCAGTTGAGGCGTTAGCTCAACCACACCTGAAAGATTAGTGTCTGCAATAAAAGTATCAGTAGCAAAGTAGTATGATAGCAACGGTGCCAGAAACGATCTGTTGACGAGGCAGACTATTCCTAACGGTTGTATTGGCGCCAGAAAAGTATTGTAGCAGGTAGCAGCAGTGTAACGAGTAACAACAGTGGCAAGGAACAACAGTAGTGACAACAGTAGCAAGTAGCAGTAGGGCAAAGCAGGTAACAACAGCAGCAAGTAACAGCAGCAGCAACAATAGTAACAGCTGCAGAGCAAAACAAGTAACACTAGCAATGGGACAAACTCGTAGGCAATGGATCGGTGATTTGTCGGATGACATTCATCATGCAACAGTTATAACACAGAGAGATATGCGGCTAGCTCCCGTTGGTCAATGTGATGTAGGCATGCATTCCATGTGTAGTCATACATGCTTAGGGAAAAGAACTTGCATGACATCTATTGTCCATCCCTCCCGTGGTAGCGGGGTCCAAATGGATACTACAGGATATTAGGGTTCTCCTTTTAATAAAGAACCGGAACAACGCATTAGAACTAGGTGAACACATGAACTCCTCAAACTATGGTCATCATCGAGAGTGGTTCCGGTTATTGTCACTCCGAGGTTGCCGGATCATAACGCATAGTAGGTAACTACAACTTGCAAGGTCGGATCTAAAACACACATATATTGGCGACAACATAACAATTTCAGATTTGAAATCATGGCACTCGGGCCCTAGTGAGAAGCATTAAGCATGGCAAAGTAGTAGCAACATCAATCTCAGAACATAGTGGATACTAGGGATAAATCCCCGTCAAAACTAACTCGATTACATGATAGATCTCATCCTACTCATCACCGCCTAGCGAGCCTATGAATAGATTCCTCACGAACGATGAAGAGCTTCATGGAATTGGAGAGGGAAGAAGGTTGATGATGATGATGGCGACGATTTCCTTGATCCGGAGCCCAAAACGGACTCCAGATCTGCCCTCCAGATGAAGAACGGGATGTGGCGGCGCCTCTGGATCGAACACGCGATGAAATCTTCTCTCCAGATTTTTTCCGGGACGAAAGGTAATAAATAGCGCTGGAATTGGGGGCGGCAGAGCCACGTGGGCCCCACAAGCTTGGTAGCCGCCACCAGGGGGGAGGCCGCGGCTACAGGGCTTGTGGCCCACTGGCCCATCCCCTCCAGTGGATCTTTGCGCAGGTATTTTTCATATTTTTTAGAAATATTCTCCGTAAATTTTCAGGACATTCCGAGAACTTTCATTTCTACACAAAAAAACACCATGGCAATTCTGCTGAAAACAACGTCAGTCTGGGTTAGTTCCATTCAAATCATGCAAATTAGAGTCCAAAACAAGGGCAAAAGAGTTTGGAAAAGTAGATACGATGGAGACGTATCAGGTAGTACTACTCATGGAGCGATAGTAAATAATTACTACCGCTCTTAGAGCGGTACTACCACTATGCAAGCGGTACTACCGCTGACACCAGCGGTACTACCGCTGGCTTATTTGCATAAACATCAAAGATGGGAATGGTGATCCACTGTAGCTAGGGAAAAGATGTTGCACTAAATGTGTACATGATGATTCCACCCAAACCTTTGTGACGCGGACCCCCTCTTAATACTACGGCTTTCCTACGACTCAAATCCACCAAAGAGAAACATAGAAAGCAACCGTCTTCGAGAGATTCCGAGGGGCATCGAATCGTCTTGTGCCTAGATATGAATTATATGAAATGCTCAATGCACACGATTAGTCCGCACAGGCATTGTCATCAATCACTAAAACCACTTAGGGAGAAATATGCCCTAACAGGTGTGCCCGGTGCCTGTGAAAACAGCTCATGGTAGTCCTACGAGGAACGACCCCGTCACGAGAGTGAACACACCAATCTCGCCACTAGTAATGTGGGCTCTCTTCTAGCATCGACCAAAGTAATCGACAAGGCTCCATCCAAAAGGGGTATCGTGGTCGCACATGTAAGGTTGAGATGGTCAACAAATCTTAATCTAATCCCATTTTCGAAACCACTCACACCAAATCTTTTCTCGGTACACGACTTCTTCCTCAAGTGGTCACCCATTCTCACACCTTGTCCCTCGGGCATTAGGGTCACCCGATGGGGTTTTCGAAAATCCTCAAAAATCATTTCTTCCACTGTCTCATGCATAATCCTAGCTATTTCCCACCCGCACGACCCTCATAGGTGGTAGGGTCATGCTCATATGCAAGTCTCAACAAGGGTTTTGTCGGGGACAACCCACCAAGGTGGTCATCGACTCATCATGAATCAATTGTAATAGAATATAGTGCTACATGTCATGCAAAAATAAATGGTTTCTTAGACATGGTCAAAGGGCTGCTTGCCTTGCTCAACAAAGTCTCCAGGGTCTTCAAAATCTTCTGGTCCAAGTCCTTCGTGAGCAATGCAATCTATTGTCGCACTAATAACGGGCAAAAATAAGCACACCATAAAACAGGACAAATAATTTTCTCAGAATAATGTCACCCTATTTTTGTAAAATACTAGGGTGATTGTAAGAAATGTAAAAATAGCTAGGTTTTATTTTTGAGGTGTAAAAAGTTGTGAAAAACATTTTAAGAGAAGGTTAAAATGTTTAAAACTAGGTTTTAAAATAAAACCGTGTATCAAAGTTACACAACTGATGTTACTAAATACTACACATTTTTAGAATATTTGTGGTGAAAGAATAAATGCATTTGCACGCATATTGGCTTCTCTGGATTTTTTCCAAAACACAAGGAAAAAGAAAAGCAAAAATGGCCATGTGCCCTATTGGGCAATAGCCGGCTGGCCAACCCGGCCCAGCTGGCGAAGCCAGCCCACGCGAGGCATGGCGCGCACGCCATTAGGTTTAAGCCCGACGCACGGGGCCAAGCGGCCATTGAGAGAGAGGGGGAGAAGCGGGAACGAGGAGAGGCAGGGGAAAGGCTCATGACTGGGGCTCACTGGCAGGTCATCGTCAACCTATGTCCAGGGAGGCAGCGGTGCTCACCGGCGACGATTCCGGCGATGGTGAGAGCAACGAAGGGCAGGAATGGAATCAGGAGGCAGTCGCCGATCTGGTGGTGGTCGTGGGAGTCGCCTATCTGGGGGTGGTCGCGGGAGCCGCCGGAGTGGAGGGAATTGCTGGCGAAGAGGTCCCGCTGCGGAGGAGCCCCAAGAGGTGATCGAACATGGCGCTCCAGGCTGCAAAAACACGGGAAATGGGGGGAAAAGCATCAGCAACCCGCTGCAGTTCTGGAGGGAGAAAGAGAATGGCCGGATATGCCACCTACCATGGGAATTGACGGCGGCTCGAATCGGCAACGCCGAGCTTGATTCCTAGCACTAAGAGTGGGAATAGAGTGGAGTGGTGCAAGGAGGTGATTGGGGTTGGGTGAGAGTGGAAGGGAAGGAGAGGGAGGCTTGCGGCCTTTAAATAGGCGCGGTCACGGTGCACTGAAGGTTTGGTGCGCCGACGTGCTTAGGGTCGAGGCCAGGGGGTATGGTAGAGAGATTGGGAGGGTGTGAGGTGTTCCTTAGGTTAGTCCAGGGCGAGGGAAGAGAAGAGGAGGAGTGGGGTGGCCTGTGTGTGCGAGGCCTGGGCAGGATGGAACACGCGATGGGGAGGCCATTGGAGAGCGAGAGAGGAGGGGGGCGACAGGTGAGAAGGTTGCGTATGCCCACACGCCTTGACTAGCGCGAGGGGAGGCTCGAGGTGGTCGGCAGTGTTGGGTAGAGGGCGGCTACAGTGCGGCTGGGAACTGTGGCGTGCTCAGAATTCCCAAATTGCATGCCAAGTATGCCATCCACGACTTTTGCGCGGCCAAGCATGTCCAGGGGGTCAAGGGGGGAATAAACAAGTGGGCATAGGCTTTGTATGCTATGGAGATTCGACAAACAGAGAGAGGAGTGGAGAGGGGGATTAGAACTTGCTGTCCACGAGGAGATTTGGGGGTTTTACCCCACAAATAATTGAGCTATGGCCATGGGAAATTTACTGTGGTAAGAAGCATCACTAGGAGGAGGTGTGGTAGAAAAATGAAGTGAAGGAGATGAGTAAAGGTGGTGAAAGTAGCAACTTTACTAAACTACCAGAAGGTGTTTGATGATTGCTTGGGCAAGTTACACATACCCAAGAATTGACAAAATCAGATTCGTGATGACTTTGGTGACCAAACCAAGTCCCACAAACGCATAACTTGGTGTAGCAGCCTTATTTGGGGGCTGATACATCTCAAACGTATCTATAATTTTTGATGGTTTCACGCTGTTATCTTGCTTTCTTTGTGTGTTTTATGTACCTTTTTATATCTTTTTGGGACTAACTTATTAATTCAGTGCCAAGTGCCAGTTCCTCATTTTCCGTGTTTTTGACTCTTTCCAGATCTGATTATGGAACGGAGTCTAAACGGAATAAAAACCCCAAAATGATATTTTCCCAAACGAAAGAAGACCAGGGAGCCTTTGGGCCAAGCCAGGTGGGCCCCAGGGAGCCCACAAGCTCCCACCACGCCACCAGGGGGGAGGCAGCGGTGGGCAAGCTTGTGGCCACCCTAGCCGCCCCCAGACCTAGATCTTGCGCCTATATTTTCCCAAATGTTCCGCAAAAAATCAGGGAGCCTCGAAAATACTTTTCCGCCGCCGCAAGCTTCCGTTTCCGCGAGATCTCATCTGGAGACCCTTCCTAGCACCCTGCCGGAGGGGACTTTGGAGGTGGAGGGCTTGTTCATCATCATCATAGCCCCTCCAATGACTCGTGAGTAGTTCACTTCAGACCTACGGGTCCGTAGTTAGTATCTAGATGGCTTCTTCTCTCTCTTGGATCTTCAATACAAAGTTCTCCATGATCTTCATGGAGATCTATCCGATGTAATCTTCTTTGGCGGTGTGTTTGTCGAGATCCGATGAATTGTGGACTTGTGACCAGATTATCTATGATATATATTTGAGTCTTTACTGATTTCTTATATGCATGATTTGATATCCTTGTAAGTCTCTCCGAGTCTTGGGTTTTGTTTGGCCGACTAGATCTATGATTCTTGCAATGGGATAAGTGCTTGGTTTTGGGTTCTGCCATGTGGTGACCTTTCCCAGTGACAGTAGGGGCAGCAAGGCACACATCAAGCAGTTGCCATCAAGGGTAAAAAGATGGGGTTTTCATCATTGGTTTGAGATTATCCCTCTACATCATGTCATCTTGCTTAAGGCGTTACTCTGTTCTTATGGACTTAATACACTAGATGCATGCTGGATAGCGATCGACGTGTGGAGTAATAGTAGTAGATGCAGAAAGTATTAGTCTACTTGTTTCCGACGTGATGCCTATAGAAATAATCATTGCATAGATATGGTCACGACTCTGCACATTTCTATCAATTGCTCGACAGTAATTTGTTCACCCACTGTCTACTTGCTTTCATGAGAGAAGCCACTAGTAAACACTACGGCCCCCGGGTCTATTCACATCCATCATTTACATCTCCGCTTTTACTTTGCTTTGTTACTTTGTTGCTTTCAGTTCTTACTTGGCAAACAATCTATAAGGGATTGCCAACCCCTTCATAGCGTTGGGTGCAAGCTTTTGTGTTTGTGCAGGATCTTGAGATACTCTTCCGCCGGATTGATAGCTTGGTTCTCAAACTAAGGGAAATACTTACCGTCGTTGTGCTACATCACCCTTTCCGCTTCGAGGGAACACCAACGCAAGGCTCCAAGGCCACGGGGGAAATGCTTTGCATACTTGCCTAGGAAGTCCCTTAGGGCGTAGCCGTAGCTGAAGGATTCCTGGTGTCGTTGACACAACTAATTCCTAGCGCCGTTGCAAGGGATACACAGCAGAACAATCTGAAGTATTTTTGGCCCGCTTCTGGGGATCTTTTTGAGGTAGCAGAAGTATTTCTGGCGCCGTTGCCGGGGATACACAGCTGACATTAGAAGTATTTCTGGCGCCGTTGCCGGGGAGGAGAAATTAAGATCTATCCAAGTAGGTCTCACATACTCTTCTCTTGCATTTACTTTTGTTGCCAGTTGCCTCTCGTTTTCCTCTCCCCCACTTCACATTTGCCGTTTTCATTCGCCTTTCTCCTTCGCCGTTTTCTTTTGCCCTTGCCGTTTTCCTTTGCCGGTTTCTTGCTTGCTTGTGTGCTTGTTTGTTTGTTGAAGACATCATGTCTGAAAACACCAAACTTTGCGACTTCTCGAGCACTAATAATAATGATTTTATTAGTACTCTGATTGCTCCCTCAACTAGTGCGGAATCGTATGAAATCAACGCAGCTTTGCTGAATCTTGTTATGAAAGAGCAATTCTCTAGCCTTCCTAGTGAAGATGCCGCATCCCATCTCAATACCTTCATTGAGCTTTGTGATATGCAAAAGAAAAGAGATGTGTATAATGACGTGATTAAGTTGAAACTTTTTCCTTTCTCGTTGCGAGATCGCGCAAAAACTTGGTTTTCTTCTTTGCCTAAAAATAGTATCCATTCTTGGGATAGGTGCAAAGATGCTTACATATCCAAGTATTTTCCGCCGGCTAAGATCATCTCCTTATGTAATGATATCATGAATTTCAAGCAACTTGATCATGAACATGTTGCACAATCTTGGGAGAGGATGAAGCTTATGATTAGAAATTGTCCCGCTCATGGCTTGAGTTTGTGGATGATTATACGAATCTTTTACGCTGGCTTGAATTTCGCTTCTCGCAATATCTTGGACTCCGCCTCAGGTGGAACGTTCATGGAAATCACGTTAGGAGACGCTACAAAACTCCTAGACAATATCATGACCAACTACTCTCAGTGGCACACTGAAAGGTCGCCTGCTAGCAAAAAGGTGCACGCTGTAGAATAAATTAACTCGCTTAGTGCTAAGATGGACGAGTTGATGAATTTGGTTTCTAGTAGAAACGCTACCGTAGATCCTAATGACATGCCATTATCTTCTTTGATTGAGAGTAGCAACGCTAGTTTGGACGTGAATTTTGTTGGTAGGAACAATTTTGGCAACAACAATGCTTTTAGAGGAAACTATGTTCCTAGGCCTTTTCCTAGTAACTCCTCTAACAATTATGGCAATTCCTACGGCAACACTTATGGAAATCATAAAAAATTACCCTCTGATCTAGAGAGTAATATCAAAGAGTTCATCAACTCTCAATTTTTTTTCAATGCGTCCATAGAGGAAAAACTACTTAAAATAGACGATTTGGCTAAGAGCGTTGATAGGATGTGTTGTGATATTGATGCTTTGATAGTTAGATGCGCTCCTACCAAGATCAACTTGGATGAAACTTTGAAAGCTATGCGTATCTCCATGAATGAGAGCAAAGAAAGAACCGCCCAAATTCGCGCTAGACATGAATGGTTTAAAAGGGTGCATTCTAGTGATGCAAATCACGAAGATCTTAAAGTGCTTGGTGTGTCTCCTCTTGAATCTTTGTTTTCGCGTGTCAAACCTACTTATGGAGGGGCTGGATATGAATCCACTTTGGTTGAAAAACGCCCCAATGATTCGGAGTCCACCTATCTTGATGATAAAGGTGTGGAGAGTAGAGTAGAAGAAGTCAAAATTTTGGGTAGTAATGAAACTCCCACTTTGGATTTCAAGGAATTCAATTATGATAATTGATCCTTGTTTGAATGCATTTCTTTGATGCAATCCATTGCAAACTCTACACATGCTTATATCCAAAGCAAAGCCTTTACCGCATATCGTAGATGCTATGATGAAATCTCTTGAAGAGAAGCTCGAACTAGAAGTCTCGATACCTAGAAAACTTCATGATGAATGGGAACCTACTATCAAAATCAAGATCAAAAACTATGAGTGCAATGCTTTGTGTGATTTGGGTGCTAGTGTTTCCGCGATTCCAAAGTCTTTATGTGATATTCTTTGTTTTCATGAGATTGAAGAGTGTTCTCTTAATTTGCATCTTGCAGATTCTACTGTTAAGAAGCCCATGGGGAGGGTCGATGATGTTCTTATTATTGCAAATAAGAACTATGTACCCGTGGATTTCATTGTACTTGACATAGATTGCAATCCTTCATGTCCCATTATTCTTGGTAGACCTTTCCTAAGGACTATTGGTTCTATCATCGATATGAAGTAAGGGAATATTAGATTTCAATTTCCCTTAAATAAGGTCATGGAGCACTTTCCTAGAAAGAAAATAAGATTGCCTTATGAATCTATTATGAGGGCTACCTATGGTTTGAGCACCAAAGATGACTATACGTGATTCCATCACTTTCGCCTAGCTAAGGGCGTTAAACAAAAGCGCTTTTTGGGAGGCAACCCAACGAATCTATCATTTTTCTTTCTGTTTTGTGTTTTTCACACTTTCATAATTCTGTTATGATTGTGTTTTTTTGTGTTTATTTTTGCATTTGTGCCAAGCAAAACTGTTATGATTAGTCTTGAGGATGATCGTTTGGTCATGCTGGGAAAGACAGAAACTTTTTGCTCACGAAAAGATTTTTTTTTTCTGTAAGAACTTTTGAGTTGATTCTTTTTTCTGCTGATTTCCACGCAAATTCTTCAGACCGTCGTAATTTTTCAGAATTTTTGAAGTACCATAGGTATACGAAACATACACATTGCTACAGACTGGTCTACTGTTGAGAGATTCTGTTTTTGTTTTGTTGGTTGCTTATTTTGATGAAACTATGGATAGTATCGGGGGGTATTAGCCATGGAAGATTGAAAGTACAGTAACCCAACATCAGCACAAGTAGAATTTGAGTTTGCTACAGTACCTAAGGAAGTGGTGATTTGCTTTCTTGTACTAATGTTATTACGAGTTTCTGTTTAAGTTTCGTGTTGTGATGTTTTCAAGTTTTGGGTGAAGTTCTTATGGACGAAAAGATAAAGAGTGTCCAGAGATCAAGCTTGGGGATGCCCAAGGCACCCCAAGAGATTCAAGGATGCCGTAAAAGCCTAAGCTTGGGGATGCCTCGGGAAGGCATCCCCTCTCTCGTCTTCAATCCATCGGTAACGTTACTTGGGGCTATATTTTTATTCACCACATGTTATGTGTTTTTGCTTGGAGCGTCTTGTATCGTAGGAGTCTTTTATTTTTGTTGTATCACAATCATCCTTGCTGCACACCTATCGAGAGAGACATGCACACACCATGATTTTGTCGAGCTTCGCTTATATCTTTTGGTAGACAATTCAGCTCACATGTGCTTCACTTATATCTTTTGAGATAGATACTTTTGCTCTATGTGCTTCACTTATATCTTTTAGAGAGCAGCGGTGCGTGGCTTGGTAGTAGATCTATTCTTTGAAAGTAGTCTCAAAAGGGGTAGTTATCCAAAGGGATATGAAAACTTCCACCTTCATGTGCATTGAATAGTTAGAGAAGTTTGATTCATCTCAATAAGTTTTGAGTTGTGGTTATGGTAATATTGAAGTCATGCTAGTAAGGTGTTGTGGATCTAGAAATACTTGTGTTGAAATTAGTGATTACCTTAGCATTCACGTATGGTGAACCGCTATGTGATGAAATCTGAGCATGATTAGTATATTGATTGTCATCCTTTGCGTGGCGGTCGGGATCGCGTGATGGTTTATACCTACCAACCCTTCCCCTAGGAGTATGCGTTGAATGCTTTGTTTCGATTACTCATAAAACTTTTGCAACAAGTATATGAGTTCTTCATGACTAATGTTGAGTCCATGGTTTAGATGCACTTTCACCTTCCACCATCATTATCTTCTTAGTGTCGTGCAACTTTCGCCGGTGCACAAAACACACCATTAGCCTTCCTCAAAACAGCCACCATACCTACCTACTATGGCTTTTTCAAAGTCATTCCGAGATATATTCCCATGCAACTACTACCATGATATGTGCCACCACGTCTACATTGCCTTTGCACGATCGTAAGATAGCTAGCATGATGTTTCCATTGATGTCTATGCCATGCTAGATCATTGCCACGGTACACTAATGAAGGCATTCCATATAGAGTCATAGTTGCTCTAAGTTTTGAGTTGAAAGTGTGATGATCATCATTATTGGAGCATTGTCCCATGTGAGGACATAAAAGAGGCCAAAGAAGCCCATAAAAAAAGAGGCCAGAGAGCCCACCAAAATAAAAAAAAATGAGAGAAAAAGAGAGAAGGGACAATGCTACCACTTTTTCCACACTTGTGCATATTGAGCACCATGATCTTCATGATTGAGAGTCTCTCGTTTTGTCACCACCATATAGTTACTGGGAAATTCTCATTATATAACTTGGCTTGTATATTCCAATGAGAGGCTTCCATAAAATTGCCTTCGGTCTTCGTGAGCAAGCAAGTTGGATGCACACCCACTAGTTTCCTTTAAGAGCTTTCACATACTTGTAGCTCTAGTGCATAATTTGTATGGCAATCCCTACTTATTCACATTGATATCTATTAATGAGCATCTCCACAGCTCATTGATATGCCTAGTTAATGTGACTATCTTCTCCTTTTTGTCTTGCAACCTCCACCACATTCCACACCATCTATAGTGCTATAACCATCGCTCACGCTCATGTATTGCATGAGAGTTGAAAATGTTTGAGAAAGTAAAGGTGTGAAACAATTACTTGGCCAATACCGGGGTTGTGCATGATTTAAATTTGTTGTGCAATGATGATAGAGCATAGCCAGACTATATGCTTTTGTAGGGATAACTTTCTTTTGGCTTTGTTATTTTGAAAGTTCATGATTACCTTGCTAGTTTGCTTGAATTATTATTGTTTCCACGTCAATAGAAAACTTTTGTTTTGAATCTAATGGATCTGAACATTCACGTCACATAAGAGGAATTACAAAGGATACCTATGCTAGGTAGCATGAAAGCATCAAAAATTCATTCTTATCACTTCCCTACTCGAGGACGAGCAGGAGTTAAGCTTGGGGATGCTTGATACGTCTCAAACGTATCTATAATTTTTGCTCGTTTCACGCTGTTATCTTGCCTTCTTTGTATGTTTTATGTACCTTTTTATATCTTTTTGGGACTAACTTATTAATTCAGTGCCAAGTGCCAGTTCCTGTTTTTTCCTTGTTTTTGACTCTTTTCAGATCTGATTTTGGAACGGAGTCCAAACGGAATAAAAACCACGAAACGATTTTTCCCGAACGAAAGAAGACCAGGGAGACTTTGGGCCAAGCCAGGTGGGCCCCAGGGAGCCCACAAGCTCCCGCCACGCCACCAGGGGGAGGCGGCGGTGGGCAAGCTTGTTGCCACCCTGGTCGCCCCCTGACCTAGATCTTGCACCTATAAATTCCCAAATATTCCGCAAATAATCAGGGGAGCCTCGAAAATACTTTTCCGCCGCCTCAAGCTTCCGTTTCCGTGAGATCTCATCTGGAGACCCTTCCCTACACCCTGCCGGAGGGGACTTCGGAGGTGGAGGGCTTCATCATCATCATCATCATCGCCCCTCCAATGACTCGTGAGTAGTTCATTTCAGACCTACGGGTCCGTAGTTAGTAGCTAGATGGCTTCTTCTCTCTCTTGGATCTTCAATACAAAGTTCTCCATGATCTTCATGGAGATCTATCCGATGTAATCTTCTTTGGCGGTGTGTTTGTCGAGATCCGATGAATTGTGGACTTGTGATCAGATTATCTATGATATATATTTGAGTCTTTGCAGATTTCTTATATGCATGATTTGATATCCTTGTAAGTCTCTCCGAGTCTTGGGTTTTGTTTGGCCAACTAGATCTATGTTTCTTGCAACGGGAGAAGTGATTGGTTTTGGGTTCTCCCATGTGGTTACCTTTCCCAGTGACAGTAGGGGCAGCAAGGCACACATCAAACAGTTGCCATCAAGGGTAAAAATATGGGGTTTTCATCATTGGTTTGAGATTATCCCTCTACATCATGTCATCTTGCTTAAGGCGTTACTCTGTTCTTATGGACTTAATACACTAGATGCATGCTGGATAGCGGTCGACGTGTGGAGTAGTAGTAGTAGATGCAGAAAGTGTCGGTCTACTTGTTTCCGACGTGATGCCTATAGAAATAATCATTGCATAGATATCGTCACGACTCTGCACAGTTCTATCAATTTCTCGACAGTAATTTGTTCACCCATCGTCTACTTGCTTTCATGAGAGAAGCCACTAGTAAACACTACGGCCCTCGGGTCTATTCACATCCATCGTTTACATCTCCGCTTTTACTTTGCTTTGTTACTTTGTTGCTTTCAGTTATCACTTGGAAAACAATCTATAAGGTATTGACAACCCCTTCATAGCGTTGGGTGCAAGCTTTTGTGTTTGTGCAGGATCTTGAGATACTCTTCCGCCGGATTGATACCTTCGTTCTCAAAATGAGGGAAATACTTACCGTCGCTGTGCTACATGACCCTTTCCGCTTCGAGGGAACACCAACGCAAGGCTCCAAGGCCACGGGGGAAATCCTTTGCATACTTGCCTAGGAAGTCCCTTAAGGCGTAGCCGTAGCGAAGGATTCCTGGTGCCGTCGACACAACTACTTCCTAGCGTCGTTGCAAGGGATACACAGTAGAACAATCAGAAGTATTTCTATCCCGCTGACGGGGATCTTTTTGAGGTAGTAGAAGTATTTCTGGCTCCGTTGCCGGGGATACACAACTGACATCAGGGGCCTATATCACCTATGCAAAATTTGAGATCATTTGGATAAACTTGGTAATGTAAAGTTGCTCAAGTTTGGTTCTGGACTAGAAGGGATTTGGGGATTTTAGGTGAACTAAATCAACTTGCATTGAGATGAAGTTTTGCAGGGTCACGACATATACCATGGGTGACTTGCTAGACTTTTCTTGGAATTTATTGAGAATATTTGCTTTAAAAATATTTCAAAAGCTTGAAATAGGCAGAAAGGGTTTGAAGGGGTTTTGTCCAATATTTTGAACATGACCATGTGTTGAAACTCATATGTATGGAAAATATATGTCCACTGAGTTTCCCTAAATTTTCTCAAGTATTTTTAAGGCAAGAAAATATATTTTCCCTATGAAATACTATTTTTGGCCTCAAAAAGGGTGTTTAAATAAAATAGGAAAATAACTTTTAAAATAAATATTTTCTGATTTTGGGAAGTCATTTTGATAATAGAATCAAAATAAAATCTTTGGGGTAAAACATCCTTCCTAAATTAAGGACTTTTATTGCAAATCCCAATTCAGGGGTTTTGAAACTTCAAAATAAATAAATGACCTTTTGTTGAGATAACATTTTTATAAAAGTAGCTTCTCGTTCTATACACATGGCATGGTCCTTGAGCAAGGGTTTGGATCAAGGATAGGAAGTTTTTCGAGAGAAGAATAACTTTGGTGACTTAGCACACAATCAATCACACAAGCATTTGCAATCAAAACAACCATCACATGCGACCAAAAAGTTTTAATTGGCTCCAAATTTTGCAAAAACATAATGTGGCAAAGTGGTACAAACACAGTGTGTGATAGCATGCGTGCAATACTTTGATTTGTGATAATACTAACAAAACTTTGTAATAAGTATATGAGTTCTTCATGACTACTGTGACACCATGGACATATGCAATCTCACCTCTTCAAATTTTCTGGCCTCTTCGGTACTGTGCATAGCCCATTCCCACCTCAAGGATTGGTGCAACTTTCACGGGTGGATCCAAACCCCGTGACATGACATGCTCTATTGCACACAAACCTTTTAATATCCTTCTCAAAACAGCCACCATGCCTACCTATCATGGCATTTCCATAGCCATTCCAAGATATATTGCCATGCAAATGCCATCGTCAGTTCACATGACTAGTTCGTACATCATCATATTTCCTTGCGTGATCATATAGAGTTGACATAGTATTTGTGGCCAAGCCATCGATCATTATAGCATTTGTGCCAAAGCCACCATCATCGTATGCTGAATACATGTCACACTAGATCATTGCACATCCTGGTACACTCGTAGAGGAATTCATAATAGAGTCATGTCATTTCATAGTTCATCATATCGAGTTGTCAATGAGTTGTATGTAAATAAAAGTGTGATGATCATCATTATTAGATTATTTTCCCAATGAGAAAATAAAAATTGTGGGGGGGGGGCAAATGAGCCCACCATGAAAAAATGATGAATGAGAGAAAAAGAGAAAAGGGACTTTGCTACTATCCTTTACCACACTTGTGCCTCAAAGTGGTACCTTGTTCTTCATATGGAGAGTCTCATGTTATATCATTCATATGCTAGTGGAAATCACTTTTTAATAAACTTGGCTTCTATATTCCGGTGACACGCTTTCTCAAATGCTCGAGGTCTTCATGAGAAAGCAAGTTGGATGACGTCTCCAACTTATCTATAATTTTTGATTGTTCCATGTTGATATATTATCATTCTAGGATACTTTTGGAGTATTTATATACTAATTTATATTATTTTTGAGCACTAACCTATTGACCCACTACCCAGTGCAAGTTGTTGTTTTCTGCATGTTTTTCACTTTCAGGTTTTCCATACCAAACGAAGTCCAATTGCCCTCAAACTATTTGGTGATTTTGTTCTGGACCAAAAGAAGACCAACGACCATTAGAAGAAGGCTGGAGGCCTCACGAGTGGCCCACAAGCCAACAGGGCACGGCCTGGGGGGGTGCCCTAATGGCTTGTGCCTCCCTCGTGGCCCTCCCAACTCCGTTCTCTGCCCTATAAATTCTCATCTACCCTAAAACATCAGAGGGAGTGTCAAAACACTTTTTATGCCACCGCAAGTCTTTGTTCCGACGGGAGGCCATCTAGAGCTCTGTTCCGACACCCTGCTAGAGGGGGGATCAATCATGGAGGGCCGCTAGATCAACCTTGCTACCCTCATGGTGAAGTGTGACTAGTTCACCACAGACCTACGGGTCCATGGTAGTACCTAGATGGCAATCTCTCTCTCTCTCTTTTGATCTTCAATACAATGATCATCGCATCTTTGCTTTGACCCACATGATGTAATTCACTGTTGTGCGGTGCGTTTGTTGGGATCCGATTAATTGTGGGTTTATGTTCAGATTATTCATGATAAATATTTGAGTCTTCTCTGGAATCTTATATGATTATTATGTGCATGATTATGATACCTTCGTAATTCTCTTCGATCTACTGGAATACTTTGGCTAACTAGATTGATATTTCTTTAGTGAGAGAGGTGCATTGTGGTAGGTTCAACTTGGGGAATTTCTATACCCCAACAATAGAAGGGGACAATATGCCACTTTGTGTTGCTAGTACTAAGGATACAATAATGGGGTTTATTCATATTGATTGAATTTACTTTGTCTACATCATGCCATCTTTCTCCAAGCATTACTCTGTTTCACTTAATACTCTAGATGCATGATGGATAGCAGTCGATGAGGGAAGTAATAGTAATAGGTGCAGCTAGGATTCAGCCTATTGTTTATGGACGTGACGCCTCTATACACATGATCATTTTCATGAAAACCGCATAACTATCCACTTTTCTGTCAATTGCCCAACAGTAATTTGTCTACCCATCGTATGTTATTTCCCATGAAAGATGCCACTAGGCCCCCCGAGTCTATTCACAACATATTGATAAAACATTCAATACCTTGCTGCCAATTATTTATTTTCTTTTTATTTTGTAATTTACAATTATCTACAACTATGTACACACCTCACTTGCTTGCATATAACAAGACAAGAGGACTGACAACCCTCTTGCCCGCGTTGGGTGCAAGTTGTTTGTTCTTTTGTGTGCAGACGCTGAAGAGGGTTGTGGTTTATATTCCTATTGGATTAATAAACCTTGGTTTCATAATTGAGGGAAATACCTACCCACATTACGCTGCGATAATCCATTCGTCTTCGCGGAAAACCTAACACAAATCACAAGTATCAACGTCCAAAGCCGCCCGCCATGGGTTCTACTAGTTGTTTGCCCAAGCGGACGCCAAGGAGCTGGTCAAAAAATGCAACGGTTGCCAACCTTCAAGGCGCGAAGCCACCAGACGGCCGCCGCCCTCCAAACCATCCAGCTCACATGGCGCTTTGCCGTCTGGGGCCTGGACATGTTGGGCCCATTCAAGACCACCGGGGCGGCGTGACACATCTCTTGGTGGTCGTCGAAAAATTCATGAAGTTGATCGAGGCCAAGCCGATCAAGAAGTTCGACGAACCGACGGTCGTCAAGTTCATTGATACGTCTCTAACGTATCTATAATTTTCTATTGTTCCATGCTATTATATTATCATTCTAGGATACTTTTTGAGTAATTATTTACCAATTTATATTACTTTTGAGCACTAACCTATTAAACCGGTTCCTAGTGCCAGTTCCTATTTTTTGTGTTTTTTGTTTTGTAGAAATTGCATATCAAACGAAGTCCAAATGCGATAAAAATTTACAGAATTTTTTTCTCAAAATATATGTGAATTTTGGGAGTTGGAACCAATGCAAGACGGTGCCCGAGGGCCCCACAAGCTAACTGGGCGAGACCTGGAGGGTCGCGCCCTAATAGCTTGTGGCCATCCCTTAAGTTGGTTGATGCTCTCCTTCTTATGCAAGGACGATATTTTTGTGATAAAAATACACTCAAAATTGTAGGCCGATCGGAGTTACAGATCTCCGGATATTTAAGAAACGGTGAAGGGCGAGAAAACACAAGCGAAAACAAGAGAGAAATAGAGAGAGAGATCCTATCCTGGAGTGGCTGCTCCCCTCCGAGTGTCATGGCAGCCATGGACCAGAGGAGAAATCCTCCTCCCACCGAGGGAGGAGGCCAAGGAAGAAAAATAAGGAGGGCGCTCTCTTCCCCTCTCTCCCGGGGGCGCCGAAGCGCCGCCGGGGCAACCCTCGTGACGACAATCCACACCAACAACTTCACCGTGATCACCATCAAATCTCTCCCCCTCTTTTCAGCAGTGTAAAACCTCTTCTCCCGGCTGGAATCTCTACTTAGACATGGTTCTTAATGATGTATATTATTATCCAATGATGTGTGGCTATCCTATTATGTTTGTGTAGATTTGTTTTGTCCTACGGATTAATCGTGGTATGATGTTATTGATATGAGTTGTATAATGATAGGGTGCTGTCCTAAGGTGCCTTCCGTGAGGTGCACACATGAAGGAATCCCGTTGGAGGGTTTGCAACATGTTCAAAATTTTCTTATAGTGGGTGGCTAGAGTGAGAAAAGCTTACACCCGAGTAAGGGAGTTGTTTGCATATGGGAGTAAACATGACTTGATGTTTATTGCTATGGTTGGGTTTACCTCAATGATTTCTAGTAGTTGTAGATGCTTGCTAGTGGTTCAATCATAAGTGCATATGACCCAATTACACAAAGTGTGTTAGTGTATGCCTCTCCCTCATTTGCATATGATAAGTATCTATCATGTTATATTCAAATGCCTATGGACAATCTTTCTCTTGCGTTACACAAAAAATCTTTATAATAAACAACTAAGTAAATTAATATTTATTAAAAACCAGGACCTAACTCTATTTTTGTGTTTTTATTTTTTTGCAAAACTATCTATTACACCTACTAAGTACTTCTAGTTTCTTTCATGCAAAGTAGTTTCATACTTGTTCTAGTTAAAGTAAGTGTTAGTGTCCGTAGAGTTGTATCTATGGTCAATAGAACTTGAGAGAATATTAATTCTACCTTTAGCTCCTTGCTAGGTTCAACACTCTTACTTATAGAAAAAGGCTACAAATGATCCCCTACATTTGTGGGTTATCAAGACCATTTTCCGGCGCCGTTGCCGGGGATCAATAGCGTAGTGGGATATATTCTCGTGTTTGCTTGTTTGATTTATCACTAAGTAATTTTTCTTTTCTGTTATTAATTTTTTTATATCTTTAATAATGGATATGGAGATGGAGATGGGGAACCTCCTAAAATCCTCGATGATGGTTATGTGAAACGCATTAGTTACAACTTTGATAATCCTCCTAATTCATCTGCAGGATAACAAACCCAAAACCAGAGAGTGGTTTCTTGACAGTGGGTGTACAAATCACATGACTGGTGATAGAATCGTATTGATGAATATCCCATTGACTCCGTCACCACTGAAACATATCACCTACACTGACAAAGTTAAATGCAAGGTATTGGGACTCAGTAAGGTAGCTATATCTAAGGACCGACACATGGAAAAAGTCATGCTTGTCGAATCCCTTCGGTTTCACCTCATGTCAGTCTCAATGCTTTGTGATCTTGATATGATTGTCATCTTTGCAAAATATGGATGCGTGGTCATCATGGAATGTGACAAATCCACAGTCTTCGAAAGATTTAGGAGAGGGGACTTGTATATTGTTGATTTCTCTACAGGTCCTCAGTCGACCACGTGTCTACTTGCAAAAGCCTCAGAGGGCTGGCTATGGCATCGACGACTTGGTCATGCAGGCATGAGGAATATGCACATACTCGCGAAGAAGAAGCATGACATTGGCATCGAAACCGTCAAATTCCTCAAGGATTATCTCTACGGGGCTTGTGAGTCTGTTAAGATGATCAGATCCAAGCACCCCTCAAAGACTATCATGACTACTACACGTCCTTTTGAATTGATTCACACGGATCTCTTTGGACCTACTCATTATGCTACTCTAACCAATGCAACATCTCTATATGGCTTTGTCATCGTTGACGACTATTCTCGTTATACTTGGGTGCATATCATTCTTTATAAAACAGAAGTGGAGGAAGTCTTCAAACAATTTTCCTCAAGGGCCTCGGCGAACTTCGGCATCAAGATCAAACACATCAGGAGTGACAATGGGAAAAAATTCAAGAATACATGCCTTGATGACTATCTTGATGAACTTGGTATTACTCACGAATTGTGTGCTCCTTACACTCAACAGAATGGCATCGTCGAGCGCAAGAATAGGACTCCGGTTGAAATGTCATGGACTATTCTTGAACAATATCAGTCTCCTCGTCGCTTCTAGGCTGAGGAAATTAATACTACCAACCACCTAATAAATAGGGTATATCTTCACAAATTCCTCAAGGGGACTTCATACGAACTCCTCACTGACAACAAACCCAGTGTAAGTTATTTCAAAGTCTTCGGTGCAAGATGCTGGACCATCGATCCTCACCATAGTTCAAAATTTCCACCGAAAGCACATGATGGTCTTATGCTCGGTTACAGGAAGGAGTCGCACACCTACAAAGTCTTTAAAAAACTACCACAACAAGGTTGTTGAAACTTTAGATGTGCGGTATGATGAAACTAATGGCTCGCAAAGAGAACAACTGCCTCATGTGCGAGATAAGTTGACTCCTAAGGAAGGTATTAAGCTCAAGAATACTGAAGATATAAGACCTACTGAGGAACAAACTCCTATTCAAGAAGTCGTCCCCAACAATGAAGAAATTCAAGCGGGTGCACCTCACGAAATTCCTTAACCCAACGAAAGTCTTCAACCTACACATCCAAGAATTGCAAATGAAGAGGAAATTGACAAAATCCTCGATGACATCAATGCGACATGTCCCCTCACTCGCTCAAAAGATTCACATTTGATTAAATTTTTTGGGCATTCTTCTTTCACGCCTATCACAGAACCCTCAAAAGTTGACGAAGCATTCATGGAAACTGAGTGGATTCAAGCTATGCAAGATGACCTTCATCAATTCAAGTTGAACAACATCTGGGAATTCATCAAAAGGCCTGATCCTCACAAGCACAATATCATCAGCACCAAGTTGATCTACCGAAACAAGGAATATGAGGATGGTCATGTAGTGAGGAACAAGGCACGTCTTGTAGCCCAAGGCTACACACAGGTGGAAGGAATCGACTTTGATGAAACTTCTGCACATGTTGCTATACTTTAAGCTATTCGTATATTGCTTGCTTATGCTAATCATCACAATATAACTCTATATCAAATGGATGCGAAATGTGCATTCCTCAATGGTAAGCTTGAGGAAGAAGTATCTGTTGCTCAGGCCCAGGTTTTGAAGACCCGAAGCATCTTCACAAAGTCTTCAGTATCAACAAAGCACTCTATGTCATCAAGCAGGCCCCTCGGGTATGGTATGATACGTTGAAGGAATTCCTAGTGAAGAAATGCTTCAAACCCGCTTCACTCGGTCCCACTCTTTTCACAAAATCCTATGATAATGAACTGTTTGTAGGTCAAATATATGTGGATGATATCATCTTTGGTTGTACTCACAAACGTTAGAGTGACAAATTTGCCTACATGATGGGTGAAGAATATCAAATGTACATGATGAGGGAGCTGAAATTCTTCTTAGGGCTTCAAATTCGTGAGCAACGCAACGACATCTTCATTTCTCAAGAGAAATACCTCAAGGATGTCGTGAAGAAATTCAGCATGAATGAATGCAAAGGTGTCAAAATTCTCATGCCTACCAACGACCACCTCTGCACTGAAGAAAATGGTAAAGATTTCGACCAGCACGTATATCATTCTATGATTGGCTCTTTATTGTACCTATGCGCATCTAGGCCACACATTATGCTTAGTGTTTGCATGTGTGCCCGTTTCCAAGAAAAACCGAAGGAATCACACCATAAGGCTGTCAAACATATTCTTCGACATCTAACTCATACTCCAACACTTGGATTATGGTACCCAAAGGGCTCAAATCTTCACCTTGTTGGATATTCTGATTCTGATTATGCTTGTGACCATGTGGATTGCAAGTCAACATCAGGCACCTGCCATTTCCTTGGATGATCCTTAGTCTGTTGGTCCTCAAAGAAGCAGAATCGCGTGTCACTTCCCACTGCTGAAGTTGAAAAACATTCTTGTTGGTTATTGCTATGCTCAATTTTCGTGGATGAAGCAAACCCTCAAGGACCACGGCATCAACACGAACAATTTGCCACTCTACTGCTACAATGAAAGTGCAATCAAGATTGCATACAACACAGTACAACACTCAAAGACCAAGCACATCCAGATTTGTCATCATTTTCTTCGTGATCATGTACTCAAGGGCAACATCGTCATTGACCACGTGAGGAATGAAGGCCAGCTAGCAAATATCTTCACTAAGCCCTTGGATAAAAAGATATTTTGCAAGTTGAGGTGTGAGCTAAATATCTTAGAATCTTTGAATACTCCCTTAAAAAGGCACACTTCCTAACACTTGTGCAAAATTGATGACTTAGATGTGAAACACACGAAGAAATGTTTTTCTTCAATCAAAGAACAATAACACTCCCAGTGTGAAGAAATCAATGAAGAATTTGATTCTTAGGGCCCTACGACAATTGTACGCAGTGCCTGAGATCATCATTCTTAAACGATGGGTCATGGCAGCACCCAATTTGGAATTCTTCAAGTTGAAATTCTTCAAAGTTGATGTTTTTTCAAAATCTTCAAAGTCTTCAGATTTTCAAAATCCTCAAGATTGCAAATTCCTAAAAGGTTCAAATTCTTAAAACTTTTTGTTATGATCTTCATTGACTATATACTAATTATGAGCTTTCAAAGTACTCAACAACATTCTATTGTAGCTAAGTCTTCATGCTGTTTATTTCCTCTAAGTGAATGTGATCACACCCTCTCCCCATCTTTTTGTTAAGCTCAACCTAGTCTGTTCTCAAATTCTTCATATGCGTTTTTTTAAACTCGTTCAAAGTCTTCACTAAGTCCTTGTCAGCTGAAGAACCTGCGAACAAAGTCCTCAAAAATTTAATTCAAAATTTTCAGTCGTTACCAATCAAACCGCACACACTACCCACGATTGGATAAGCACTAGATCCACTAACTCCACTGCTTAATACGTGGGTGCCAGATGTCACGCGGAGAGGAAGGGCCAAGGGTATTTAGGTCCAAATATTTTGCACAAGACAGTTTCTCACCTAAGGTGTAAATAGCCACCTACCCCCTTCAGCAAAATCTCTTCCTCTCGCTCTCATCTTCCCCGCTCGAGATCTAACCTAGCGCCACCGCTCGCAATCTTCGTCACCAGTGAGGAACATCTTCACTGCATCCACCTCGCCGTCGCTGGACTCACGCCGCCCGTGGATCATCTTCCTCCGTCGCTGTCCTAGCTATCTTCAGCCGCCAAGTTAGGGCACTGGAGATCTGAACCGACGAGCTTACCTTTTCACCTTCACAGTTCGTCGTGTTCATCGTATTCCTCACGCAGGGTAATTAAAATATGATTTTACTGCCTGTGTAGATCTTTGTGATTCCCTAAAATCTGCAAAACATGTTATTTCTCGGCACATTCATCACATTGACACATGTATGCCTAGAACACTTGATGAATTTCTCTAAGTTACTAAATTATTCACGATATTCCACAATTGCATAAATTTTTGGATCTACACAACTCTGGAACCCAAGACAAGAATAATTAGCAAAATTCCTCAACATAGTATTGGTCAAATTCCTAGACTCGAGGCATTTTTGAAATTCCTCAACTCTGAGAATGCATGTGACCTCTTCAAATTCTTTGCACGTATACTCTATTTAGAGGTACAAGATGTCCGTTGATGAATCACTAGGTTCTCATCAACTTAACTCATATGCAGCGTTTCTTGAAGAAAATCTTCCCGTGTCATCACATTCCTGAATAAATTCCTCAACTGAAGAAAATGGCTAATGATAAGAAATAGAAGGGTAGAAAGAAGGCGTAGAAGAACACTACTTTTGAAATTCCTGAGGACATTTATGATGAATATCGCACACATGATCAAAAAGTCTATGGGAAAGAAACCAAAGAGAAGCGCAAAATCAGGCTTCAGAAAAATGAACAGCGATGGGCGAAAGAATGGCGAGAGTACAGGTATGTGACTCCGAAGTACATGAAGAAATTCGCCCTGAAGCCTTCATGCAATATGGCTCCTTTGGGTGATTAACAATCTGCACATCCCTCAAGCATGGCTGCTATTGAAGACTATCCTGAAGAAAAAGCCAAATATCTAGCAAAACTGAGCAAACTTGCCAAACAAGCTGTGAAGAGTTTCCATGAGGAAGAAATCACGCGTAAAGCTCAAGTCCTCAACAGTTCCAAAGCAGGCCCTGATGAAGAAATCAGGCGTAAAGCCCAAGTCCCCAACAACTCCCTCGACACAGCAAAATCCTAAGCTAGCTATAAGTGTTGCTGGAAAGTCCTCAACTGCTCCAAAGGCCTCAATTGTTGTGAAGCCTGAGTCAAGTCAGCATCCAGCAGTGACCCCAATTTCCTCAAGACCATTTGCCTCTAGCTCTGCACACAATTCTTCAAGTGGAATTGTGAAGAAAAGTCTGACTGTTGGAAGAGGAACAAGGCCCAACTCAAACAAAGTGGTCTTAAATGTACCCTCTGGATCAGATGAGGATGAAGCAGATGATGAAGAATTGGCTGCTATCATCAGGAATAAGCAAGAAAGAGTTACTATGGCCAAAGGCTCAACCATTCTGTAGGATCGAAAGCATGTCTAGAGGGGGGGTGATTAGACTACTTGACAAAATATTTTTTTTCCTTTTCCCAATTTTACTTGAGAGGCAGATACGACAAAAGAGTAAGGTAGGTAGATCAAACGCATGAGGCTGGCACGACGATTTTTGGCGTGGTTCCGATAGGTGGCGCTATCGTATGTCCATGTTAGTGGAGACTTCAACCCACGGAGGGTACCGGCTGCGAGTGTCCATGGAGGACTCCACCCACGGAGGGTCCACAAAGAAGCAATCTTGTCTATCCCACCATGTCTTCCGTCCATGGAGGACTAGCCTTACTCATGGGAGATCTTCACGAAGTAGGCGATCTATTTGCCCTTACAAACATCTTGGTTCAAATCCACAACATGAAGTAGGAGGCTCCCACGCGACACCTAACCAATCTAGGAGGCAGCACCCTCCAAAAGGTAATAGATGGGGTAGATCAATGAACTCCTTGCTCTTGTGCTTCTAAAGATAGTCTCCTCAACACAAATCACTCTCTCATAGAATATTCATGGGTAGGAGATGTTGATTTGGTGAAAATCAGTTTGGGGAGGCTAGAGATCAAGTTTCAAATGATTGGATTAGAATATGTTGGTCTCAACACATGAGTAGGTGGTTCTCTCTCAAAAAATAGGTCTGGAGATGAAGTGTATGTTCGGAGTGCTTCTCCCACAAATGAGAGGTGGGTGAAGGGGTATATATAGGCAGCATCCAAAATCCAACCGTTACACACAAAAGAGCAAACTCGGTGACACTGAAGTTGGAAACTCTGTGGTACTGACTAGCACTAAAGGTGTGAACTTTTGAATCTCGGTGAGACCGATATATACAATTCAGTGGCACCGAAAAGGTGACTAACGTTTAGATGGCCAAACTCGGTGGCACCTATACCCAAACTCAGAAATTCCGATTTTGTGTATTTTGGCAACAGAATGTTGGTCACCCAAACTCGGTAGCACCGATGCAGTTTCGGTTGCACCGATTTGGTGGGAATAGCTAGGGTTTTGTCTGAGGTTCAAACTTGGTGGGTCCGATGTGGAAATGTTGGTGACTAACTTTAAGCATTTGAGCAATCAGTTCATTTTACTAGTATTGGCTTTCCTATGGACTCAAAAAGTGATTTCTCACAATTATAAAATGAAGAGTCTTCTAGCCTGAAGCTTGAGCCAATATTATTCCTTTCTTGCATCAAGGGGCATCTCCAAAAAAACCTTAAGACATAGCATCTTTTGAACTTTATTGAAATATACTTGGAAAACATATTAGTCCAATGATGCATATGTTATGATCAATTATCAAAACCACCCTAGGGATCAATTGTGCTTTCAATCTCCCCCTTTTTGTTAATTGATGACAACATATAGATCAAAGCTTCGACAAAAGATATAATCAATGATTAGCATCGACGCTTTGAGAAGTATGTGAATAGCAAGAGCTCCCCCTAAATTTGTGCATTATTTAAAATTGGTGTTTGAATGCAAATGCACAATTGATTAGGATCATGGGTTACTCTTCCATGTCACATACATCTTGGTGGTCCGTAAAAATAATAGCAATGCACATGACACCAACAAGATAAGTGAGGGATCATCACAAGGAAAGCATCACACAGGATAAAGCGTATGATCAATCACATAGATAGGATAAAGTCATCCAACAACCAATTTTTTTTAAAACCAAATTAGAGAAAATAAAGTCAAAAGCTCTCTCTCATACGAAGTCTATGATATATACCTTTCTCCCCCTTTGGCAACAAATTACCAAAAAGTTCAAAAGTATAGAACTACTCGTCTCTCTGGACAGCTGATGAGGGAGTCGATAGAACAACGTCTATGAAGTTGTCTGCCAATGTCCCTGGAGCTGGAGGAGTTGATACTGGAAGTGCTTGAGCTGGAGCTGGTGCTACAGGTGCTGAAGCTTGTGCTGAAGATGTCTCACCTATCTCCTGAGCTGGAACATCAACTGACCAAGGCCTGGTGCTGAACCTAGTAGTAGTGGGAGGAGGAGATTCATCCTCGTCATCATCATCATCTTCATCTTCATCTTCATCCTCTAAGGGTGGAATCTCTACAGAGTCAAATTCATGTTGAAGCTGTCTGACAATGGTGGTCAACTTAGTTACCTTCACATCCATGTTATGGATTTTTGTTTCCGCAACTCTCTCAAGACTCTTCTGATTTTGCATGATCTCTTGGATGTTGTTCTCCATGCCTTGGGCAGAGCTCACTATAAATGTCATTTGCTCGACTAGGGTTCTGAGCTGTGGAACTCGAGGTGGCCTATTTCTAGCAGTTTCAGCCTCTGCTGCCTCTGCTGCCATTCTTGATGCAACTGAGTTGGGATCATTGTCATCCATCACAACCTCATTATCTTGAAATTCGGGCTAAAGAGGTTGACGGGGACGATCAAGTAGATATGCATGATTTCCTAGCTTTACATTGATGAGAATCTAAATGTAAGGTGCATATCCATATGATCTCTTCTGATCCGCAACAGTTCTCTGGATAGTCTGAACTATCAAGTCCATCACTCTAAATCTGGTATGTATGTCTATCAGGTGCAGCAGGTTGATAGAATGTCCTCTAATCATCTTTTCATCAGCTCACTTAGGCACGAGGATGTATCTCAGAATTTTGTTAGTTGTAGGAATGCCTGCTTGCACAAAGTACAGTAAACCCATCTTGTGACTAGCCAAGTACTTGTGTGGAATTGTCTTGTACATATTGGCCATTGAGTTGTGACTCTTCTTTGCTTCTGCATACACATCTACATCTTGATCTTCCTGCTTAGGGGCACCAATGATAGCAGCCCATTCAGGAATTGTAGCTTCATACTTGTGACCATCAATCATCCGGACTAAAGAGTCATCATAGAAATGAATAGTTGCATAGAATTGCATGATCAACTCATCATTCCACGGGGTTATCTCTTTGCCAACAAACTTTTCAATGTCCACTAATCTAAAGTTCTCTTGGACATGGGGAAAGAAATTCTCATTTTACTTGATATATGACCATTCGACATATCTCATATCACTGACAGCAGGACTCTTGTCAAACAAGACAGTCTCATAAAAATCTTGTTGTTCCTTGGTGTAAAACCTTGGATCAACAACAGTTCTTCTTCTGACAACATATGGATCATTAGCTCTCCACTTTCTTAGTCCGTCATCCTTCCTCTTCTTAATATCTTCTTCTACTTGATGAGCAACATTGTGTATAGGAAGGGTTGGTCTGAGCTTCCTGAGAAATGGAGCATTCTCATCTTCTTCCTCCTCTGCGGCATGGGCTCTGGATGCAGGGCATTTGCCTTGGTAGCTGCAGGTCGGTCCTTGGTAGTCCTTTGGGGAGCTACAACCTTCTTTGCTTTGGGAGGAGGCTTAGGAGCAGATTTCTTTGCATCAGCCATCAACTTCTTTTTCTTGGGAGGAGCTGGGATCTCCTCGGGAGCTTCTTCCTCAGCATCTTCTGTGTCTTCATACATTGAAGTCTTTCTCCCAAGAAGATGAACAGCTCTCTTCCTGGGTTTCTTCACACCAGCCTTCTTGGCAGGTGCATCCTTGGAAAGTGATGTGCTTTTCCCGGAATATTCAGGTGCTCTCAGATCAGCACGAGTACCAGTTACTTTCCTGATACCTTTCCTTGGAGCCTTTGAAGGAGCTGAAGTTTCTTCTAGCATAAAATATGAGTCCTCTTCATCAGAAACTAGCTTCTTCCTTTGCCTAGTTGCTGCCTTGGGTAAACCATGAGAACTAGGAGAACTTGGGTCTCAAGCAGACTTCTCTGGACTAGTGCTTGAGTCCATCTCAACACACTGCTATCTGAAGCATTCTGACTATCTTTTGAACCAGACATATCTGACAGGCAAGCACAAACTCAGCGGCTAACAACAAAACATGTGAAGTGGATATAGGAAATATAGAATGGCTGAGCATCACAAAATTCAGATATTTTTGAAAATTTGAAGTGTGAAACTTAGTGTATGATCTTTTGTAGGACGTAAATCGGTGGCACCGAGTTGGCATTTTCGGAGTATCCGAGAAAGCTTACTCTCTTAACAAAAACTTGGCAGTCATTTTCGGTGGCATCAAAAAGAGCTGCTCGGTCTCACCGAGTTACTTCCCAGGAACCCTAAAACAAGAATCAGGGAACTGATTTTACAAACTCGGTCTCACCGAGTTGCATACTGCGGTAGAACAGATCCAAAATTTCCTACTTCTACTAATCTAAGGATTCATCTGGTGGCCAGGAGGTTTGCACACGGCGGTATGAAGAATAAAGATTACAATGCATGAGAATCGGATGGGGAAACGCAAAGGAGATCGAACCGTACCCTAGCTCGGTGGCGGTTTGGCTACGACGACGGCGGCAGAGTAGATTGCGTCGACAATGGCAAATCCCATAGGCGGCGGTGCTCGGGGGCAGCGAGGGTTTGGCGAATGAACCATTTTGACGAAGTGAAATCAAAGGATTCGGTCCGCGGATATATATACCCGTGCGCTGTTGGTGTCACCGAGATGGCAAAATCGGTGTCACCGAGTTCCTCAACTGTCAGTAGACAGGGAAACTCAGTGTAACCGAGTTGGCGATTTTGGTGGTACCGAGATAGGAAAACCTGATCAACTCTGAAAAATCGGTGGCACCGAGTTTGTGGAGTTGGTCACACCGAGTTTTTTCAAAGAGGTTTTGGAAGGCAGCCTTTGACGATACGGAAATCCCAGTGCACCTTCGCACAGAGGGATCGACAAGTGCTTGTTCAAGTTTTGTGATGAAGCATGAATAGAACTTGAGATGAGATATCATAGATAGATAGAGAAGGGTCCTTGGCATTCTTGTCCATCCAATTGGCAAAAGATAAATCAAAAGCCAAATAAAAACAATTGGATATCCTCGAATGATCAAACACAACCAGACCAACATGCTCACACAATAAGAATGATGAATAAAACATGGCGAACATGCACAAACATCCTAGCAGCTATCAAGCACTTGCGCGATGGCAAAGTCATCTATATATGAGTATATTGACATAGGAGCCAAGTAAGAATAATAGATCATAGGTCATACTCATCGTTAAGCACAAGTGGGGTTACCACTTTTACATAAGCATTAATGTGTTCATATCCTTAGGAGATGCTTATACTCAAGTCTTAGAGTAAAGCTCCCCCTTGATATGATATCCCCACTAAGAGGGACCTACTAACCTTGGGTTTGGTCGTAGAAGACTTCAAGTTGGTGAAGTAGTGGTGGATGCTCAATGTTGATGAAGATCATCTTGAGTTGGGAGCAATCCTTGTTGTTTTCATACTCCTTTCAACTCCATGGGTTAGTCCCAAAGGAAAAGGAACATATGCAAGAATATCTATGGACATGGAGTGATGCACACATGGGATAATGTCCAAAGATGCATTAATTACCTTGTTACTTGCTTACCTTTGAGGAATGTGTGACTCCTTGAACTAATGCATATGGTTGAGGTTGATTGCATATAGTTCTTGCCAAAATGAATAAGAGTGAATTTCATTGGCAGAGTCACTCCTCAGGAACTTCTAGTTCTTCCTCTTAGAAATCCACACAAAATGGAAGGGCATCCTTGTAGTTGTGGTAGCACTTGTTGAGGAAGAGCTAGTAGTATCCTTGGGAATCCACTTGACCTTGGCTTGGGGTTCTTCTTCAAATAGGTCTATGCCATCTTGAAGCTTTCCCTTGCCTTTTTGGTTTCGTGGTAGAAGGCCATATTGTGAGCTCGTTCCTTCGGAAGGAGTAGAATCACACTTCTCTTCTTGGGGAAAAAACTTGGGAGTGGGATATGGACCTTCTTCCCAAACATCTCGGTTGACGTTGAAGTAGCCAACACCTTATTTTTTCCGATGTCATCCTTGCCTGCGCACAATTTCCTCAAATTGCTTACTTCCGGCAAGGCTCTTGAAGACACCTCTCTCTATAATCCCTTTCAATAGATCATTTTCTTGCTCAAGTGTAACTTTGCTAAGAGAATCGTTAGTGGAATCAATAGAGTTACTAGCAACAATATTATTGGATTTAGCTTTAGAATTGTTGTTACTAGATGGAGAAGCCTTCTTGACTTTGTTACTAGTGTTCCTAGGTTTAACTTGTGGAACAAAGTTAGGCAAGAGTAATCGTTTAGCTAGATAATAAGAACTCTTCTTCCGAAGATCATCATTGATTCCTTTTAAGAAGTCATGCTCTTGCTCCAAGTTGATCTTCTCGAAGCGTAGCTTCTCATGGGTTCTTCCAAGCTCTCTATGATCTTCTAGAGTAGTCTCATGAGATAACTTAAGACTTTTTACTTATTGAGTTAGTCATTCAATTTCTTTCTTATGATCATCATTCGATTTCTCTTGACTAGCATGATAAATAGAAACTTCATTTTCAGAGCATTCACTAGTTTTATCTAGAAGCAAGTCATCTTCTCCTAACAAGTCATCCACATCACTATTGAAATCAAGATACTCAGGATGTGATACCTTGGGGCCTTTAGCCATGAAGCAGTTTCCGACTCCCTCATTTGGTGAATCAAATAAGTTGTAGGAGTTGGTGGAAACAAGCGCAATCCTGGCAACACCTTCATCTTGACTACAGTCGGAGTTCGAGTGATAGCTTCTCTAGGAGTGGTGATCAAACTCAGAGCCAGAGACCCATTTAGCAACATGAGCATGATGTCTTCTTCTTGAACTGCTCTTAGTGTATTTGTCCTTCTTCTCCAATTCCTTGCATCTCCGTGAGTGTCTTCGTTCATAGTGATCTTCTCTACTCCTTCTCTCTCTACGAGGTAACTCATCTCTTGAGCTTCGTCTTTCATGTGACTCTTATCTTCTTTTGTAGGGAGCCGAACACTCATTTGAGTAGTGTCCGGGCTTCCCGCAATTGTAGAAGTTTCGGTCACGACCGGACGAACGCTTCTCATGATGTCTTGAACTTGAGCTTCTATCTTTGCATGTACTCTTGTAGAACTTGTTGAATTTTCTGACCATGAGGCTTATCTCTTCATCAGTGACAAGATTGTTTTTTGAAGTAGCGGGAGCATCACATGAATATTTATAAGCATCGCTTTACTTGTTGTGAAAGTCATCTTTGTCCTTGAGTGACATCTCATGAGCAACAATCCTACCAATGACTTCAGTTGGCTTGAGATCTTTGTAATTTGGCATCATTTGGATCAATGTGCACATTATGTCATACTTGCCATCAAGAGCTCTAAGTATCTTCTTGATGATGAATTTCTTGGTCATCTCTTCGCTTCCTAACCGGAAATCTCACTCGTGATGAGAGCTAGCCTAGAGTACATTTCAGTGACTCCCTCACCATCCTTCATCTTGAACTTGTCAAGCTGACTTTGAAGCACATCCAACTTAGATTCTATGACAGAATCAGTAACTTCGTGCATATCAACCGAAGTATCCCAAATTTCTTTTGCATTCTCAAGATGACTGATTTTGTTGAATTCTTCAGGGCAAAGGCAGTTGAAGATGATATCACAGGCTTGAGCATTAAGTTGTAACATCTTCAGTTCATCAGTTTTCGCATCATGATCTGGTTGATGCCCATCTACAAAGAAGTTACCTTGCACACCAACATGAATAACAACGCAAACATGAGGATTTAAGCCAAGTATATGCATTTTCATTTTATGCTTCCAACTAGCAAAATTAGTGACATCGAAGTAAGTACCTCTATGATGATAATTTCCCTCGGTAGATGCCATACTCTCCTAGGTTGCTAAACCAATGAAATGGAGACCAAAGCTCTGATACCACTTGTAGGATCGAAAGTATGTCTAGAGGGGGGAGATTAGACTACTTGACAAGATAATTTTTTTCCTTTTCCCAATTTTACTTGAGAGGCAGCTACGACAGTTATAACAAGTCAAGTACACCGTACACATAGAGTTGTAATAGTATAGCAGCGAAAAGTAAATATGCAAGGGTAAATAGAGGAGTAAGGTAGGGAGATCGAACGCATGAGGCTGACACGGCAATTTTTGGCATGGTTCCGATAGGTGGCGCTATCGTACGTCCATATTAGTGGAGACTTCAACCCACGGAGGGTAACGGCTGCGAGAGTCCACGGAGGGCTCCACACACGACGGGTCCACAAAGAAGAGGCCTTGTCTATCCCACCACGGCTTCCGTCCACGGAGGACTAGGTTTACTCGTGGTAGATCTTCACGAAGTAGGCGATCTCCTTGCCCTTACAAACATCTTGGTTCAACTCCACAACATGAAGTAGGAGGCTCCCAAGCGACAGCTAACCAATCTAGGAGGCACCACCCTCCAAAAGGTAATAGATGGGGTAGATCAATGAACTCCTTTCTCTTGTGCTTCTAAAGATAGTCTCCTCAACATAAATCACTCTCTCACAAAATATGCATGGGTAGGAGAGGTTGATTTCGTGGAAAGCAGTTTGGGGAGGCTAGATATCAAGTTTGGGAAAGCAGTTTGGGAAAGCAGTTTGGATTGGAATATCTACACGCAGCAGCCAAAATCCAACCGTTGCACACAAAAGAGCAAACTCGGTGGTACCTACTAACACTAAAGGTGTGAACTTTTGAATCTCGTTGAGACCGATATATACAACTCAGTGGCACCGAAAAGGTGACTAACGGTCAAATGGCAAAACACGGTGGCACCGATACTCAAACTCGGAAATTCCAATTTTGTGTATCTTGGTCACCCAAACTCGGTAGCACCGAGGCAGTTTCGATTGCACCGATTTGGTGGGAATGGCTAGGGTTCTGTTTGAGGTTCAAACTCGGTGGTTCTGATGTGGAAATGTTGGTGACACCGAATTTGTGAATGTGGAACTTGACAGAGTGGATATGTGGGGAAAATGAGTAAGTGTTTTGGTGGCTAACTTTGAGCATTTGAGGAATCAGTTCATTTTACTACCTCACCCCCTTTTAATAGTATTGGATTTCCTTTGGATTCAAAAGGTGATTTCTCACAAATATAAAATGAAGAGTATTCTAGCTTGAAGCTTGAGCCAATATTATTCCTTTCTTGCATCAAGGGGCATCTCTACAAAAACCTTAAGCCATAGCATCTTTTGAACTTTTTTGAAATATACTTGGAAAACACATTAGTCCAATGATGCATAAGTTGTGATAAATTATCAAAACCACCCTAGGGAGAAATTGTGCATTCACATTCCACTCGCACTTGATATGAAAGTGGTTCTGGACTTCATTGATCTTTGGTATGAAGATACAAACCCACCCATTGATGATTTGAAGCTTCCACCTGGACCTAGTCACATGGTGACTACCTTCATCAATGAAGAAAAATGGAAGGCCTAGAAAGCAAGACAAGCTCAAAGGGCAAAGGCTCAAAAAGAAACATTTCTACAGAGGAATATTATGTCCTTAACGCCAGTGCAACTTGTCTCCACTCAGACTGAGATTAAAAATCTAAGTGAGGACTATACTAGCTACCATGCTGATCGGAAGGGAGCTAAAGTGAGGTTCGTCAAGGAAGCTACTACAGCTGTAGGAAACTACAACAAGAGGGTTGCAGCCCCAATGGAACAATCAATTCCTCAGGCTAGCTACACTGTTAAACTGCCTGATGACTCTGATGAAGAACCTGCTACTGATGAACCTTCCAAGCCAATTGAAGAACATGGTGTGCATGAGGAAACTGCTTCTTATAGGATGAATGCATCAGCCGTGCGTGAAGAAACTGCTCTACCACCAAATTCTTCAACGGTGAAGAAAATCACTCTTCCTTGTGCATCAGAAGTGAAAAAAACCAAAGCGGCTGAAAAAGAAGCCAAGAAGAGAAAGGCATCAACTGCTTTGGTGTCCTCTGAAGAAAAACACATGAGGACTTTGAAAAGTACCTCAACAGCTCCAATTGATGCCACACCAATCAACACTACACCGTCTTATGTGATTGTGCCCTTTGGTGTCGAGCATGTCAAGGATAATGAAGAACAGCCTCTTTAACATTATTCATGGACTCGCAATGAATCTTCACGACTTCTTCATGAGGACTTTGGACACAAATTTCTTGTCACCATTTGAGCTGAAGATATACGGGCCATGGATTATGAGATTCATGAGGACCAGATCCTCAATACACTATCAGGCTGATTATCTAAATCACCATAGTTAATTGCCTCCTCTTGAAGTCCTCAGGAAATCTTTTGAACTAATGGAAGGATCTCGACCACTGGATGGCCAATTTCGTAAGGCAGTATCATATTTTACCAATGACGTCACTTCATCACAAGAGTGGGATGGTAAGGCAAAATATCCTAGCCCAAAAAACCCATGGGTGATGACTGACCGAGAGCTTCTCCTCCATCTTCATGAGAAAGTTGATCGAAACCATAAGTAGGTTAAGTGTCAGTTTGGTTCCATTGTGAAAACCCTCAATGCAACTCAGAATGTTGTGAAGAAAAACCACTACTATCTTCACGAACTATTTGATCGCACTTGGGCCATACTGTCACACCTCAAGACTCTTAAGGAACTAGCAGAAATGGAATTCAAGCAATACTTCGACTGGTCATGGCCGCCAAAGAAGAAATTGAAGAAGATCTGGTGGATAATTCATTTTTCTCATTTCGCTCTGTTGATGAAGATGAAGATCTTGATGACACATCTAGTGGTCCAAACAGGAAGAATGACCCCAAAAATGCTGGCGCTCCTCCTCCATCAACAAGTTGATATTCATGAGGGGCATTAGTCCTCAGTTTTAGTCCCTTTTCATCACTTGATGACAAAGGGGGATAAATCTGAGTTACTCTTCAAGAGGGTCTACTTTATGGGCTATTATATACTTTGTTAAGTTACAACTCTCGTTCTTCTGAAGTTTTTTGCTGTAATGAGTTGTAACTTACGCCCGGTGGTGGTGTGACACTTCTGAACGTTTTTCCTCGCATGCTTATTACTCAAGTTGATTAAATACATGCATGCTGAAATTCGTCACACACCATTTTTTTCATGCATTTCAAATTCCTCATGTTATATGTTAAATGTGTGTATGAATTACGAGATATAGGGGGAGATATCCATGGTATTAATCCTCAATGTGCATTTGCAGTCCAAAGCAAATTCCTCAAATATGCACATTTTCAGAGGGAGTTTCTCTATATCTTGTTTTCAAAATCCTCAAACTCTGTACTTACACTTCATATTTGTATCCCCGTTGAAAACTAAACCTATTTGTCATCAACCACCAAAAAGGCGAAGATTGTAAGTGCATCTAGTGCCCCTTAGTGATTTTTGTGGATTGAAGACTTATAGATTGAGAGACTAATGTGTTTGTGAGTGTACACATGCTATATAAGTTGATGGGGAGTTTGAGTTATTCGAAGAATATCAACCCCTAAAAATGTATGTATTCGTGTAGAGACTTTGGTCATTCCTTGAAGACTTTGATAGCGAAGAAATTGCTATTCCTCATGAATACTTTGATAATGAGGAATTTGGTGTATCCCGAAGAAAATGCTCTGAAGACTTTGAAACTTCAAGATTTACTCTTTATGTTTCATTTTCTTCTTTCTTGAGTCATGGGAACACAATACTGTTAAAGGGGGTCGAGGTAATACTAAGGAAGAGTTTCCTCATGATGCTCAACTCAAAGCCTACAAATACCAAATCCTTCAAGTGAAGCCTTTGAAAATATCTCATAGCTTAGTCAAAGTCTTCAGTGACACAGACGAAGTTCTTCTGGTCGCTGAAGAAATTGCACTAACTTAGGAATTAGGATTTCGCAGTGCGAACTACCTATCAGTGAGGAACATGAGAGACATAAGGACTGTCATAGTTGAAAGATCCGACCATTGTCGCATCGCGCTCCACCTGTCCCCAATCTTATGCACCCAAGGTCATATCATTGGGGGCATTAATGTCAAATCATGATGGGATGCTCCCACGCTATGAATAGCCGCCCCCACGACCACAATTGGTTGGCTCCTCCGAGAGAAACTGACACTTGTCATTTAGAGCAGCAAAATCCTCGAGGACTTTGAGAAAAAATCATTAGTGAGGAAAAACCTCAAACACCCAAACCAATACCAAAACACGAAGTGATTGAGCATCACTGAAGAGATTGTTCCTGTGTGGAATCGATGCTTGTTACCTTTGAGGATTGTGCATCTTCCAGACGGTTAGGCGTCAAACGTCTAGAGCATCCAACAGTCAATTGTGGATCTCCGGGTGACCGAATCTGTGAGGGTTTGGAAGTCTGCTCTGGAGACTTTCCATGAGTGTTAGTTGAGGACTGTGTGTCCTTAGCTCAAGGAGAATACGGTAGGGACTGTGTGTCCTTTGTTTTAATTACCAAGCCGCTCCAAACCAGAGGTACAATTGTCACATTAGTCGGAACGAAGTCATCAAATCATTGTCTTCATCGAGCAACGGGTTCTAATTCCTCAACTCTTTCATTTCCCCAATTGCATGTTGATGACTTTGATCTTTATTGTTTGAAGAATTTGACTGAAGACTTTCTCTAATTCCTCACCTCAAATTCTTCACTTAAGTTGTTCATCACCGACTTATCTTGATCACGAAACCTGTGCAACCTGAACATTTCACTTCACTCCGACGACTAAGCTATAGCTATTTTTGCACATATGTTTGAGTACTTATTCTGCTGCACTCAGTTCGTGACTAAGGACTTTCCTCACTAGGAATTTCTTCAGTGCCAAATTTGTAAAAATCGCCTATTCACCCCCCTCTAGTCGATATAACACACTTTCACATTCGACCAACTTAAAGCTCTGCTTTCCACCCACCCGGTGTTAGGTGCTCCGAGCAGCCGGGAGCCCTTGCTCCTACACATTGCTGCCAATAGCCAAGTGGTTAGCACCATACTCATCGTAGAGCGTAAAGAAGCGGGCAAAGCGTACAAGGTACAAAGGCCCATTTACTAAATCTTCGAGGTACTGACCCCCTCAAAGCAAAGATATCCACACTACGTGAAGCTGGTTTATGGGATCTACTTGAAAGTAAAAATGGTAGTCCACTATGTCCAAGATCACTCGGTCACTATCATCAATGACGCCCCCTAGTGGAAATCCTACACAATTGGGATGCTACTAGCCGAGTGGCCAAGTGGGCGATTGGCCTTCTACCACTGGATATCAAATTTGAAGCCAAGATGGCAATCGAGTCTCAGGCCTTGGTGGGCTTTCTTGCCGAATGAATAGAGCAAGAGCAGCCGGCTCCGGACATCCCCGAGCATTGGAATATGTTCTTCGATAGATCCAAAACGCTCCATGGCTTGGGGGATGGATTTGTTCTCATTTCCCCCAAGGGAGACCGACTGAGATTTATGCTCCAAATCCAGTTCGATTCATCCAACAACAAGGCCAAGTACAAGTCCCTCCTGTTCGGGCTCCGCATGGCTATCTCACTTGGCATTCGTCGTTTGACAGTCTATGGTGACTCGGATCTTGTTTTCAATCAAGTAACGAAAGAATGGGACATTCGAAGCCCAGCAATGACAGTCTACTGCAACGTAGTCAGGAAACTAGAGAAAAACTTCGAAGGGTTGGAACTGCAACACGTGCCCCGAGCGAATCAAGTGGACAGTGATTTGGCAAAGATTGGGTTCACTCGAAAATCTTCCCGAAGGGCGTGTTCCTCGAGCATTTACGCACTCCCTCGATCAAGGATGATCACTTCACAGAAGAGCCCCCGCAAGCAACCGGTTTGTCTAATCCGACTGAGATCAACGTCCCGGTCATGGTCGACCTCGGCCACGAGATGTTGGTCATCACACCGAATGGACACAACCTTATATGGCTTACTTTCTCTGGAAAGAGCTCCCCAAAGACGAAGAGGAAGCCCACAAAATCATTCGTCGGTCTAAAGCTTTCAAAATACTCGGGAAAAAATTGTACAAGAAGAGCATTACACGAGTCAATCAAAAGTGCATTTCCCCATAGGAAGGACTACAGATCCTGCACGAGATCCACTCACTTACCTGTGGACATCTCGCGTCCTCTCGAACCCTGGTGGCCAAGGCCTTTCGATCAGGTTTTTATTGGCCCCGAGTCAATGAGGCAGAAAAAGACTTGGTTGACCTGTGTACTGCATGCTAGTTCTACAAGAATCAGTCGCACAAGCCTGCATCGACACTGAAGGTGATTCCACTCACTTGACCATTCGCGTGTGGGGCCTCGGCATGGTCGGCCCTTTGCACACTGGGACGAGTGGATTCACCCACCTTCTAGTTGTAGTGGATAACTTCACCAAGTGGGTCGAAGCTAAACCCATCAAAAGCTTGGACACGGGGACTATCGTGAGCTTCATTCGACAGATCATCTTCAGATTTGAAGTCCCTCACGACATCATCACCGACAATGGAACCAACTTCGACTTGGAGGAGTTCTGCAAGTTCTGTCACTCCCAATACACTCGGGTTAATTACGCCTCTGTGGCGGACCCGTAGTCGAATGGGCAGGTGGAACGGGCGAACGGTATGATACTTCAAAGATTGAATCCCCGACTGATGAGAGATCTCAAATATGCCACACTACTTGGGTAGAAGAATTGCCATCCGTCTTATGGGGTATGCGAATGACTCTGAATCGTTCAACCAAGCATACTCTATTCTTCATGGTGTATGCGTCGGAAGTCGTTCTGCCGAGCGACTTACATCACAATTCCTCTCGAGTGGAACAGTACAATGAAGCTGGATCCGAAAAAGCAAGCCAAGATAGTTTGGATCTCCTAGAGGAAGAGAGAGAGAGCTGGCCCTCCTTCTGTCCACGTCATACCAGCAAGACCTATGACACTACGATGACAAGCTAGTCAGGGGCCCAACGTTTCAAGAGGGAGAATTGGTACTCCGACTGGACCAACAGAAACCCCACAAGCCAGCACCTCCATGGCAAGGTACATTCACCATCACCAAAGTCCTGCGCAACGGAGCTTATCGGATGTACAACATCGATAACAACGTGAAAGAGCCCAGGACCTGGAACGCGGACCTGCTCCGCAAGTTCTACACATAGAACTTTCCCCTTTTCATTCCTGTAATGAATCTGAATAGCTAGAAAGAATAAAGTGCTTACTTTCTTCAACTATTCACAAATACTTCACTCCGGTGAAACACGCCCCGAGTGGGTGAAAATCCTTGACTGCAAACCTGTTTTCGCTTAAGGTAAAACCTATATCGAGTACGACAACCTCTACACTCGGGGGCTTAGCTGCGAACCAGCTTTCGTATAAGTTAAAACGGTTCCGAATGAAGATAAGATCTCCACTCGGATACGAAGATGGATAGGACCATCAACAAGTTCGCAAGAACAATCACTTCATGGCAGCGAACCTATTTCGCCTAAGGTAAACCCTTCCTCGAGTAGGGACAACCTCCAGACTCGGGAGCTTAGCTGTCAACCAACTTTCGCCAAAGTTAAAGTGGTTCTGAATGAAGACAAGATCTTCATTCGGACGCCAAGATGAACAAAACAATCATCTCTTGGTAGCAACCTCTTTCTCCTAAGGTAAACCCTCCCCCGAGTGGGGACAACCTACAAACTTGGGGGCTTAGCTGTGAACTAGCTTTCGCCTAAGTTAAAGCAGTTACAAATGAAGAATAGATCGTCATTCGGACGCCAAGATGAACAGAACAATCATCCCTAGCAGCGAATCCGCTTTCGTCTAGGGTAAAACAATCCCAGGTAAGGACTACTTCCACACTCGGGGCTTAGCTGTGAACCGGCTTTCTCCTAAGTCAAAACGGTCCCAAGTGAGGACAACTTCCACACTCGGGGGACTAGCTGCGAACTAGCTTTCGCCTAAGTCAAAAGCGGTCCTAAGAGAGGACAACTTCCACACTCGGGGGCTTAGCTATGAACCAGTTTTTGCCTAAGTCCAAAACGATCTCGAGTGAGGACAACTTCCACACTCGGGGGCCTAGCTGCGAACTAGCTTTCGCCTAAGTTAAATGGATCCCGAGTGAGAATAACTTTCACACTCGAGAGCTTAGCTGCGAACCAGCTTTCACCTAAGTCAAAAACTATCACGAGTTAGGAAAAATTCCACACTCGGGGGCTTAGTTGTGAACCATCTTTCGCCTAAGTCGAAAACTATCTCGAGTGAGGACAACTTCCACACTCGGGGGCATAGCTGCTAACCAGCTTTCGCCTAAGTCAAAAACGATCGTCAATGAGGACAACTTCCACACTGGGGGGCTTAGCTGTGAACCAGCTTTCGCCTAAGTCAAAAATGATCCCGGGTGAGTACAACTTCCACACTCGGGGGCTTAGTTGCGAACCAGCTTTCGCCTATGTCAAAAACGATCCCGTGTGAGGACAACTTTCACACTCGGGGGCTTAGATGCGAACCAGCTTTCGCCTAAGTCAAAAATGATCCCGAGTGAGGACAACTTCCACACTCGGGGGCTTAGCTCTGAACCATCTTTCGCCTAAGTCAAAGACAATCCCGAGTGAGGACAATTTCCACACTTGAGACTCGGATGGGAATCAGCTTTCGACAGAGTAAAAGTGATCCCAAATAAAGACGACCAAGGGAATAAGATCCAAACTCGAATATCGATAAATGGAATCAAGTTCAGCTAAATGTATGCATAAGAGAGGGCCCAGGACCCACCTGAAGTTTGGGGGTTAGATAAAACCACTCGGCATCCGGAGGCGAATTGAAACTTTAATGTCTTTCCTCCGAGCATCACTCGGAGGCCGAAGATTCCACTTCTTCCACGAAGGTGTCAAGATCGATTCCTTCCGCAATACGAGTGGGGACCGCCATGAACATCTCCATGAAGTCTTCGAACTTGGTGATTTTCCGACTGAGGACCCGGAGACTATTCGGCTTCTCTTCATCCACCCATATACAATGGATGCGGACGAGTGAAAGGGCAATGTCAACTCCAGTCCTCGCCGATGACTTCGTTGAGGAGTTGAGTTCACTGGGGATGGCCTTCACACGGTCCATCATGGTCTGGGCGTCCTTCAGGGGTGCATTGTCTTGTGTTTTCTCCTAGTCTATCTCCCCAACGTCCGACTGGAGCCATTTGAACCAGGCCAATACGTAACCGACATGAGCCTATAGCCTGAGGAGAGCCAAAGCAGCGCTGTCCTTTAGAAGCCCTCCCTTGGGGTCAAGCTCTTTCTCTCTTCGCATTGTCTCTTCTTCAACATTAGCAGCGAAGGATGACATCAGTGGGAAAACAAAAGATGAGAAAACATCACTCGAAAATTTCTAATTGGCAATGGGGAAGCTTTCGGATACTCAACATACCTTTGAGCTTCTCGCAGAGTTCCATGTTAAAGTCTTCAATGAACTTCTCCAGCTTAGCTTTCTTGACGGCGACCTTCTCCAATTTGGCCTCCCACTTGGCATAATGCCTCTTTAGCTCGACAAGCTCCACATCAGTCTTCTCCGCACTGGCCTTCAAAAGCCGATTCTCTTCTTCCAGCGTCCAGACCGTCTTGATCTTAGCTTCGGTCATGTGGGTCTTCAGCTTGGCCTCCTTCCAAGCGGGCGCGAGCTCTTCATCCCTCTTCTCAAGGGAATCCTTCATGGTAACTAGAGAAATGAAATTCTTTAGCCTCTCAAAAAGGCGATCTGACAAGACAGCCTTAGTCGAATAAGAAAGATAAATGAAAAGGGAATCAGTCGGATAGCGAGAGCTTACCTTCAGTTGTTCGTTTCTCCTGCTCCAGACTCTTGTTCTTGGCTTTCTCCACATCAAGGCTCAGTCGAAGTTCGTGCAACTCTTTCTCTACAGAATCATCACAGCCCCCGGGCCGCAAGGAGTGTGCCATCAACAAACACAAGTAAAACATAATATAATATAACAACTCTAAGACTACCGCCGACTGCTTCAGTCGATGGTAGCCTCGAGGACTACACCTAGTGGGTGCGCTCAACGAGCCTACACTGGAGGGATAGAGGAGAAGGGCTCTGCACCCAACCAGCCTCTATCAGAAAAGACAAGAAAACTAAGACTACCGCCGACTGCTTCAGTCGATGATAGCCTCAGGGACAACACCGAGTGGGTGCACTCAACGCGCCCCCACTGGAGAGATAGAGGAAAGTAAACGGCTCCACACCCTACTAGCATGTGTCGAACATATAAACAAACTGAGACTATTGCCGACTGCTTTAGTCGATGGTAGCCTCGGGGACTACACCTAGTTGGTGCGCTCAGTGCGCCCCCTCTGAAAGCCAACACCCAATTGGTGTGCCTTCAAGCATATCCACTCGTGATTCCCACTTGGGAACAGATTCAGAAACAAGTATGAAGCAAATACGTACGTCAAGGACTCAACTGGATGTTATTTTCCACGGGTTCACGCGTGTCATACGCCTCCTTCAATTTCCCAACCATAACGTCCAACTAAGCCAAGGCTTCCTTGCGTGCCCCCTCCTCAGCCTCTGAGGTATGGTGGAGCTCGAATATGTTGTGACCCTTGGGGAGTGGTGACGGAGCGGTCAAAAGATCTAGTCCGAGTGATGCCCCAACCGAGGTGGTCTCCAGCACCACAGGATTCTTGTCCTTGATGCTCACGCGGCTGGGAGTCAAAGCCTGCTTCCACACTTCGCCAACTATAGAGGTGACGTCAGGGTCGAGTTCAATCATGTTTCGCGGCTCTACACATGTTCACAAAGTATTTGAAAGGCCACTCATGTGGCTAAAATCCGAGTTTGGAATAGTTAGCCAGAAAAGTTCAAGGATTACCTTCGGATGAAGCAACATTGACATCGTCTCTCCCTTTGTCAGAGGTCTTCGGTTCTAACAAAGCAGTCGAGGTATCGGCCCTGCAATAGAAACAACAAAAATCCAATCATCACTCGGAAGACATTTCTCAAACTGCGTTGGATCACTCGGCGGGAATACCTATGTTTAAGCCACAGGTACGTCCACCTTAATGCATGGCAGAACGGCCTTGCGAGGTTTGGAGCTCTTGATATTAGGCTGATTGGCGACCTGCTCCAATAGCGTCTCACGCTCGCTCCGACCCTGTTTGAAACTGCAAGTCGGCATCGCCAACTCACTCGGCTTCATCACCGACAAAGTCTTCAAGGTGCCAGCACGGACTCTAGGGTCCTGGCGCGCCTTGGAACGGGTATCAAGTGGAACCTCGCCAGACGGAGAAGATTCTGCCTCGTCCCCGTGCTCGTCGTCGCTCTCCTCCGTCTCCTCGTCATCTCCGTCATCATCATCGTCACCCTCCAAACCCTCCGGGTTCTCTCTATCCTGGTTCTCAACGTCGCTCTCTACATCGATGGGCGAATGGCCAACCACCGGAATAGAGCTGACCAGCTCTGTAAACGTATGTTGAATGAAGAAACAAAATCACAAATAGGTATTGTAGCAAGGAAGAAGTTCACTCAACCTAGATGCTCGATAACTTACCTCATTCGGCAGTAGCTCCGCGGAGAAATGGGGCACCAACCTGGTGCCCTTGAGATTGTCCCTCACTGGTGTGATGGCCTTGAGTTTATTTTCCAATGCATGTGACTCGATCTCCTTAGGATGAACACGGGTTGGATCACTCGGCCCCTCATACTTCCACATTGGATGGCCTCTCGCTTGGAGGGGCTGAATCCTACGCTGAAAGAAGGCTTCCGGGAAGTTCATTCCATTCACACCTTTCCACAACAGGGAAACTAACGCTATCACTAAGATATCTACATCAGTCTTCTCCTCCTTGGACACGGTCAAGGAAGGAGCCAAGTGGATCCTATCAACCTTATAGGGCGGGAGGCCCGATTGACCCTCGCTGACTGGGAGGTGTTGGTAGTAGAACAAAGAATCCTGCCAGTTCTTCACCGAATCTAGAAAGTTCATCTGGGAAAGCTACTTTTGCCCCTGAGTTGTATGCCTAAGCCTCCACAAGGCTGCACCACATTGGTCTTCCCGCTAGATGGGGAGAATTTCTTCACGGTCATCACTCGACACGTGAACAAGCGTTTGAATAGCCCCTAGTGCGGATAACACCCGAGGAAGTTCTCACACAAGGACACAAATGCATCTAAATATGAGACATTGTTGGGGGGAAGGTGGCGGAGTTGAGTACCGAAGAAACAAAGAAACGCTCGGAAAAAGGGGTGTGGAGGCAAAGAAAAACCTTTCTCTATGTGGGTGACGAGAAGCACTCCCTCGCCGTTCCGAGGTGTGGGCTCCTGCTCGTCGTCTTCACGCATTTGCCAGCTCCTCGGAACGATTAGGCCCTCACTCTCTAGCTCCCTCAAATGCCCCTCAAAGACTCAAGACAGCATGCAGTCGCCCTGTATCCAACCACACAGCGGCGCTCTGGTGCTCAAAGAGGATCTGCCGATCCCTTCTTTGCCCGCTCGGCCTTCGCCCTTGCTACCTTGACCATGCTGCATGGAGGAGGAGTCGAGGTAGGGAGTCGTCGAAGGTGGCAAGCGGCTCTCGGTTTCATCAGTGACAGATGAAAGTGGGGATGGAAATGGCCCAGATTTGAGGCGTAGTTTCCTCTCCTGTCCACCTCGCTCTTTACATACCCAACGGGAAGATACGCCATCGAGTACTTCGCCAGCCCGAGGAGGATCCGCAGAATCCCAAGGATGGCGCGCACTGTAGCACGACAGCGACATCACGGGCGCGCAAATCGGGGCATCGCTCCACTACCTCCACTACCACATCATCGCAGTAACCGCCGCCCGCGCGCACTCCATCAATTCAGAAAGCGGTGAAAAAACCGCCCCTCATATCTCGAATGGATTCCGTATCCATGGCGTGTGATGAGGTGGAGAAAATGTTCTCCTCGCTTGTCCCTGTGCGGGACCCCGATCAATCGGGTAACTAACGAAGGCGAACATGTCATCCTTGCCTCGGTGCGCGTGGGATCCGTCCCATCTCACCGATTGGACATTCAGAGCTCGGAGCTCATGATTGTTCGATTCATTGAATCTACCTACCAAAAAGATAATCGTTCACTACCGACTTCACACATACTAGTATGTTTGGGCATTCGGGATTCGTCGCTCTTGAATCCGTAGTGGTTTGCTGAGACTCTGAATGATGCAGCCTCGAGCTGCAACCTTAGCGTCTCCAAAATGCTAGGGACATCTAAGGAGATCATTCACTCGGTCTGTTATACATCAACCAATTTGGGGGCTACTGCGGGGTTGTATATTAGCGGTAGGCCTACGGACCTGCTTCCCAAGGCCCACCTAAGGCCCATACGGATATCAGTGTCCTTCAGGTCACCGGTATAGTCTCAACCTCACTCGGAATAGCATGCCGACACTCGGCTTACATGGACTCACTCGGATCGCCTTCTGTCAGTCGGACGCACCCTGGCACACAGACCACAGCAAGATGATGGTACTGAACAGGCCGCAATGGCTATGGACTTAAACCATCACGTGAAGTGCAGTGAAGACCCGCGTTACCAGTAACGCCATGAGTTATAGATGTCGTTTCTAGTAACTCCCTTATTTATTAGCATTAATTTTCCTTGTAATCAAGCTCGGTCGGTCGTGGCATGCTCTATATAAGCCACTCCCGTGCTCTAGCTCAAGGGTTCAGCACCTTGTAATCTTACATACGCCATAAGAAAACATCAGCCCGAGGGCTCGAGACGTAGGGTTGTTACCACTCCCGAGTGGGGTCCAAACTAGTACATCCGAGTGTATCCACTGCACTTTGTTAGGCTTTGCCCCTCTGTTCATACCCCCGGTACTATTGTCAGGGTCATTCCCACGACACTTGGCGTAGCCCTGCCGGAATAACACCACCACCTCCACCACCACACTGTCGTTTTGCTAGAGAACTTAGCTACTACTTCACCCACACTCACTGGATCGAGGTGGTGAAGGCATCATCGAGTTGTACGTATGCTCAACACGGAGGTGCCATCCGTTTGGCACTTGATCGGGATGTTTGTGATTTGATCGTGGGACGGATCGTGATTGGATCGCAAAGACGTTCGACTACATCAACCGCGTTTCTCAATGCTTTCGTTTAGCGATCTATAGGGGTATGTAGATGCACTCCCCCTCTCAGAGTTGTTGATCTCCATAGATAGATCTTGGTGAGCGTAGGAATTTTTTTTGTTTCCCATGCAACACTCCCCAACAACTGGCCGGCTCCGGATAGATGTGCGCGCCCAACCTCCATGTCAAGATAGGGCCGCCTTAGTCGGCCCGACGGTGCGGCCTGAGCTCGCCGCCTGGCTGGGCCCCCGCGTCCAAGACGGGAATGACGCTCACCGCCACCTCGATCGACTGGCCCAGCCCAACCTCCTAGAGGAGGAAGGGATGACCGGCCCGGCCTGCTTAGGCCCCTGCATCCGCAATGAGCCGTTCCCCACCGGCTTCACATTGCCACGTGACACCCCCCAAGTATAACAGCTCCGCCAAGCCGGAGGACTGGCTGGTCGACTACACCACAACAGCTGACATCACCAAGGGCAACAAGCGTGTGGCGGTGCGCTATGTCCTACTCATGTTACTTGGCTCGGCTTGAACTTGGCTCAATAGCATGCTGATACGTCCATTTTGCATCATGCTTTCATGTTGATATTTATCGCTTTATGGACTGTTATATTACTTTATGGTACCATAATTATGCATTTTCTATCTTATTTTGCAAGGTTTATTTGAAGAGGGAGAATACCGACAGCTGGAATTCTGGACTAGAAAAGGAGCAAGTCTGAGTCATCTATTCTGCGCAACTCCAAATGCCCTGAAAATCTACGTGGAATTTTTTGGGAATATATAAAAAATACTGGGCAGAAGAAGTGCCAGAGGGGAGCTACCAGGAGCCCACAAGCCTGGTAGCCGCCACCTACCCCCCTGGCGGCGGCTACAGGGCTTGTGGGCACCCTGGTGGCCCACTGGCCCCCCTCTTTTGCTATATGAAGGGTTTCGTCCGAGAAAAAATCAGGGCGGAGCTTTTTCGTGGATTCTCCGCCGCCACGAGGCGGAACTTGAGTAGAACCAATCTAGAGCTCCGGCAGGACGACCCTGTCGGGGAAACTCCCCCCCCCCCCTAAGGGGGAAATCGTCGCCATCGTCATCACCAACACAACTCTCGTCGGAGGGGAGTCATCTCCACCAACATCTTCATCAGCACCATCTCCTCTCCAAACCCTAGTTCATCTCTTGTAACCAATCTCCGTCTCGCGACTCCGATTGGTACTTGTAAGGTTGCTAGTAGTGTTGATTACTCTTTGTAGTTGATGCTAGTTAATTACTTGGTGGAAGAGTTTATGTTCAGATCCTTGATGCTACTCATTACACCTCTGATCATGATTATTGTTATGCTTTGTGAGTAGTTACTTTTGTTCCTGAGGACATGGGATAAGTCTTGCTAATAATAGTCATGTGAGTTTGGTATTCGTTCGGTATTTTGATATGTTGTATGTTGTCTTTTCCTCTAGTAGTGTTATGTGAACGTCGACTACATAACACTTCACCATATTTGGGCCTAGAGGAAGGCATTGGGGAGTAGTAAGTAGATGATGGGTTGCTAGAGTGACAGAAGCTTAAACCCCAGTCTATGCGTTCCTTCGTAAGGGGCTGATTTGGATCCACTAGTTTAATGCTATGGTTGGACGTTGTCTTAATTCTTCTTTCGTAGTTGCGGATGCTTGCGAGAGGGGTTAATCATAAGTGGGATGCTTGTCCAAGTAAGGGCAGTACCCAAGTGCCGGTCCACCCACATATCAAACTATCAAAGTAACAAACGCGAATCACATGAACATGATGAAACTAGCATGACAGAAATTCCCGTGTGTCCTCGGGAGCGTTTTTCCTCCTATAAGACTTTGTTCAGGCTTGTCCCTTGCTACAAAAGGGATTGTGCCACTTTGCTGCACCGTTGCTACAACTTTTTACTTGTTACTTTTCACTTGCTATGTTGCACCTCTCTACACCATCACTTGTTACCGCTACTTTCAGTGCTTGCAGTTATTACCTTGCTGAAAACCGTTTATCAGAGCCTTCTGCTCCCCGTTGGGTTCGACACTCTTACTTACCGAAAGGACTATGATTGATCCCCTATACTTGTGGGTCATCAAGACTCTTTTCTGGCACCGTTGCCGGGTAGCCAAGCGCCTTTGGTAAGTGGAATTTGGTAAGGAAACATTTATATACTGTGCTGAAATTTATTGTCACTTGTCACTATGGAAACTGTACCTTTGAGGAATTTGTTTGGGGTATCTTCACCACGAACGGAAGCACGAGGAGGTGCTCCTCAACCTGAGGTACCTACTGAAAATATCTTTTATGAAATTCCTTCGGGTATGCTTGAGAAACTGCTGGCTAATCCTTTTACAGGAGATGGATCATCACATCCAGACTTGCATCTGATCTATGTAGATGAAGTTTGTGGTTTATTTAAGCTTGCAGGTTTGCCCGAGGATGAGGTAAAGAAGAAATTATTTCATTTATCTTTGAAGGATAAGGCGTTGACATGGTATAGGCTATGTGATGATACTGGATCATGGGACTACAATCGGTTGAAATTGGAATTTCATTAAAAGTTCTATCCTATGCATTTAGTACATCGTGATTGGAATTATATTTATAACTTTTGGCCTCGTGACAGGGAAAGCATAGCTCAAGCTTGGTGGAGGCTTAAATCAATGCTATATTCATGCCCCAATCATGAGCACTCGAGAGAAATTATCACTCAAAACTTTTATACTCGGCTTTCTCATGAAGATCGTACCATGCTTGACACTTCTTGTACTGGTTCTTTTATGAAGAGGGATATTGACCACAAGTGGAATTTATTGGAAATAATCAAACGTAACTCTGAAGATTGGGAGCTTGAAGAAGGTAAGGAGTCAGGTATAAATTTCCAGTTTGATTGCGTTAAATCTTTTGTTGAAACAAACACTTCTAGAGATTTTAGCGCTAAGTATGGACTTGACTCTGAGATAGTAGCTTCTCTATGTGATTCTTTTGCTGCTCATGTTGATCTTCCCAAAGAGAAGTGGTTTAAGTATTATCCTCCTGTAGAAGTCAACATAGTTAAACCCAATCTAGTTGAAGAGAAAGTCATTGCCTTTAGTAATCCTATTGTTCCTTGTGCCTACGTTGAGAAACCACCATACCCTGCTAGGAAAAAGGATTATTCCAAAGCTCCAACTGTGATACGTAGGGGTTACATTAGACCACTTGCACCCCCTGAGGAAATTAGAGTTGAACCTAGTGTTGCTATTATCAAGGATCTCTTAGCCGAAGACATAGACGGGCATGTTATCAAATTCTGTGAGGACTCCGCCAGAATTGCTAAACCTCACGCGAAAGACAAATACGGACCTGTAGTTGGCTTGCCCGTTGTTTCTGTCAAGATAGGATATCAATGTTATCATGGTTTATGTGATATGGGTGCTAGTGTTAGTGCAATACCCTGGTCCCTATATGATGAAATCAAAGATGAGATTGCACCTGCTGAGTTAGAACCCATTGATGTCACTATTACGCTAGCTAATAGAGACACTTTCTGCCCTGTGGGAATTGTGAGAGACGTAGAAGTCCTGTGTGGTAAGACGAAGTATCCTACTGATTTCCTCGTCCTTGCTACTGCAGAAGATAGCTTTTGTCCCAACATATTTGGTAGACCCTTTCTCAACACTGTCAATGCTCATATTGATTGCATTAAACAGACTGTCACTGTTAGTTTCGAGAGTGTGTCTCATGAATTTAACTTCTCCAAGTTTGGAAGACAACCCCATGAAAAAGAATCGTCTGGTAGGGATGAAATCATTGCTCTTGCCTCTACTGATGTACCTCCTGCGGATCCTTTAGAGCAATATATGCTTGAGCATGAAAATGATATGCATATGGATGAAAGAGATGAGATAGATAAAATTGTTTTAGAACAATATCCTATTCTCAAGAATAATTTGCCTGTTGAACTGCTTGGGGATCCACCCCCACCAAAGGGTGATCCTGTGTTCGAGCTTACACAGTCGCCTGATACTCTTAAGTATGCCTATCTTGATGAAAAGGAGATATATCATGTTATTATTACTGCTAGCCTCTCAGAGCATGAAGAAAGGAAGTTACTAAAAACTCTAAGGAAGCACCGTGCTGCTATTGGATATACTCTTGATAATCTTAATGGCATTAGTCCTACTCTATGCCAGCACAAGATTAAAACTGATCCTTACTTCAAACCAGTTGCCGATCATGAAAGGAGATTGAATCATAAGATGAAAGAAGTAGTAAGAAAAGAAATACTAAAGCTCCTGGAAGCAGGTATCATTTATCCTGTTGCTCACAGCGATTGGTTGAGTCCGGTACATTGCGTTCCTAAGAAGGGACGCATTACCGTTGTCCCTAATGATAAGGATGAATTGATCCCACAGAGGATTATTACTGGCTATAGGATGGTGATCGATTTTAGGAAATTGAATAAAGCCACTAGAAAAGATCATTACCCTTTGCCTTTTATCGACCAAATGCTAGAAAGGCTATCCAAACACACACACTTCTGCTTTCTAGACGGTTACTCTGGTTTCTCGCAAATACCTGTTGCACAATTTGATGAGGAGAAAACCACTTTCACCTGCCCCTTCGGTACCTTTGCGTATAGACGTATGCCTTTTGGCTTATGCAATGCACCTGCCACCTTTCAAAGATGTATGACGGCTATATTCTCTGACTTTTGTGAAAAGATTGTCGAGGTTTTCATGGATGACTTCTCCGTTTATGGGTCTTCCTTTGATGATTGCCTCAGCAACCTTGATCGAGTCTTACAGAGATGTAAATACACCAATCTTGTCTTGAATTGGGAGAAGTGCCACTTCATGGTTAATGAAGGCATCGTCTTAGGACACAAAATCTCTGAGGAAGGCATTGAAGTTGATAAGGCTAAGGTTGATGCAATTGAGAAAATGCCTTGCCCCACAGATATTAGAGGTATACGAAGTTTCCTAGGTCATGCTCGTTTCTATAGAAGGTTCATTAAAGACTTCTCTAAGATTTCTAGGCCTCTTACCAACCTCTTGCAGAAGGATGTTCCTTTTGTTTTTGATGAGGATTGTGAGGAAGCTTTCGAAATACTTAAGAAGGCCTTGATAACCGCACCTATTGTTCAACCACGTGATTGGAACTTGCCCTTTGAAATCATGTGCGATGCTAGTGATTATGCTGTTGGTGCTGTTCTAGGACAAAGAGTTGACAAGAAGTTCAATGTTATTCACTACGCTAGTAAAACTCTAGACAGTGCCCAAAGAAACTATGCCACTACGGAAAAGGAGTTTTTAGCAGTCGTGTTTGCATGTGAAAAGTTCAGATCTTATATAGTTGACTCCAAAGTGATTATTCACTCTGATCATGCTGCTATTAAGTACCTTATGGAGAAGGACGCTAAGCCTAGGCTAATCAGATGGGTTCTCGTGCTACAGGAATTTGATTTGCACGTTGTTGACCGAAAGGGTGCTGATAACCCTGTAGCAGATAACTTGTCCAGGCTAGAGAATGTCCTTGATGACCCACGACCTATTGATGATAGCTTTCCTGATGAGCAATTAAATGTCATCCGCACTACACATAGTGCATCGTGGTATGCTGATTACGCAAACTATATCGTAGCCAAATACATACCACCCAGTTTCACCTACCAGTAATAGAAGAAATTCTTCTTTGATTTGAGACACTACTTTTGGGATGATCCTCACCTTTATAAGAAAGGAGTAGATGGTGTTATTAGATGTTGTGTGCCTGAACATGAACAGGGACAGATCCTACAGAAGTGTCATTCCGAAGCCTACGGAGGACACCATGCTGGAGATAGAACTGCTCATAAGGTATTGCAATCAGGTTTCTATTGGCCCACTCTCTTCAAGGATCCCCGTAAGTTTGTCTTGTCTTGTGACGAATGCCAAAGAATAGGGAACATCAGTAAGCGTCAGGAAATGCCTATGAATATTCACTTGTCATTGAACCATTTGATGTCTGGGGCTTTGATTATATGGGACCCTTCCCGAGTTCCAATGGGTATACTCACATCTTAGTCGCTGTTGATTATGTCACTAAGTGGGTAGAAGCTATCCCCACTAGAAATGCTGATCATCACAGCTCTATTAAGATGCTTAAAGAAGTCATTTTCCCAAGATTTGGAGTCCCTAGATATTTGATGACTGATGGCGGTTCACACTTCATTCATGATGTTTTCCGCAAGATGCTTGCTAAGTGTGATGTCAACCATAGAGTTGCATCCCCTTATCATCCTCAGTCTAGTGGTCAAGTGGAGTTGAGTAATAGGGAGATCAAATTTATCTTACAAAAGACTGTCAATAGATCATGGAAGAATTGGTCTAGCAAACTTGACGATGCACTATGGGCTTATAGGACTGCTTATAAGAATCCCATGGGCATGTCGCCGTATAAAATGGTTTACGGTAAGGCCTGTCATTTACCTCTTGAGCTGGAACACAAAGCTTATTGGGCAATCAAAGAGCTCAACTTCGATTTCAAACTTGCCGGTGAGAAGCGGTTGTTTGATATCAGCTCATTAGATGAATGGAGGGCCCAGGCATATGAGAATGCCAAGGTGTTAAAGGAAAAAGTTAAGAGATGGCACGACAAAAGAATACAAAAACAAGAGTTCAATGTAGGTGATTATGTCCTGCTATACAATTCTCGCTTAAGATTCTTCGCAGGCAAGCTTCTCTCTAAATGGGAAGGTCCTTACGTTGTCGAGGAAGTATATCGTTCCGATGCCATCAAAATCAATAACACGGAAGGTAATTTTCCTAGAGTGGTAAATGGGCAAAGAATCAAGCATTATCATCAATATCATAACTCCAAAGGAGTACATAAGGGATGTTTACCAGCCTGTTTCAGACCCTGAAAACCAAGATGTATGTGTTTCCGTAAGTAATTGGACTCTGAAACTTTTCCAGTAGGAAATTTTATCCTTTTTGGAATTTTTGGAACATTAGAAAAATAAAAAGCAGTCCGGAGAGCGCACGAGGCGGCCACAAGCTTGGTAGCCGCCACCTACCCCCTGGCGGCGGCTACAGGGCTTGTGGGCATCTCGTGTGCCTCCCAGACTACATTTTCTTGCGGAGCACTCCTTCTGGTCCAGAAAAAATCATTATATATACGCCCGAGGGTTTTGATCTCCGTATCGCGCAACTTTCCTTTGTTTTCGTTTCGAGCCCGTTTCTGTCGCAGATCTCAAAGGTATAAATCAAAGATTGATAGCTCTCTTGGAATCAAAGGCAACAACTCCACCACCATCACCACCATAGGAAGATAACTAAGCATTGGTATGGGCAATCCCCTTGGCTTTTGCCAAGCTTGGGGGAGTTGTCGTGGTATCATATCACCTTTATATCTTTTTCTTTTACCTTTGTTTTAGTTCTTTCCTTTTCAGTTTTTACTTTCTTCTCTTAGTGGAATAAGTCTTTAGTGTTTAGTTTGAGTCTTTTTCCTTGTGTCTCCCCCGATGTATTCGAGCTTGCGAGCTATATAATGAAGAGTATCTTAGTCAAGGGCTTTGTTTTATGCCGTGATCAAAAGTATGAAAAGAACGATAGCATGAAAGGTCATGAGATGATCTTATGGAAAGTGATAGCTTCACATATAACAAGTATGATGATTGAAACTTGTTGAGAATAGACCAACATAGACCCCAGTCATTGTTGCAATTAATAAGAAGTAATAAGGAAAGAGAGGTTCACATATAAATGTATCATCTTAGACACTTTTTACAATTGTGAACACTCACCAAACTATTACATGCTTGGTTCCAAACAATGTTATATGATTAGAGATCCCTTAGCATGTGACGATTGCTTCCATCTCATATTAGCCAAAACTCCCGCACCAAGTAGAGATACTACTTGTGCATCCATAAACCTTCAACCCAGTTTTGCCACGAGAGTCCACCATACCTGCCTATGGATTGAATAAGATCCCTCAAGTAAGTTGTCATCGGTGCAAGCAATAAAAATTGCTCTCTAATATGTATGATCTATTAGTGTGTGGAAAATAAGCTTTATACGAACCTGTGATGAGGAAGACATAAAAGCGACAGACTGCATAATAAAGTTCTTTATCACAGGAGTCAATATAAAGTAACGTTCCTCCCCACTAAGAGGACACGCATCCAAACCTCAAAAGCGCATGACAACCTATGCTTCCCTCTGCGAAGGGCCTATCTTGTACCTTTACTTTTTGCCCTTGGAAGAGTCATGGTGATCTTCACCAATTCCTTATTTTGCCTTTGTATTGGCTACCGTCACATGCTAGGGAAAGATCTATATTCATATATCAACTTAGAGATGAGTACTTATGCTTTATTATTGTTGACTTTACCCTTGAGGTAAATGGTTGGGAGGCAAAACTATAAGCCCCTATCTTTCTCTGTGTCCAGCTGAAACTTTGATACCATGAGTACCACGTGGGTTGTAACAATTGTCGAAAACAAAAGAGATGATTGAGTATGTGGGTTTGCTTTACAAGCTATTATTTGACAAATTCTGATGTTATGATAAATTGCAATTGCTTCAATGACTATGGACTGTTGTTGGATACTTCTAGGTAAGGTTTTTGTTTCATACTTTGCTTTGTGAAGGAATTGTTACTTTCCCATAAGAATCTTTATGATGTATTGTTGTTCTATGTGTGATCATGATGCCCTCATGTCTGTATTATGTTTTATCGACACCTTCATCCCTAAACATGTGGACATGTTTATGGATCTTGGTTTTCGCTTGAGGACAAGCGAGGTCTAAGCTTGGGGGAGTTGATACGTCCGTTTTGCATCATGCTTTCATGTTGATATTTATCGCTTTATGGACTGTTATATTACTTTGTGGTACCATACTTATGCCGTTTCTCTCTTATTTTGCAAGGTTTATTTGAAGAGGGAGAATACCGGCAGCTAGAATTCTGGACTGGAAAAGGAGCAAGTCTGAGTCCTCTATTCTACGCAACTCCAAATGCCCTGAAAATCAACGTGGAATTTTTTGGGAATATATAAAAAATACTGGGCAGAAGATGTGCCAGAGGGGAGCTACCAGGAGCCCACAAGCCTGGTAGCCGCCACCTACCCCCCCTGGCGGCGGCTACACGGCTTGTGGGCACCCTGGTGGCCCACTGGCCCCCCTCTGTTGCTATATGAAGGGTTTTGCCCGAGAAACAATCAGGGTGGAGCTTTTTTGTGGATTCTTCGCTGCCACGAGGCGGAACTTGAGAAGAACCAATCTAGAGCTCCGGCAGGACGATCGTGTCAGGGAAACTTCCCTCCCAGAGGGGGAAATCGTCGCCATTGTCATCACCAACACTCCTCTCATCGTAGGGGAGTCGTCTCCACCAACATCTTCATCAGCACCATCTCCTCTCCAAACCCTAGTTCATCTCTTGTAACCAATCTCCGTCTCGCGACTCCGATTGGTACTTGTAAGGTTGTTAGTAGTGTTGATTACTCTTTGTAGTTGATGCTAGTTGGATTACTTGGTGGAAGAGTTTATGTTCAGATCCTTGATGCTACTCATTACACCTCTGATCATGATTATGATTATGCTTTGTGAGTAGTTACTTTTGTTCCTGAGGACATGGGATAAGTCTTGCTAATAATAGTCATGTGAGTTTGGTATTCGTTCGGTATTTTGATATGTTGTATGTTGTCTTTTCCTCTAGTGGTGTTATGTGAACGTCAACTACATAACAATTCACCAAATTTGAGACTAGAGGAAGGCATTGGGGAGTAGTAAGTAGATGATGGGTTGGTAGAGTGACAGAAGCTTAAACCCCAGTCTATGCATTGCTTCGTAAGGGGCTGATTTGGATCCACTAGTTTAATGCTATGGTTAGACGTTGTCTGAATTCTTCTTTCGTAGTTGCGGATGCTTGCGAGAGGGGTTAATCATAAGTGGGATGCTTGTCCAAGTAATGGCAGTACCCAAGCGCCGGTCCACACACATATCAAACTATCAAAGTAACAAACGCAAATCACATGAACATGATGAAATTAGCATGACAGAAATTCCCGTGTGTCCTCGGGAGCGTTTTTCCTCCTATAAGACTTTGTTCAGGCTTGTCCCTTTCTACAAAAGGGATTGGGCCACTTTGTTGCACCGTTTCTACTACTTGTTACTTGTTACTTTTCACTTGCTACGTTTCACCTCTCTACACCATCACTTGTTACCCCTACTTTCAGTGCTTGCAGTTATTACCTTGCTGAAAACCGTTTATCAAAGCCTTCTGCTCCTCGTTGGGTTCGACACTGTTACTTATCGAAATGACTACGATTGATCCCCTATACTTGTGGGTCATCACCTGCCAACCGGCAGCATCAACGCCTGGACCAACTTTGAAGTGGAGTTCGTGCACAACATCATCGGCACCTACAAGTGTCCGGGTCTTGAATTGGGAGAAGTGCCACTTTATGGTTAATGAAGGCATTGTCTTGGGACACAAAATCTCCGAAAGAGGTATTGAAGTTGATAAAGCTAAAGTTGATGCCATTGAAAAAATGTCGTGTCCAACATATATCAAAGGTATAAGAAGTTTCCTTGGTCAAACTCGTTTCTACAGGAGATTTATTAAAGACTTCTCTAAGATTTCTAAGCCTCTCACTAATCTTTTGCAAAAGGATGTTTTGTTCGTTTTTGATGATGATTGTGTAGAAGCACTTGAAATTCCTAAGAGAGCCTTGATCAACGCACCTATTGTTCAACCGCCTGATTGGAACCTACCCTTTGAAATTATGTGTGATGGTAGTGATTATGTTGTTGGTGTTGTTCTAGGACAAAGAGTTGATAAGAAATTAAATGTCATCCATTACGCTAGCAAAACTCTAGACAGTTCTCAAAGAAATTACGCTACCACCGAAAAGGAATTTTAAACAGTTGTGTTGGCTTGTGATAATGTTAGACTTATATTGTTGATTCCAGTGTAACTGTTCACACTGATCACGCTTCTATTAAGCACCTTATGGAAAAGAATGATGCTAAACCAAGACTTATTAGATGGGTACTTCTGCAACAAGAATTTGATCTGCATATTATTGACAGAAAGGGCTCTCATAACCTCGTAGCAGATAACTTGTCTAGACTATAGAATGTTCTTGATGACCCACTACCTATTGGTGATAACTTCCCTGATGAACAATTAGATGTCATAAATGCTTCACGCAATGCTCCTTGGTATGCTGATTATGCTAACTACATTGTTGCTAAATTTATACCGCCTAGTTTCACATACGAACAAAATAAAAAGTTCTTCTATGGTTTAAGACATTACATTTGGGATGATCCACACCTCAGCAGATGGTATTATTAGACATTGTGTACCTGAGCATGAACAGGTACAGAACCTATACAAGTGTCACTCCGAGGCCTACAGAGGACATCACGCTGGAGATAGAACTGCACACAAGGTATTACATTCTGGTTTTCATTGGCCTACTCTCTTCATGGATGCTCGTAAGTTTGTTTTGTCTTGTGATGAATGTCAAAGAATTGTTAATATTAGTAGACATGAGGAAATGCCTATGAATTACTCTCTAGTTATAGGACCATTTGATGTTTGGCATTTTGATTATATGGAACCTTTTCCAAAGTTCAACGGGTATACTCGTATTCTAGTTGATGTTGATTATGTTACTAAGTGGGTAGAAGCTATTCCAACCAGTAGTGCTTACCATAAAACTTCTATTAAAATGTTGAAAGAGGTAATTTTCCATTGATTTGGAGTCCTAATATATTTATTGACCGATGGTGGTTCGCACTTTATTCATGGTGCTTTCCGTAAATTGCTTGCTAGGTACAATGTTAATCATAGAATTGCATCTCCTTATTATCCTCAGTCTAGTGGGAAAGTAGAATTGAGCAACAAAGAAACTAAATTGAGCTTGCAAAAGACCGTTAATAGATCTAGAAAGAATTGGTCTAAGAAACTTGATGATGCATTATGGTCTTATAGAACCGCTTACAAAAACCCTATGTGTATGTCTCCTTATAAAATGGTTTATGGTAAAGCATGTCACTTACGTCTAGAGCTAGAATGTAAAGCTTATTGGGAAATTAAAGAGCTTAACTATGATTTCAAACTTGCTCGTCAGAAGAGGTTATTTGACATTAGCTCACTTGATGAATGGAGAAGTCAGTCCTATGAGAATGCTAAGTTGTTTAAACAAAAGATTAAGAGATGGCATGATAGAAGGATACAAAAGCGTGAATTCAATGTAGGTGTTCATGTCTTGCTATACAACTCCAGTTTAAGATTTTTTGTAGGAAAACATCTCTCTAAATGGGAAGGGACTTACATTTTCGAGGAAGTATATCATTCCGGTGCCACCAAGATAAAAAATGCCGAAGGCACAAATTTGAAGTGTACATTAGGGAGACTTATCATAACGTTTCAGACTCCGAAAAGGAATAGGTATGTGTTACGATAAGCAAACCGACTCCAAAACTTTTCCAATGGCAATTATACTAGTTTTGGATTATTTAAAAAATTAGGAAAATTGAAAGCAATCCAAAGAGTGCATGAGGAGGCGACAAGCCAGGAGGGCACGGCCTACCCCCTGGGCACGCCCTGCAGGCTTGTGGCCACCTTGTGCACCCTTCGGATTCTGTTTTCTTCTAGAATACTCCTTCGGGTCGGCAAAAATTCATTATATAATCTCCTGAAGGTTTTGACCTACGTATGACGACAATATCTCATGTTTTTGTTTTGAGCTGTTTCTGCAGCAGATTTAGAGCAAGATGTCTTCGCAAGAGTCGGTTAGGGAGAATAGTGCCTTTCACCTGACACCGGGGGCCACAACATTCAGCAAAGCCAATCACTTCTGGCAGGCCACGGAGGAAAAGATGGAGGCTGACTTGAAAAGGATAGATGCTATGGAGGAAGACCAAGAAGTTACCTTTCATTTACAACCTGAAGCCATGTTGGAAGAACTTTAGAGCTCAGCAATTCCGAATTCGGTTATCCCTCCCAACGTTAAATTTCTTACTTATAATAATATGAAAAGGAGTGTTGCCTTTTCCCCCGCAGCAATGGAACATCCATGGGTTATGGGAGCTCTAACCGTCACTGGAAAACTTTGCAAGGAAATAATGGATCTCGGACGGTGAAATAATAAGCTTGAGGAGGAGAATCACATTCTGAGGGGCATCGTCGCCAAGAATACAAATCCACTACCTCCGAAGAAAGACAACTAAACACATGGGTATGGGCACTCCCCTTGGCTTGTGCCAACCTTGGGGGATGTGCCCCTGTATCGTATCACCATCACACCTTCTTCGTTCGATCCTTTTGGTTATATCTTGATCTGGTAGAATAAAGTTTTAGTGTGACCTAGTTTTAAATTTTTTCTTTATGTTCCCCTATTTAAGCAACTCTGAGAGTTATATAATAAAGAGTAGTTTTGAGTCAAGGGCTTTGCTTGCTTGCTATGATCTTGAGAAAAAGAAATAGAGAGAAGTTTAGAATAAAAGCAAAAGAGCATACATAATGATCTTATGGGGACTGATGACTTCACATATGAAAAGTATGTCGATTGAAATTTGTCGTGAGTTCACAAACAAAGATATTGGTCATTGCTGCAATTATAAGGAAGTAATGAAGAAAGATAGGTTCACATATAAATATATTATCTTGGACATCTTTCATGATTGTGAGCACTCATTAAAATATTATATGTAAAGAAGTTTATGTCGGACAAGGAAGACAACATAATGAGTTATGTTTGCTTATTTCCTAATAGAAGTTATATGTTTGTAGATCCTTCAACATGTGTCGCTTGCTTCCACCTCATATTAGCCAAAAACTTCTGCACCAAGTAGAGATACTACTTGTACATCCAAAAACCTTTAACCCAGTTTTGCCTTGAGAGTCCACCATACCGACCTATGGATTGAGTAAGATCCTTCAAGTAAGTTGTCATCGGTGAAAGCAATAAAAATTGCTTTTTAAATATGTGTGATTTATTAGTGTGAGGAAAATAAACTTGATACGAACTTGTGATATAGAATAAATAAAAGCGACAGATCGCATACTAAAGTTCTTTCTCACAAGGGGTAATACAAAGTGACGTTCTTTTGCATTAAGGGATTGCGCATCCAACAATAAAAGTGCATGACAATCTCTACTTCCCTCTACGAAGGGCCTATGTGTTACCTTTACTTTCTAGCAACCTTTACGAAAGAGTCGCGGTAATCTTCACCATTTCCTTTATTTCGCCTTTATCTTTTGGCAAGCGTTATGCGTTGGGGAATGATCTAGAGAAATACAACCACTTGGATGTGGGTGATCATGAGTTATTATTGTTGACATTACCCTTGAGGTAAAGCATGAGGGCGCAAAACTATAAGCCCCTATATTTCTTTGTGTACGATTGAAGCTTTGACCTCATATGTACCGCGTGACTGTTAGCAATTATGAAAGACCATAAGATGATTGAGTATATGTATTTTCTTTACAAGATCTTATATTGACTCTTTCCTATGTTGCGATAAATTTGAATTGCTTCAGTGACTGAAATCTTAGTTTGTTAGTCCTCAATAGAGTTCTCGATTAATATTTTACCTTGTGAATGAATTTTTACTCTAGCATAAGATATTCTATATCAATTTGTGTTGTTGTTCTAAAGATAACCATGATGCCTTCATGTTCGTATTTTATTTTATCGACATCTCTATCTCTAAACATGTGGGCATATTTATCGATATCGTCTTTCACTTGAGGACAAGTGAGGCCTAAGCTTGGGCGAGTTGATACGACCATTTTGCATCATGCTTTTATATCGATATTTATTGTATTATGGGCTGTTAATACACATTATGGTATAACACTTATGCCTTTTATCTCTTATTTTACAAGGTTTACATGAAGAGGGAGAATGCGGGCAGCTGGAATTCTACACTGGAAAAGGAGCAAATCTGAGAGACCTATTCTGCACAACTCCAAAAGTTCTGAAAAGTTACGGAGAATATTTTTGGAATTTATAAAAAATATTGGGCGAAATAAATACTGGAGGGGACCCACCGGGAGGTCACAAGCGAGGGGGTGCGACATACCCCCCTGGCCGCACCCTGCGGGCTTTTGGACCCCCTGGCAAGCCTCCTGTGCCCATATTCTTCTATACGAAGGGATTTGACTAGGAAAAAATCATATCAGACTTTCCGGGACGAGGCGCCGCCGTCTCGAGGCGGAACTTCGACATAACCAATCTAGAGCTCCGGCGGAGCTATTCCATCGGGGAAACTTCCCTCCCGAAGGGGGAATTAAAGCCATCGTCATCACCAACAATCCTCTCATCGAGAGGGGGTCAATCTCCATCAACATCTTCATCAGCATCATCTCCTCTCCAAACCCTAGTTCATCTCTTGTATCCGATCTTTGTCTCAAAAGCCCAGATTGGTACATGTGGGTTGCTAGTAGTGTTGATTACACCTTGTAGTTGATGCTAGTTGGTTTATTTGGTGGAAGATTATATGTTCATATCCTTAATGATTATTAATACTCCTCTGATTATGAATAGGAATATGCTTTGTGGGTAGTTACTTTTGTTCCTGAGGACATGGGATAAGTCTTGTTATAAATAATCATGTGAATTTGGTATTCGTTCGATTTTTTGATGAGATGTATGTTGTCTATCCTCTAGTGGTGTCATGTGAATGTTGACTACATGACACTTCACCATTATTTGGGCCTAGGGGAAGGCAATGGGAACTAATAGTCGCCTAACGAGGCGACCTTCACGCCATCCAAGGATGCCAAGCAGGTGCCTCTCGACCCGGCCAACCCGAAGCAGTGCGTCACCATCGGCATCGGCCTCACCAACAAATAGGAAGGCGAGCTCGTCGACTACCTCTGTGATAATCAGGACATCTTCGCAGTGTTTCCCAAAGACATGCTTGGTGTGCCAAGGAAGTTCACCGAGCATAAGATCCAATTCCGAGCCGAGGTCAAGCCGGTCAAACAACCCCTCTACCATTTCTTAGAGGAGAAGTGGTGTGTCATAGGTGAAGAGATCACCCAACTCCTTCCAACTGGGTTCATCATGGAAGTATTCCTTCCGGACTGGCGGGCAAACCCAGTCCTTGTGCTGAAGAAGAACAAGACCTAGTGCATGTGCATCGACTACACCAGCCTCAACAAGGCACGCCCCAAGGGTCCGTTTTCCCTTCCTCGTATCGATTAGGTGATCGATCTACAACCGGGTGCAATTTGCTACCACCAGATCATTCTCGACCCGGATGACCGGCTCAAGACCTCCTTCATCACCCCCTTCGGAGCCTACTCCTATGTCACCATGTTGTTTGGTCTGAAGAACGTCGACGCCACCTTCTAGCGCTGCATGCAGAAGTGTCTCATGCCCTAGATCGTCAGGAATGTGCACGTCTACGGGGATGACATCATTTTCAAGAACAGAAAGCACTTCGGCCTCCTCGAAGATCTCGAGGAGACCTTCGGCTTCTTGCGTGAGTACAAGTTCTGGCTCAACCCGGAGAAGTGTGTGTTCGGTGACCCAACCATCCAGCTCCTACGTTTCTTTGTTTCGTCCCGCGGAATCGAAGCCAACCCGGAGAAGATCAAGGCCATCAAGTGCATGTCCTAGCCGGCCAAGCTGCACGACGTCCAGAAGTTCACCGGCTGCCTCGCACGCGTCCAGATATGAACCTTGCACGGCCATCAATTCTCACACACTGGCCGACTTCCTTGTCGACTCGGATGAGACCCAATATGTGCTGCCTTCACCTGACTTGACACACTGGCTCATGCACATCGAGTGCTCGAAGATGCGCACCGGCCTAGGGGTGGCATCATCCTCTACTCCCTCAAGGGGAACCAACTCATGTATGCGCTACAAATCCACTTCCCCGCCTCCAACAATGGGGCCGAGTATGAGGCGCTCTTCCAAGGCCTCGGACTCGCCCGAGAAATCGGCATCTGATGCATCCTCTGCTTTGGCGACTCGGTACTCGTGGTGCAGCAAGTCTCGGGTGAACGGGATGCCCGACGAGGTACCGGCCCAGTAGTGAATGGGTCGTGTGAGGCGGTCATCCCCACCAACATCGAGTTATACTAACCACGCGTGACGCTCTACACGGAGGTGGAAGCCAAGGAATCAAGGGAAGACGGTGTCGACCTGCTTGAGTAAGCCCGCCTTCTAGCCTTGAGCCGAACGACCATTTACCAGCAGAAGTTGCAGCACTACCACAACTCGAGGATTCGGCCCCTCATTTTCCGTGACGTCGGCCTACTGCTCTGCTTGGTCCAGCGGACCGCCGGCCAGCACAAGTTGGATTCCCTATGGGAAGGGCTCTTCATCATCAGTAGGGTGTTGCACAACAACGTGTACTACCTCATAGACGCCTAGTAGCGACAGATGCGCAAGAGAGATGCCTACGGCGAGGAAACGAACCTCCCATGGAATGCGGCGCTCCTCTGCCCGTTTTACAGCTGAACAAGTGTATGTATGTATTCCCACCTACCATTCGGGCTTTATGAGTGCATCAAGTACCACAAGCCAGACTTGGGGCTACCTTTTCACTGTCTCTATCGAGTGCCTTCTTGTCTTTCTTTTCTGGCCCTCAGGTCCGGCTTCCCGCACTCGTGGGCTAGCCGGCCAGTCCGAGCTAAGCCCTCCTATAACGGGCCAAGTAGTGTGCAAAACGCCGAAACCCACTCTTTTCTCCAGCTACAGACCGGCTCTCGGCTGTCCGGCTGGCAAGAACCGAAGGTCGAAAGCGCTCGCACGCAAAAAGCACCTAAGGGAGGATGGCCGGCTCAGCTCTCTGGGTCCTCTCCAGTCGGCCCATGTAGCACTCGTGCTAGCTCGAGTGTCCCGATCCCAAGTACTGTGTTGCTTTCCCTAAAGACCGAGGACCCATCCCAGTCACAAACCTGCTCCCGGCTGTCCGGTTGGCGGGACCAAAGCCGGAGGAGGAAGGGCACAGGAAAAAGGATAAGGGGACAAAAGCAACATGCGAGTCAACACGCAAAGGTTGTTCAAGCAAAATGCTTGCATATATTATAGTAACGCAACATGCCCACGGCCGTCAAGTATGATACAAATGAAAGTTTACACCCCAAGTGGGTGAATACAGGTACCAACTAAAGCATGAAAAAAGAGGATGGCTTTAGATGGTGGACGCACCGTATGCTCTCACCGTGGTGCCGGTGTCTGATGACCCACAAGTATAGGGGATCAACCGTAGTCCTTTCGATAAGTAAGAGTGTCGAACCCAATGAGGAGCAGAAGGATCTGACAAGTGGTTTTCAGCAAGGTAAAATCTGCAGGCACTGAAATTGTCGGTAACCAGTGATTGTGTGGTGTGATGATTCATAGCAAGCAACAAGTAACAAAAGTAGCAATGGTGCAGCAAAGTGGCCCAATCCCTTTTGTAGCAAGGGACAAGCCTGGACAAAGTCTTATAGGAGGAAAAACACTCCCGAGGACACACGGGAATTTCTGTCATGCTAGTTTCATCATGTTCATATGATTCGTTCGTTACTTTGATAGTTTAAAATGTGGGTGAACCGGTGCTTGGGTACTGCCCTTACTTGGACAAGCATCTCGACTATGATTAACCCCTCTCGCAAGCATCCGCAACTACGAATGAAGAATTAAGACAAAGTCTAACCATAGCATTAAACTAGTGGATCCAAGTCAGCCCCTTACGAAGCAACGCATAAACTAGGGTTTAAGCTTCTGTCACTCTAGCAACCCATCATCTACTTACTACTTCCCAATGCCTTCCTCTAGGCCCAAATAATGGTGAAGTGTTATGTAGTCGACGTTCACATAACACCACTAGAGGAAAAACAACATACAACATATCAAATTACCGAACGAACACCAAATTCACATGACTACTATTAGCATGACTTATCCCATGTCCTCAGGAACAAAAGTAACTACTCACAAAGCATAATCATATTCATGACCAGAGAGGTAATGAGTAGCATCAAGGATCTGAACATAAACTCTTCCACCAAATAATCCAACTAGCATCAACTACAAAGAGTAATCAACACTACTAGCAACCTTACAAGTACCAATCGGAGTCGCGAGACGGAGATTGGTTACAAGTGATGAACTAAGGTTTGGAGATGAGGTGGTGCTGGTGAAGATGTTGATGGTGACGAGTCCCCTCCGATGAGAGGACTGTTGGTGATGAAGATGGCGACGATTTCCCCCTCCGGGAGGGAAGTTCCCTGGCAGGATCGTCCTGCTGGAGCTCTAGATTGGTTCTGCTCAAGTTCCGCCTCGTGGCGGCGGCGAATCCATGAAAAAGCTCCTCCTCGATTTTTTTCTAGACAAAACCCTTCATATAGCAAAACAAGGGGCAAGTGGGCCAGCAGGTTGCCCACAGGCCCTCATGGCGTGGCCTGGGGGGTGGCCGCGCCGTGCAGCCTTGTGGCCAACCCCTCGCGCCCCTCTGGCACTTCTTCGGCCCAGTATTTTTATAAATCCAGAAAAAATCCTCGTTGATTTTTTAGAGCGTTTTGAGTTGCGTAGAATAGGTATCTCAACTTTGCTCCACTTTCAGGCCAGAATTCCAGTTGCCGGCATTCTCCCTCTTCATGTAAACCTTGCAAAATAAGAGTGAAAAGGCATAAGAACTGTACTGTGAAGTGAAATAACAGCCAAAGAAGCGATAAATACCAACATGAAAACATGATGCAAAATGGACATACCAGTGTCCGCCTCCTCGGCATCGGCATACACGCCGGCACAGGAGTCGGTCTCCTCGTCGTCCATCTTGCTTGAGCTGTCGTCCGAGTCACCCAGGGCCAGCGCATAGTTGTCTTCCGGGAGCGGCGCGCCGTTAGCGGCCCCTCTTTGATATGCATGTCCCATGCGGTGTACGACGTGATGTAGCTTTCCCGAGCCGCTCAGGGCTCGGCGGTTGCCGCTACCTCAGCCTCTGTACCCGCCGAGTGGGCGACCAGCAACCCCAGGTCCAGACCTGGATGCCAAGACATGACGGAGCTAAGTTCCATCTCCCCTCCGGCTCGCGTGGCCGAAGCCCTCCAAGCATTGACGTATGCTGGCCCGGCTGCCGGTGTCAAAACCGGTGGATCTTGGGTAGGGGGTCCCGAGCTGTGGACCGTGGATCGATGGGTTATAGGAGACGAAGGAGACCATGTTTACCCAGGTTTGGGCACTCTTGGGGAGTTAAAACCCTACGTCCTGCTTGATTATATTGATGTGGATGAGAATTACAAAGTTAATCTACCTCAAGATCATATGAGCTAAAACCCTAGATGAGTCTGCCTGCCTATACGGATGAAACTCTCTAGTTTATATAGACACCAGGGGTTCCTAGGGTTACATACAACCGACCTCTAGCCGGGGACAAATGCACTGATCTAGCCTACTTAACTTGGATGGCATGCGAGTCTTTGGATCTTTCCTTCCTGTACATGAGGTCGTCATGCAATCTGGTCTTCAATAACACGGCCCATTAAGTCAGCTTGTAAGAGATGGCCGACCTTCTGAGGACCCCTTAGTCACAGACTCCCTCAGTAGCCCACGAATTGGCCTCCAACACTGATGTATATGGTCTTTGGCAGCTCCTTGCATCCAATGTAATCGGCTTGCAAGGCGAGTTCCCTTCATGTTCGGCTGGTTTTGACTTTGTCGTTTCGTGATGTCATTCCTTTAAAAGAGGCATTGCTTAATCCAAAGGCTTAAAAGCTCGGGTGTGAATAGTTCCTCATCTGACAACCTTTCTGATGAAAGGTCGCAATAGCCAGTTATGACAAAACTCGATTAGTGGTTCGAGGCCACTTTCCCATGGGCATGTCTTATCAATTAGGAGATTGTGCCCCGCATTTAAGGGGACACGAATAATGGTCTGGGTTATCTTACGCGCGTTCAATGGCGCGGTCGTTTCGGGAAGTGGCAGGGCTTGCAGCATAGTAGACGGGAACCCTTGGTCTTACGCCCCCCATAAAAGGGAAAAAGATCCTCAAAGCCACCAGAGGCATTCCACACTCGAACCCCCTTTCATTCAAGCTCCAAGTGCCCAGATCCATTTCATTTTCCGTCCTCTCCCAGTCGCCCTTCCCCAAGCTCAGCAATGGCCGCCTCGGGATCCCAAGGCAAGTGGGAGATCTCATGCGTCTCCGATAAGGACATCCGGGACTTGAAGCACGCCGGCTATCTCTCGCCCAACATTGCCCACCGTGCGCTTGAGGAAGGCGAGGTGGTGCCTACACCAAAGCCACACGAGAGGGTGGTGTTCGTCCCCCACTTCATCCGAGGACTAGGCTTCCCGCTCCACCCCTTTTCAGGGGCCTAATGTTCTTCTATGGATTAGATTTTCACGGTATTCCCCCGAACTCGTTTATGCACATTTCAGCTTTCATCACCATTTGTGAGGCCTTCCTGCGGGTTCAACCACACTTCTGCGTATGGCTCAAGACTTTCAAAGTCAAGCCGAAAACGGTCAGTGGCCAACACGCCAACTGCGGAGGATCCGTGATCATCAAACTCCTCCGAGTTGAATGGACGTATCGTACTTTTATTGATACCATCAAGGCATGGCAAAAAGAGTGGTTTTACACCACCGAACCTTGGGAAACAAACTGATCGGCAATATTCGAGTTCAGATACGGACCCCGCGAGAGGCTAACCTCATGGGTTAAAAAACGCCTTGACTCGGGATCGGCCTCGAAGGTGAAGTCGCTGCAGAAGTGCATCATGCAAATGGTGGATGTCGGTGTTCTGGGAATGGGGGTACCCAGACCTGCTTGCCTACGGCCCAGGGCTGGCCCACTTCATCAACCACAAACCAACGGGCCAGGCACCACTCAAAACAAGGCCCTTGCGAGGGGCCAAGCCTCGCGAGGAGCAGCAGCATCAAGACGCACAAGGGCATCCTCCAGACCCCTCCGGAGCGGCGTATATTCGGAGGCGAGGTTCGGACTCAAGAGTCAAGGATGACGTAGGGTAAGGACAGGCGAGCAGTAGACGGCAGGACGGTGCAGTTCCCCCTTTAGTGCAAAGGGGCCAAGGACGTACGGGGGTTCCCACGGCATCTTCCAAAGGTTTCCTTTCTGGTGCAACAAGGCCGTCGCCGCGTGTCAGCATCACAGATGTCATCCACGGGCCCGTCCCTGCGGCGCGGGCAGCCACTTTGCAGGCGAAGACCACCTTTGGGCAGGGGAGCAAGTTCCCTTGTTCCCCTTTGAAATTGGCCACTGCGGGATCCCTTCCGGCCGAAACGATAAGGGAAGAGGACCGGGGCCGCCAATATATATAGAGGATAGGTTGCTTCATAGAGGGGGATCGATCCATTCATTCACCCACTCGCACCACGCAAAGCTACCCAGCCTCCGGAGGCTCCTGAGCAATGTACTAGTTCATCCACCCACCTCCAAGAGAGGCAATCCACCAAAGCAGGAGTAGGGTATTACGCTTCGTAGAGGCCCGAACCTGGGTAAACTGTCATGCCATGTGTCTTCCTCACCATCGAGTGAGTTTCTTACCTCCCCATACGACTAGTGAGTGGAGCGAATCCCCGTTGCAAAAGGTTTTCGCGCGCGTCCCTGGTTTCGAATCTTTAGGGTTTTGCGCAGCCCGGAATCCTACATTTGGCGCGCCAGGTAGGGGGTGCATGTCGGAGCCTCCATGCTAAGAGCAAGATCCAGACCTCGACTCGGAAACTCCATGGAAGTGCGACCGCCATCAGCCACCGTCAATCGGCGGTGCGCAGCGCCCGGCAAGCAGGGTGGCCCCTGCATTTGCCTGCATCCTCGGCGGTTCACATATGCCACCTTCCAGCCATCACGTCAAGCGTTTCCTGCAATGCGGGGGCGGCTCATCCAAGTCCCAAGCCCATAGAACACCACGTATGGTGGGAGGTCAACATCACCTTCTGCCCCGACGATCACCCCAACTCCACGACGGCCGCCGGGACACTTCCCATGTTGTGCACGCCGACCATATCCGGCGTGGCCATATCCAAGACCCTCATCGATGGCGGCGTAGGCCTCAACGTCATCTCCATGGAGGCCTTCGACGCGCTGCAATTACCCCGAGAGTGGCTTGTGCCTTCAAAGCCCTTCTCTGGGGTGGTGGCATGATCTCTCACCCCTGTGGGACGAATTCGCCTCCCCGTCACCTTGGGCACCCGCTCCAACTTCCGTACCGAGCAGATCGACTTCGACGTCGCCCACATCCACCTTCAACACAACGCAATACTCGGCTACCCGCCCTCACGCAGTTCATGGCGGCAACGCACCCTGGCTACAACGTCGACAAGATGCCCGGGAGCGGCGGCGTGCTCACCGTCGTGGGGGACATCAAGGACGCCTCACGGGTGCTCGAGCTCTCCCACAAGGTCGCGACCATGGCACGTGCCAACCTCAGGGGGGAGCCACGCGTCACGAAAGACCCTGGGAACCTGCCCGAACGTGCGCCCAGTGAAGCAGAAGGCAAGGAGGCAAGCCCTGGAGAAGCAGGCATTCATCGCTCGGGAGGTGCACAAACTGAAGGAGGCAGGGGTCATTCGAGAGGAGTGCTACCCAGAATGTGTGTCCAACCCGGTGGTTGTCTCGAAGAAGTGCGGGAAGGAGCGCATGTGCGTCGACTTCATGAGCCTCAACAAGGCTTGCCCTCAGGACCCATTCCCGCTACCACATATCGATCAGATCTTGGACTCCACCGCGGAGTATGATCTCTTGTGCTTCCTGGATGCATTATAGGGCTACCACCAGATCAAGATGGCGGTGGAGGAAGTCGAGAAGACGGCCTTCCTCTCTCCGCGTGGAGTATACTTCTACGAGTGCATGCCCTTCGGGCGACGGAACGCTGGGGCAACCTTCCAGCGGCTGAGGCATCTCACCCTCAGACCGCAGCTCAGGAAGAACACAGAGGCCTACGTCGACGATATCGTGGTCAAGTCACGATAGGCAAAAACCCTAGTGGAGGACCTGGAGGAGACCTTCCTCAGCCTTCGGGAGGTGAACCTGAAGCTCAACCCCCAGAAGTGTGTCTTCGGGGTACCATCGGGCAAGCTACTCGGTTTCCTGGTGTCACCCCGGGGATCCAGGCAAACCTAGTGAAGGTCAATGCCATAAACAAGATGAGCGCGCCCAAAACCCTCAAGGGGATGCAGAAGTTGGCGAGGTGTGTTACCTCCATGGGTCGTTTCATCTCCAAGCATGGCGAGTGGGCCCTGCCTTTCTTCAAGATCATGAGAAGAAAGGGGCCCTTCGAATGGACCCCGGAGGCCGACGCGGCCTTTGACAAACTCAAGCAATATCTCACGAGTCCGCTGTCATGGTAGCACCTTGCCCCCGGGAGCCTCTGCTTGTGTACCTTGCCGTTGTCGGTGTTTTGGGAATGGGGGTACCCAGACCTGCCTGCCTGCGGCATAGGGCTAGCCCATTTCATCGACCTAAAACCAATGGGCCCGACATCACTCAGGACAAGTCCCTCGCGAGGGGCCAAGCCTCATGAGGAGGAGGAGCATCAAGACCCGCAGGGGGCCTCCTCAGGACCCCTCCGGAGCGGCGGATATTCCGAGGCGAGGCCCGGCCTGAGGAGTCAAGGCTGACGCAGAGGAAGGACAGGCGAGTAGCAGACGACAGGACAGAGCAGTTCCCCCTTTAGTGCAAAGGGAGCAAGGACGTACCAGGGTTCCAAAGGCATCCTCCAAAGGTTTCCCTTATGGTGCGACAAGGTCGTCGCCGCCCGCCAGCAGGACAGATGTCATCCCTGAACCAGCCCCTGTAGCGCTGGCAGCTACATTGCAGGCGAAGACCACTTTTGGATAGTGGGAGCATGTTCCCCTGTCCCCCTTTGAAAGTTGCCATTGTGGGATCCCTTCCCGCCAAAACTATAAGGGAAGAGGACCAGTGCCGCCACTATAAAGAGATGTTAGATTGCTTCGGAGTAGAGGATCCGATGGACTCTCATCCACAAACCCACACACCACTAAGGCTGTCCAGCCTATGGAGGCCGAAGAACACTATACTAGTTCATCCACTAGCCCCCACGAGAGGCAATCCACCAAAGCAGGAGTAGGGTTTTACGCTTCGTTGTGGCCCGAACCTGGGTAAAATGTTGTGTTATGTGTTTCTCTCACGATCTAGTGAGTCCTTCGCCGTTCCCATCGAGTAGAGTGCTAGGCGAGGTTAAGCAGTGAAAGATCTTCGTACACGCCCCTGAGTTCGAATCTTTAGGGTTTTGCGGAGCCCGAAACCCAACAGCCGCCACTCCCCACTCCGTCAGCGTCGCGTTGATGGTACTAAGGGAGGAGCGAACCAGCAAGTGCGCCACTCCGAGGGTCCCGGACGGGCCCCCACCCGTAGAGTATGGGGGTTCGCACGACTCATGAGTTTCTATCCCCCCACAGGGAGAGAGACCTGAGACCCAGAATGCAGGATTGCGTCATGAGATGCCCAGCCCTCCTGAGGCCCAGGTCCTTCCTCCGGACGACGAGACGCCCCAACCTCCTGCAGCCGCCGACACTCCTTCTAGCGCTCCTCGTTGCCTCGCGCAAGCTGAATCACTAATTTCAGGGACGCCCGATCAAGGTCATCTCCGCCTAACCCTTAGAGAAGATCCTACACAACCCAAACACGGCGGGAAGGGTCGCCGAATGCAACATCGAGCTTCAGGCCTTCAACATCAAATTCAGCACCACCAGTATCATCAAGGGAGTGGCTCTAGCTGACTTCGTGGCAGAGTGGATGGACGTACCGGACCGGGGGCTCAAAGGGTGTCAATCCCTTGCCCCTGGAATGGAGGTGCCCGAGGGATGGACCATGCACTTCGACGGAGCCTTCACGCGAAGAGCACCAGGTGCTGGTGTCCTGCTCACTTCCCCGATGGGAGACAAGATCCGCTACGACGTACATTTCTGCTTCGAGCGTGGGGACAAGGTTCCAACAACATAGCGGAGTATGAGGGCCTCATTGTCGGCCTCAAGGCAGCGGCAGCCTTGGGGGTCCGGCGCCTCACCATGATGGGCGACTCCATGCTTCTCGTCAACTTCTCCAACAAGGAGTACACACCCAGGGACGAGCACATGGAGGCATATCTACAAGAGGTACATAAGATTGAGAAACGTTTTCAAGGCCTAGAGCTGCAGCACGTCCCGTGTGGCGAAAGCAAGGAGGCGGACGACATCGCCAAAAGAGCTTCGCGTCACAAGGCTCAAGAGCCAGGCGTCTTCGAGGAGCGACTCTTCAAGACTTTCGCGATGCTGTCACCTGAGGACCCAGCGCTGCGCCGAGAGGAGCTCCCCCCAGCACCGCCCTCGGGGGCTCCAAATTGCGTCTAGGCCTCGGGGGCTCGACTGCTCCTTGCCCTGCAGGCTCTGGCCGATGATTGGATGCAAGAACTTGGGTCATACCTGCTCCACGGCATGTTGCCGGAGAAGGAGGAAGACGTGGAGCACGTAGCACAATAAGCCTCAACCTATTGCATATGGGACGGTGCCCTATACCACAGGCGCCCGAACGGCGTCGTGCTGCGGTGCATCTCCAGGGAGCAGGGGCGCGAACTACTAGCTGACAGTGACGGAGGGGAATGCGGGGATCACCCCTCTTTGCGCACGCTCGCAGGTAAGGCATTCAGGTCAGGCTTCTAATGGCCTACAACATTGGACGACGCCACCGAGCTGGTTCGGTCTTGTGAGGCCCGCCAGTTCCACGCCAAGTAGATTCACCAGCCCCGCAGGGCCTCCAGACCATTCCGCTTTCCTGGCCCTTCGTGGTCTGGGGACTGGACATACCGGGGCCCTTCCATCGGGCGGCAGGCGGCTTCCGCTACCTCTACGTCGCCATAGAAAAATTCACCAAGTGGACGGAGGTGTTGCCCGTGTGCACCATCCCCGCTTGGTCGACCGTCAAATTCATCAAGGGCCTAATGAGCCGCTTCGGTGTCCCCAACCGCATCATCACCGACAACGGTTTGCAGTTTACCTGTCAACTCTTCAAGGTTTACTGTGCTAACCTAGGAACGCAAATATGCTATGCATCGGTGGCCCACCCGCGGAGCAATGGCCAGGCGGAGCGCGCCAACACGGAGGTCCTGCGAGGCCTCAAGGTGAGGAGCTTCAAGAAGAAGCTCAAAGCTTGCGTCCGGGGCTGGGTCGCCGAGCTCCCGTCGGTGTTGTGGTCCATTCGCACCATCGCGACAAAGCCCACCGGCGAAACCCCGTTCTTCCTCGTCTACGGAGCCGAGGTGGTCCTTCCCCACGAGATCAAGCATCGATCCCCGCGGGTCATGGCGTTCGATGAGGAGCGTCGGGACAGACCTCGTGCTTGGAGAGGAGGTGCGCCGTCGGGCCTCACTCCGAGCCGCGAAGTACCAACATGCCATGTGGCGCTATCACTGCCGCAACATCCGCTCCAGGACCCTTGAAGTTGGCGACCTCGTCCTAAGGCGGGTACAATCCAGGGAGGGCTTGCACAAGCTCTCACCCATGTAGGAGAGCCCATTCAGGGTTGCCCATGTCTCCAGGCCTAGCGCCATGCGCCTGGAGATTTGGGACGGAGTTCCCATCCAAAACGCCTGGAACATCCAACATCTTCGGAAGTTCTACCTGTAACGCCTTTGCATCGACTCTGCATCGATCCTGCATCGTCCTTCAATTCTTCCAGAACCTACTTCATCCCGTGACACTCTCATCTAATAAGGAGCCGAGGCTGTATACGCTCAGGGTCCCCTGAGGACGCGGAAGGGGTCCACCCCACGCCTAGTGGAAGGCATATGCTCCGCGTTGGGTACACATGGAGGCAATCAACACAGTCCACCAATGACTTCCGAAGTCAGGCGCCTATGCCTCGGGGGTAGGTACACTCGCGAGGCCAAAGCGTCCTCTTGACCTCCCAGATACACCCACACCATGGCACTCTCACGTAACAATGAGTTGAGGTTGTATACGCCCAGGGCCCCCCGAGGACGCGGAAGGAGTCCATCCCACGCCTAGTGGAAGCCCTATGCTCCGCGCTGGGGGAGACGGAGGCGGTGAATAGATTAGGCGCAATACGCGGCTTTCATTTGCATTTCTGGCTTGCATTTTTTTGATGTTTATGAAATCAAACTCGGGGCCTTTCCAAATGAAGTTTTTGTGAAAACCTGTTTTCTTGATCGTTCTTCAAGCATGATCTCTTTCTCTGAGTCGAGCATTCTCCAGTCCCCACCCGCTCGTACCCCGCGAGCGGGGGCTGGGGCACAGTGCTGGCACCTCGCCAAGGCCTTGGCGCCTGGACCCTCGTGTGGTACACACGGGCGAGTCGGTAGACTCATGCCATCTGATACTCGCTCAAGAGTCCCATTCATGGCTCGGCGCACCATCCTGGAGAGGGAACAAAATTTGGTCTTTTCTTACAACAGTTGTTTCTCTTGGGACAGCTTGAGCGCCTAAGGGGACTCTTGAGCATCGTGCCTCAGGAGCCTTACCGGTCACAATGCCACTTGGCACCCTGGTCCCAGGGACTTGCCTCGTGAGGAACGACCTTGATAACGGGTCGCGCCTCACGACGGCGGGGAAATGTGCGGGACTGGGACCTACCAACGTAGAGCTTCCTGAATGCAGACTAGGGATCTCCAGAAACCCAAACCTTCAAACGCAGAAAGCAGAACCCACAAGGGCCTCTTGGATGTCTAAGGGGGCTCCTGAGCATCGCGCCTCAGGAGCCTTACCGGTCACAAAGCCACTTGGCACCCGGGTGCCAGGGCCTTGCCCCGTCAAGGACGACCTTGACGGGTCGTGCCTCACGGCAGGGAAATGTGCGGGACTGGGACCTGTAGACGTAGAGCCGCTTGAATGCCTAAGGGGGCTCCTGAGTATCGCGCCTCAGGAGCCTTACCTGTCGCAAAGCCATTTGCCCCCTGGTGCCGTCAAGGCACATTCGGTCGGTATCAGGGGTGTAAGGACCTTGCCCCGTGAGGAACGACCTTGGTAACGGGTCGCGCCTCATGGGGCCTGCTGACTAGAGCATCGACCCACTTCACCCGCAACAAGGACAAGCCAACCGAGAAACAAACCCCTTGAACGCCATAACCACACCTCACAACCAAAGAGGTCCATGAAAAGCACGTCGAGCTAAGTATCCAAACTGACTAGATGCAACAGTACTAACAAAAGGGGCGATCACCCAAATCTATTACATCCCCAAAGGGCCTACCCTTGCTTTCATGGACGTGGGATCAGAAGTAGGGAGGAGACAGCTAGCGATGGAGGTCCCAAGGGGGGGCTGAAGTCGCAGACGTCCGACACCCGTGCGCTGGCGCTCAGTCTGTGCCCTCCTCCTCCTTCAAAGGCGCCATAGGAGCAGACGAGTGGCGCCGCGCATGGGGGCTCCCCACCGTGTCTCTGGTGCGGTGGCGAGGTGACTCGTTGTACCTGTTGTCGCTCGGGCTTCCTCCGGAGGGGTGTCACTACTGCTGGAGGCACGGCGCCTGCCGCCGGAGACGGGCTCATCTACAGGATCGCCGCGGCCGGCGTCCTCCGGCAGTAACCCAGATGCACACCCTCGTCCTCGAATATCCTGAGGAAAAGCGTCACCTCCCCATCATGCTTGAAGTGGAGGTAGCGCCTCCCCTTCAGGCTTCCAGCGCGGGCGAACGTCTGCCACGCACGGTTCAGGTAAACGTAGCCGTGTGGGGTGACCTCGACCTCCACCCAGGATGCCCCACCATAGCAGTCGTCGGCATGCAACGAGAGGTCCGGGAGCCCACCGGTCGGTAGTGCCATCGCGAAGAACTTGGGGAGCTGGAACCATGCGAGTTGCGGCATCGCCACCCACATCACGAACTCCATCGTCGTGTCATCTGAATGGAGCCGTGGGCGTGGTGGCCGGGTGGCCACCACCGACCTCCCACCTCGGCCACCGCGCGCGCTCGCCTCATCGGCGCTCCACCGACGCTGCCGATGGCGACTCCAGGACGGGCGGAGCCACGGCCGCGCCCGCTGGAGGCCTCCACCGACACCGCCACGTACTTCCGAGGGCGGCCGCGGCCCCTCTTGGATGGCGGAGCAGCGAGACCTTCCCCGGAAGCCTTCCTCTTCTCTGCAACGGAGAACCTCCTCATCGGCGCCATGCTGAGAGGGTGGAGGGCATGAGCCAGAAGATGAAGAAGACGAAGGCAATATGTACCTTATCACCCTCGCTAGGTTAAATATACAGCCGGGGGGCAGACTGGTGCCCCTCCATGTTCCTGGGCCCACGTGGTTCATGAGGGAGCGCGCCCACGTGGCGTGCAAAGAGGAGGCGTCTCCAAGGAGCAATGACGGCTAGTGCAGCGCCCGGACGTCCCATCAGTTTGACCAAGCGCGTCCCAGAGCGCCTCGGGGACTGGGGGTGTAGCCGCAAGGTTGCATGGCACGTGTGAAGCCTGGTCCGTAGACGTTTAGGGCCCGTGATGCTTCAGGCGGCCTCCAAGGATTCTCCAAGAAGCCAGCCCAGACGTACTTTGGGCCCGAGGGCTACTGTCGGCATTCTAGGAATGGGCATACCCAGACCTGCCTGCGTGTGGCCCAGGGCTGGCCCACTTCATGAACCACAAACCAGCAGGCCACGCACCACTCAAAACAAGGCCCAAAGGGTGGTCAAGCCTCGCGAGGAGGAGCAGCATCAAGACCCGCAGGGGGGCCTACTCCGGACCCCTGCGGAGCATCGGATATTCCGAGGGGAGGTTCATACTTGGGAGTCAAGTATGACGTAGGGGAAGGACAGGCGAGCAGCAGACATCAGGACAGTGCAGTTTCCCCTTTATTGCAAAGGGGGCAAGGATGTACATGGGTTCCCAAGGCATCTTCCAAAGGTTTACTTTCTGTTGCAACGAGGTCGTCGCCGCCTGCGAGAAGGACAAACATCATCCCTGGGCCTGTCCCGGCGGCGCGGGCAGCCACTTTGCAGGCGAAGACCACCTTTGGGCAGGGGAGCATGTTCCCATGTTCCCCTTCAAAATTGGCCACTGTGGGATCCCTTCCTGCCAAAACGATAAGGGAAGAGGACCGGGGCCGCCACTCTATATAGAGGATAGGTTGCTTCGTAGAGGGGGATCGATCCATTCATTCACCCACTCGCACCACGCAAAGCTACCCAGCCTCCGGAGGCTCCTGAGCATTGTACTAGTTCATCCACCCACCTCCAAGAGAGGCAATCCACCAAAGCAGGAGTAGGGTATTACGCTTCCCAGCGGCCCAAACCTGCGTAAACTACCATGTCCTGTGTCTTCCTCACCATCGAATGTGTTCCTTACCTCCCCATACGAGTAGTGAGTTGAGAGAATCCCTGTTGCAGAAGGTTTCTGTGTGCACCCCTGATTTTGAATCTTTAGGGTTTTGTGAAGCCCGAAATCCAACAGTGGAGGCGAAGGTCAAGATAAACAACGTGATTCAGGTCATGCTCCACCACCTCGTCCTACCTTGCGAGCGTCGGGATACTCCAATGTGGTACCACCAACTCGGCAACCCCTGCACCGTGCGCCAGTTATACCACACTACCCACAAGATATTGTGGAAGGTGTTGTTCAAACCTCAGCAAGAATGGCCAGCGGAGGAAGAATACATCGGCTTAGATGCAGATACCCCTCCTTTGAAGGTATGTCCAAGCTTTTATTCTTATTCAAAGCTTTAGTTTTTAGCAAGGATCGTATCCTTTCCCCCACTGTCCATGCGGGGCTGGCTAGACAAGGCCGTGAAAATAAACGGCCCAGCCCCATGCTTGAGAACCCCAGGTCACCATTGTTGACCGCGATGTTGGTTGTGGCACCATACCCGGCATCGGAGAAAAAAGAGAAGAAGAAGAGGGAGACCCGTGGGGGCCTCCACTCGAGAGGTCTATAGATATCAAGTCCGGAGACACCCACGCTTCCTTCGCCCATGAGGAAGAGGATGCAGAGGAAGGGGAGGAGAAAGACCCCTTAAAAAAGAAAGAGGGCATAACCGGATGAGGCCGAGGAGGGCTTGCCTCCTCAGGTCCAGAAGAGACCCTATAGGAACAAGGTCATCCTACCCGATGACAGCTCGGATTCCAATGAGGATTCTCGGGCTTTCGAGAGGGTTCCACGATGTACCCCCCGGATCAAGCCCCCGTCCCAAAGGTATGGAATCCGAACTTTATTTACTAGAGTTATTCTGAGATTTTGTTAATAAACAGACGTGCGCTTTTCCCTGACGCTGCCCTGCCCGAAATCTCCCGACGGACCATGTCCCAGAGGGGGGTTCACCACTAGCCGAGCTAGCGGAGAGCGGGAATGCGTCCTGTACTACCCTTCCCGAGGCCTCAGGTGAGGCCGCAGAGGTGATATCCCACCAGGCCCCTCCGAACACGAGGGGGGCGAGGTGGTGATGGCCGAGGTTCACATCCGCCACCGAAGACCGAGAGGTCCCAACCGAGGTCCATGCCTCGGTCATCGAAAATCAGGAGGTTGATCCCCTCCCGACAAGTTGAGAGGAGGGTCGAGATTCGCTTGAGCATCATCTGGAGACAACTCCAGGGAGCTCCGGTCCTCCGGCATCTTCAACGCTGCCTCCCCCGGAAGGGGAAGACAAGAAGCTGCCACTAGTGCCGCCTGTGACAAAACGGGCTGCGGTCGAGTAGCCTCCAATGATATAGGAGGCTTTATCCGGCTCATCCATTGCCGATGAACATCGCACCCTTATGGGCGCGATTCTACAAAGCATTCAGTCCGTTGATAGCAGACTGAAGGAAGCCTTTAGTGGTTTGCTGGCGGGCTTCAAGGTAAACCATGTAGTGGTAGATTTATTTATAAGGTTTTATGTGCCTTATAGGTATAATAGCCTCCGAGCCATGAGTGAGTTGAAAAACTTACCCGTGGATCAAAAGAACTTATAGACATACAAAAAGTTTAGGGACCGCTGAACTATAACAGATCAGGGGAGTACTTTGGCCGAGTGTCCCACACCCTATAGCTCGGATGCTTATTAATCCATAACTTGTCTCGCATGCCTCGTCCTCGGTTGTGGCCACCAATGCCCTTGAACTTGCCAAACTGAACCGGAAACTCAAGGTTTCCGATCAAGAGCTTAGTCGTCTTAATCCTCCGCTCGATGAGAAGCAGGGTAAGCTTCATGCATTCCGCTAAGACTCTTGTTTTCCTTAATAGATTAGGACCATCTGGCTTTGGTATATGATATCTTGATTCTGATTCTGTCAGCGGCTATGGATGGAGAATTTGAGAAATTAAGGCCGAATTGGAGAAGGCCAAGCAAGAGGCCACCGCTCATAAGATGGCGGCCGAACAGGCAGCCCTCGAGCTAAGCTCGTTGAAGGTTGAGAGCGGCAGAAACGAGGCTAGAGTGGCCAAGATCCAGTGGGAGCTTCAAGACGCGAGCAGTAATAGAGAGGCCTTGGAACAAAAATCCAAGGATCAAACAGTTGAGCTATCCAAGATGTCCTTTGAGCTCAAATAAGCTGGTACACATGCGGTATTTCAAAGAAGAAGTGTGCCTAGCCAAGATGATTGCGGATGGTAAGCCATACTTACTGCAATGCGCCTTTGGTGGAAACACGTTTGCCTTTCTTACACGGACATGGCGTTCCCCACGCGCCTTCATGGATCTTATGCGGAGTGCAACAAACGCAGCCAAGCACTACGCGGCCCAAGACAGGGACGTCGAGCAAAGGCTTTTCTGGGCATAGTTTCAGACTCCTGAGCCCAACCCCTTCTGATCTACCAGATGAAAGAGCTCATTGAGTTGCACTAGATGGTGGAGCCGGCCATGAAGTACCTCTAAATCCGGATGTGGCCTGCCGAGATTCCTCGGAGCAGTTACTTCGGCTTAGTGCAGAAGTTGTACGATGTCATGCCTCGGGTCGAGGTCTTGAAGTACATTGTTTGCATAGAAGGAGCTCGGACGGCTTTTGCGACGACCACGATGCACTCGCCAGGGGTAAAGCCCCTTACAAAGGCAACTGCACATCCTCCTCCTAGAAAGGAGCACAGGCATCCCGAGATTTATTTCTCTGCCACGACGGAGGGTGTTGAGGCCATAGAAGTCCAGTGTTCCAAAGAAGTAATTTATGAGTGAGGGTATTGTCGTGTGCCCTGGAACAATTTCTTTTTTGTGATGCCTATTCCAAGTATAATGTACTTTGTATTATTTTAACTCCTATTAGGTTGTTTAATCTGAAAGTTTCTAGTCGTCAGCTTCATCCCCCATGTAGAGACTACAAGAGGTGTTTCGACATTTTCACTGTGACCCTTAGTCGATATATCGGTGCCTGGAGGCAGTAGTGTATGAAGGAAATGAGGCAATCAGACTATGCGGCTTTAGTGCTTTCACCTAACCTTAGGAGCTTGAATTCGGGGGCTGGTTACGAGGTATTTCGTACTTAGGCTCGGATTGCAGACCAGTTCTCGCTTTTTATGATAGTGAGTTTTCAGCATTCTCCACCGAGGTATTTTAGCCAGGCTAGCTGGGAATAAAATCATAGTGGTTCTCCATTTACCAATTTAGCCAAACGAGCGGAGCGTAAGGGGGTAAGCACAGGAGCGGGGCAGCCCAACTATTGACCCAAGACATAATTCGGAACCGATTCATATAAAGCAAAATCTGAGAAACCGAACACTTAAAAAGTAGTGATAGGGTAGTGCTTGGGGCGATATTTTCATCCAAGCCCCCGATCTATTAGCCGGTCGCACTTGATATGTATTGAACAAATTTACATTTCGACGCCAATAAGCAGGAAACATATATATAATACTGTAAAGAGTCTATAAATTATTTTTGATATGAATTTCTATAACTCGTGGTGCCGAGGTGGGTGTTACATGTAACTATTGCTTTGAACAATATATTTCAAAGCCATATTTTCCCCACGGCCATCCATGGGTGACTTGACGTCCGCCCTGTTTACAGGTGCACAATTTCTCCTATGCTTCTTAGAAGGGAGGGGTAGTATCCTTTAGAGGTGGTTGCTATCAGCACACCGACCTTCTATATAGGGTCTTGAGAAACTGTCGTGGTGTGGGTGAGCTTGATGCTTGGGATATCCTTAATGGCATCTCGTTTTTGTCCGTGAAGACGTTTGGACCGTAGTTTGGTCGAACCGAACATATGGTCCTGGGTGGTGGATCCTCACAGCTGCCCATGATATTTTAAGAGAGAAATTGTGTCTATGAGGGACATACCTTACGGGTGACCGGGCCATGACGTGGGCACCGTATCCCTATTTTCTTTGAGTCGTAGATGTCTCCGGGGGATCCGATTGAGCTCGGTCTCGCTTGCCCACCTATCGCGCCTTGATAGTTAGCTTGTGGCTTGATGTTTCGTTATCATATTGGCATTTGGCTTCCAAGGCCGCTATGTGCTCCTCGATCCGGAGGGAGCGTTCCGTGTTGTTGTTTGTTGGCATCAAAACCGGTAGATCTCGGGTAGGGGGGTCCCTAACAATAGACCTAGGATCGATCGGGCGTAGGAGAGAAGGGGAGACGGTATTTACCCAGGTTTGGGCCCTCTTGAGAAGGTAAAACCCTATGTCCTGCTTGATAATATTGATGGGGAACAATGGTTACACAGTTGATCTACCGCTAGATCGTGTGAGCTAAAACCCTAGGTGAGATAACCTGCCTATATGCATAAGGGCCTCTAGTTTATATACACACCAAGATTACTAGGGTTACATGTTACCGACCTTAGCCAGGGATAGATTAGCCGAACTGGTCCTCCTGACTTGCAGTGCACGTCTAGTCTTCGGAGATTTCGATCTTGAATACGAAGTTGTCAGACAATCCGGTCTTCAGTGATGCTGCCCATATGGGATAACCCAACGGCACGAGGACCCGTTAATCTAGAACTCCCTCAGTAGCCCCCGAATTGGCCTTCAACGCCGATCTGTATGGTCTTCGACAGCCGGACACTTAGAATAATCGGCTTGCACGGCGAGTTCCTCTTATGTTCGTCTTGCATCGGTTTAGTCGCTCCAATGACATCGCGTTTTCAAAACATGCATCATTAAATCTAAAGGCTTAAAGGCCCGGAGGTGAACAGTCCCTTATCTAACAATTCTTCTGACGAAAAGTCCCCATAACTGATAATGAGAAAAACTTGAATCGTGACTTGAGGCCACTTTCCCCAGGGCACGGTCCATCAACAAAGAGATCATGACCCGCATTTAAGGGGATTAGAATCATTATCCGAGCCAGCCCACGCATGGTCAATGGTGCGATTGATTCGGGAAGTGGCAGAGCCAACGGCGCAGTAAGCAGAAACCCTTGGTTTTATGATATCCTATAAAAAGAGAAAAGATCCATAGCTCAGCACAGGCACTCCAAACTCGACTCCTCGTCCTTCCAAGCTCGAGCGCCTAGATCCATTTCATCTCCCACCCTTTCCATACGCCCCCTTTTCCTAGCTCAACAATGGTCGGCTCGTACTCTCAGGGCAAGTGGGAGATCTCTTGTGTCTCCGACGGGGACATCTAGGAGCTGAAGCATTGCGACTATCTTGCCGCCGGCATCGCCCACCGAGCACCAGAAAATGGCTAGGTGGTACCTACACCAAGGCCTAGTGAGCGGGTGGTGTTCGTCCCCCACTTCCTCCGAGGACTAGGCGACTGACTTCACCCCTTCGTCAGGGGTTTGATGTTTTATTATGGGTTCGAGGATCTTCCCCTAAATTCTATCATGCACGTTTCCATCTTCATCACTGTTTGCGAGGCCTTCCTACGGGTTCATCCGCACTTCGGCCTTTGGCTTAAAGTCCTCAACGTTAAGCCGAAGTCGGTCAGCAGCCAGCACATCGACTGTGGTGCGGCTGCGATAAGCAAGATTTCCTGCATGTTGTGGTTGGAGGGCACCTCTACCGACACAATCAAGAGCTGGCGGAAGGAGTGGTTCTACATCATGGAGCCACGAGAAGCAAACTGGGCAATGCCTTATGCGTAAAGATCTGGAACCCCAGCAAGGCCAACCTCATGGGTTAAGAAGGGCCTAGACTGGGCTCGGCTTTGGATGTGAAGCTATAGCAAAAGAGAATCAAGAAGATGGTGGCGACGGACATCCAACTGACTAACTAGTCCAGGTCATGCTCCATCGCCTCCTCCTTCCCTTCCACCGCCGGGATAACCCGATGTAGTCTTACAAGCCCAACGATCCCTAGGTGATGCAGTAGTTCTACCGCACCAACCATGAGAACTTGTGGCGGATACTACTCAAGCCGCAGCAGGAGTGGCTGGCCGAGGACGAAGACACTGACTTGGATGCCGAGACACCCCCCCTTTAGAGGTACGTCTAAACTCTTATACTTACTTAAAGTTTTCAGTTTATCGAAGGCCTTACTATCTCTACTACCTTACAGGACTGGTTGGCCCTAGCCTCATAGACAACCCAGCTCCTCTGCCTGAGGAGACTCGGTCAGCTATGCTGAGGCTGAAGCTAGTAGTGGCGCCGTACATGGTGCCGGAAAATAAGAAGGAGACCTGCGGGGGTCTTTGTTCGAGGGGTCCGCCGCACACGAAGTCCGGGGACACCCATGCCTCCTCCACCCATGAGGGGGAGGATGCAGAAGATGAGAAAGCAAAGGACTCTCTGCAAACAAGGAAGAAGGAGGTGCCTAAGGGGGGCGAGGAGGGGCTACCTCCTCGGGCTCCGAAGAGACCTTGCAAGTGCAAGGTCGCCCTACTCGGCGCTGGCCTAGACTCCTATGTTCAGCTTAGAGCCTTCGAGGCGATTCCTCGCCGAGCCCTTAGGGTCAAGCTCTAGGCCTGAAGGTACGTAATCCAATTCTTCATTTAACGGAATTACACTGGGTTTTTATTAATAATAAGAAACAAACCGTTTCCCGTCACAACCCTGTCCAGGTCCTTCCGACAGACCAGGTGTGAGAGGAGGGTTTGCTGTCTGCCAAGCTGGCGGAGAGTGGGAACGCGTCCCACAATACCCCTCCCTAGGCCTCGGATGAGGCGGCTGAGGTGATGTCCCACCAAGCCGTGTCGACAAACGCCAAGGTGGTGATGACCAAGGTGGGTACATCGAACACCGAGGACCGAGAGGTCCCGGCCGAAGTTGATACACCAGCCTCCGAAGACTCGGAGGTCATGGCTAGCATTGATACACCGGCCACCCAAGAACATGAGATTCTGGTCGAGGTCCATACCTAGGTCATCGGGACCCAGCGGGTTGGTTCCCTCCCCTCAAATGGAGAGGGGAACCAAATTTCCTCCGAGTTTTGCCCCCGGAAAGCTTTTGGGAGCCATGATGCTCCGGTATCTTCGGTGCCGCCTCCAGTGCCGCACGTAAAAGAGCAGGCTATGGACGGGTGGCCGGCCATGATATATGACACCTTCACCAATTCTTCCATTGCCTGAGAACATCACACCATTATGGGTGCGGTTTTTCAGAGTATTCGGTTCGTTAACAATGGATTGAGCGAAGCCTTCAATGGCATGCTGACGGGTTTTAAGGTAAGTTGTATAATTTTTAAGTTTTATTTATAAGGTTTTATATGCCTTTATGGGTATGACAGCCCCCGAGCCATGGGTAAGTTTGAAAATCTTATCGGTGGCTCAAAATACCTCCTAGGCATAAAAATAATCCGCAGATTTTCAATTATAATGGCTTGCTTGGAGTAAATCCGACCAAAGTGTCTTGCATGTTGATAACCTCGAGTCTTGAAAATTCACAATACTGTTGTGCAGACCTCATCCTCCACTGTTGATGCCAACGATGTGGAGATAGCCGAGCTGAACCAGAAACTGAAGGTTTCTGATGACAAGCTCAGCCGTGTGAATGTTCGGCTCGATGAAAGGCAAGGTAAGTTTCAAGAAATGCTTCAAAAATTGTTACTGTCCTTAGTAAAGACAGACTATCCTGATTTGTAAACATCTGAACCCGTGACATCGATTTGATCAGTATCCCATGATAGCGAGTTCAAAAAACTCAGGGTCGAACTGGAGCAGGCCAAGAAGGAGGCAACTACTCACAAGGTGGCGGCCGAACAGGTAGCTGCTGAGCTGAGCTCCCTCAAGATTGATAGCAGCAAACATGAGGCCAGGGTGGCGGAGATTCAGTAGGAGCTGCAACAGGCCAGCTCTAAGTGCGAGGCCGTGGAGCAGAAATCCTAGGAGCAGATGACCGAGCTCTCCAAGCTGTCCATCGAGCTCAAATCAGAGCGGACAGACCGATGGTTCTTTGAAGAAAAGGTGCCCAGGCCAAGCTGATGGCAAATGGTAAGCCATACTTATTGCAATGTGCCATTTGTGGAAATAGGTATACTTTTCTTACGCGGATATGGCGTTCCTTAGGCGCCTTCACGGACCTCCCTCAGAGTGTGGTGGAAGCAACCAAGCACTACTCGGCCTATGACGGGGATGTTGAGAGGAGGCTTTTCTGGGCTTAGTTCGAGACTCCTGAGCCTAACCCCAGTCTAAGCTATCACATAAAATAGCTCATGGAGCTGCATAGGATGGCGGAGCCGGCCATGAAGGATATCTATGTCCAGTTGTGGCCTACCGAGCCTCTGCCGAGGAGCTACTTCAGCTTAGTGGAGAAGTTGGTTGATGACTTGCCCCGGATCAAGGTGCTGAAGCGTTATGTTTGCATAGAAGGATCTCGGATGGCCTTTGCGAGGACTATGGTGCATTTTCCGGAGGTGAAGCCCCTTACGATTGTAGCCGGACCTCCTCCTGCCGGGAAGGAGCACATGGGTCCCGAGCTGTATTTTCCCTCCGCAATGGAGGGTGCTCAGGTTATGGAAGCTCAATGCTCAAAACATGTACTCTTTGAGTGAATGTATTATCATGTGCCTCCAAACAATTTGTATTTATGGTGCCAGTCTTTTAGTGAGATGCACTTGTCTATTATTTTGACTCCTATCTTTTGGCCATTTAATTTGAAAGTTACCAGTCGTCGGCTTCAGCCCCCAGGTAGAAGCAACTCGGGGTGTTTCATCATTCGTACTATTACCCTTAGCCGATGTGTCGGTCCCCGAAGGTGGTAGTGTGCAACGGAAACGACGCAATCAGACATGTGGCTTTATCACTTTCACTAAGCCTTAGGAGTTTTAATTCGGAGGCTGATCAGGAGCCCCTAGGTTTTGTGGTAGTCGGATAAGACGAATTTTGAAATAGCTACCACTGGGTCCGCAAAAGGTTGACCTCCAACGACTTTTGTGGTAGTCGGATAAGTCGTATAACACGGAATAACCTCCAAAGCCTTTTGTTTTTGAGCTTGGGTTGCAGACCAGTTCTAACTTATTATGACGGTCAGTTTTCTACTTTCTCCGCTTAGGTACTTTTAGGCACACTAGTTGGTAATACAATCGCAGTGGTTCTCCCTTTACCCCTTAGACGAACTAGCAGAACGTAAGGAGGGGATCACAGGAGCAGGGTAACCCAACTAAAGACCTAAGACATAATTCGGAACTCATGCATATAATGTGAAACCGGAGAAACCGGACACTTAAGAAGTAGTGAAGGCGTAGTGCTCAGGGTGGTGTTACCATCCAAACCCCCAGTCTATTGGCTAATAGCTCTTTAGAATGTGTTAAAAAAGAAATTTTACTTGTCAGCGCCGATGAATATGAAACATGTGCATACAAAAATATTGTAAAGAGGTTTATAAATAATGTGGGCACGGCATTTTTATAACTTGTGGCACGAAGGAAGCTGTTACAGGTAACTATCATCTCTAGACAGACAGGTTGTTAAAGCAACTTTTTCTCAGTGGCCTTCCATGGGCGGCTTGACGTCCGCCCTATTTTCGGATGTACTATATATATTTCCCTAGGTAGGGGTGTGGGTACTCTCCTTTGAAGGAAGTTGCTATCAGTAGGCGGACCTTGAGTAGAGGGTCTTGAGAAGTTGTTGATGAAACGGAGAAGCTTGACGTAAAGGGTTCTTCATGATACCCTGCTTTTTCTCCGTAGAGGTGTTGTAGACCATTTCTCGGTTGAACCAAACACATGGTCCCTCGCGGGTGGCTCCCACGGCTGCCCATAGAAATTTAAGGGTGAAATTATCTTTCGAGGGACATACCTTGGAGGTGTTCAGGCCATGTCATGGGAGGCGTATCCCTATTTACTCTGAGTCGAAGATGTCTCCGACACATCATATTGAGCTCGGGCCCGCTTGCCATCCTTCCGTGCCTTGATTGTCATCATGTGGCTTGATGTTTCGTTGTCATGTTGGCATTCAGCTGCGAGTGTGGCCATGTGTTCCTTGGTCTGGAGAGAGCGCTCTGTATTGCAGTTGACAGTGATGACTCCCTTGGGTCCGGGCATTTTGAGCTTCATGTAGGCGTAGTGGGCACAACTTTGAAGCAGGAGAAAGTTGTGCGGCCGAGCAGTACATGGTATTTGCTGCAAAAGGGGATGATGCTGAAGATCAAGTATTCACTGCGGAAGTTGTGGGGTGAGCCGAACACAACCTCTAGTGTTATCGTGCCCGAGCAGCGAGCTTCGACGCCTAGAATCACTACCTTAAAGGTAGTGCGACTTGGTTTGTTCATGATGGTTCTATGCCCATCTTTTTCACCGTATCTGAATAGATCAGATTAAGTCTACTTTCTCCATCCATGAGGACTCTAGTGGGGTTTTACCCATCTACAATGGGGTGTAGGACCAGGGCGGCCGACCCTCCATGACCGATACTGGTTGGATGATCCTTCTGGTCGAAAGTGATCGGGCAGGCCAACCATGGATTGTATTTTGGTGCGACGGGCTCTACGACATATACCTCCCGAAGGGCTCGCTTCCTCTCCTTTTCGGGTATATGAGTGACATAGATCATGTTCATGGTTTTGACCTCCGGAGGGAACTGTTCGGGCCGCGGGGCTCCTCGTCATCTTCACTTCATGGCACCATGTTCTGTTCGTCGGTGGCCATCTTGCGAACCTATTTAAACACCCAACAATTACGGTTGGTGTGGATGGCGGGCTTGTCTTTGGTGCTATGGATCTAGGAGGGCCGTTCCATGATTTTATCCCATGGGGTCGGTCCGTCCATGTTCCCTTTGAAGGGTTTCTTCCACTGTCCAGGTTTTCAACTACGGAACCCAACATTTACTGTTGTGTCGTCGGCATCACCGTTACGGTGGTGGCGTTTGTCCTTGTTTTTACTTGGATTGTCGTTTCCATCCCGAACTTCAGAGGTTTTGGGGTCATCTGCATTGTGGGTGTGCCCAGCTAGCCAATTGTCTTCGCCCGCACAAAAGCGAGTCATGAGAGAAGTAAGGGCGAACATGGTTCTCGGCCTGTCCTAAAAGAGGCTATTACTTCGTCATCCAGATAGTCCATGATTTGATTCTTCTTGGTGAGGAACTGGTTCCAAAATTCTCCGGCCGATTCTCACGCCTTTTGAATGAAGTTGCTTAGGTCAGATGAATCCGGTAAAGTTAGACAGGAAAGCCTCCTCGAGGTCTTCCCAGATTCCAATGGAGTCTTCGCTTAGTGTGTTTAGCCACTGTCGTGCCAGTCCTTTGAGTTTTAGGAGAAAGTATTTTATGGCATGGAGATCGTATCCTCTTTCCATATGGATGTGGAGAAGGAAATATTCTATCCACATAGCGGGGTCTGTCATCCCGTCGTATTGTATTATGTTTACAGGTTTAAACCCTTCCCGGAATTGGTGTTGCATGACCTCATCTGTGAAACACAATGGGTGAGCGGTGCCTCTGATCCGGGCTATGTTGTGTCGCAGATCGGCTCAGGGTTGAACCCGGTATGAGATTTGACACAACATAACCCCACCCCCGTAAACACTGGGCTGTTGTTCTGAAGTGGGGCCCGGTTATATGAGATTTGAAGTGACTGGATCTGGTCGAGCATCTCGTTTAACATCGAGAGGCTTTCCTGGTCAACTTTTTTGAGATTTTAGGAATTGACCTCCTGGCTTCTGCAAGGGATGCAAGTTCGACAATGGTTGTTTTCTGTTGTCCGGGCATAATGGTCGGGTATCAAGGCTCATTTTTCGATGAAGAGGGGACCGAGGTTGTGGCCGGAAAAGGGACGCGGAGTCAAGGCTTCGGGATTTTGAGTTTCATCGGGTGAGGCCGTGACTTTGGCGGGGAACAGATTGCCCCACAAGTCGGTGGATAATTCAAATTCTCCAAACCTTATTTGTTGACCGGGGACGAAACCTCCGATTTGGACGGGAAGGCCAGTTGAGTCCGCGCGCAGTGTGACGCTGCCGAGCGTGGGGACCTATCCGGGGGCGAATATGCCCCCATTGCAGGTTCGATCGCTGATGATCATGCGAGCCATCGATCCTTCCAGTGATCCAACGGCGGAACTCTCACCAATGTCGGAGTCAAAACCGGCAGATCTCGGGTTGGGGGTCCCGAACAGTAGAACTAGGATCAATGGGGTGCAAGAGGGAAGGGGAGATGTTATTTACCTAGGTTCGGGCCCTCTTGAGGAGGTAAAACCCTACATCCTTCTTGATTATATTGATGCGAAACGCTGGTTACAGAGTTGATCTACCTCGAGATCGTGTGAGCTAAAACCCTAGGTGAGATAACCTGCCTATGTGCATAAGAGCCTCTAGTTTATATACACACCGGGATTCCTAGGGTTGCATGTTACCGACCTTAGCCGGGGATAGATAGGCCGAACTGGTCCTCCTGACTTGGAGTGCACATCTAGTCTTTGGAGCTTTCCATCTTGACTACGAAGTTGTCAGACAATACGGTGTTTAATGATGCAGCCCATATGGTCGGCCCATAGGGGATAACCCGACCGCTCGAGGACCCCTTAATCTAGAACTCAATCACCGTTAATGGTGATAAGCTTTAGGTAGGCGTAATGAGGCACAACATTGAGGCGGACGAAAGTTGTGTGGCTGAGTGGTGTGTGATATCAGCTGCAGAAGGGGACGATGTCGAAGATTAAATCTTCACTGCAGAAGTTGCAGGTTGAGACGAACATGACCTCCAACATTACCGTACCAGAGCAGCGGGCTTTGATGCCTCGGATCACTCCATTAAAGGTATTGTTGCTGGGTTTGATCCTTGTTGGGTTTATGCCCATCTTTTTCACCGTATCTGAGTAAATTAGGTTAAGGCTACTTCCTCTGTCCATAAGGACTATAGTGAGGTGTTACCCATCTATGATGGGGTCTAGGACAAGGGCGGCCGACCCTCCATGACGGATACTGGTTGGATGATCCCTACGATCAAAGGTGATCGAGCAAGCCGACCATGGGTTGCACTTCGGGGCTACGGGTTCTATGGCGTATACCTCCTGAAGGGCTCGCTCCCTCTCCTTCTTTGGTATGTGAGTAACGTATATCATATTCATGGTTTCCTATGGGGAACTATTTATGGCCCCCGGTGTTCTGACCGGGGGGCTCATCATCGTATTTGCTTTGTCGGCCCTTGCCTTTTTCCTCGGCTGCTAGTTTGCTGTCCCGTTTAAACACCAACAGTTACGGTTGGTGTGGGTGGCGGGCTTGTCTTGGGTACCATGGATCTGGTAGGGACTTTCCATAATTTTATCTAATGGATTCAGTCCATCCATGTTCCCTTTAAGGGGTTTCTTCCACTTTCCAGGTTTTGAGCTGCGGAAGCGAGTATTTATGGATGTGTCATTCGCGTCACCGTTATCGTGGCGGCGTTTGTTCTTGTTTCGTCTTGGCTTGCCATTTCCATCTCGAACTTCATAGGTACCGGGGTCGTCCACCTTATGTCGCGCCGAGCTAGCCAATTGTCCTCGCCCGCGCAAAAGCGGGTCATGAGGGAAGTGAGAGCGGACATTGTTCTCGGCCTATCTTGGCCGAGCTGGCGAGCTAGACATTCGTCCTAGAGATTATGCCTGAAGGAGGCTATCGCCCCGGCATCCTAACAGTCCATGATTTGGTTCTTTTTGGTTAGGATTCAATTCTAGAATTCTCTCGCTGATTTTCCCGCCTTTTGGACGACGTTACTCAGGTTGGAGGAATCCGTCGGTCGGACATAAGTTCCCTGAAAATTAGACAGGAAGTATTTTTCAAGCTCTTCCAAGCTTTTGATGGAGTTTTTGGGTAAGCTATTTAGCTAGTGCCGCACTGGTCGTTTCATCTCTACGGGTAGGTACTTAATGGCTTGGAGGTTATCTCTGGATGTGGAGAAGGAAATCTTTTATCCACACAGCGGGGTCTATAGTCCCGTTGTATTTTTCTAAGTTCATGGGTTTAAACCCTTTCGGAAATTTGTGCTACATGACCTCATCTGTAAAGCATAGTGGTTGGGCGGCGACTCTGACCGGGCTATATTGTGCGAGAGATTGGTAGTTGGTTGTGCCCGGTACGGTTCCCGATCTCTGTTGGTGTGGGTAAACCGAGGTTCGTCTCCATCCCATTGAGTGGGAGAGTACCGTCTAAATCCATCGATGGATGTGTTGTGACCTGTTCTGTTGTCCAAGTCGTATCGTAGATTGTGTCTGCACCTGGGTTGCACATGTTCATTTCCTTTCTTGTGGGGAGGCTCGGGTCTATACTCGGCTTCTGTGGCCACTGTGTTGCGCCCTCAGGGTGGGCGATCAGTCCAATCGTACTGTGTGAGCCTGGGGGACATGGGTTCCTGGGTCTCATCACTGAAATGAGGCACCAGGCGCCGGCGTGGGTAGTTTTTGTCTTGATCCGGCCACTTGGTGCCATATACTTTTTCGGCTGCTAGTACTTTCGTCCATCTATTGTTGATGGTATGTTGTTCGGCTTGGAGCCGATGTTGCTTCGCTTTTAAGCTACGGGCGGTAGCTAGGAACTGCTGCGTGAACCGTTCCTCACCCTCAAGGTCCTTGGGAACTATGAAGTCTTCGGCCTCTAGGTTATCTTCCGCATCGACAGGGGGGGAGGTAATTGTCGTCGTCTGAACATCGGGGTCATCGAGATCGTTCTAGCCCTCGGGCTTGTTCAGGTCCTCTCGTGACTGCTCGAGAGCTCCTAGGCCGTCGCGGTCCTCCGGGGTTGTATTTTCCCCAGTGCCATGTGTGGTCCCCCCTTCCTTGTTTGCCTTGGCTCGTTTATGCTTCCTTCGGCGCTTTGGTGGCTCCTCCGTAGACTTATCGCCGTTTTGTTTGGGGTTATGATCGCCATTGTCTTCGGTTGTGTCCACCATGTAGACGTCATAGGTGGAGGTGGCAGTCCACTGATACGTCTCCATCATATCTACTTTTCCAAACTCTTTTGCCCTTGTTTTGGACTCTAATTTGCATGATTTGAATGGAGCTAACCTGGACTGACGCTGCTTTCAGCAGAATTGCCTTGGTGTTATTTTTGTGCAGAAATCAAAGTTCTCCAAACGTTCTGAAAATTTATGGGGAGCAGTTTTGGAAAATATGAAAAATATCTGTGCCAAGTTCCATGTGAGGGGGTGGGCCAGTGGGCCACAAGCCCTGGCTCCGCCACCCCCCTGGTGGCGATGGGCAGGCTTGTGGGGCCCACACGGCTCTGCCGTCCCCAATTCCAGCTCTATAAGTTCCCTTTCGTCCCAGGAAAAATAAAAAGAGAGGTTTTCGTCGCGTTTACGATACAGTGGCGCCGCCACAACCTGTTCTTCATCTGGAGGGCAGATCTGGAGTCCGTCTTGGGCTTCGGAGAGGGGAAATCGTCGCCATCGTCATCATCAACCTTCTTCTGTCTCCAATTCCATGAATCTCTTCGTGGTTCGTGAGTAATTTATTCGTAGGCTCGCTGGCGGTGATGAGTAGGATGGGATCTATCATGTAATCGAGTTAGTTTTGATGGGGATTGATCCTTAGTATCCACTATGTTCTGAGATTGATGTTGCTACTACTTTTCCATATTTAATGCTTGTCACTAGAGCTCGAGTGCCATGATTTTAGATCTGGAATTATTATGTTGTCACCAATATATGTGTGTTTTAGATCCGATCTTGCAAGTTGTAGTTACCTACTATGTGTTATGATCCGGCAACCCCGGAGTGACAATAACCGGAACCACTCCCGGTGATGACCATAGTTTGAGGAGTTCATGTGTTCACCAAGTGCTAATGTGTTGGTCCTGTTCTTTATTAAAAGGAGAACCTTAATATCCCGTAGTTTCCTTTTGGACCCCGCTGCCACGGGAGGGATGGACAATAGATGTCATGCAAGTTCTTTTCCCTAAGCACGTATGACGACACACGGAATGCATGCCTACATCACATTGAAGAATGGGACCTAGCCACATATCTCTCCGTGTTATAACTGTTGCATGATGAATATCATCCAAACAAATCATCGACCCATTGCCTACGAGTTTGTTACTGCTGCTGTTACTTGTTTTGCTCTGCTGTCGTTACTACTGTTGCTGCTGTTGTTACTTGTCTTGCTCTGCTGCTGTTACTACTGTTGCTACTTCTGTTACTTGTTTTGCTCTGTTGCTACTGTTGTTACTTGTCTTGCTCTGCTGCTACTGTTGCTACTACTGTCGCTTGCTACTGTTGCTACTTGCTAGTGCTGTCACTACTGTTTATCCTTGACACTCCCGTTACTCGCTACTTTGCTACTACTACTTTGTTTGCAGATACTAATCTTTCAGGTGTGGTTGAATCTGACATATTCAGATGCTAATACTTGAGAGTATTCTCTCACCTCCCGTCGTGCGAACCAACAAATTTGGGTTGAATACTCTACCCTTGAAAACTGCTACGATCCCACGCGCTGGTGGGCCGTCAACAACATTCTTCTAGCTTCGATTGCCGGAGAGTGCTAGCAGCATTCTTGTGGTGTCGTTGCAAGGGGAAGTAGAGCTGACATCATCCACCACCCGGTATTTACAAGGGCGGGATCATCGGCCTCATCATCCATGTCTTCAACCTCCTCGGAGGCGTAATTCAACATGTCGGTTAAGTCATCAACGGTGACTACCACGTGGGTGTGGGTGGGCCATAAAGGTCCTCATAATCCGCATACAGGCCGATCCGAGTATAGGTCGGGCTCAGGACGTCCGTGATTTTCAATGACTGGATCTCGTCGAGCGTCTCGTTTAACATCGAGAGGTTGTCCTGACCGGTCTCTTGACGGATTTTGGAGTTGAACTCCATGGATTCCACGAGGAACGCATATTTGGCAATGGTCGTTTGTTGTTGCCCGGGCACTGAGGTCGGGTCCGGGCTCAAAGCCAACTCACCGACAAAGAGGGAACCGATGGCATGGACGGGCAACAGACACAATGTCAAGGCTTCTGGATTTTGAAGCTCATCGGACGAAATCGTGATCTTAGCGGGGAAAACATCGCCCCGGGAGTCGGTGGAGAATTCGATATTCCCGAACCTTATCTCCTGACCGGGCACGAAGCCTCTGATCCGGCCAAAGCAGATGGTCGGGTTGGCGCGCAGCGTGAAGCTGCCGAACACGAGAACCTGCCCGGTAACGAAGATGATTAAGCGAGCCATCAATCCTTCCGATGTTCCCACAATGGAACTCTCAATGAAAGCACCAATGTCGGTGTCAAAACCTGCGGATCTCGCGTAGGGGGTCCCGAGGTGTGGACCTTGGATCGATGGGTTAGAGGGAACGAAGGAGACAGTGTTTGTTGGGGAACGTCGCATGGGAAACAAAAAATTTCCTACGCGCACGAAGACCTATCATGGTGATGTCCATCTACGAGAGGGGATGAGTGATCTACGTACCCTTGTAGACCATACAGCAGAAGCGTTTAGAGAACGCGGTTGATGTAGTGGAACGTCCTCACGTCCCTCGATCCGCCCCGCGAACAATCCCGCGATCAGTCCCACGATCTAGTACCGAACGGACGGCACCTCCGCGTTCAGCACACGTACAGCTCGACGATGATCTCGGCCTTCCTGATCCAGCAAGAGAGACGAAGAGGTAGAAGAGTTCTCCGGCAGCGTCACGGCGCTCCGGAGGTTGGTGATGACCTTGTCTCAGCAGGGCTCCGCCCGAGCTCCGCAGAAACGCGATCTAGAGGAAAAACCGTGGAGGTATGTGGTCGGGCTGCCGTGGAAAAGTCGTCTCAAATCAGCCCTAAAACCTCCGTATATATAGGTGGGAGGGAGGGGGCCTTGCCTTGGGGCTCAAGGAGCCCCAAGGGGGTCGGCCGAGTCCAAGGGGGAGGACTCTCCCCCCCCAAACCGAGTTGGACTAGGTTTGGTGGGAGGGAGTCCCCCTTTCTTCCCACCTCCTCCTTTTTTTCTTTCTCTCTTGATTTTCTTCTCCTTGGCGCATAGGGCACTTGTGGGCTGTCCCACCAGCCCACTAAGGATTGGTGTGTCTCCCCCAAGGCCTATGGGCTTCCCCGGGGTGGGTTGCCCCCCCCCCCCCGGTGAACTCCCGGAACCCATTCGTCATTCCCGGTACATTCCCGCTAACTCCGAAAACCTTCCGGTAATCAAATGAGGTCATCCTATATATCAATCTTCGTTTCCGGACCATTCCGGAAACCCTTGTGACGTCCGTGATCTCATCCGGGACTCTGAACAACATTCGGTAACCAACCATATAACTCAAATACGCATAAAACAACGTCGAACCTTAAGTGTGCAGACCCTGCGGGTTCGAGAACTATGTAGACATGACCCGAGAGACTCCTTGTTCAATATCCAATAGCGGGACCTGGAAGCCCATATTGGATCCTACATATTCTACGAAGATCTTATCGTTTGAACCTCAGTGCCAAGGATTCGTATAATCCCGTATGTCATTCCCTTTGTCCTTCGGTATGTTACTTGCCCGAGATTCGATCGTCACTATCCGCATACCTATTTCAATCTCGTTTACCGGAAAGTCTCTTTACTCATTCGGTAATACAAGATCCCGCAACTTACATTAAGTTACATTGCTTGCAAGGCTTGTGTGTGATGTTGTATTACCGAGTGGGCCCCGAGATACCTCTCCGTCACACGGAGTGACAAATCCCAGTCTTGATCCATACTAACTCAACTAACACCTTCGGAGATACCTATAGAGCATCTTTATAGTCACCCAGTTACGTTGCGACGTTTGATACATACAAAGCATTCCTCCGGTGTCAGTGAGTTATATGATCTCATGGTCATAGGAATAAATACTTGACACGCAGAAAACAGTAGCAACAAAATGACACGATCAACATGCTACGTCTATTAGTTTGGGTCTAGTCCATCACGTGATTCTCCCAATGACGTGATCCAGTTATCAAGCAACAACACCTTGTTCATAATCAGAAGACATTGAATATCATCGATCAACTGGCTAGCCAACTAGAGGCATGCTAGGGACGGTGTTTTGTCTATGTATCCACACATGTAAATGAGTCTTCATTCAATACAATTATAGCATGGATAATAAACTATTATCTTGATACAGGAATTATAATAATAACTATATTTATTATTGCCTCTAGGGCATAATTCCAACAGTCTCCCACTTGCACTAGAGTCAATAATCTAGCCCTCACATCACCATGTGAATTACATTGTAATAAATCTTACACCCATACAGTTCTGGTGTCGATCATGTTTTGGCCGTGGAAGAGGTTTAGTCAGCGGGTCTGCTACATTGAGATCCATGTGCACTTTGCGTATATTTACGTCCTCTTCCTCGACGTAGTCGCAGATGAGGTTGAAGCGTCGTTTGATGTGTCTGGTCTTCTTGTGAAACCGTGGTTCCTTTGCTAAGGCAATGGCACCCGTGTTGTCACAGAACAAGGTTATTGGATCCAGTGCACTTGACACCACTCCAAGATCCGTCATGAACTGCTTCATCCAGACACCCTCCTTAGCCGCCTCCGAGGCAGCCATGTACTCCGCTTCACATGTAGAATCTGCTACGACGCTTTGCTTGGAACTGCACCAGCTTACTGCACCCCCACTAAGAATAAATACGTATCCGGTTTGCGACTTAGAGTCGTCCGGATCTGTGTCAAAGCTTGCATCGACGTAACCTTTTACGGCGAGCTCTTCGTCACCTCCACACACGAGAAACATCTCCTTAGTCCTTTTCAGTTACTTCAGGATATTCTTGACCGCTGTCCAGTGATCCACTCCTGGATTACTCTAGAACCTACCTGCCATACTTATGGCGAGGCTAACATCCGGTCTAGTGCACAGCATTGCATACATGATAGAACCTATGGCTGAAGCATAGGGGACGGAGCGCATATGCTCTCTATCTTCATCAGTTGCTGGGCACTGAGTCTTACTCAATCTCGTACCTTGTAAAACTGGCAAGAACCCTTTCTTGGACTGTTCCATTTTGAACCTCTTCAAAACTTTATCAAGGTATGTGCTTTGTGAAAGTCCTATCAGGCGTTTTGATCTATCCCTATAGATCTTAATGCCTAGAATGTAAGCAGCTTCTCCTAGGTCCTTCATAGAGAAACTTTTATTCAAGTAACCTTTTATGCTCTCCAAAAGCTCTACGTTGTTTCCAATCAGTAATATGTCATCCACATATAATATTAGAAACGCCACAGAGTTCACACTCACTTTCTTGTAAATACAAGATTCTCCAACCACTTGTATAAACCCAAATGCTTTGATCACCTCATCAAAGCGTTTGTTCCAACTCCGAGATGCTTGCACCAGTCCATAAATGGATCGCTGGAGCTTGCACACCTTGTTAGCACTCTTAGGATCGACAAAACCTTCGGGTTGCATCATATACAACTCTTCCTTAAGGAAACCGTTAAGGAACGCCGTTTTGACATCCATCTGCCAGATTTCATAATCGAAAAATGCAGCTATTGCTAACATGATTCTGACGGACTTAAGCATCGCTACGGGTGAGAAAGTCTCATCGTAGTCAACTCCTGGAACTTGTGAAAAACCCTTTGCCACAAGTCGAGCTTTATAAACGGTCACATTACCGTCAGCGTCCGTCTTCTTCTTAAAGATCCATTTGTTCTGAATGGCCTTGCGGCCCTCAGGTAGTATCTCCAAAGTCCACACTTTGTTCTCATACATGGATCCTATCTCGGACTTCATGGCTTCTAGCCATTTGTTGGAATCTGGGCCCACCATTGCTTCTTCATAATTTGTAGGTTCATTGTTGTCTAACAACATGATTGACAAGACGGGATTACCGTACCACTCTGGAGCAGCACGTGGTCTCGTCGACCTGCGTGGTTCGACAGAAACTTGAACCGGAGTTTCATGATCATCATCATTAACTTCCTCCTCAACCGGCGTCGCAACGACAGAGGTTTCCCCTTGCTCTGCGCCACCATCCAGAGGGATGAGAGGTTCGACAACCTCGTCAAGTTCTATCTTCCTCCCACTCAATTCTCTCGAGAGAAACTCCTTCTCGAGAAAAGCTCCGTTCTTAGCAACAAACACTTTGCCCTCGGATTTGAGATAGAAGGTGTACCCAACTGTCTCTTTTGGGTAACCTATGAAGACGCACCTTTCCGCTTTGGGTTCCAGCTTTTCAGGCTGAAGCTTTTTGACATAAGCATCACATCCCAAACTTTAAGAAACGGCAACTTTGGACTTTTGCCATACCACAGTTCGTATGGTGTCGTCTCAACGGATTTTGATGGTGCCCTATTTAAAGTGAATGCAGTTGTTTCTAATGCATAACCCCAAAATGATAACGGCAAATCAGTAAGAGACATCATAGATCGCACCATCTCTAACAAAGTACGATTACGACGTTCGGACACACCATTACGCTGTGGTGTTCCAGGCGGTGTCAACTGTGAAACAATTCCACATTTTCTTAAGTGATCACCAAACTCGAAACTCAGATATTCACCCCCACGATCAGAACGTAGGAACTTGATCTTCTTGTTACGATGATTTTCCACTTCACTCTGAAATTGCTTGAACTTTTCAAATGTTTCAGACTTGTGCTTCATCAAGTAGACATAACCATATCTACTTAAATCGTCAGTGAAGGTGAGAAAATAACGATATCCGCCGCGTGCCTCCACGCTCATTGGACCACACACATCGGTATGTATGATTTCCAATAAGTCACTTGCACGCCCCATTGTTCCGGAGAACGGAGTTTTAGTCATCTTGCCCATGAGGCATGGTTCGCACGTGTCAAGTGAATCAAAGTCAAGTGACTCCAAAAGTCCATCGGCATGGAGTTTCTTCATGCGCTTTACACCAATATGACCCAAGCAGCAGTGCCACAAAAATATGGCGCTATCATTGTTTACTCTAACTCTTTTGGTCTCAATGTTATGTATATGCGTATCGCTATCAAGATTCAATATGAAAAATCCTCTCACATTCGGTGCATGACCATAAAAGATGTTACTCATAGAAATAGAACAACCATTATTCTCAGACTTAAAAGAGTAACCGTCTCGCAATAAACAAGATCCAGATATAATGTTCATGCTCAACGCAGGCACTAAATATCAATGATTTAAGTTCATCACTAATCCCGATGGTAGCTGAAGTGACACTGTGCCGACGACGATTGCATCAACCTTGGAACCATTTCCTACGCGCATCGTCACTTCGTCTTTCCCAAGCCTTCGTCTATTCCGCAGTTCCTGCTTCGAGTTGCAAATATGAGCAACAGAACCGGTATCGAATACCCAGGCACTACTACGAGAGCCGGTTAAGTACACATCAATAACATGTATATCAAATATACCTGATTTTTCTTTGCCCGCCTTCTTATCTGCTAGATACTTGGGGCAATTGCGCTTCCAGTGACCCATACCCTTGCAATAGAAACACTCCGTTTCAGGCTTAGGTCCAGCTTTGGGTTTTTTCGGCGGATTGGCAACAAGCTTGCCGCTCTTCTTCGAATTGCCCTTCTTGCCTTTGCCGTTTCTCTTGAAACTAGTGGTCTTATTCACCATCAACACTTGATGCTCTTTACGGAGTTCAGACTCTGCGACTTTCAACATTGCAAACAACTCGCCGGGAAACTTGTTCATCCCTTGCATGTTGTAGTTCAACACAAAGCCTTTGTAGCTTGGCGGCAGTGATTGAAGGATTCTGTCAGTGATAGCTTCTTGCGGGAGTTCAATCCCCAGTTCAGCTAGATGGTTTGAGTACCCAGACATTTTGAGCACATGTTCACTGACAGACGAGTTTTCCTCCATCTTGCAAGCATAGAATTTATCGGAGGTCTCATACCTCTCGATCCGGGCGTTCTTCTGAAAGATAAACTCCAACTCCTGGAACATCTCAAATGCTCCATGACGCTCAAAGCGACGTTGAAGTCCCGGTTCTAAGCCATACAAGACTGCACATTGAACTATTGAGTAGTCCTCTTTACGTGCTAACCAAGCGTTCTTAACATCCTGATCAGCCGTAGCGGGTGGTTCATCTCCTAGCGCAGCATTAAGGACATAATCCTTCTTCCCAGCTTGTAAGATTAGCTTAAGATTACGAGCCCAGTCTACAAAGTTGCTTCCATCATCTTTCAACTTAGCTTTCTCTAGGAACGTATTAAAATTCAGGATGACTTTCGCGTGAGCCATGATCTACAACACAAATATATTCAAAGTGGACTTAGACTATGTTCAAGATAATTAGAGTTCAACTTAATCAAATTATATGCTAAACTCCCACTCAAAAAGTACATCTCTCTAGTCATTTGAGTGGTTCATGATCCACTTACACTATCCCAAGTCCGATCATCACGTGAGTTGGGTATAGTTTCAGTGGTAAGCATCCCTATGCTAATCATATCAACTATATGATTCACGATCGACCTTTCGGTCTCATGTGTTCCGAAGCCATGTCTGCACATGCTAGGCTCGTCAACCTTAACCCGAGTGTTCCGCGTGCGCAACTGTTTTGCACCCGTTGTATGTGAACGTTGAGTCTATCACACCCGATCATCACGTGGTGTCTCGAAACGACGAACTGTAGCAACAGTGCACAGTCGGGGAGAACACAATTTTGTCTTGAAATTTTAGTGAGAGATCACCTCATAATGCTACCGTCGTTCTAAGAAAAATAAGGTGCATAAAAGGATTAACATCACATGCAATTCATAAGTGACATGATATGGCCATCATCACGTGCTTCTTGATCTCCATCACCAAAGCACCGGCACGATCTTCTTGTCACTGGCGCCACACCATGATCATCCATCAACGTGTTGCCATCGGGGTTGTCGTGCTACTCATGCTATTACTACTAAAGCTACTTCCTAGCAAAATAGTAAACGCATCCGCAAGCACAAACGTTAGTATAAAGACAACCCTATGGCTCCTGCCGGTTGCCGTACCATCGACGTGCAAGTCGATATTTCTATTACAACATGATCATCTCATACATCCAATATATCACATCACATCGTTGGCCATATCACATCAGAAGCATACCCTGCAAAAACAAGTTAGACGTCCTCTAATTTTGTTGTTGCATGTTTTACGTGGTGACCAAGGGCATCTAGTAGGATCGCATCTTACTTACGCAAACACCACAACAGAGATATATGAGTTGCTATTTAACCTCATCCAAGGACCTCCTCGGTCAAATCCGATTCAACTAAAGTTGGAGAAACCGTCACTTGCCAGTCATCTTTGAGCAAAGGGGGTTACTCGTAACGATGAAACCAGTCTCTCGTAAGCGTACGAGTAATGTCGGTCCAAGCCGCTTCAATCCAACAAAACCGCGGAATCCAGAAAATACTAAGGAGGGCAGCAAAACGCACATCACCGCCCACAAAAACTTTTGTGTTCTACTCGAGAAGACATCTACGCATGAACCTAGCTCATGATGCCACTGTTGGGGAACGTCGCATGGGAAACAAAAATTTTCCTACGCGCACGAAGACCTATCATGGTGATGTCCATCTACGAGAGGGGATGAGTGATCTACGTACCCTTGTAGATCGTACAACAGAAGTGTTTAGAGAACGCGGTTGATGTAGTGGAACGTCCTCACGTCCCTAGATCCGCCCCGCGAAAAATCCCGCGATCAGTCCCACGATCTAGTACCGAACGGACGGCACCTCCGCGTTCAGCACACGTACAGCTCGACGATGATCTCGGCCTTCTTGATCCAGCAAGAGATACGGAGAGGTAGAAGAGTACTCCGGCAGCGTGACGGCGCTCCGGAGGTTGGCGATGACCTTGTCTCAGCAGGGCTCCGCCTGAGCTCCACAGAAACGCGATCTAGAGGAAAAACCGTGGAGGTATGTGGTCGGGCTGCCGTGGAAAACTCGTCTCAAATCAGCCTTAAAACCTCCGTATATATAGGTGGGAGGGAGGGGCCTTTCCTTGGGGCTCAAGGAGCCCCAAGGGGGTCGGCCGAGTCCAAGGGGGAGGACTCTCCCCCCCCAAACCGAGTTGGACTAGGTTTGGTGGGAGGGAGTCCCCCTTCCTTCCCACCTCCTCCTTTTTTTTTCTTTCTCTCTTGATTTTCTTCTCCTTGGCGCATAGGGCACTTCTGGGCTGTCCCACCAGCCCACTAAGGACTGGTGTGTCTCCCCCAAGGCCTATGGGCTTCCCCGGGGTGGGTTGCCCCCCCCCCCCAGTGAACTCCCGGAACCCATTCGTCATTCCCGGTACATTCCCGGTAACTTCGAAAACCTTCCGGTAATCAAATGAGGTCATCCTATATATCAATCTTTGTTTCCGGACCATTCCGGAAACCCTCGTGACGTCCGTGATCTCATCCGGCACTCCGAACAACATTCGGTAACCAACCATATCACTCAAATACGCATAAAACAACGTCGAACCTTAAGTGTGCAGACCCTGCGGGTTCGAGAACTATGTAGACATGACCCGAGAGACTCCTCGGTCAATATCCAATAGCGGGACCTGGATGCCCATATTGGATCCTACATATTCTACGAAGATCTTATCGTTTGAACCTCAGTGCCAAGGATTCGTATAATCCCGTATGTCATTCCCTTTGTCCTTCGGTATGTTACTTGCCCGAGATTCGATCGTCAGTATCCGTATACCTATTTCAATCTCGTTTACCGGCAAGTCTCTTTACTCGTTCCGTAATACAAGATCCCGCAACTTACACTAAGTTACATTGCTTGCAAGGCTTGTGTGTGATGTTGTATTACCGAGTGGGCCCCGAGATACCTCTCCGTCACACGGAGTGACAAATCCCAGTCTTGATCCATACTAACTCAACTAACACCTTCGGAGATACCTGTAGAGCATCTTTATAGTCACCCAGTTATGTTGCGACGTTTGATACATACAAAGCATTCCTCCGGTGTCAGTGAGTTATATGATCTCATGGTCATAGGAATAAATACTTGACACACAGAAAACAGTAGCAACAAAATGACACGATCAACATGCTACGTCTATTAGTTTGGGTCTAGTCCATCACGTGATTCTCCCAATGACGTGATCTAGTTATCAAGCAACAACACCTTGTTCATAATCAGAAGACATTGACTATCATCGATCAACTGGCTAGCCAACTAGAGGCATGCTAGGGACGGTGTTTTGTCTATGTATCCACACATGTAAATGAGTCTTCATTCAATACAATTATAGCATGGATAATAAACTATTATCTTGATACAGGAATTATAATAATAACTATATTTATTATTGCCTCTAGGGCATAATTCCAACAGTGTTTACCTAGGTTCGAGCCCTCTTGAGGAGGTAAAACCCTATGTCCTGCTTGATTATATTGATGTGGATGAGAATTATAGAGTTGATCTACCTCGAGATCGTATGAGCTAAAACTCTAGATGAGTCCACCTGCCTATACGTATGAAACCCGCTGGTTTATATAGACACCAGGGGTTACTAGGGTTACATACAACCGACCTCCAGTCGGAGACTAATGCACCGATCTAGCCTACTTAACTTGGATGACATGCCAGTCTTTGGAGCTTTCCTTCCTCAACATGAGGTTGTCATGCAATCTGGTATTCAACAACACAACCCATTTAGTCGGACTGTGATAGATGGGCCGACCGTCTGAGGACCCCTTAGTCTCGGACTCCCTCACCATCCTCTAGCCACCTCGCGAGACGACTCACGTTCTGAGGTCGCACCGCCCCTGGCCAAAGAATTCGGCCAGGCTCAGGCCGTCTTTCGGGAGCTAGTGCGTGTCCATCACCATCTGGTTTAGACGGGCCCTGGCACGGGTCCCAACTTCTTCCATGGTCCAGCTGACGAGCGCCCATATGGACCCCTCGGCACGCTGCTCCTCTCGGTGGGCCTCCACGGTAATGTCCGCCAGCTCCTAGGTCTTGGGAAAGACACCTAGAGGGAGAACAAAGAAGGAAGTAAGAGCAGGTGTCCAAAGCTCCCAAAAATCAAGGTAAACATAAACAAGAAAAGGAACTCATGGGCGAGGAGCCGGTCGAGCTCGTGCGCCTCCTGCAACATGCCCTGCTCCTTCACACACCACGCGCATGCTCGCTTCTCATAACCCTCCCTTGCAATGTGCGCCTCCTCGAGGGACCTCTCCAGCACCGCCTTCTTGTCCGCCAGCGCCTGGCGGTGGGCTCGGTCGAGGTGATCCAGCACCCCTGGTGTGGCGCCTCGAGCGCCCTCCTTTCCTCCAGCCGGCTGGCCGCCTCCTCGCGTAGTCGGTCGCACTCTATCGGTAGATAGTTGTGCTATTGTCCAGCTCTCGCCAGCATGCGCCGAAGGTTCTCCGGGTCAATGGTCAAGCCTGCACAAGGCCACCATCACAATCCTTTTCTGAGAAAGAAAGAAAGAAGCACAAGAGGATACCTACCATGTGCCCACTTCAGGTCCACCTCCGCAGGAGCCAGCCGGCCCTGAGTCTCCCGATTCAGGGTCAAAAGCCTATTATAGGAAATCACCCCGCGGTCAATAAGGCCCTGTACAAGATGAAAAGCACCACCAAAAGACTCGACCCGACTACCACGCAGCCGGCCCGAGTCTTAGGGACTACACCCAGTGAGTGTGCTACCGTGCCCCCACTGGAAAGCAATGAAGAAAAAAGGAGTCACCTAAAGACTCGACCCGACCGCCTTGAAGTCGGCCCGAGTCTCGTGGGCTACACCTAGTGGGTGCGCTTGCGTGCCCCAACTTGAAAGCAATGAAGAAGCACGAAGAGCAAAAGAGCAAAGTCAAGTCTGACTAATTACCACCACAGACTGCTCGACGTGAGTCAACCGGCCCTGCGCCCCCTGCGCATCCAGCTTCGCCTACGCCTGGCAGTCGGTGAACTCGGACTGGACCCCGTGCACCGCTGCCGCCAGCACACTGGAGGCACTCCCGCTGGTGATATCACTCGCCGCCGCCCACGACTTCTGTTGGGACCCCGATCCTAAGTCATAAGAACCCATCCTGTAACACATCTCATCACTTTGCGGCCTCACGCACGGTAAACCCCACGACTGCCACCTTACCTTGGCCGGGACCGTTTGCGTCTTTTGGCTCACGTATATGAATGTGTCACTACCATTTGAATGACAAAGAACCCGGGTCCACATGACTAGTTATAAACCCAAGTGGCACATCCGCACAGGGACAAGCATACATAACCCAGCAAAGCAGGCGTCGGTCAACAACGTGTGTCGACGAGTCGTAGCAAGCTACAGGGACTCCATTACACCACATGAAATTTTCTCGGGGGGACAGACATAGCAGCAAAGAAGGATACATGCCAGTCAATCAATGTGTCCGGAGAAGTAGTAAGCTACCAAGGCTCGGTGGTTACACAAGAGGCATTTCCCCATAAAGAGTACTACTAAAGGCACACATCTAGGTGTTGAATCCCACACATACCAATGTATTTCAAACATACACAAAATATGCACGATATATGGCATCACAACATAACTCTACAACTCAAGCATTTATTAAAGACTCATAAGAGTCAATAAAGTATCATATTACAAAAAAGGGGTCACATGACCGAACACTCAAGTCATACAAGCATCAAGCGGAAGCACAATGACCCTACCAAAGGAACCAGACCTCTGTCTGGGATTTCCAAGCTATTTTGGTCAACCGCAAACTCATCGCGTAGAAGCCTTTAATGAGACTAAGGTATCCTCTGCAAAAATATAATTAAGCAACCGTGAGTACAAAGGTACTCAGCAAGACTTACATCAGAACTATCTACATATGCATCATTGTCAACAAAGGGGTTGTGGAGTTTAATTGCTGGAAGCCAGCTTTGACTCTTGGCTAACCTGTACTACGATCACGAACACTTTCTTTGAGGTGGGGTAGCACACACGACTCCACATATTCACCAAATCAATACACCACTATGGATCCACTCTCGTCTCCCTACGAGAAGGCCATCCATAGCACTCACACTTCTCTTGCATGTTTTAGAGTATCCATTTCAAGTTGTCATGTACAACATAATGTTTCCAACTAGTCCATATCCGAGGACGCGGCTATTCGAACAGATTAATTCACCCTGCAGGGGTATACTTCTTCACACACGCTCTCACCACTTATCACCCATGTGCACGTCATGCATCGCGGCAACCTTCAAGCGGAAGCACTGGCGTGGGTGTCGGCCACGACCGTTAACCACACAAGACCCTAGTCCAGGTTTATCGCCTATTTGAGACCGAACCCGCAAGGAAGTCTGGCCAAAGTTTCCTTACCGACCTCAAACGATGTGCACAGGGTTCCACAATCCCGCCATCCGAGTGTCACTTGGTACACCGTGCCACTGTGTATCTACCGCACTGAAGCCTACCTCGTCAGGTAGAGCTAAACACGGTCGCCAACACTTTTCCTACAAACACCAGAAACTAGTCGCAACTCCTGGACACAGACCTAGGTGATTAATAAGCCGAGAGGGGTCATATTTCAAGGCCCAATCCATGGTAGTATCTTGTCTTGGATAACATACACGGAACTCAGTTCTTAAGGACTGTCCCAATGAGACAACCCACCATGTACTCCTACATGGCCTCTCATCGCTACCTTTACCAAATCGGATTCACACACTTTACTCTCACATAGTACGACATGAACATAGCCATTCCGATTCATCATCCAGATGGATCATACCCGACACGACTCTAGGCATACCAGGCACGGTAATGAAACATGTATGAGTAAGCACAACAAGGCTCAAGCAGTTGCTACTCATGCTAAGTGGTTTCAACTATTTACTGTGGCAAAAACAGGTCATGCACAGGAATGGGTTCAACTACTGAAACATGTAGCAATTGAATCATTGTTGTCCTAATGCAGTAAGAGAGAGAGCAGGAGCGAGAGAGTGCGTTTATATCAGTATGCTCAAAGGGGGGTTGCTTTCCTGGCAGTTTTGAAGATAGTAGTTCTCTTCATTAATGTCAACGATCATAACATCGGAACCATAGTCTATCGAGGAGGAACAAAACCGAGAAAACAAGAATACAACACATTCAATGCAATGCAGCAAACGTGATGTATGATATGGCATGTTAAGGTACTTAATTTACCTAGCTCAATGTTTGGTCATATTAATTGAAGTGGAAATCAAATAGGCATCAAATTCCAGCTCCAAACTATTTATCAACTTTACCCTAATCATGATTTGCCCTACTTGGTGATGTTAACTTGTTCAAACATGCATGAACATGGCATAAAGAGATTCCTTGCATTTTTCTGATCATTTTTCATATATGATTTATTTTCATTGGACTTACAGATTATTTTCTATAATTTTTAGAAGTTTTAAGCATTTTCTAGAATTACATAAATCAACAAATCAAATATTGTGTCACCTCTGCGTCAGAGTGACATCATCAGATCAACTAACCTGATCCTGGTCAAAACTGGCAGTGGGACCCGCGCATCGGTGACATTGTGGCTAAAAGGCATTAACTAGAACCTAACTAAACATTATTAACGTCCTGGACCCACTCGGAGTTACACAGGGATTAAATTAGGAGGGTGATAAGTTCTTAACCTAATCTATGACCAACCGGGCCCACATGGCAGTGGCTCAAGAGAGCGAGGTCGACGTCGGCAACCAAGAGGACGACGGAGGCTCGCCGGAATCACGGCTTCGATGTCCATTCAACGTGCGGACGGGCGGAATGGGTTCGAGCAGCTGCGGTGCTTCTCTGTGCGGCAGGTGGGTGGCCAGAGGGGCACCTGAAGTGCGCTGGCTACGAGCCTATGCGGCGGTCGAAATCCGCCGCGGGCGATGCGGGATATACACGGCACGAGAAGAGAAGGGAAGCGAGGGGAAACAGCCAGGGGCTCACAACAGTTCTACCAACAGCAACGGCGAGCTCGGGGAAGGCCTGCCTTGGGCGAATCAGCGGCGGTTGTCGGCGACCGAGGCTTGGGCTCGGAGTCAATGCCGGCGTTGTGATGAATGTGGGCTCGATTCCTTCAGCTCGAAGGAGCAGCGCGAGTTAGCAGAGGTGTTGGTCAGCTCAGGGAGGCAAGGCAACGACGACGAATGCGGTGGTGCTCGTGGGCATGCTCTCCACGGGCGAGAGAGAGAGAGCAGAGGCGAGGGGAAAGAGAGGAGAGGGAGCGAGAGGAAGGAGGGGGCAATCGGAATGGCTCCTGGCGAGCTTATCCCACCCCAACCCCACCCCCCGCCAGCGCGACGGGGAAGTCAGCCAAGCAGCTGCCGGCGTGGCGCCCAACCAGCCCGCCGTGGGCTCCTTCTCCTGTGCCTACTAGCAGCGGAAGACAACGACATGGGAGTTGGTGGTGGGCTGACTATTTTTTCTCTCTCTCTCGTTTTTTCTAATTTGTTTCAGTTTTCTATTTTTTTAATCTATTTTGATTTGATTTACAAACCAAATCATTTTTATAGAATCTCAAACTTTTTATGGACTCTGAGTGAATTATTTCAGGGCCCTTACCAAATTTCAGATTATTTGGAGCTATGCAATTATATTTATCATTTAATATCTCCAACTCAAATACTTATTGATTTAATTCAACAACCAAAAGTGACATGGAAAAATATGCTTCCCCTCTGGTTGATGTTACCACATTTATCCAGAAATGATCAACATTTTTAGAAGGCCACTTTGGTTCATTGAAAACATTTTTGGTTGAAACTATTTGACTTTTTTTGGTGATAGGGTTTGTTCATCCCCAATCCAAATTCAAATTGATTTAAATGCATGCATGAATGCCCAATGATGCAACTAACTACAAGCAATAATCTAGGGCTGTGACAACTCACCCCCACTAAACAAGAATCATGTCCCGAGATTCAGGTGTAGGGTAAGAGAACAAAGGGGGCAGTAGCTATCACAATCTTCATGATCCAATTGCCCTTCTCGGAGATGTCTATTCATTGCATCATGTTGATCTTAACAGCTTTGTCTTTGAGGTCTTCATGTAACACAACGACAAAAAGAACAGGAAGACTCTACAAGATTCGATCTCCTCAAAGATCGAGCAACTCATGTTCAACTCATAGAATGATACGTGGGAACGTCCCTTGATCTGATACACAAAACACATAACAAGAATGAGGAAATGAGGCATATGATAGAGGTTCAATTGCTAGGCAACAATTCCATGCTTAAATAGATGGTGACGAGGTTTCAAAGTAGCGAGGAGTTAATTTGCCCTTCGTACTATAACGGGGCACCTTAGGAAGGTGACTCGTAGAGTTATTCCCTTGAGTGGCAAAAAGAATTACTTTTGATCCAAAGATCATTGAAACTCTTTATACCAGGGTAAGGCAATTCACAAATGATCGTCTGAAGGAGTTCGAAGAAATGGCATACTCAGCTTGGAAAAGGAACTAGAGTTATAAAACAACTCAGCAAACGAAAGGCACATTCCAATTGATACCGAGGATATAACCCAGTGTCTGAGCGTGCTCTCAAGAACTTGAGCATTTCCATATTCATGAAGGTTTACCAACATTCATGCCAAGGATCCTGCCAACACATCATACTACCATCATGAATAGCGATGGAGAATGCAGATGCAAAGGAGGACACCACTTGCTCAGATTTCACCTTAACTATGCCAAGGGAATGAAATTTGGATGATCGACCGAGAGACATTTAGTACTCTCCTTCTAATGTTCTCCTTGATGTACTAGCGTAACCAAATTATAGGTAATGCTTGATATCTAACACATCAAGTATAGGTCAGACTTCGGGGCTCAAAGGGGTCCATGAAGAACTACTACTGAACTAAGTCATATGAAATCCTCATGGGGAGGTGGCTAAGGTTGCTGATACAAGATATTATAATAATAAGTCTTCCGGCTAGGTGCGTTAGACACAACATCACCTTACTGAGTTATAGAGAGACCAATGTTATAATCCTTGGGAAGCGTTCCAACCATCATATCTGCGTGAGATTCATATCTGATTGGAGACGAGATGTTTCAGACTCAGCATTTTTGATAAGAAAGTTTGCAACAAAAATCAACGATATAACATTGCGAGATTCTCAAGAGATGAACTACAGAAGCCAACTCCAAAACATGAGCTGGGTTGCAAGACGCACGTGAACACACTGTCCAAGGCAATGATGACCACATGGAAAGTCTCACAACTAAACACTACCGAGTTCTGGGTGAAAACCATCATTGAAGGTACCAAAGTCCTTGCATAAGTCATATGATTAGCTCTTAAGAAGAAACTTATTTTCCTTGAACAAATCAATCAGTGGCTTGGTGTGCTAGGAATTACATATGGAGTGGAGATGATCAGTCTATCAAACCATAGAATACTTCGCACATGCATGGCTGACTTGGGATGATTCCAGAGGAAGCAAAATAACGTTTCTCAAATTCACTGCGGAAACTTGCATCAAATGCACATGAATTAGAGAAATTCACTTCTTACACCTAACATATACTTCATGTACGGAACATGAAGATATTGCCTACAAAAGTTTCCAACACTATCATGATGTTCAACGAATCATGAAGAGGATACACAATGTTATCAATCGACTCAACAACGGTTCCTCAAGGTTTCCATATATCAAGGAAATTCCACTACTATGTGAACAATGCGGTAGTATTGGTCAGACCAGAAGATGTAATGGGGTATGCTCGAGGAAATATACATGAGTAAAACACCATTAAGAAGATCTTTAGTTCTGATTTTGATCTGACGATAGCCCACACTAAAATCAAAGACTGAACAAAATGATAGGTGCCACAATTTTCCACAAGAATCAATCGATGAGAATATCATCTTTCTTCAACACACACCATCACACACAAGATATCCCTTTAAAATGAACTAAGGCAAAGTTTTTATCTTCCAACTCTGCAAGTTGTTGTTTAGCTTAACCAACTAGCTCAGGGGTATCCATCATGGATTCTTGGAGAAGGGGTGGTTTATAAGAAAACCAACTTGACCACGAGCTCACCATAACGGTCAAGGAACAACCTGGTAATACTTCCGAGAAGATAATCGGAAAATCATGAACCACCGATATGTTATTGAACTCGAGAACAATCTTGCTTTGGGGGCAAGATGATATGATCAAAAGAGCGAAGGATTGACACAATCCTAACCCATTGATCGAGGAGTGCACCAGGAAAGATGGACTAGGTAGCACGATCAATCTTCAGGATGACGATTTAATAACCAACACACTAAGAATGGAATTATTGTCCATTAACTTCCAATCAATAGGATTGCTAGAAGTATTGATTGCACACATCACGGTTCACTTGTCGATATTCCGGTTACAACTGACATGGAGACCGGGAAATGAATAATGATGGCAAGGAGCATCACCGTATCAAGAGTTCATAAGAGGAGTGCAATTCTCATGACAACCTTAACATGAAGAGGGCAATACTCCAAGGTAGAACAGAACAAAAGTTGGATTGGCATTTTGATATGCGGAATACAATTGCTTTGAGGCAATCCAAGAAATGGGTGAGGTAGTGGAGTTTGCTTCTCCTAGTCATTCTGAAATATAATGGCTCAACAGACCACAAGAATAATAGGCATCGATGAACACGAATGGACAACTACTCTTGACTATCCACTGATAGATAAAGAGCAACTCAAGAGCATAATTGAAGAGGAGCAACTCAAGAGCACATGATTTTCCCGAGTTGTAGATGCATAGATTGTATACGTCGAACAAGGTTCAACATGTTTCCTCTAGGTAATCCATGCAGAAAGGAGGAATTGGCAGAGTCACAATATGGAGTAGAGAACTCATCAAGAGCACTCTTATTATGATCATTTAGTTCATCAAGAACTTCTGCCATGATGGTTCATGGTAGTGGAACAATGATGTGCCACAAACCTTGAAAACTAGAACAAGGTCACCAGTCATCCTAAAGGAACTAGCAATTACTATCAACATGAGTGAGCAGAATGAATCATGGATTCAAAAACTCATAAAAAGAATACCTACGGACTAGATAACATCATGGGATGTTTTAGATAATGAGGCCAGAATTTTCACACTCGAAACACAAAACACAACTAGACTATTGGGTGGTTTTCCGAGGTAACATGGTTTCCTAATAGTCCACAAATATGTCGAGGTGAGAGAGTATCTCAACACAATAATTGGTGTGCTTTGTCTGGTCAAAAAGATATCAGGAATAGGAGGAAGGAATTTGCAATTGCATCAGATTTATAACCCTTGTATAACTCGGATAGCATAACGGTTGTACGGCATGAAATATGAGGCAACCTGCATGAAAACTGACAACATAACAATGAATTCCTATGGAGACATCGGTCCAGGAATACTACAACTTTCCTATAAGTCTCTAGCATAGTAACTCGTCATCCTGATATATATATATGAGAAAGCCTAATTCTTAAACCCTGTAGAATAAAGAAGAGGGTGATTCAGAATAAGAATGACACAAGGAAAGGAGTAAAAAGAGCCTTACGTTCCCTACCACAATCAATTCCCTTATATAACTAAAGCAATTCTAGACTCAACATCGACCAGTTTGCCTTGGTTATCCTACAGGTAGTCAGGCTCTGATACCAAATTTGTCGAGACCCTGATCCTAAATCATAAGAACCCACCATGTAACACATCACATCACTTTGCGGCCTCACGCACGGTAAACCCCACGGCGGCCACCTTACCTTGCCCGGGACCGTTTGCATCTTCTAGCTCATGTATATGAATGTGTCGCTAGCATTTGAACGACAAAGAACCCGGGTCGACATGACTAGTTATAAACCCAAGTGGCACATCCGTATAGGGACATGTATACATAACCCAACAAAACAAGTGTCGGTCAACATCGTGCATAGACGAGTCGTAGCAAGCTACAGGGACTTGATTAAACCTCGTGACATTTCCCCGAGGGGACAGGCACAACTGCAAAGAAGGATACATGTCGGTCAATCAATGTGTCTGGGGCCGCAGCAAGCTACCAAGGCTCGGTGGAAGCACAAGAGGCATTTCCCCGTAAAGAGTACTACTAAAGGCACACAACTAGGTGTCGAATCCTACACATACCAATCCATTTCAAACATACACACAATATGCACGATATGTGTAGATACAACATGTCATCACAACATAACTCTACAACTCAAGCATTTATTAAAAACTCATAAGAGTCAACATAATATGATATTATAAAAAAAGGGGTCACATGACCCAACACTCAAGTCATACAAGCATCAAGCGGAAGCACGGCATGTGTGGGTACAGATATCTACTAAAAACAGCTAGAAGAGCCTGAAAAGCTACAACGACCCTACCAAAGGAACTAGACCTCTGTCTGGGATTTCCAAGCTATTCCGGTCAATGGAAAACTCATCGCCTAGAAACCTTTAATGAGACTAAGGTCTCCTCTGCAAAAACATAATCAAGCAACCGTGAGTACAGAGGTACTCAGCAAGACTTACATCAGAACTATCTACATATGCATCATTGTCAACAAAGGGGTAGTGGAGTTTAATTGCAGCAAGCCAGCTTTGACTCATGGCTAACCTGTACTATGACCCCAACACTTTCTTTGAGCTGGGGTAGCGCACACAAGTCCACATATTCACCAAATCAATACACCACTATGGATCCACTCTCGTCTCCCTAGGAGAAGTCCATCCATAGAACTCACACTTATCTTGCTTGTTTTAGAGTATCCATTAATAGTTGTCTATGTACCACATTATGTTTCCAAGTAGTCCATATCGGAGGACGCGGTTATTCGAACAGATTAATTCACCATGTAGGGGTATACTTTTTCACACACGCTCTCACCACTTATCACCATGTGCACATCATGCATCTCGGCAACCTTCAATCGGAAGCATTAGCATGGGTGTCGGCCACGACCGTTAACCACCCAAGACCCTAGTCTAGGTTTATCGCCTATTTGAGACCGAACCTACAAGGATGTGCGGCCAAAGTTTCCTTAACAGCCTCAAACGATGTGCACAGGGTTCCACAAGTCCACCATCCGGGTGTCACTTGGTACACCGTGCCACTGTGTATCTACCGCACTAAAGCCTACCCAGTCGAGCAGAGCTAAACACGGCCGCCAACACTTTTCCTACAAACACCAGAAACTAGTTGCGACTCCTGGACAGAGATCTCGATAATTAATAAGTCGAGAGGGGTCATATTTCAGGGCCCAATGTATGGTAGTATCTTATCTTTGATAAGATACACGGAACTCACTTCTTAAGGACGGTCCCAGCGAGACAACCCACCATGTACTCCTACATGGCCTGTCATCGCTACCTTTACCAAATCGTATTCACACACTTTACTCTCACACGGTAGGACATGAACACACCCATTCTGATTCATCGTCAAGATGGATCAGACCCGACACGACTCTAAGCATAGAAGGCACAGTAATCAAGCATGGATGAGTAAGCACAACAAGACTCAAGTTGTCGCTACTCATGCTAAGTGGTTTCAACTATTTACTGTGGCAAAAACAGGTCATACAGAGGAATGGGTTCAACTACCAAAACATGTAGCAATTGAATCATTGTTGTCCTAATGCAGTAAAAGAGAGCAGGAGCGAGAGAGTGGGTTTATATTAGTATGCTCAAAGGGGGGTTGCTTGCTTGACAGTTCTGAAGATAGTAGTTCTCTTCATTAATGTCAACGATCATAATCTCGGAACCATCGTCTACCGAGGAGGAACAAAACCGACAAAACAAGAAAACAACACATTCAATGCAATGCATCAAACGTGATGTATGATATGGCATGTTAAGGTACTTAATTTACCTAGCTTAATGTTTGGTCATATTAATTGAAATGGAATTCAAATAGGCATCAAATTCCAACTCAAAACTATTTATCAAATTAAGCCTATTCATCATTTTCCCTACTTGGTGATGTTAACTTGTTCAAACTTGCATGAACATGGCACAATCATATTCCTTGCTTTTTCTGATCATTTTTCATATATGATTTATTTTAATTGGACTTACATATTATTTTCTATGATTTTTAGAAGTTTTAAGTATTTTCTGGAATTAAATAAATTCAGAAATCAAATATTGTGTTAGCTCTGCGTTAGAATGATATCATGAGGTCAACTGACCTGATCCTCGTCAAAACTGGCACTGGGACCCGCACGTAAGTGACGTTGTGGCAAAAAGGCATTAACTAGAACCTAACTAAACATTATTAACGGCCCGGACCAAGTGGCAGTTACAAAGGGATAAAATTAGGGGGGTGATTAGTTCTTAACCTAATCTATGGAAAACCGGGCCCACATGGTAGTGGCTCACGCGAGAGAGGTCGACGCCGGCGACCAACACGGCGACGGAGGCTCGCCAGAATCGCCGCTCCGGTGTCCATTCGACGTGCGGACGGGCGGAATTGGTTCGGGCAGCTGCGGTACTTCTGTTGGCGGCAGCAGGGTAGCCGGAGGGCACCGGAAGTGCACCGGCGATGAGCCACTGCGGCGGTGGAAATCGTCTGCATGCGGTGCGGGAGCTACAGGGCACGGGAAGAGAAGGGAAGCGAGGGGAAACGGCCAGGGGCTCACAGCAGTTCTAGCAACGGCAACGGCGAGCTCAGGGAAGGCCTGCCTTGGGCAAATCGGCCACGGTTGTCCGTGGCAGAGGCTTGGATTTGGAGTCGATGTCGGTGTTTATATGCATGCGGGCTCGATTCCTTTGGCTCGGAGGAGCAGCGCGAGTTGGCAGAGGTGTTGGGCAGCTCAGGGAGGCGAGGCAACGACGAGAATGCGGTGGTGCTCATCGACGTGCTCTCGGCAGGCGAGAGAGAGCAGAGGCGAGGGGAAAGAGAGCAGAGGGAGCGAGAGGAAGGAGGGGGCAATCAGAACGGCTCCTAGTGAGCTTATCCCCCTGCCAGCACGACGGGGAAGGCAGCCAAGCAGCTGTCAGCATGGCGCCCAGCCAGCCCTCCGTGGCCTCCTTCTCGTGTGCCTACTAGCAGAGGAAGAAGACGACACGGGAGCTGGTGGTGGGTTGGGCCACCACTGGACCAGGTAAGTTTCTCTCTCTCTCATTTTTTTCTAATTTGTTTTAGTTTTCTAATTTTCTAATCTGTTTTGATTTGATTTACAAACCAAATCATTTTTATAGAATCTCAAACTTTTTATGGACTCTGAATGAATTATTTCAGAGGCCCTTACCAAGTTTCAGATTATTTGGAGCTATGCAATTATATTTATCATTTAATAGCTCCAATTCAAATACTTATTGACTTAATTCAACAACAAAAAGTGACATGGAAAAAATATGCTTAACCTCTCGTTGATGTTACCACATTTACGAGAAACGATCAACATTTTTAGAAGGCCACTTTGGTTCATTGAAAGTATTTTTGGTTGAACATATTTGACTTTTATTTGGTGATAGGGTTTGATCATCCCCAATTCAAATTCAAATGGATTTAAATGCATGCATGAATGCTCACTCATGCAACTAACTAAAAGCAATAATCTAGGGATGTGACAACTTCTGCGGCTCGGCTCGGAAGCCGGCTCCGGCTCCGCTCGGAGCCGACCGCCCGAGCACCACCACAAGGGGCCCGGTGCTAGATGGCCGCAAACTGCTTGATGCCACGACGCTCGGTCCCGGCAGCGTCGGCATCGAGTCGGGTGAGGGTTTTTTTCGACGGCTCCAACCCTGCGGCATTTGGGGCGTCGATATCGCCATCGGTTGTGTCCCTCTTGGCCTCGTCATCACCCCGATCCGTGTCGGGGTCCTCTGCACGGTCACCCTAGGGCCTCACGAGGCCTCCACGTCTGGCACAACGACGAACGGGACGCGCCCCTCTATCTCAGCGTGGGCGTCGGTCTCGGCCCTCCCTCCCGTGTGCAATGATGACATGGCTCGGGCATGCCCCCACGACGTCGAGTCGTCTGATCCTTCGGCACGGTCTGTCGTGGGCTCGGACCTCCTCGCTGCGTCCTCGCACCCGCGGTGCTGCTCCTCCAACCACGCTCGCTCGGCGATCTCTTGCTCCCGCCAGGTGGCGCGTTCCCGCCCCTCCGCAACACTCATGCCTCCTTGATGTCAGCTATGCTACTGCAACGAAAGACCTTCCAATGGCGCCAGAAAAAGGTGTGACCATGGCACCAGGAATCCTTCTGCTATGGCTACGCCTTAAGGGACTTCCTAGGAAAATATGCAAAGGATTTCCCCCGCGGCCTTGGAGCCTTGCGTTGGTGTTTCCTCGAAGCGGGCAGGGTGATGTAGCGCAGCGATGGTAAGTATTTCCCTCAGTTTGAGAACCAAGGTATCGATCCAATGAAGGAGTATCACAAGAGCCTGCACAAACACAAAGAACCTGCTCCCAACGCTATGAAGGGGTTGTCAATCCCTTATAGATTGTTCGCCAAGTGAGAACTGAAAGCAACAAAGTAACAAAGCAAAGTTAAAGCGGAGGTGTAAACGACAGATGTGAATAGACCCAGGGGCCGTAGTGTTTACTAGTAGCTTCTCTCATGAAAGCAAGTACACGGTGGGTGAACAAATTACTGTCGAGCAATTGATAGAACCGGGCAAAGTCGTGACGATATCTATGGCAATGATTATATCTATAGGCATCACGTCCGAAATAAGTAGACTGATACTTTCTTCATCTACTACTATTACTCCACACGTCGACCGCTATCTAGCATGCTTCTAGTGTACTAAGTCCAAAAGAACAGAGTAACGCCTTAAGCAAGATGACATGATGTAGATGGACAATCTCATATCAACGATAGAGCCCATCTTGTTACCCTTGATGGCAACTACTCAATGTGTGCCTTGCTGCCCCTACTGTCACTGGGAAAGGTCACCACATGGTAAGAACCCAAAACCAAGCACTTCTCCCATTGCAAGAATCATAGATCTAGTTGGCCAAACAAAACCCAAGACTTGGAGAGACTTACAAGGATATCAAATCATGCATATAAGAAATCAGCAAAGACTCAAATATATATCATAGATAATCTGATCACAAATCCACAATTCATCGGATCTCGACAAACACACTGCGAAAGAAGATTACATAGGATAGATCTCCATGAAGATCATGGAGAACTTTGTATTGAAGATCCAAGAGAGAGAAGAAGCCATCTAGCTACTAACTACGGACCCGTAGGTCTGAAGTGAACTACTCACGAGTCATTGGAGGGGCGATGATGATGATGAAGAAGCCCTCCAACTCCAAAGTCCCCTCCAGCAGGGCGCCGGGAAGGGTCTCTAGATGAGATCTCACGGAAACGGAAGCTTGTGGCGGCGGAAAAGTATTTTTGAGGCTCCCCTGGATTTTTTCTGATTTTTAGGAAATATATAGGCGCGAGATCTAGGTCAGGGGGGCGCCAGGGTGGCCACAAGCCTGCCCACCGCCGCATCCCCCCTGGTGGCGGAGTGGGGGCTTGTGGGCTCCCTGGAGCCCTCCTGGCTTGGCCCACAGGCCCCCTGATCTTCTTCCGTTCGGGAAAAAATCATTTCGGGGATTTTATTCCATTTGGACTCCGTTCCAAAATCAGATCTGAAAAGAGTCAAAAACACAGAAAAAAGAGGAACTGGCACTTGGCACTGAATTAATAAGTTAGTCCCAAAAAAGATATAAAAGGTACATAAAACATCCAAATATGACAAGATAACAGAATGAAACCATCAAAAATTATAGATACGTTTGAGACGTATCAAGCATCCCCAAGCTTAACTCCTGCTCGTCCTCGAGTAGGGAAGTGATAAAGAATGAATTTTTGATGCTTTCATGCTACCTAGCATAGATGTCATTTGTAACTCCTCTTATGTGACGTGAATGTTCAGATCCATTAGATTCAAAACAATAGTTTGCTATTGACGTGGAAACAATAATAATTCAAGCAAACTAGCAAGGTAATCATGAACTTTCAAAATAACAAGGCCAAAAGAAAGTTATCCCTACAAAAGCATATAGTCTGGCTATGCTCTATCATCATTGCACAACTAATTTAAATCATGCACAACCCCGGTATTGGCCAAATAATTGTTTCACACTTTACTTTCTCAAACCTTTTCAACTCTCACGCAATACAAGAGCGTGAGCCATGGTTATAGCACTATAGATGGTGTGGAGTGTGGTGGAGGTTGCAAGACAAAAAAGAGAAGATAGTCACGTTAACTAGGCATATCAATGAGCTGTGGAGATGCTCATCAATAGATATCAATGTGAATGACTAGGGATTGCCATACAAATGATGCACTAGAGCCAAGAGTAAGCGAAAGCTCTTAAAGAAAACTAGTGGGTGTGCATCCAACTTGCTTGCTCACGAAGACCTAAGACAATTTTGAGGAAGCCTATCATTGGAATATACAAGCCAAGTTATATAATGAAAATTTCCCACTAGCTATATGGTGGTGACAAAACGAGAGACTCTCAATAATGAAGATCATGGTGCTTAATATGCACAAGTGTGGAAAAAGTGGTAGCATTGTCCCTTCTCTCTTTTTCTCTCAGTTTTTTATTTTTTTGGTGGGCTCTTTGGCCTCTCTTTTGTTAGGTGGGATTCTTTGGCCTCTTTTATTTCCTAATATGGGACAATGCTCCATCAATGATGATCATCACACTTTCAACTCAAAACTTAGAGCAACTATGACTCTATATGGAATGCCTTCGATAGTGTACCGTGGCAATGATCTAGCATGGCATAGACATTAATGGAAACATCATGCTAGCTATCTTACGATCCTGCAATGGCAATGTAGACGTGACGGCACATGTCATGGTGAGAGTTGCGTGGCAATATATCTCAGAATGACTTTGAAAAAGCCATAGTAGGTAGGTATGGTGGCTGTTTTGAGGGAGGCTAATGGTGGGCTTTGTGCACCGGCGAAAGTTGCACGGCACTAAGAAGATAGTGATGGTGGAAGGTGAAAGTGCATCTAAACCATGGACTCAACATTAGTCATGAAGAACTCATATACTTGTTGCAGAAGTTTTATTAGTAATCGAAACAAAGCATTCAACGCATACTCCTAGGGGAAGGGTTGGTAGGTATAAACCATCGCGCGATCCCGACCGCCACGCAAAGGATGACAATCAATAGACTAATCATGCTCAGATTTCATCACATAGCGGTTCACCATACGTGCATGCTACAGGAATCACTAACTTCAACACAAGTATTTCTAGATCCACAACACCTTACTAGCATAACTTCAATATTACCAAAACCACAACTCAAAACTAATTGAGATGAATCAAACTTCTCTAACTATTCAATGCACATGAAGGTGGAAGTTTTCGTATCCCTTTGGATAACTACCCCTTTTGAGACTACTTTCAAAGCATAGATCAACTACCAAGCCACGCACCGCTGCGCTCTAAAAGATATAAGTGAAGCACATAGAGCAAAAGTATCTAGCTCAAAAGATATAAGTGAAGCACATGTGAGTTGAATTGTCTACCAAAAGATATAAGTGAAGCTCGACAAAATCACGGTGTGTGCATGTCTCTCTCTCTAGGTGTGCAGCAAGGATGATTGTGACACAATAAAAATAAAAGACTCCTACGATACAAGACGCTCCAAGCAAAAACACATAACACGTGTTGAATAAAAATATAGCCCCAAATAACGTTACCGATGGATTGAAGACGAGAGAGGGGATGCCTTCCCGGGGCATCCCCAAGCTTAGGCTTTTATGGCATCCATGAATCTCTTGGGGTGCCTTGGGAATACCCAAGCTTGAGCTCTTGCCACTCTTTATCTCTTTGTCCATAAGACCTTCACCCAAAACTTGAAAACTTCACAACACGAAACTTAAACAGAAAATTGTGATAACATTAGTATGAGAAAGCAAACCATCACTTCCTTAGGTACTGTACAAAACTTAAATTCTACTTATGCTGATGTTGGATTACTGTATTTTCAATCTTCCATGGCTAATACCCCCCCGGTACTATCCATAGTTTCCTCAAAATAAGCAACCAACACAACAAAAACAGAATTTGTTAACAGCAGACCAGTCTGTAGCAATCTGTATATTTCGTATACCTCTGGTACTTCAAAAATTCTGAAAATTACGAGAGTCTGAAGAATTTGCATAGCAATCAGCAGCAAAAAGAATCAACTCAAAATCTCTTACAGAAAAAAAATGAAAAATATTTTCATGAGCAGAAAGTTTCTGTCTTTTCTAGCATGACCAAACGATCATCCCCGAGACTAATCATAACGGTTTTGCTTGGCACAAACGCAAAAAGAAACACAAAAAACACAATCATAACAGAATTATGAAAGTGTGGAAAACACAAAACAGAAAAAAAAAAGGATAGATTCGTTGGGTTGCCTCCCAACAAGCGCTTTTGTTTAACGCCCTTAGCTAGGCAAAACGTGATGGAATCACATATAGTCATCTTTGGTGCTCAAACCATAAGTAGCCCTCATCATAGATTCATAAGGCAATCTTATTTTCTTTCTAGGAAAGTGCTCCATGCCCTTCTTCAAAGGAAATTGAAATCTAATATTCACTTCCTTCATATCGACGATAGCACCAATAGTCCTTAGGAAAGGTCTACCAAGAATAATGGGACATGAAGGATTGCAATCTATGTTAAGTACAATGAAATCCACGGGTACATAGTTCTTATTTGTAACAATAAGAACATCATCGATCCTTCCCATGGGTTTCTTGATAGTAGAATCCACAAGATGCAAATTAAGAGAACACTCTTCAATCTCATGAAAACCAAGAATATCACATAAAGACTTTGGAATCGCGGAAACACTAGCACCCAAATCACACAAAGCATTGCACTGATAGTTTTTGATCTTGATTTTGATAGTAGGTTCCCACTGATCATGAAGTTTTCTAGGTATAGAGACTTCTAGTTCGAGCTTCTCTTCAAGAGATTTCATCATAGCATCTACAATATGCGCGGTAAAGGCTTTGCTTTGGCTATAAGCGTGTGGAGAGTTTGCAATGGATTGCATCAAAGAAATGCATTCAAACAAGGAGCAATTATCATAATTGAATTCCTTGAAATCCAAAGTGGGAGTTCCATTACTACCCAAAATTTTGACTTCTTCTACTCCACTCTCCACACCTTTATCCTCAAGATAGGTGGACTCCGAATCATTGGGGCGTTTTTCAACCAAAGTGGATTCATATCCAACCCCTCCATAAATAGGTTTGACACGCGAAAACAAAGATTCAAGAGGAGAAACACCAAGAACTTTAAGATCCTCGTGATTTGCATCACTAGAACACACCCTTTTAAACCATTCATGTCTAGCGCCAATTTGGGAGGTTCTTTCTTTGCTCTCATTCATGGAGATACGCATATCTTTCAAAGTTTCATCCAAGTTGACCTTGGGAGGAGCACATCTAACTTTCAAAGCATCAATATCATAAGACATCCTATCAACGCTCTTAGCCAAATCGTCTATTTTGAGTAGTTTTTCCTCTATGGACGCATTGAAAATCTTTTGAGAGTTAATGAACTCTTTGATATTACTCTCTAAATCAGAGGGTAATTTGTTGTGATTTCCATAAGTGTTGTTGTAGGAATTGCCATAATTGTTAGAGGAGTTACTAGGAAAAGGCCTAGGAACATAGTTTCCTCTAAAAGCATTGTTGTTGCCAAAATTGTTCCTACCAACAAAATTTACGTCCAAACTAGTGTTGCTACTCTCAATCAAAGAAGATAGTGGCATGTCATTAGGATCTATGGTAGCGTTTCTACTAGCAACAAAATTCATCAAATCTTCCATCTTAGAACTAAGCGAGTTAATTTCTAGCAGGCGACCTTTCAGTGTGCCACTGAGAGTAGTTGGTCATGATATTGTCTAGGAGTTTTGTAGTGTCTCCTAACGTGATTTCCATGAACGTTCCATCGGAAGCGGAGTCCAAGATATTGCGAGAAGCGAAATTCAAGCCAGCGTAAAAGATTTGTATAATCATCCACAAACTCAAGCCATGAGCGGGACAATTTCTAATCATAAGCTTCATCCTCTCCCAAGGTTGTGCAACGTGTTCATGATCAAGTTGCTTGAAATTCATGATATTGTTACGTAAGGAGATGATCTTAGCCGGCGGAAAATACTTGGATATGTAAGCATCTTTGCACTTATCCCAAGAATCGATACTATTTTTAGGCAAAGAAGAAAACCAAGTTTTTGTGCGATCTTGCAATGAGAAAGGGAAAAGTTTCAAATTAATCACGTCATTATCCACATCTCTTTTCTTTTACATATCACAAAGCTCAATGAAGGTATTGAGATGGGATGCGGCATCTTCACTAGGAAGGCCAGAGAATTGCTCTTTCATAACAAGATTCAGCAGAGCTGCGTTGATTTCATACGATTCCGCACTAGTGGCGGGAGCAATCGGAGTACTAATAAAATCATTATTATTAGTGCTCGAGAAGTCGCAAAGTTTGGTATTTTCAGCCATGATGACTTCAACAAACCAACAAGCACACAAGCAAGCAAGAGAACCGGCAAAGGAAAACGGCAAAGGCAACAAAACGGCAAAGGAGAAAGGCAAATGAAAACGGCAAATGTGAAGTGAGGGAGAGGAAAACGAGAGGCAACTCGCAAAAAACTAAATGCAGGAGATGAGTTTGTGAGACCTACTTGGATAGATCTTGATCTCTCTTCCCCGGCAACGGCGCCAGAAATACTTCTGATGTCAGCTATGCTACTGCAACAAAAGATCTTCCAATGGCGCCAGAAATAGGTGTGTCGACGGCACCAGGAATCCTTCTGCTACGGCTATGCCTTAAGGGACTTCCTAGGCAAATATGCAAAGGATTTCCCCCGTGGCCTTGGAGCCTTGCATTGGTGTTCCCTCGAAGCGGAAAGGGTGACGTAGCGCAGCGATGGTAAGTATTTCCCTCAGTTTGAGAACCAAGGTATCGATCCAGTGGAGGAGTATCTCAAGAGCCTGCACAAACACAAAGAACCTGCTCCCAACGCTATGAAGGGGTTGTCAATCCCTTATAGATTGTTCGCCAAGTGAGAACTGAAAGCAACAAAGTAACAAAGCAAAGTAAAAGAGGAGGTGTAAACGATAGATGTGAATAGACCCAGGGGCCGTAGTGTTTACTAGTCGCTTCTCTCACGAAAGCAAGTAGACGGTGGGTGAACAAATTATTGTCGAGCAATTGATAGAACCGCGCAAAGTCGTGACAATATCAATGGCAATGTTTATATCTATAGGCATCACGTCCAAAACAAGTAGACCGATACTTTGTGCATCTACTACTATTACTCCACACGTCGACCGCTATCCAGCATGCATCTAGTGTATTAAGTCCAAAAGAACAGAGTAACGCCTTAAGCAAGATGACATGATGTAGATGGACAATCTCATATCAACGACAGAGCCCATCTTGTTACACTTGATGGCAACTACTCAATGTGTGCCTTGCTGCCCCTACTGTCACTGGGAAAGGTCACCACATGGTAAGAACCCAAAACCAAGCACTTTTCCCATTGCAAGAATCATAGATCTAGTTGGCCAAACAAAACCCAAGACTCGGAGAGACTTACAAGGATATCAAATCATGCATATAAGAAATCAGCAAAGACTCAAATATATATCATAGTTAATCTGATCACAAATCCACAATTCATCGGATCTCGACAAACACACTGCGAAAGAAGATTACATAGGATAGATCTCCATGAAGATCATGGAGAACTTTGTATTGAAGATACAAGAGAGAGAAGAAGCCATCTAGCTACTAACTGCGGACCCGTAGGTCTGAAGTGAACTACTCACGAGTCATTGGAGGGGCGATGATGATGAAGCCCTCCAACTCGAAAGTCTCCTCCGGTAGGGTGCCGGGAAGGGTCTCCAGATGAGATCTCGCGGAAACGGAAGCTTGCGGCGGCGGAAAAGTATTTTCGAGGCTCCCCTGATTATTTTTTATTTTTAGGGAATATATAGGCGCAAGATCTAGGTCAGGGGGCACCAGGGTGGCCACAAGCCTGCCCACCTCCACCTCCCCCCTGGTGGCGGAGTGGGGGCTTGTGGGCTCCCTGGTGCCCTCCTGGCTTGGCCCACAGGCCCCCTGATCTTCTTCCGTTCGGGAAAAAATCATTTCGGGGATTTTATTCCGTTAGGACTCCATTCCAAAATCAGATCTGAAAAGAGTCAAAAACACAGAAAAAACAGGAACTGGCACTTGGCACTGAATTAATAAGTTAGTCCCAAACAAGATATAAAAGGTACATAAAACATCCAAAGATGACAAGATAATAGCAGGAAACAATCAAAAATTATAGATACGTTTGAGACGTACCACTCCTCCTCGCACATGCAAGGGAGGCAAAAAAAAAACCCAAAGAATCAACAAAAGATGGCCTACCCGACTGTGACACCCCGAGACCGACGCTCCAGAATATTCCCCTTTTATTTCGTTTTCGTCGTGTGATTATTTTTGATTGTCGCATCATCATCGCATCATGCGCATCATCCGCATTGCATCGGCATTCCGTTGCCACCAGTTTTCAAACTTGCACCGTTATTAGTTGCCGGATCTCTCCATTTTCGTCGTTACCCGTTCTAAGCCCAACCACACACGCACGCGCACGCAGCATCGTCAATTTTTTTTAAAGTGTGTATAAAACTTTCTCTTATTGGGTTGGAACTTGATGTGCGGTATTATTTTAATGTAGGTAGGCCGCCTGCCAAATTTCGTCGCAATCGGAGTCCGTCTGGTACCTGAACGGTCGACCATAGCGGCACCGTATTCGGTCTATCGTCGGACATTTTTCGGTGTTTTAAAAATTACGTTGTCGGGTGCCTGTTCTACCTCTCACCTCCGCCTAGCTACTCTACACGTCCACATAGCCCGTCCCGTGTTTGAGATCGTTCGATTCCGATCGCGCGGTTGAAACCGGGGCGAAAAACTGCTAAACCTAGCCCCCCCACACACACACATTGTTATAAATAGACCCCTCCTCCTTATTTTGGGCATCCAACCCCCTTGCCTCGAAATCCGTGCAACCCTAGCCGCCTCCCACCAGCTCCCTCTCTCTCCTCTCAGCCGTCGGGCCCGCCGAAGCCCATCTTGGCCAGCCCAAGCCCGGTTCGCCACGAGCCGACGCTCGCCCCTGCCTGCCCGAGCGTGCTCGCCCACGCGCCGTCCCCGGCCAACCTCGTCACAAGCCGCCGCCGTGTCGTCATGGAGCGCCGCTGCCGATCGAGCACGTGGGGAATGGATCCCAACCAACAACTCCAGCCGCCGTCGCCTCATCCTGGCCGCCACGTCGCCCTAGCTCATCGCTGCAGCGTCCCTCGGCCAAATCCGCCGTCGGCTGCCACGGCCTGGTCGGTCCCTCGCCGGAATGCCGCCTCCCGGCCCCCTTCGTGACGTGGTCGGCGCCACCATGGCCCAAGCTCGGGAGCGAGCAAGGGAGGAACGACGCGGCGAGCGCGTGCCCTGCTTGTCGCCCGTGGCCTCGCCCGCAGGTGGGCCCAGCCCCTTCTAGCCGGCCCGACCAGTGCCCCAGGATCCAGGCCGCCTCTCCTGTTGCCTCCTCTCCATCCTAGGCTCGGCCCGTCAAGGTGAGCTTCCCCGCGCCTATCCTGCGCCTAGGCGTCAAGTAGCTAATGTGCGCCCTCAAACTCGGCCCATTTAGTATTTCAGGACTTTCTCTATGATTAATTAATTTCAGGAAATATATAGATATTTGAAACGGGCGTAGATTTTAAACCGTGTATCGGATCAGAGCGATTTATATATCAAACTTGTGTAGTTCTTCCGTATATTCATAACTTGCAACTTGCATGCATGTTTGAAGTGATTTGACTTGCCATATGCCTCAATTTACATGTTGTCCTATTATGTTAATTGTCCCATATTAATTTTCGTACATGTCCAGATTGCTCAAACCCCGTGGATGAAATGCTCATGTTTTTAGGGACCTTTTTCCATGTATTTTAGAGTAGTTTTTTGTATTTTTGCATGTAGGATTCCGTCGCTAGTTTATTATATCGTGCTTAGGACATATTCTCGCATATTCGTGTGGCATTATTTTGATTTTGCAACCCCACATGTTATATATGTTTCCGGGGTAGAAAAATCCATAGAATTTAACTGTGCATTTAATTTTAGCTTTTGAGCAAGTTAGCGCGTGTGATATTTTGCCATGTTGCCCTTTTTTTTATTTTATGGGATTTAATTTGTGCATGATATGAAGGAGTTGTCAACTAGAGATATGCCCTTGGATGTGTAGGCTAGCCTCTGGTAATTTTGGTTGCAATAGAAATCCATGTTTAGATGTGGTTTGCTTGTTCTCAACATGCTAGAAAATAGTGTTGTTTTGGAGATGCTGAAATATTTTTAAGTCTGAAATATGTTATATTTTGTTGCTGTCTTTCCGTGAGTTTATCCGGTGATATGTAGCTCTTTTGAGGTTGGTGCAATGGAGTTAGTTGTAGTCCTTAAGATTCTCTAGCATGCTATCAACTTTCATGCCATTTGGAGACCTGTAGCATATAGTTTTGTTGCTGTCAATATGCCTTCAGATCGAAAACTGCACTGTCATAAACTCGGATTTTCACTAAGTCTAAAACTGTATGTGAGATGCCCTTTTGTGAGTTCTTTTCCTACTAATCCATGCTTCCTTGGTAAAAGTTATTAGTTCTATGTTGTAGTGCATCTTGACCTCTACTATCTCATGCCTTAGTTGAGCATTTTGGATTTGTGTAGCTAGTGTTCGAAGGCGTAGAAAATGCTATGTAGCTGATTTTGGCAGATTGTAGTGATTTCTTGTTTAGCTCGTAGTTGTTGAACCGTTGCTCCGTTTTGATCGTGTCCTATATGAAACTTGCTTAGAATCTCGTGTAGTTTCATATTATCTTGCTGGTTGTATGTCTTGGGATGCTTGTGATTGTCGTTGCACACATATTGCATTCATGCCATCATATCTTGCGATGTTTGTATCTTTTGAACCGAAGCTTCGTTGGAGATGTTCTCTATATGTAAATTGATTGAAACGGCGCGTAGAATCATGTGAACCTATTTATTTTTCTGCTTAAGAAATATTTAAACATGTTAATTCAGATCTGGTCAGAATTATAAATTAACATATGGGGTCATTTCGGAGATGCTATATGTCATTTCCGACCTCATTTAAAATGCTTAGATAGGTAGTTTAATTACGCTTCACCTCTTGCCATGTTTAACAACATTTAATATTGACGTGTACCTAATCGGGATAGAACTAAATAATTCGTATGTGGAGTTTCGTCAATATGCAACTCGTTGCATATTGAACTTCACTTAATGTGTAGTAGTTGATTGTTATGAATTGACATGTCATGTCTTGCATATATCCAACCGTTCGTGCATCATACGTGTTGTGCATCGTGTGGTTTATATCTTGTGTTGATTCTTGTTTCCGGTTTGCTTTGTCTCGATAGAGTTCCGCAAGCGTGTCGGAAAGTGAGGACCCGTTCGACTACATCGGTTTGTCAGCTTCACAGAGTGATTCTTCTTCCAAGCGGGATCTCAAGCAAGATGACCATTTCCCCAGATACCATTACTATCATTGCCATGCTAGTTTATCACTTCTATCGATTATGTCTTGTTGCCTACCACCTGTTAAATATCAGCCCCTCAACATTGCCATGAAAACCTTCAACATGTTCACAACCTAGCAAACAACTGATTGGCTATGTTAGTGCTTGCTTAACCATGTGTTAACGTTGCTAGTTGCAGGTGCAGTTGTTTCCTTGTGATAACGTGGGTTCCTTGATATATCACCCTATTAAATGCTATCTCCCCTAATAATAAAGCGTGGAGCGCTTCTGCCATACGTCGTGGCTTTTTACAAAAAAGCCCCTGTGGTTTATTGAAATCAACCTGCGGTCCTTTGTTTAATGAAAAAATGTTCTGTTTTTATAGAAGCGCCCTTCCCGTAGTCAAGGTCTTCTTATCCACACGCACCCGCGGCCGGCATCTCCTATCCACGCGCACCATGCAGCGCTCCGCCTCTCCCCACCCACCTCGTGACGCGCCCCGTGCGCTGCTGGCCGCCTCCTGCCCCGTCCTCACTCCTGGAGCTCGAACGGGCTAAACAGCGCCGCCAGGGCCGCCCCGCGCCAGCCACCCCCGGCGCCTCCCCGGCCTCCTCCGCCTCCCCTGCCCCTCCTCTCCATCTACATAATTAATCTTCAGTTTCTTCGTCGTCATCCTCGTACACCCACTCCCACTCCTCGTCGTCCTCGTCATCTTGTTCTTCCATGGACGAACCCCTGGCCATGGATAGCGCGTTCCAATGCCGGAGGACGAGCTCCCACCCCACCATGGACCCCGTCTCTGCGGCGTCCCACCTTGAGGAGAAGAACCCCTACTGGGACCCGAGCAGCCTTGCCGCGAACAGCACGGCCGACCCCGCCGCTGTCGAGCACCCACAGGAGCGCGGCCTCCGCTGCCACGGCTGCCGCGGGGAAGGCCAGCATCCGCCACATCATCCCGCGCCTCATCTCCTCGGACAAGTCCGGGCCAAGCCGGAACGACATCTGGCCCTGGCGGCCGCCTGCGCCCCATTCTTGGCCGGTCTTCGCTACTGACGTTGTCGCCGTGGCATCAGTGGTGGCCTCGACATTGCTGGGGCTGGCCGCCGGCCGGAAGGTGGCCGCGCTGGCGCGGCAGACTGGGGCGGTGGGAAGGAGCCGGCGGGACACAGTGGCACGGGAAGGGAGAAGGAGCAGCTCCATGGCCGCATGCTTGGAGTGTTGTGGCCTGTGGGAGTGTGGGTTGTGACCGTTTGTCCGTGTGTGGGGACTGGGAAGACGAGAAAAGAATGAAGGCCGCGCATGTGGTATCCTCGTCCGTGTGTGGGAACTGGGATATTTTCGCTTTCTTAAAGAGGAGTAACAAACTATCAGAAATTGGAGGATTTCAACCCATGTTTAAGATTTGTACAAGTGCCATTTCAAATTTCGTTGTAGACTTGCTTCCAATAAAGGAATTATGTGGGTAGTGGGAATTTCTAAGCATTTCATGGCCTCATACTACAATTTTCTTTATGATCTCCTGTAATTTTTAGTGGAGTATATCTACAATCGTTATTTTATTCCATTCTAGATTTTATCGCTGAAATGTACTATAACACTAATCTTTCTAGGATTGAAGAACCCACATTCAATTGACATTATGACATTGAATTCATCAGTTGTATCGGGAAAATTTAATTTAAATCTGGTAAAACTAGTACGATTTGAAAGATTTTGTAATAATTCAAGTAGGTTTTGCATTTTTTTTCTAGCCCGGTGCAACGCACGGGCATTTGTACTAGTTTAAATTAATGCACCTATATATTGGGTAAAAGGTGGAAGGCTTGGCCTTTCTAGCCTGGTGTTTTGTTCCACCTTTGCCGCCTTAGTTTCGGTTACCGGTGTTATGTTCCATAATTGAGCGCTCCTAACACGATCTGGGTTGTTATGGGGACCCCCTTGATAATTCGTTTTAGATTAAGGCTGATCTGGCAAGGCCCAACATTGGTACTCAATTTGCCAACATAATAATTTTGTTAATACTGAAGAGCATAGGGCGTCATGAACCCGAGGAGTAATTCAACATAATACAGGGGGCCAGTGCTGATGGTGTTGGTCCCAAACGGACTGCCTGCGGGGCCACCGCGAGGAAACTCGGGGTTTGGTTCTTGTATCTAGTTCCATCTGGTCGTGTCCTGAGAACGAGATACGCGGCTCCTATCGGGTTCGTCGACACGTCGGGCGGCCTTGCTGGATTAGTTTTACCTTTGACGAATGTCTTGTGCATCGGGATTCCGGTGATGCTTTGGGTAATCTCAGAGTTGAGGTTTTCCACTAAGGAGTCCGACGAGATCGCGAGCTTCATGATCGAGGATTTCTATGTGGCTTGTGGTAATTTGTAATGGATTAGTTGGAGCACCCCTGTAGGGTTAAATCTTTAGAAAGCCGTGCCCGCGGTTATGTGGCAATGTGGAAACTTTGTTTAACACTGGTTCTAGACAACTTGAAGTTAACTTAATTAAAATATGCCAACTGATTGCGTAACCGTGACTGTCTCTTTCGTGAGCTCCTTCTCCGATCGAGGACACGATGGGGTTATGTGTGACGTAAGTAGGTGTTCAGGATCATTCATTTGATCAACAGTAGTTCACGTCTGTTATGCGTAGTTCTTCCCCCTCTTTGTTCTTGTACTCGTAAGTTAGCCACCTCATATTGCTTACTCGCTTGCTGCAGCCTCACCACTTAACCATGCCTCACCTTTAAGCTTTGCTATTCTTGATACCTTTGGAAATGAGATTGCTGAGTCCCTTGTGGCTCACAAATTACTACAACACCAGTTGCTGGTTCAGGTAAAGGTTACTTGACGCGAGCGCGTGGATTGTTCATTTGGAGTTGCTTCTTCTTCTTCATCGATCTAGGATGAGTTCCAGGCCGGCAGCCTGGGATAGCAAGGATGGACGTCGTTCTTCTTTTCTCGTTTGTTTTGGTCCTTAGTCGGACCCTGCTCTTCTTCATGATGATTATGTATTGTACTGATGTGACTCTCATGTAGCTGGTGGCGAGTGTAAGCCAATTCCATATACTCTTCTCTTCAGTACATGTACTTGTAATGATATCCATTCTTGCGAAACGACGAGATGCGCTTCTATCCCTGATGAGGCCCTCGTGCCAAATTAAGCATAGGGTCGCATCTTGGGCATTATAAGTTGGTATCAAAGCAGTACCGACCTAGGAGCCCCCTTGATTGATCGAACTTGGCTGAGTCGAGTCTAGTGAAATACTGCTTTGAGTCTAGTTATATGTCGGAGAGTAGGTTTCTTTTTTTTCCTCTTCTATGCTCTCGTGAGGAATCTTGACATAATATTTTAATTCTACTCCTCTTCTTACTCAAAAAAAATTTGCATCATGCGGATATTTTTGGAATCTATATGATGTCGATGTGATGGAGTTCTGTCTTGGTGCCTCCTGTCTGACTTGATTTCTTCCGGGGAGTTGAGCTCCAGGGGATTCTTGAGCACATCGCTATCATTCAGATTTCTTAGTATCTCACGACGAAGGATGTTCGAAATTGCTTCAATACTAGTAGTGGCGAGAGGAGTCCGGCTTCCCAAGTACTAGTGCAGAGAGTTTTGGATGTATCGCCATACTTAGTATCGTTTTGATTGCGAGTGTCTGTGATAGATGAAGTTTCGAGATTTTGGTTATGTGTTGACGGATGTGATACACTGGACGGGTTAGTATAGGAGTTGAGTGATATATTACTCCTTGTATCCGTGGACCAGATTGCATGACCAGAAATTTCGGGAGTTCTTAGGTGAGAATTCAAGTAGTTACTTATAGGACAATCTTCCAACAAAGGCATGATGTTAGGTTGGGCTTCGACATCTAGTGGATTCATTTGTTCACGGTCGTCTTACAGTGGTTCTTGTTGTGTCTTAAAGAGTCCTTGTACTTTCTACGACTCGGGGACGCTTCGTATGTCGTGTGGACTGCCTTGCACAGGATGGCTACTGTAAGGATCGAGCCCGTGCGATCCTGTCCACGAAAATATCGAGCGGGATATTTCTCATTAATTTGTTCTGGCTTGTTTCGTAAGCCTCACCCTTTGTTTTGTTGGAATTTGGTAATTTGAGTTGCTTCGATGTCAAACGGTGATTTCATATCTTTCCAAGAGTTGTTATCATATTTCTACGGGAATGCTCATTAATTCTTGTGCTCAAATCAAATTGTCTTATCATTTCTTGTCAACCGGAGTTGTTATGTCAATTCTTTTCCAACCAGTGTGCTTCTCTTCAGTGAATTCCATCCTCTCCTATTTTGTAGGATCAATCTATCTTCTCTTTCCGGAGTCATCTCATCTGTCCCATGTTGTCTTTGTTTTCCCCGCCCTCCCGCCCTTTTTCTTCACTGATTCATTATCATCCAAGTGTATTTCATTTCATTATAGCTTCCGCTATCTTCGCTTCCGTGTTGTATCCGGTAATTCATTGTGAAGATTCTCAGGAGCTTCGAGTTCATCATTTCTTCATTTTTGTCCTCTTTTCCGGTGAATTCAGTTCAAGCTATCCGTGTTCATCATGTCCTTTTCGTGCTTGTAATTCTTTCCTGTGTTGGAAATTCTTATCAGCCTATTTTGTTTATTCATTCCTCTCTTTTCTATCCGGAGTGTTGAAGATATTTCAGAAGTCCTGATTTTCAATCCTTCAATTATTTCGGGGTTCTCAACCTCATCTAGTTTTTATTTGTACCGGTGCAATATCTCTCTTCTAAGCAATCTTTTCAACGGTGATTTCTCTGAGTGGGCCCATAACCCACAGGTTCTTTCCCAAGATCTCTTCTAGCTCTTGTAATCTTTCCGGAGTTCTCTAATTCTTTTCAAATATGACGTAAGTATGAATTTCATCAGTCATATCCCTTCTCCAAGATCTACTAAAATTGTTTCTCGTCTTTGGCTCACCCTTTCATTCTTCTTTATTCCAGAGTGTCTCAGTAGTTCTTGGTGGTGTTCTTCTCATCATTCTCAACATTGAAGACCGAATGAGTGTTCTCCCAAATCTTGGTCCATTCTCTTCATGATTCATCATTTAAGCTTTGTGGCATCATCTCGAATTGTTGTCAATCATGAGTATTACTTCCATATCTATCCGGTGCATTTCTGAGTTGTTTTCATTTCTTGATCCTCCGGAGATTTCTTCGTTCTCATCTTTCAGCTTTCGTTCTCAAATTCTTCTCAATTGTTGTCTCTTCGTTCGTCTCTCAATTATTCTGGTGCCTTGTTCAAGTTTTTCTCTCAGGTGGCTCATGATCTCTTCATTCTCATGCATCCCCATTCAATCCAATTCTTACCGGTGTCTCTTCAAGACTTCTTCAAATTTGTGCTCATATATCTCCTCAATCATTTCTAGAAGAATAAGTGGTACGCTAAATCCGTTGCTTGTCATCAATTAAACTTGATGAAGGATAAGGATAACGTAATTCTTATTCTTGTTCATAGTGATCTGAATTCTTCTTCCGGAGTGGCTCATGATATCAATTCTTTGGCTCAAGGTGTTCTCCAAGATTCTTGTGGTAGTAGTTCTTGTTTTCTTCTCCGTTCCCTCTTTCCAAGATCTAGTTTATATTCTCTTGTTCCACAGTTGTGGTGATGCTTCTCTTTTGGGTCAATCATATTGTTCTATCAAGATCATATTGTTCCCTTCTACAATTTAGTTAGTTTGTTGTGAATTTTCTCAAGATCTGTCCATCTTTTCGAATTTTTGTCCCCTTTTCCTACCGAAGTGTTGCCGAAATTTTCTGTGAATTCTTTCTTGTTTCTCATGTCATTCTTCACCCTCTTTGCAACCTTCAAGGATTGTTGGTTTCACTCGTTTGTCAAAGGAGAAACTAAGTTTTACCTCTTGTTTTCTCATCCTCTTCCCCTTTCATTCTTTGATCTCGGGTCGAGATCCTCTTGTAGTGTAGGAGAGTTGTGACAGCCCGAGACCGACGCTCCAGAAGATTCAACTTTTATTCCGTTTTCGTCGTGTGATTATTTTTATTTGTCGCATCATCATTGCATCATGTGCATCATCCGCATTGCATTGGCATTCCGTTGCCGCCATTTTTCAAACTTGCACCGTTATTAGTTGCCGGATCTCTCCGTTTTCGGCGTTGCCCGTTCTGAGCCCAACCACACACGCACGCGCGTGCGGCATCGTCAAATATTTGTTTTTAAAAGTGTGTATAAAACTTTCTCTGATTGGGTTGGAACTTGACGTGGGGTCTTATTTTAATATAGGTAGGCCGCCTGCCGAATTTCGTTGCAATCGGAGTCCATCTGGTACCCGGACGCTCGACCGTAGCGGCACCGTAGGACATTTTTCGATGTTTTAAAAATTACGTTGTTGGGTGCCCGTTCTCCCTCTCACCTCCACTTAGCTACTCTACACGGCCACTTAGCCCGTCCCGCGTTCGAGATCGTTCGATTCCGATCGTGCGGTTGAAACCGGGGTGAAAAACTACTAAACCTAGCCCCCCATTGTTATAAATAGACCCCTTCTAATTTTGAGTAGCCAACCCCCTTGCCTCGAAATCTGTTCAACCCTAGCCACCTCCCACCAGCCCCCTCTCTCTCCTCTCAGCCGTCGGGCCCGCCGGACCCATCTGGGGCCCGCCCGAGCCCGGTTCACCCCAAGCCGCCGCTCGCCCCTGCCTGCCCGAGCGTGCTCGCCCCCGCGTCGTCCCCGGCCAGCCTCGTCGCCAGCCGTCGCCGTGCCGTCATGGAGCGCCGCCGCCGGTCGAGCAAGTGGGGAATGGAGCCCCAACCGCCAACTCCGTCCACGGCCGCCTCATCCTGGCCGCCACGTCCCCTAGCCCGTCGCTACACCGTCCCTCGGCCAGATCCGGTGACCTCGAGGCCGGATCCGCCGCCGGCTGCCGCGGCCTGGTTGGTCCCTCGCCAGAACGCCGCCTCCCGGCCCCCTCCGCGCCTGGCCGGCACCGCCATGGCCCGAGCTCGGGAGCGAGCAGGGAAGGAACGACGCGGCGAGCGTGTGCCCTGCTCGTCGCCCGTGGCCTCACCCGCACGTGGGCCCAGCCCCTTCCAGCTGGCCCGACCGGCGCCCCACGGCCCAGGCCGCCTCTCGTGCTGCCTCCTCTCCGTCGTGGGCTCGGCCCGTCGAGGTGAGCTTCCCCCGCGCCTATCCTGTGCCTAGGCGTCAAGTAGCTAGTGTGCGCCCTCAGATTTGGCCCATTTAGTATTTTAGGATATCTCTGTGATTAATTAATTTCAGGAAATATATAGATATTTCAAACGGGCATAGATTTTAAACCGTGTATCGGATCAGAGTGATTTATATATGAAACTTGTGTAGTTTTTCGCGTAGATTCATAATTAGCAACTTGCGTGCATGTTTGCAGTCATTTGAGTTGCCATATGCCTTGATTTACGTGTTGTCCTATTATGTTAATTGTCCCGTATTAATTTTCGTGCGTATCCGGATTGCTCAAACCACGTGGATGAAATGCTCATGTTTTAGGGACCTTTTTCCATGTATTTTAGAGTAGTTGTTTGTATTTTTGCATGTAGGATTCCGTAGCTAGTTTATTATATCGTGTTTAGTATATATTCTCGCATATTTGTGTGGCATTATTTTGATTTTGCAACCCCACATGTTATATATGTTTCCGGGGTAGAAAAATCCATAGAATTTAACTGTGCATTTAGTTTTAGCTTTTGAGCAAAGTTAGCGCGCGTGATATTTTGCCATGTTGCCCTTTTGTTTATTTTGTGGAATTTAATCTGTGCATGATATGAAGGAGTTGTTAACTAGAGATATGCCCTTGGATGTGTAGGCTAGCCTCTGGTAATTTTGGTTGCAATAGAAATCCATGTTTAGATGTGGTTTGCTTGTTCTCAACATGCTAGAAAATAGTGTTGTTTTGGAGATACTGAAATATTTCTAACTCTCAAATCTGTTATATTTTGTTGTTGTCTTTCCATGAGTTTATGTGGTGATATGTAGCTCTTTTGAGGTTGGTGCAATGGAGTTAGTTGTAGTCCTTAAGATTCTCTAGCATGCTGTCAATTTTCATGCCATTTGGAGACCTGTACCATATAGTTTTGTTGCTGTCAATATGCCTTCGGATCGAAAACTGCACTGTCATAAACTGGGATTTTCACTTAGTCTGAAACTGTATGTGAGATGCCCTTTTGTAAGTTCTTTTCCTAGTAATCCATGCTTCCTTCCTAAATGTTATTAGTTGTATGTTGTAGTGCATCTTGACCTCTACTGTCTCATGCCTTGGTTGAGCATTTTGGATTTGTGTAGCTAGTGTTCGAAGGCGTAGAAAATGCTATGTGGCTGATTTTGGCAGATTGTAGTGATTTCTTGTTTAGCTCGTAGTTGTTGAACCGTTGCTCCATTTTGATCGTGTCCTATATGAAACTTGCTTGGAATCTCGTGTAGTTTCATATTATCTTGCTGGTTGTATGTCTTGGGATGCTTGTGACTGTCGTTGCACACATATTGCATTCATGCCATCATATCTTGCGGTGTTTGTATCTTTTGAACCGTAGCTCCGTTGGAGATGTTCTCTATATGTAAATTGATTGAAACGATGCGTAGAATCACGTGAACCTATTTATTTTGCTGTTTAACAAATATTTAAACATGTTAATTCAGATCTGATCAGAATTATAAATTAACATATGGGGTCATTTCGGAGATGCTATATGTCATTTCCGACCTCATTTCAAATGCCTAGATAGGTAGTTTAATTACGCTTCACCTTTTCCATGTTTAACAACATTTAATATTGACGTGTACCTAATCGGGATAGAACTAAATAATTCATATGTGGAGTTTCGTCAATATGCAACTCATTGCATATTGAACTTTACTTAATGTGTAGTAGTTGATTGTTGTGAATTGACATGTCATGTCTTGCATATATCCAACCGTTCTTGCATCATATGTGTTGTGCATCGTGTGGTGCATATCGTGTGTTGATTCTTGTTTTCGGTTTGCTTCGTCTCGATAGAGTCAGCTTCACGGAGTCATTCTTCTTCCAAGCGGGATCTCAAGCAAGATGACCATTTCCCCAGATACCATTACTATCATTGCCATGCTAGTTTATCGCTTCTATCGATTATGTCTCGTTGCCTACCACCTGTTAAATACCAGCCCCTCAACATTGCCATGAAAACCTTCAACATGTTCACAACCTAACAAACCACTGATTGGCTATGTTACTGCTTGCTTAACCATGTGTTAGCGTTGCTAGTTGCAGGTGATGTTGTTTCCATGTGATAACATGGGTTCCTTGAAATATCACCCTATTAAATGGAATTTAAATTAATGCACCTATATATTGCGTAAAAGGTGGAAGGCTTGGTCTTTCTAGCCTGGTGTTTTGGTCCACCTTTGTCGCCTTAGTTTCGATTACCGGTGTTAAGTTCCATAATTGAGCGCTCCTAACACGATCGTGGTTGTTATGGGCACCCCGTTGATAATTTGTTTTAGATTAAAGTTGGTCTGGCAAGGCCCAACATTGGTACTATATTTGCCAACATAATAATTTTGTTAATACTGAAAAGCATAGGGCGTCATGAACCCGAGGAGTAATTCAACATAATACACGGGGGGCAGTGCTCATGGTGTTGGTCCCTAACGGACTGCTTGCGGGGCCACCGTGAGGAAACTCGGGGTTTGGTTCTCGTAGCTAGTTCCATCCGGTCGTGTCCTGAGAACAAGATATGCGGCTCCTATCGGGTTCGTCGACACGTCGGGCGGCCTTGCTAGATTAGTTTTACCTTTGACAAATGTCTTGTGCATCAGGATTCCGGTAATGCTTTGGGTAATCTGAGGGTTGAGGTTTTCTACTAAGGAGTCCGACGAGATCGCGAGCTTCGTGATCGAGGATTTCTATGCGACTTGTGGTAATTTGTGATGGATTAGTTGGAGCACCCCTGCAGGGTTAAATCTTTCGGAAAGCCGTGCCTGTGGTTATGTGGCAACGTGGAAAATTTGTTTAACACTGGTTCTAGACAACTTGAAGTTAACTTAATTAAAATATGCCAACTGAGTGTGTAACCGTGACTGTCTCTTTCGTGAGCTCCTTCTCCGATCGAGGACACGGTGGGGTTATGTGTGACGTAAGTAGGTGTTCAGGATCATTCATTTGATCAATAGTAGTTCATGTTCGTTATGCGTAGTTCTTCCCCCTCTTTGTTCTTGTACTCGTAAGTTAGCCACCTCATATTGCTTAGTCGCTTGCTTCAGCCTCACCACTTAACCATGCCTCACCTTTAAGCTTTGCTAGTCTTGATACCTTTGGAAATGAGATTGTTGAGTCCCCTGTGGCTCACAGATTACTAAAACACCAGTTGCAGGTTCAGGTAAAGGTTACTTGAGCGAGCGTGTGTATTTTTTATTTGGAGTTGCTTCTTCTTCTTCTTCTTCGATCTAGGATGGGTTCCAGGCCGGCAGCCTGGGATAGCAAGGATGGACGTCGTTCTTCTTTTCTCGTTTGTTTTCGTCCATAGTCGGACCCTGCTCTTCTTCATGATGATTATGTATTGTACTGATGTGACTCTGATGTAGCTTGTGTCCAGTGTAAGCCAATTCCATATACTCTTCTCTTTAGTACATGTACTTGCAACGATATCCATTCTTGCGAAACGACGAGATGCGCTTCTATACCTGACGAGGCCCTTGTGCCAAATTAAGGATAGGGTCGCATCTTGGGCGTTACACTGACGGTCGTGGGGATCACACGCCGTGGCGCCGGCCCCGAGGGGGGGGACACGCGCTTTCTTCCTGCCTCCTTCGTGGTCGTCATCCGGCCGTGTCCCGGCTGCTCACTTGTTTGCCGGCCTAGGAGCGGATGGCAGTTTCCCTCGTGCGCGCTCGGCCCCGTCGACTCCTCGGGCACCGGCTCGACGCCCGTGTGTCGGGTCTGCCCCTTGTCTTGGGGGGCTTCCTCCTCCATGGCCTTCATGCCCGCTACGCTGTGGACTTCTTCCACATCAGAGTCGTCACTGTCTGTCCAGTCCCGCAAGCGACAGGGAGAAGGGAACTCACCGGCTGGATCGGGATCGCCAGCTCTTCCGAATCCATGCCCAATGGCTCCTCGCCCTCCGGATCGTCGCCCCTCCGGCTCCACAGTCTTGTAGTCCTGCGGCTCCTCAACTTTCGGGTCCTCCATGTCGGCCGCCGGCGGGCCGTAGTTTTGCAATCCCGCAAACAGTTGCGGCCCGTTCGGGTCACTCGAAGCCGGCGGCGGGAAAAGCAAGAGCAAAGGGAGACGATGTGTGGCATACCTCGGGAGGCGGATGCATCTGGTTGTAAGGGGCCTTGCCCTAGTTCCACCCCACCTTCTCCATCGAGCGGTGGTGATCAGGTTCATTTTTCGTGTGATGGCGACCTGGTTTAGCTCCTTCGTGGAGAAACGGCATGGGGCGTGCCTGTCCCACATGATGCAAATATGATGCGGCTGACGCTGCAGCGGCACGATCCGACGCGCTATCATGGTGGTGATGAGGTCGACGGCCTTGAGGCCCTCCGCACCGATCAGCACACAGAGTCGGTCGACCTCGTGGTTCACCAGCTCAACGGCTTGTTGTGGATTATGTCCCCAATGCAGCCGCGCAGTCGGCGGTCGGTTGAGGAAGGGGGCAGATTGATGAGATCCAACGTCGTGTCCATGTTCTTCACGTAGAAGAATGAGCTCTGCCAGTTATTCACCGACTCCTGAAGCGTCAGCTTAGGGAATCAGGTTCCGAGACGGTTGTAGACGAGGGCCGCTCCGTAGGCGGTCATCTCCTTCGTCTCTCTCGCCTTGATATCCACCATCTCCTTCTTGAGGTAGAAGAGGCGGCACCAAAGATCGAGCCAAGGCTCGATCCCAAGATACGCCTCGCAAAGCGTGACGAAGCTAGAGAGCTACAGGATAGAATTGGCCCCCACGTGGTGGGGCTAGAGCCCGAACTTGGTGAGGAACCGCCGGAAGAATGTGCTTGCCGGCAGCCCGAATCTGCGAACGAACTGTTCATAGAAGGCCACCACTTCGCCATCCCGTGGCACTGGGGCAGCTTCGGGCACGGCACAGGCGCGGACGGGGGAGGCGGAGATACTCGAGGTGATCCTCGCCGATGTCGCTGACATCCCATGCCTCCCTTCTGCCCATCGGTTGGCTTGGGGCAGGTTCGGGCACGGCACAGGCCGGACGGCGCGGAAGAAGTTCCCCGGTAGGGACACTGACGTCACCGGCAGCGGGCGACGCTCGCGAGGTTCGGACGGCGTCCGCTTGCCCTCCCCCCCCCTCTCTCTCTCTCTCTCCCTTGGGCGCTGCAAGGAAGGCAAAGGGCGGGGGCGGCAAGGATGGAATGCCTGCTCCGCGCCCCCTCCCCTCCATTTAAACCATTGCGCCGTGAGTGGGGGAGTGGACCGGTTGCGCACGATCTCCACTCCCCTCACTTTGTTCGGGCGCATTAATACATTCGGGGAGGCCGACCGATGGCCTCCTCGGTCGTAGCTGATCCCGCGAACGAGCCATGTCATGGCAGGGTGGCCCCCAGCTCATGGCCCCGTCTCATCGCCCGCGTGGCTTGGCTAGGCCTGCGGCGCCCAATGCATGGCGGCCCCGCACCCCAGCCTCGAGGCGTCGCGACGTTCTGGTCGACATCGACTGCCCGGCTCCCTGGGCCCGGCACGCAGCAGAAAGGCCTGACTCCGAGGCTCCACCGACGAGGACTCTATGGGACAAGCTAGCAAGACCCGTCACTGCGAGCCCGCGGGACTCTCCGACTTCGGGGACTACTGTCGGGGGGATAAACCGAGGGTAGTCTCACCCCCCTTCATGCCCATTTTCAAAAACATTGGGGCTGGCTCGACCCCTCAAGCACCGGCTCAAGCGGGACGTCTTCGGCCGGCTCGGTCGACTCGCGACTGGGTCCTCGTCACTCCGGCCCATACGACAAGACGCATCCCCTCCATCGAGACGCGATGCAGGACCATCCACTCGATGGCGCCATACGTGCATGGCTACAGTGGAGCCGGCCGTACCGCCGACTACGACTGGGCGAGGCGGCACTAGGTCTACTCAGCGCTCATCATCGCCTACTCCTTGCCACCCCTCACACAGGGCGACAGTGAAGTTGGTTGTACCACCAGCCACATGCGGGAGCAACGGACGCTTCACGGGCCACCCCATCGACGGGACCCCGCATCCAGCAGGCTCCGCCAGCGACAAGACTGCACCAGAAGTGGGACCCTCTAGCCGGCTAGAGAGGCCGTTAGCCGGGCCCACGCTTCACCATTCAGGTATATTATAAGCCGGGGAGCTAGACTATAAAGCCCTCCGGTCCTTCCTCATGCAACGGGTTGATCGATCACCTGCCCACACACGCACGGGTTGATCGATCACCTGCCCACACACGCACAGACACTCATTCACGTAGAGAGGCAAGGAGAGCAAACAAGATTCTTCCTCCTCTAGTCAACAGCTCAAGGAGCACCATTGTAGCACTCTTCGACCACATAACAACTTCGGTAGGACAAGGGGTGTTACCTCCCTCGAAGGGCCCTGAACCTGGATACATCGCGTGTTACCATCGCTTGTTCCTAATCCCGTTTTCGGAGTTCGTCGACGCACATTGACCCCAACCACTCAAGATAAGCCATCCCATGTCATCTGTTGTGACAAAACAACCACAAGTTTGTTGTAGGGTTTGTCACATCTGGTTTTGTGTGAACTTAGCTATACTGGAATGTGACTCTGGTGCGACTTGTGAATGACCAAAAGTACTACGTATTTTACATCATCAATTTATACCAAACCACATTACAAAACCCAAACAGGCAATCATTTTAGTGATTAAGAAGCAGACAATTAAATCCCACTCTGAGCGCCATTTGCAGTACTACTAGATAAGGGCCAGTTTTTTTTTGGTTTTTTGAGCTTCTAAAATAAGCTGGCCCCTACTCAGCTTATTCTGAAAGCCCAATCAAAAATATTTTTTTTAAAGCATACTAGTCAAGTCTTAATTAATGATTTTAAAGCATACTAGTCAAGTCTTAATTAATGACTTTTAAATAAATAAATTTGAGTGGGCTTCTAGAATAAGCTAGGCATGGGTAGGGGTAGCTTATTCGAGAAGCCAGTAAAAGAAGTAGCCCTAAGTGCTCTTGCCTACGGATAGGCGATACTCAAGCATAAACCAAGAATTCATAGTCTAAATAAGCCAAGATTTCATAGTCTAAGATTTCACAGTCTAAATAAGTGCTCTTGCCAACGGATAGGCGATACTCAAGCATAAACCAAGAATTCATAGTCTAAATAAGACTTGCCAACGGATAGGCGATACACAAACAAGCAAAGGAGTATGTTGCTAGTTTAGCAAAAGCGATGGCAATGCTGTATCACGATCGAAACATATCGGCTACAGCTAGCACCTTGATCAGCTTCAGCTATCAAATGGGTCACTCTTGGAGAGATTGGACGCTATGCGGAAGCTCCAATCACTGCCCCCGCTGCGCACCAAGATTGAGAATTTTGGGTCTCTGCTGGCACGTTTGGTGCTGCAAGCCAAAGGTTTCAGCTTGGCCGCCACCCACTGCTCTGAAGCAGGGTCTCCATCTGCCAACACGACCACCATTTTTTGCAGAAGCTGTGCTCTCTCCACGACGAACCTGAGGAACACGACCTCGCTCCGCTTCCCTCGGAAGTTCTTGAACACCACCTTCTTGGTGTGTGACTGCAGGGATTCGATGGGTCCGACATCATGCCAGAACTTGAAATTCAGCTTGCCAGTGGGCTCATCAGATTCAGCAGACTGCAGAATCAACATGTAACTAGTTGGATCAGCTCTACCACGGACCGCGCACACACAATCATCACATGATAAAGCCTAGAGTTGAGACGGTGTAAAATGCTAAATGAGGATATTGCGAATGAAATCTCACCATGACATGCAATGTCTCGACATTGGGAAAGCATCTGAGGAAAATAGGCAGCACCTTTGCCTCCTTGCGCACTCCGAATCGCACCCTTAACGCCAGGATCTTGACACTTGGAATGGTGGTTGTGGAGCTCGCCCTTGTGCCAGCCTGCAATTTGTGTGCAATTCAGTAACAAACACAAATACGTGGATCAGTACATCTGCGCATATGGATAGACGCAAATACGTAGATCAGTACATCTGCGCCTGGAGTAGCTAGGAGTAAACATGAAAAAGTTCATTAAAGGAATGAAGCTAGCTAGACCTCGATGACGGTGTTGCCGATCTCGAGCACATGGAAGCTTGGTTCCAAGTACCCGAGCACCTTGAGCTCCGGTGCGTAGCCAATCTTGACTCTTGTGCGAAAGTCCTTGCTGAGCCAGGCACCAGGGCAGTCGTTCCACAGGATGAGGCGCTCGAGACACGGTGCGACGACCACGGCTAGCGCTTCCGCGATGGACATCCAGAAGAGCACACAGCGGAGGCTCCGGCTGCGGACGCGGACGTTGCGCGGCGTGTTGTAGCAGAGGACGAGCGCGAGCTTCTCCAGGACGGGGCTGCACTGAAGTAGGCGGTCGAGGTCCTTGGTCTTGATGTCGGTTTTGCAGAAGCCAAGCTCGGCGAGGTGCGGGAAGACGTGGGCGCCGCGGAGGAGGTCATCTGTGTCCGGGAACTTGTCCCAGAGGCCGAGGTACAGGCGGCGGAGGGAGGCGACGCGGAGGATCTCCGCAGGGAGGGTGTTCTTGAAGGGCCAGTTGGGGAAGTTGATGAGGACGAGCTCCTGGATGGACTTGGCGGCGAAGAGGTGGAGCCAGCGGACGAGCGCGCTGCCGCCGCGGCGAGCAGACGCGTAGTTGCAAGCCGTGGTGAGGTGGACGCAGCGAAAGGGTCCCGGGTGTCCGGAGAAGATGCGGGAGAGGGTATCAGTGAGGGCGGGCCAGTCGATGAGGCCAAAGGTGTCGTCGTCGTCGTCGGCTTCGGCGTAGTCATCGAAGATGTCGGTGTCGTCGAGGACAAGAGGCGTCGACGGCCGTAGGCGGCGCCAGCGCGGGGAGATCGCTGCGGTACGCGCGGCTTCCTTGACGGGGAGGCGGGATACGATGTCGGCGAGCAGCGCGTCCGGGAGGCGGCTGATCAAATCCTCGCCGCCGCCGCCGCCGCCGCCGCCGCCGCCGCCGGGGGCGGCGGCGGAGAGGGAGCCTTTACCGATGGAGGATGGCGCAGCGGCGGAGAGGGAGCCTTTACCGATGGAGGATGGCGCGGCGGGGACGCATGCCAAGATGGCCCGCATGATGCCGGCCATGGTTGCTGGCATCGTCGCCGGCCCCGCCGGGAGGAGACGGGAGAGAGGGTTTTCAGGAGTGAGAGAGGGGAGCAGTGGGTGGAGACGGAGAGACGGTACTCGGATTTGTCGTTTTGTACAAGGATATAGGGTTTCGTCGCTGGCTGGGCCGAATGTCGAGGAGCAACTCTCTCCTGGGCGCATCAGACGATTTCTGTGAACCTGTTTCCTGTTTAGCATTTCCCTTTTTTTTTTGGCGAAATTCCGATTGTATGGCTATTGTTCAACCAATTAACTTAACTATCGGGTTATCTATAATTTTTCCGTCGATTCTGAAAGAGTGTCATTCTGTGCTTAAATGGTTTGGTAAGGTTTCTGTTTATAGATTGTAAGGGCATCTTCACTTGTTCGGCCCCACCCCCCTCCCCTCCGCACCCACATTCAAGGCGTGATATAACGTCGTTTGGGGTGAACCCGAGTTAAAATCGGTTTGGGGCGTTCGGGCCGACCCCTAAGGTTGTCTCAGACACTATTTTTTAAATTAAAATTGGATCAGATGTAAAGTAATTTATGTGATTTTGGACGAAATTCGGTCGATTTCACTAGAATTTGTACAAACTTAAAAAAACATGAAAACATGAAAAAATTGCATCGTCGCCACCGCTAGTCTAGTTCATGCCGAGGAGCTGGTAGAAGGCGGTGTAGTCGTCGCCGTTGTCGTCATCGTCATTGTCGTTGTTGTCGTGCTTCTTGTCGTCGTCCTGCGCGTCGTTCTTGCTGCAGCCTTGCCCTGGATCGCCGCTACGGACGGGAGCTGTCTACGCCGGCGTCTCCTCGTTGTTGTCGTCGAGGACGATGGCGCCGCCCTTTTCGCAAACGTAGTCGTAGTCGTCGCGCTCCATTTTCTCCCAAAGGTAGTCGTCGCGACCACTTCACGTCGTTGTCCACGTCGGTGGCCATCTCGACGTGCTCGTGCTTGACAGCCACCGACGGCTGAAACCACAATTGCTCCTTAAGGTGGTTTTGATAATTAATAACAACATATGTGTCATTGAACTAATGATTCTATTTAAGTATATTTCAGAAAGTTCAATTATGCATTGGCTAAAGGATTGTGGGGGAAGCCCCATGATGCAAGGAAAGGAATAGGATTGGCCACATTTCAAGCTACAAGACTCCACGTTTTATATTCGTGAGAATTCACTTTTGAGTCCTGTAATGATGTAGATGTGCCACTTTCCATTTTGGGACGAGGCCTTAATATGGAAAGAGACACATCTTGGCGTTTCGCAAGTACACAAACCATTGCATTACATACAAGGAGGGATGAGTATATGAAATGGCTTACACTCGCCACAAATTAAGTACAATTCAATCAACAATCTATTTCAAATCATCAGTAAGTCAGGGTCCGACTACGGATAAGATAAACGACAAAAATAGCAATGATTTGTCTCACTAGCCCTAAGAGACGACCAAGGTCCTCTAATCGTCGGGGTACGTCACGTACATACGCTCACTGCCTTTGTCGAACTCCCACTACAACTGTGTAGCATCGAACATCTCTGGATCTGCGATACCTAGACCTGTGGTGTTGTAGTAATCTGTGAGCCACGAGGACTCGACAATCTTATGACCATGATAGCAGGACTAATTAAGTTATTGGGTGTGGAAGGTTGAGTGGTTGAGGTGGCGGCAACACTAAGCATGTTTGCTAGCTAACTTACGAGAACATGAAGTAAACTGAGTGGTCTACGCATGACGGTCGTGAACTAGTAATAATCACTAAATGATCCTGAACACCTACTTATATCATCCATAACCCCACCGTGTTCTCGATCGGAGAAGGAGCTTCGAAAGAAACAGACACGGTTACCCACACAGTTGTCAGGTTTTAATTAAGTTATTTCAAGATATCTAGAACCGGGTGTTGAACAAAGTTTCCACGTTGGCACATAATTGCGGGCATGACTTTCAGAACGATTTAACCCTAGAGGGGGTGCTCCAACTAATCCATCACAAATTACCACAAGCTGCATAGAAAGCCTCGATCACGAAACTCTCGATCTCCTTGGATTCTTTAGTGGAAAACCTCAACTGTGAGTTATCCCAAAGCATCACCGGAATCCCGATGCACAAGATATGTCGTTAAGGTAAAAACAAGTCCAGCAAGACCGCCCGATGTGTCGACGACCCCGATAAGTGTCGCGTATCTCGGTCTCAGAACACGTCGAATTGTCCAAACTTCTGGTAGGCCAATCGCAAAGTTTCCCCTGGCGACCACTGTCGGTTGATAGTTTGGACCAACACTCATGAGGACCACTGGCCCGGGGGTTGATTAATTATCCTCCGTGTAGCTATGCCCTATGCGTTTTTATTATTAAGTTGGTAGCAAAAGTAAAACTAAAGTTTGGTCTTGCGAGACAAGTCTTAAGCCAAACCAATTTATCAAGGGGGTCCCCATAACAACCACGAGCGTGTTAGGAATGCTCAATTATGGAATATAACACCAGTAACCGAAACTAGGGCGGCAAAACGGATCAAAACACCGAGCAAAAGGCCAAGCCATCCGCCTTTTACCTAGTATATAGGTGCATTAATTAAATAGCATTAAATAAGATGATAATGAAAGTGCCCATGTTATCACACGAACCAGCCTGCACCTGCAACTAGCAATGCTATAAGATGGTTGAGCAAGCGCTAACTTAGCCAATCAATGTTGGCTAGGAGGTGAAGGGTTAGAGGTTTTCATGGCAATGTTTGTAGGCTTAGTAATCAGGTGGTAGGAAGCGGTAATTAATGATGAAATCAAATAATCTAAGCACACCGAAATTAGAAGCGATATCAAGGTCACAATTATCTTGCATGTTGGATCTTCTGGCTGGTACAACTCTTGCTCTTCCTAAACGTACTCAATGGAATCCTCGCACTCGTTCTTAGCACCCGATGCTACCCGAAAGAAAATATACATCCAATGAACACACATCAAGTAACAATGCTTCAAACAACATGATGCATGAGTGTGGCATGAAACAAACATAGCATTGCTACACTAGTCACCTTTCTCATGCATTTATTTAAGTTGTTAGTATTCTGGACAGAACCTCAAGTTAACTTATTTGGACATACATGAACATGGAATACATGGATGCATCATGAGAAAACAGTGCAAAAACATATAAAGAATGTCGCAAACCGAGTTGCGGATCTCTCGAAACTCACAAAACAAGATACAGAAGGCAACATAGAAAAAACAGCAATAACCATGGGACTATGGGAATTTCCTTGGCATTCCACGTATGCCTCTAGATTGGGCACAAAATTCTATGTAGAATAAACCTAAAAATTATGCAAAACCAACAAGCACAACTCACACAAGGCACAAAACAAAACCACAAGCAATATGTCCATTAACCGCAACATACCACTTTGATCAATGGAAAACTAGTAGCTACACCCACCCATCAAGTTCAACCAAGGCATGAATATGAAGCTATCAAAGAGAACAACAATCTCTAACTAAAAGCAACATTGATAGGTCCATAAATCACTTGCAATTAAGCTCTAAACATGGCAAGAAATATTACAGATTAGGGCTTAGTGAAAATCACTGTTTGCACTCATAGTTTTTAATCTGGTGACATATTGATAGTACCAAAACACTAACCTACAGAAAGTTTCATGGCATAAAATTAATCAAGGTTGTAGAGGTCAACAACTGCTACAAAACACTAGAAGTAAGCATGAGCTAAAACTCCACATAACACTTGGTAACATCAACAAAACATGGCATGAAAATAACTACACCTTCTCAGACTTAGTCAAATTCACAAAGGGAATTTTCTGCAATTTATATCAGCATAGCAACTTTGGGGGATAACTCTATGATGCAAGATCTATTTGTCAAAGTTGTGACACCAATTTGTAGAGGTTATTAAGCACAACAATTCATGGCATTTCACCAAACACAAAGGAACAACATATCCATGGGAACCATCATCACAACGTGGGAAGAAAATAACAAATTCCAACACTTGGAAATATTTAGCATGTGAAACTGCAATATTTTCTTAGCTACTTTGCAGCAAGAAACCCACTAATCTACAAGATTAACATAGCAAACAAAAATACCAGGGCCTAGTACCCACAAAAGACTAGCACTTTCATGTTAACACATTCACCATAGCATGCATGAATAAAATCCTACCAAAATCACAAAATGCCACCTCATCACAAAATATCACTTCTGCAAACTTGATCAGAAGTGAAAACCAACACCACCATTGGATTCATTGGGAAATTCTACCCCAAAACCATATATCATACACCTATGTCCCCATAGAAGAATCACTCACAAAACTAAAATGAAAATAACATAAAAACAACAATGGACTTATAAGTGAGATCCCACCCCTATTTGGCCACTGCCAAATCTGGCGCGTCTAGATTTGGAAACTTTCCACTTCTGCCATATGTCTACAACAATAAAAAACAACACCACAAAAATACAAACAGGGGGTCCCACTGGCAGTGACACCAGCCCCCCCCCCAAAAAAAAGAATGACATGTGGGTCTAGGGGGCCATTGTCAGTCCTCACACAACACCAAATAACACAGAAAAGAATTGGTCGGGGGGATCGAACCCACGACCTTCTGTTAACCACTACGCTGCGATGCGGGCATATGAAGAAAGAGGGGCTAGGCTCCTTTTGAGCTAGCACATAGCGATGCGGGTTCCTTCTACCTCCAACTAGAGGAGAAGAGCTCGTCGCCGGCAAGTGGGGCGACAATGGCGATGGCTGAGGGTTGCCGGCGGGGGTGCGGGATCCCTAGGGGAATCCATCCCCGCGGCAAGGCAGCGGCTGTGATGCGGCTTGGGTGGTTCCCTCGAGCATGAGCAACAGCTCGGCTCGGCCACAGTGGGTGCTGTAGCTGCAGGCAAGGCGAGGCGGGGGTGGCAAGGCGCGCGGGTGAGCGCTGTGGGTGAACAAGCGTCTACGCGGGCACGACTACTCGCAACTACTGCATCTAACGAAATCACAACAAACAAAAAAGACACGGCTTTCGTCGGAGCTACGGGAGCGCGGTGATGGAGCGACCGGATACATTTGTACGCACGGCTACGACGATTGGGCGAGGGGGATGGAAGGAGGGGGTCTTACCACCTCACCCAGGCAAGTAGACGACATCAGAGGGGGCTTGGGAAGGCGACAGCGAGGCGAGGACGTCCGGAGCACTTCTGCTCCGGTTCTGTAGGAGGGAAAAGGACGGGGACGGCGCTGCGGGGCTGCATGCAACGGGCTCGTCGTCGGGACAAAGATGGCGCGCGGGGCAATGCTTCCCCCGGCACCAGAGGCTTCAAGGCGGGGCGGAGGCGTCACCCCGAGCACAAGCTTGCGCTCGGCCAGAGCACCGCAGGCATGGCGTAGGCCATGGAAGGGGAGGCCCTCACATGATCTCCATTCGCCCCCCAACAGCCCCTCGAGGGCGCCTTTTTTAGTGTCGGCGGTGCAAAATCGGACCAGTCGCGCCCCAACTCCTCGCTTAGCACCGGTTTGGGCCAAAATAACAGCCGGCAAACCCGAGCCGAACCAAGCCCCCCGGGGGGCGCACGCCGAAGCGAAAAGCCAAGCAAGCTCGCTTTGTCGGCTGCAGCCGGGCCATTCTCGCCGTTTTATCCCCTTCCTCCTCCCTTTCCCTCTGTTTCCCCGCCTCTTCTCGCCATTATTCTCCCGCTCCCGCCATCCGGCCTCCATGCCGCTGATGACCCACAAGTATAGGGGATCTATCGTAGTCCTGTCGATAAGTAAGAGTGTCGAACCCAACGAGGAGCAGAAGGATCTGACAAGTTGTTTTCAGCAAGGTAATATCTGCAAGCACTGAAATTATCGGTAACAAGTGATTGTGTGGTGAGATGATTTGTAGCAAGCAACAAGTAACAAAAGTAGCAACGGTGCAGCAAAGTGGCCCAATCCCTTTTTTAGCAAGGTACAAGCCTGGATAAAGTCTTATAGGAGGAAAAACGCTCCCGAGGACACACGGGAATTTCTGTCATGCTAGTTTTCATCATGTTCATATGATTCGCGTTCGTTACTTTGATAGTTTGATATGTGGGTGAACTGGCGCTTGGGTACTGCCCTTACTTGGACAAGCATCACACTTATGATTAACCCCTCTCGCAAGCATCCACAACTATGAAAGAAGAACGTTCTCTAACCTAGACAAGTTATCTGCTACGGGGTTATCAGCACCCTTTATGTCGATAACGTGCAAATCAAATTCTTGTAGCAAGAGAACCCATCTAATAAGTCTAGGTTTAGCGTCTTTCTTCTCCATGAGGTACTTAATAGCAGCGTGATCAGTGTGAATAGTGACTTTGGAATCAACTATGTAAGACCTGAACTTCTCACATGCAAACACGACTGCTAAAAATTCCTTTTCCGTAGTGGCATAGTTTCTTTGGGCACTGTCTAGAGTTTTACTAGCATAGTGAATAACATTCAACTTCTTATCAACTCTTTGCCCTAGGACATCACCAACAGCATAATCACTAGCATCACACACGATTTCAAAAGGTAAGTTCCAATCAGGTGGTTGAACAATAGGTGCAGTTATCAAAGCCCTCTTAAGTATTTCGAAGGCTTCCTCACAATCATCTTCAAAAACAAAAGGAATATCCTTTTGCAAGAGATTGGTAAGAGGCCTAGAAATCTTAGAGAAGTCTTTAATGAACCTTCTATAGAAGCCAGCAGGACCAAGGAAACTTCTTATACCTTTGATATCTGTGGGGTATGGCATCTTCTCGATTGCATCAACCTTAGCCTTATCGACTTCAATACCTATTTCAAAAAAATTATGTCCTAAGACGATGCCTTCATTAACCATAAAGTGGCACTTCTCCCAATTCATGACAAGGTTGGTGTATTTACATCTCTGCAAGACTCGATCAAGGTTGCTAAAGGCAATCATCAAAGGAAGACCCGTAAACGGAGAAGTCATCCATGAAAACCTCAACAATCTTTTCACAAAAGTCAGAGAATATATCCATCATACCTCTTTGAAAGGTGGCAGGTGCATTACATAAGCCAAAAGGCAAACGTCTATAAGCAAAGGTACCGAAAGGGCAGGTGAAAGTGGTTTTCTCCTAATGAGATTGTGCAACTGGTATTTGGGAGAAACCAGAATAACCGTCTAGAAAGCAGAAGTGTGTGTGTTTAGACAGTCTTTCTGGCATTTGGTCGATAAAAGGCAAAGGGTAATGATCTTTCCTTGTGGCTTTATTCAATTTCTTAAAATCGATCACCATCCTATAGCCAGTAATAATTCATCCTTATCATTAGGGACAACGGTAATGCCTCCCTTCTTAGGGACGCAATGCACCGGACTCACCCAATCGCTATGAGCAACAGGATAGATAATACCCGCTTCTAGGAGCTTTAGTATTTCTTTTCTCACTACTTCTTTCATCTTAGGATTTAATCTCCTTTGAGCAACTGGTTCGCAATCAGGATCAGTTTTAATCTTGTGCTGGCATAGAGTGGGACTAATGCCCTTAAGATCATCAAGAGTATATCCAATAGCAGCACGGTGCTTTCTCAGAGTTTTTAGTAACTTCTTTTCTTCATGCTCTGAGAGGCTAGCACTAATAATAACATGATATATCTCCTTTTCATCAAGATAAGCATACTTAAGAGTATCAGACAACTATTTAAGCTCGAACATAGGATCACCCTTTGGTGGGGGTGGATCCCTAAGCAGTTGAACACGCAGATTATTCTTAAGGATAGGATATTGTTCTAAGACAACTCTATCTATTTCATCCCTTTCATCCATATGCATATCATTTTCATGATCAAGCAAGTATTGCTCTAAGGGATTAGTAGGAGGCACAACAATAGAAGCTAAGGCAATAGTTTCATCCTTACTAGGCAACTCTTTTTCATGAGGTTGTCTACCAAACTTGGAGAAATTGAACTCATGTGACACACCTTCAAAGCCAACAGTGACAGTTTGCTTCTCATAATCAATATGAGCATTGACAATATTGAGGAAGGGTCTGCCAAATATGATGGGACAAAAGCTATCTTGTGCGGTAGCAAGAATGAGGAAATCAGCAGGATACTTCGTTTTACCACATAAGACTTCAACATCCCTAACAATTTCCACAGGGCAGACAATATCTCTATTGGCAAGCTGAATAGTGACATCAATAGGTTCTATCTCAATAGGTGCAATATCGTCTTTGATTTCATCATATAAGGATTGAGGTATTGCACTAACACTAGCACCCACGTCACATAAACCATGATAGCAATGATCTCCTATCTTAACAGAAACAACAGGCGTGCCAACAACAGGCCTATGTTTGTCTCTAGCTTGAGGTTTAGCAATTCTAGCACCATCTTCACAGAAGTGAATATCAGGTCCCTCAACTTCGTCAGACAAAAGATCTTTGATAATAGCAATACTAGGTTCAACTCTAATTTGCTTAGGGGGTGTAGGTGTTCTAATGTAGCCTCTACGTATCACAGTTGAAGCTTTAGAATGATCCTTTATCCTAACAGGGAAAGGTGGTTTCTCAATGTAAGCACTCGGAACAATAGGATCATTATAGGCAATGACTCTCTCTTCAACTGGAGTGGGTTTAACTACATTGACTTCTAAAGGAGGATGATATTTAAACCACTTCTCTTTGGGGAGATCAATATGAGCAGCAAAGGATTCACACAGTGAAGCTACTAGCTCAGAGTCAAGTCCATACTTAGCGCTAAAGTCACAAAAAATATTTGTTTCAACAAAGGATTTAACGCAATCAAACTTAAAATTCATACCTGACTCCTTACCTTCTTCAAGCTCCCAATCTTCAGAGTTACATTTAATTCTCTCCAATAAATTCCATTTGAAGTCAATGTCTCTCTTCGTAAAAGAACCGGTACAAGAAGTGTCAAGCATGGTGCGATCATCATGAGAAAGCCGAGCATAGAAGTTCTGAATGATAATTTCTCTCGAGAGCTCATGATCGGGGCATGAATATAACATTGATTTAAGCCTCCCCCAAGGTTGAGCGATGCTTTCTCTGTCACGAGGCCAAAAATTATAAATATAATTCTGATCACGATGTACTAAATGCATAGGATAAAACTTTTGATGAAATTCCAATTTCTACCAATTGTAGTCCCATGATCCAGTATCATCACATAGCCTATACCATGTCAACACCTTATCCTTCAAATATAAAGGAAAGACCTTCTTCTTGACCTCATCCTCGGGCAAACCTGCAAGCTTAAATAAACCACAAACTTCATCTACATAGATTAGATGCAAGTCTGGATGTGATGTTCGATCTCCTATAAAAGGATTAGCGAGCAGTTTCTCAAGCATATACGAAGGTAATTCAAAGAAAATATTTTCAGTAGGTGCAACAGGTTGAGGAGCAACTCTTCGTGCTTCCGTTCAAGGTGAAGATTCCCCGAACAAGCCCCTTAAAGGATTAGTTTCCATAGGGACAAGTGACAATAAATTTTAGCACAATATATGAATGTTTCCTTACCAAGTTCCACTTACCAAAAGCGCTTCACTCCCCGACAACGGCACCAGAAAAGAGTCTTGATGACCCACAAGTATAGGGGATCTATCGTAGTCCTTTCAATAAGTACGAGTGTCGAACCCTACGAGGAGCAGAAGGATCCAACAAGTGGTTTTCAGCAAGATAATATCTGCAAGCACTAAAATTATCGGTAACAAGTGACTATGTGTTGAGATGATTTGTAGCAAGCAACAAGTAACAAAAGTAGCAACGGTGCAGCAAAGTGGCCCAATCCCTTTTGTAACAAGGTACAAGCCTGGACAAAGTCTTATAGGAGGAAAAACGCTCCCGAGGACACACGGGAATTTCTGTCATGCTAGTTTTCATCATGTTCATATGATTCGCGTTCGTTACTTTGATAGTTTGATATGTGGGTGAACTGGCGCTTGGGTACTGCCCTTACTTGGACAAGCATCCCACTTATGATTAACCCCTCTCGCAAGCATCAGCAACTACGAAAGAAGAATTAAGACAAAGTCTAACCATAGCATTAACCAAGTGGATCCAAATCAACCCCTTACGAAGCAACACATAAACTAGGGTTTAAGCTTCTGTCACTCTAGCAACCCATCATCTACTTACTACTTCCCAATGCCTTCCTCTAGGCCCAAATAATGGTGAAGTGTTATGTAGTCGACGTTCACATAACACCACTAGAGGAAAAACAACATACAACACATCAAAATATCGAACGAATACCAAATTCACATGACTACTATTAGCATGACTTATCCCATGTCCTCAGGAACAAAAGTAACTACTCACAAAGCATAATCATATTCATGACCACAGAGGTAATGAGTAGCATCAAGGATCTGAACATAAACTCTTCCACCAAGTAATCCAAATAGCATCAACTACAAGGAGTAATTAACACTACTAGCAACCTTACAAGTACCAATCGGAGTCGCGAGACGGAGATTGGTTACAAGTGATGAACTAGGGTTTGGAGATGAGATGGTGCTGATGAAGATGTTGATGGTGATGAGTCCCCTCCGATGAGAGGAGTGTTGGTGATGACGATGGCGACGATTTCCCCCTCCGGGAGGGAAGTTTCCCCGGCAGGATCGTCCTGCTGGAGCTCTAGATTGGTTCAGCTCAAGTTCCTCCTCGTGGCGGCGGCGAATCCATGAAAAAGCTCCTCCTTGATTTTTTTCCGGACGAAACCCTTCATATAGCAGAAGAGGGGGGCCAGTGGGCCAGCAGGCTGCCCACAAGCCCTCTAGGCGTGACCAGGGGGGTGGCCGCGCCTAGCAGGCTTGTGGCCACCTGCTGGCGCCCCTCTGGCGCTTCTTCGGCCTAGTATTTTTTATAAATCCAGAAAAAAATCATCGTTGATTTTTACGGTGTTTGGAGTTGCACAGAATAGGTATCTCAAACTTGCTCCACTTTCAGGCCAGAATTCCAGCTGCCGGCATTCTCCCTCTTCATGTAAACCTTGCAAAATAAGAGAGAAAAGGCATAAGTATTGTACCGTGAAGTGAAATAACAGCCCAAGAAGCGATAAATATCATCATGAAAAACATGATGCAAAATGGACGTATCAGCCGCCGAAGAAAAAGTACACCTTCCCTCGCCCCGCCACTGCTGCCGATTCCAGCCAGCCGAAGCAGAGGAAGCCGAAGAAGCCGATGCCTAGGCTGGCGGGCGTTTCGGACGCCGAGTGGAGGGCGGATGTCCAGCGCTGGGAGGCGGTAACAATAGACCGGCGAAGGAGGTTCGATGCCAAGAGGATGATGGATGCGGCGGAGGCGGCGGTGGCGGCCGCGGTCGATAAGGAAGAGGCGTCCCGTGCGGGGATGGTGAATCCGCCCGGCCGCAACCCGCACGCCACATGGAGGGGTCGCCAGGTTGTTGCACCGGCCACCTTCTCGCCGTCGATGCCTCCCTGGTGGTACGTGCCCTCGCCTCGCTACTCCGACGGCGACGCGTATGGAGGCTTCAATCCCAACAACACCTTCCCACATGGAGCGCCACAACGTCCCCCCCCCCTCAGATTTTTCTAAGGCAGAAAAAATAATTTTTCACCTAGAAATATCATTTCTGGCCTTAGAAAAGGACACACAAATAAAATAGAAAAATATTTTATAAAATAAATATTTTATGATTTGGGAGGGTTAAAATAGTACTAAAATCAGAATACAATCTTTGGGTGAAGGCACTCTCTTGGAATCAGGGACTTGTAGTGCAAACCCAAAGCAAGGTTTTGAAATAGTCAAAAATGAGAAGAAGGTCTTTTTGGAAATATCAGGTTATAAAAATGTTGTTTTTGGATCCACTCATGAAAGCATACACACAAACAATGGCAATCATGGCACTCATAGCACTTGCTTAAAAACTTTTAATAAACTCAAGTTTTTGAAGAGACTACAGTTGAAGTAAGGGAAAAATAGGGTGTGACAAGTATCGATCAATTTCATCAACAAGTATACGAGGAAATGGAACTAGGAGCTCGATGAAGACAATGATTTGATGAACCACTTCCAACTATTGTGCCAGTCGTACGTCTGGTTTGGAGCAGCTTGGTATTTAAATCAAGGGACACACAATCCTTACTGTATTCTCCTTGAGCCAAGGCCACACAGACCTTGTCGAACACTCATGGTAATTCATCAGGGCAGACTTCCAAACCCTCACAAACTCGGTCACCCAGCAATCAACAATTTACTCCTAGATGCTCTAGACCATTTGACGCCTAGCCGTCTGGATGCTCCCAAATGGCAAGTGTCAAGTTCTCTCTCGGAGCAGCCAACCAGCTAGTGGTTGTAGGGGGTGGCTATTTATAGCGAGGGTGCAACCCGACATTGTTGAAATCGGGGCTCCGCATACCCCGAAAGGTTCGAACGCTCGGGTGCGCTCGCTCTCCTACCGTGTTCTGCCTCCCAACCTCACGGCGACCCTTCGGTGGCTTAAGCTAAAGAATAAACACAAGAATACTCGCATAGTTTACCTAGATTCAGGCCACCTTGCGGTGTAAAACCCTACTCCTGCTTGCCTGGATTGCTTGTGGTGGGAGACAAGTACAAAGTGGTGTTCTTGCCCTGATTGAGTTGGTGTATCCCTTGCTACGGAGGCTCGACCTCCCTTTTATACATGCCTTGGTCCTCTCCCCACCAAAACTCACAATTAGTGGTAAGGGTTGCCACAACGACTATTTCGAAAGGGGACACGACTGTAGCTTGCCCTGACAAAGGTGGTCTTCACGTGCTAAAGCTCTTCACTATGACGCGCCGATGGGCTCGGGGGTAACCTTTGTACTGTCGAGCCCCCAGCCTTGAACCTCTTTCATCGATTAGGAAACCTTTGACGGTTGCTTTGGGAACCCGCGGGCTGGCTCGGATCCCTTAACACCAAAGGGGAAAGCTTATCTGTTCGTGCCTGCTGGCACGCATCCTAGTGTCGTCCTGCGTGGCTCACATCGCCCACGTGAGGATCCAGGGTCACACAACCCTGCCTGGCTGCCCTTGTTAAGTCCGCCCCGCAAGGGTGGCGCCACGAGGCGGCTTCTTGATGCGGACCTTAGGGAGAAATGGCCTCGAGGGGAACTCTACTAGTTCTTGGCAACCTTCTATGATCCGCCCCTCACGAGGAGGGGGACTCACGAGGGTCGGAATCCTGGGCCTTGGCAAGGAGCGCTCCTGGGCCCACAACGCTCGCCGCTCCCTAGGCCGCACGCACGCGGGCCTGGGTACCCCGAGTCCCAAAGCCGTGACAGTAGCCCCCGAGCCCGCGACGTGCACTACCCGGCCAATCAGAGGGCGAAACAGTGTGGGATCTAACCACCTACAGGCCAGGCCAAATGCGTGGCGCGCGACGGGGCACGGGGCGCCCCGCCTTTCTATGGTGCATTGGCATCCGCCCCGGCTAACATAAAGCGGGAACGCGGGGTAGAGCCATCATCACTCACCTTCATGCCACACCCACCTTTCTGAACCTTCTTCCTCTGCTCCAGACCGCTCTAGATCCAATCCTTGCACAAGTCACCTCCTTGCTCCTCTCGCAGCTCCGACCCACGAATGGCGCCTCACAACAAGAAGGGAAAGGCCGCGGCCTTCGCCATGAGTTCTACCTCCGCCGGGCTTGCTCTCGTGCCCTCCCGCATCTCTAATGAGGGGGACTTGGGCCCGGTGCTCCCGCTGGTGGCCGGTGACACGAACGAGGGGCAAGCGACTGACATCTGGCCCGGTTTGGCAGCGCTGAGCAGCGTAGTGAAGACCGCCTACCCCTTTTCCTCCACAACATCTACGTCGGGCTGCTCCTGCCGTTCTCTGATTTCTTCTATGCCATCCTTTCCCATTATGAGATCCAAGCCCTGCACCTTCAGCCTAACTCCGTCCTCCTCCTAGCCATCTTCGCGTTTTACTACGAGGCTTTCGTGGGTGTGAGGCCCTCGGTGGTGCACTTCTATCATTTCTTCAGCTTGCAGTTCACCGCCCCGAGCCAGCGCTTCGTGTGTGTCTCCTTCGTTTATGTCATGGGCGCAAGATCCCACTTGAAGGCCGGGAAGAAGGTGGAAAGCTACCGTCACCACTAGGTCTTCATGGACGCGCGGCGAGAAAGTCTGCTCCTGGCGACCCCCATGGGTCCACCCGAGCAAACCTCCGTGTGGAGCCAGAAGAAGCTCACCGACCCGAGGGCGGGGCCTGTCTTGGAGCGAATCACTTCTCTTATGGAGGCCCGCCTAACGTTCGTGATGATCATCAAGGAGTTGCTAGGGCATCGCTTCACGCCACTTCAGGCGCACTTGCGCTCCTTGTGGGAGTGCACCGATGGGAGGGACCCGATACGCCTACACGTCAATGGCCTGATGCATGACGAGATGGATGGATCCATGGGGGAACTTCTTGGCTCTGATCCCGAGGACCTTTCGCTCACCACATCGCCGATGTACGCCTGCGACAACATGGATAAACTAGTCATGAAGATGCTTGTCTTCGACGAGTTGGGGATCGTCGGGTTGCATAGGGGTTCCTCCATCGCGGTGTCGTCCTCGGGTGAGGACGACAACAACCAAGACTAGGAGGCGACGAAAGGGGAGGAGGACGCCAACCGTATACCACCGCCTTATCTCAATCCATCCTTGCACAACCTAGGGGACAACGTTGCTGTGGATGAGCGGCGCCGGGCGAATCCCCCTGGGCCCATGGCCTCAGGAGAAGGAGTAGGGTCGAGCCCCATGGCAGCCGATGTGCCGGTGGCGGGAGCCTCCGATGATGGTATGGTGCCTGCCGTGGCGACAAGTGTACCTCTCCAGGGGACTCCTCAGGGCCCCGAAGAGGAGGGAGGTGAGGGCGAACTTATCAGGGACCTCTTCGAACACCCCTCTAGCGGCGATAGGGCGGTGCATGAAGGCACACAACCCGCCATTGAGAAGAAGAGGAAGTGGGCCACCGGGGACGAGTAAGTACCTTAGTCATCTTCATGTTGTTCACCAGTGATTAGTTTATTCAGACAAACCCTTCTTCAGCACATGCCCCCCTAGTGGTGGCGAGGAGAAGAAGAAGAGGGCCACCATTGGGGAAAAGGTGACACTTGTCTCGAAGGCGCCTTCATCCCTTGGTCGAGGCCTTGGCATGTGTGGGGGAGGCTAGCACCAGCCTGGTGTCGTGTTCGGGCGTATGGGCGCCACTGCAGCCCCAAGCGTTCCCTCTACGCGGCGAGAGGGCGCAAGCGCCACGGTCGCGACGGCCCAGCCCCCAGCGCCACCAGCCAAGGCCACGATGGTCCAGCTCCCGGCGCCAGCCGTTGAGGCCGCGGCGGTCCAGTTCCCGACACCATCTGTCGAGGCCGTGTCCACCCCCAAGGCCCCAAAGGTTGATGTGATAGCCTGCGCAGGTGTGCCACTAATGCCAGATGTGGGGGAGAACCCAGAGCCCGCTGTGCCTCAAGTGGAGGGTGTCGACGACGCTTTGGCTATGGTAGCAGGTTGCACCGGGACAACGCCCCCTCGGGAGGCCCTTTCTCTAGTGGGCCAGGACGTGTTACTCACGCGTGGGCCCTTGACCGATGCCCGGGACATGCTCGCCAAGCTCGAGGTGGATTTTCGGGACGTCGAGGTGCGTTCGGCCGAGGAGCATGCAAGGTTAGCCGCGGGGTGGCGCCACCTCGAGGCCTCCGCCAAGGAGGCCTATGGCAAGGCCGAGGCCTTCCATTCTGAGGCCGCCGAGGCAATGGCCGCTCACGCTAGCGCTCTTGCCGAGAAGGAAGCACTCACCAAGTGCTGAGAAGAAGTGGAGGCCAGCTTTAAGGCACTTGAGGAGCCGGTTGAGGAGGCGCAGCAACTCCAGCTGTGGGAGGAGGATGTTAGGGCTCGCGAGGTGAAGCTTGCACACCATGAGACCGGTCTCACGAAGGTGGCTGCCGAACAGGCTATGGAGCACGGGCGTGTGGAGGCATTACAATGCGAGATGGCCAAGGCAGATGACACCCATGCCAAGTGAGTCTCCAAGGACAACACCAAGCTGGTCGCCAGGGAGGAGGAGATTCAGACCGCCGCCAATGCAAAGGCGGCAGCGTACCATGCCGCACTCTCCTCTGTGGAATTCAGGGCTCGCCAGGCCCTAAGCTCTATTTGTAGGCTGGAGCTTGATTCTCCCTTCATCCCTCAGGGCGCCAGCTACGCCGATCTTTCTTTCAAGCTTGTGAAGGAGCTCGAGGGCATGGCTAAGAGGGTGGACAACATCCTAGAGGAGGAATCCTGCAACCTCTTCTTCGTGGCGGCGACCTGCGTCTTGAGCCATCTCTTCCTTCATGATCCCTTCTTCATGTTCGACGAGGTGACAGGTCCCGTGCGTGAGGAATCCCGCGGCGACTTGGCGGCAGCCCTGGAGGGTGCTACCTATTGAGCTTGCGTTGGTTTTTCCTTGAAGACAAAATGGTGATGCGGCAAAGTAGATAAGTATTTCCCTCAGTTTGTTGAGAACCAAGGTATCAATCTAGTAGGAGGAACAAACACGACTCCAATAGTAGTACCTACACAAATAATCAAACACTTGCACCTAACACTATAAAGGGGTTGTCAATCCCTTCAGTGCTATTTGCATGGATGAGATCTGATAGAGATAGATATAAAATATTTATAGATCTGAAAGTAAAACTAAAGTAAATAAACTGCAACAAAGTATTTTTGGTATTTTTTGTTTATAGATTTGAAAATATGATATGGAAAATAGACCCGGGGCCATAGGTTTCACTAGAGGCTTCTCTCATAAACGAAAATAATACGATGGGTGAACAGATTACTGTTGAGCAATTGATAGAAAAGCAAATAATTATGAAGATATCCAAGGCAATGATTATGCATATAGGCATCACATCCGTATCAAGTAGACCGAAATGATTCTGCATCTACTACTATTACTCCACACATCGACCGACTCATGCGTGCATCTAGAGTATTAAGTTCATGAAGAACAGAGTAACACATTAAGTAAGATGACATGATGTAGTGGGGTAAACTCAAGCAATATGATGAAAACCCCATATTTTTACCCTTGATGGTAATAACACAATACGTGCCTCACTACCCCTACTATCACTGGGTGAGGGCACTGCAAGATTGAACCCAAAACTAAGCACTTCTCCCATTGCAAGAATTACCAATCTAGTTGGCCAAACCAAGCGAATAATTCGAAGAGACTTGCAATGATATGAAATCATGCATATAAGAATTCAGAAGAGACTCAAATAATATTCATGGATAATCTGAACATAAACTCACAATTCATAGGATCTCAACAAACACACCGCAAAAGAGTATTACATTGGATAGATCTCCACGAAGATCATGAAGAACATGGTACTGAAGATCAAAGAGATATAGGAACCATCTAGCTACTAGCTATGGACCCCTAGTTCTGTGGTGAAATACTCACACATCATCGGAGGGGCAATGAAGTTGATGTAGATGCCCTGTGTGATCAATTCCCTCTTCGGCAGATTAACGGAAAAGGCTCCTAAATTTGATCTCTCAGGAACAGAGGCTCTCGGCGGCGTAAAAGTATTTCCGTGGCTCTTTTTTGACGTTTCTGGAATATTTGGGAATTTATAGGCCAAGAATTAGAGTTAGGGGACCTTCAAGGGGCCCACAAGCCAGGAGGCGCGTCCACCCCCCAGGGTGCCCCTGCAGGCTTGTGGCCTCCCGGCAACTTCCTTGCCCCCTACTCAAGGTCTATTGCGTGTCTTCTGGTCCAAGAAAAATCTTTCCGGAGATTTTATTCCGTTTGTACTCCGTTTAATATTTCTTATCTGTAATATTCAAAAACGTGGAAAAAACAGAAACTGGCATTAGGCTCTAGGTTAATAGGTTAGTCCCAAAAATAATATAAAACATCATATAAATGCATATAAAATATCCAAAGCATATAATATAATAGCATGGAACAATCAAAAATTATAGATACATTGGAGATGTATCAGAGGGCCATGTGAACATGCTGCTAGGGAAGTTCTTCTGTGGCAATGGCGAGGAGCCCGGTGAGGGGCCCCCTGTTATCGGGTCCTGAAATAGATCGCCCTTGCCTCGAGGAGGCGTTAGATGACAACTTTATCGTATGGAACAATCTAAACTTTGTAATAATTGATTCTGATCTGTAATTTTCTTTCCCACGCTCGGTTTCTGTGCTCCTTGCCATCATGCTTTGCGTCGGAAGGGCCCATCCCTATGCGTATCTCAGCCGCTACTAGAACGCTAGGGGGTGAGAGGCTATAGGACTAGTGAATGTTCCTGAGACGCGATGCTAACGATACCCCCTTCACGCGCAAGCGGCTCGCTTGAGGGACTTTGTGGTTACTGTTGGGAGCCTTTGCACTCTACAGCAGTAGGGACCAGCCGTGCACGTATCTCAACCGCCACTCGAACGCCAGGGGGTGAGAGGCTACACGACTAGTGAAGGTCCCTGTGACGCGATGCTGAACAACCCCCCTTGACGTGCAAGCAACTCCCTCGAGGGCCTTAGTACTCACCGTTGGGAGCCTTTGCGCTCTGCGCTAGCAGGGCCCAGCCCTATGCGTATCTCAACCGCCATTGGAATGCTAGGGGTCGAGAGGTTATAGGACTACTGAAGGTTTCTGAGACGCGATTCTCAAGAACGCCCCCTTGACATGCAAACAACTGCCTCGAGGGCCTTCGTACTCACTTTTGGGAGCCTTTGCGCTCTGTGTCGGCAGGGCCCAGCCCTGCGCGTATCTCAACTACCACTGGAACGCCCCGAGGTGAGAGGCTACAGGACCAGTGAAGGTTCCTGAGACGTGATGCTCAAGAACCCCCTAACTCCCAAGCAACTCACATTCCGTGAAGAGAGGCTTTGTACTCTGCGTAGGCAGGGCCCAACCGTATGCGTATGTCATCCGCCACTGTAATGCCAGGGGGTTAGTGCCTATAGTACTAGTGAAGGTTCCTAAGATGCGATGCTCAAGAACCAAGGACCCTAGGAGGTGATGTGCACGGGGGTAAACCCACGAGACAGAGCTCGATCGCTTGGATTTTTTAGCGCTGCAGGGACTACCCCGAGCACAGGCACCGTGTCCAACTCCCGTTTGTCCGAGGTACAAGGGAAAGCTAGTGATCCTGGAGCTCTGACGATCCTCCCCAACGCGATGAATGGGGCTTCCACTTGGGCGTGGGCATAGTCGAAGTTCAACATTAATTCCACGAGCGTGGAGCATGGGGACTTCCACTTGGGTGTGGGCAGGAGCCCTTCACCGAGGCCACGACGCGGCTCGTCGTGGACTTCCTCTTAGGAGGCTTTGAGGCATGTACAACCCCAAACTAATTATTATGTGAGAGTGTCACGGGCGGCGATTACAGAAGTGGCAGATACCCTAGGCACAAGGCTCAGGAGCTCCTAGTCTTAGTCTTCAGGCAGGTTGTGCCTCATTCTTTCCGCATGAGTGCACTTATGGAACCTGTGACATGGGGGCGACATGCGTTGGGTGATCATCATGAGGCCACCGCATGAAGGGGTTTAGCACCGAGGACCACAGGAGGTGACGTATACGAGGGTAAGCCCTTCATGTAGAGCTCACTTACTCGGGTTTAGCAATGCTACAGGGATGAACCCGAGCACAGACACCATGACAGGTTCTTTCATGGAATGATCAGGGGAAAATCACCCGCTACATGGCACCTGAGGCGACAAATCTCCAAACTGGCAGTGATGCATATCAAGCAAATGACATACGCTTAAAAGGGGGAATAATACGGGACGCCTTTCTATGCCAGAAGGGGGGAGGCACCTGGCTATTGCATCCTCGTGGGTGCTCTCGGTTGCTTCACGGAGTGCGTCGTGAAGACTGGCCCCTCAGGGGTCGACTGCCTCCCATAGCTCCGGGGGCTTGCGAGGTCCCGGTGCCACGCAAGGCACCGTTGTGAGCTATCCCAACCTTTGGAAGGTAGCGACGGTGTTCTCCAGGCCAAAGGGCATGTGAACGTTCTCGGTTGCAGCGCCTCGTCCTAGGCCCACACGCGAAGGCCAGAAGGAGCTTCGAGAAGTGACCCCATTGAGGCATGTGACGTTGATGCACATGCGAACCTCCCCGGTCCTCCCTGGAGCGACGATCCTCCTCACGAGGTGTTCTGGGCATCGCTCGCCATGCATGGCCCGTGCCTCCCACAGCTTGCCGATTTCCTTGACGATGAACTCCTATGCCCCCGGTGTCTGGCATTGTACCCCTTACTCATGAGGGGGCGTGTTGGGGTGCACCTCCAGGTCATGACCAAGAACCTCTCTTGATGTACCGACCAGGTCAGATGCTTTCCATGTGGAAGCCCCGAGCCTGACCTAAGAGAGGCGCTGGGGGCGCCTTCCTATGCAGGAAGGGGGGAGGCACATGCAACACGCATGAGGCTTACGGCCCTGGCCTTAGTCATAGGATCCTTCGCCTTGGTGGAGCCAAAGGCCGACAGCGGCTGCTTCTTCCTCGGGGGTGCGACCTCACGAGGCACATCGTCGGAGCGCATGCACGCTCGAGGGAGCATACTACGTCCTTTTCATCGCATGTGACAGTGATGATGTCACTGCAACTGGCATCTTGAGGATGTTGTAGCCGTGGTGGGTTGCTTCCATGAACCTAGCCAGCACTGGGTAGCCCGAGATGGCATTGTACGGGAGGCCAATGTGCGCCATGTCGAAGTCAATGAGCTCGGTGTGATAGTTGTCGCGTGTGTCAAAGGTGACCGGAAGGCATACGGGCCCCAGGGGAGTATTGGAGCCGTCGGTCACGCCGGAGAACGGCCTGGTCGGCATGAGCTCATTGTAAGGCACCTAGAGCGTGTCAAAGGTTTCGATAGAGAGCATGTTGAGGCCCGCGCCTCCATTGATCAGAGTCTTGGTGACCAAGACGTTTCTGATGGTGGGAGTGCACATCATGGGGAGTGTGCCCGCGATGGCCGCGGACTTGAGGCTGTCCCTGGTGTCAAAGGTGATGGTGTACTGGGACCACTTGAAGGGCTTTGCAGCCCCCGGCTTTGGGAGGGCGGCGTTCACCTCGCGAGAGAGATGTTTGAACTGGCAGTTTGATGAGGGGGCATGAGTTCCACCGTGCGAGGCTCTTGATAGGCTCCAGCCTCCTCGTCGCGTTTGTTGTCATCGTTCCTCCTTGGCGGTGGTAGCAGCAGAAGGAGCGCCATGTTGTCCCGGGGGCACGCCTCACGAGGCTTATCGTGCGAGCTGTTCTCCCAAGGCTGCTCGTACCAACCCCGACGAGAGTTGCCATTGCGACTATCCCACCTACCGCCGTTGCGGCCGCCGTCGCGACCATCACCGCGGTCATTGTGCTCCGAATGCTGGCCAACCCGCTCGTCTCGGAGGACTTTGAGCTCTTTGCAGGCTTTGATGTTGTGGTTGTACATGTCATGGTAGATGCAGAACGAGACGCCAGTCCTTTTCAGGCGCGCCCCGCTCGCGGCCGTGCTTCTGCTCGGGCTCAGCCGCAAGCAGGATGGGGCCTTTGTGCCTGACGTCATTGCCCTTGGCCTTGGCATTGTCGGGCGCGTTTTCACGGTTGTTGTGGGCGAACAGGTGGCTCTCCTCAGCCTTGGCACATTAGTCATCGAGGTTGAAAAACTCCATGGATGTGCTTAGGTCCTTGACGCCGTTGGTAAATGCCATGATGAGTGCCTCTCTGTGGCATGCGGGATCTTATTGCACACCTGGATGAAGCGTTGGATGTACTTGCAGAGGGTCTCTCCAGGGCGTTGCTTTATGCGGCGCAACTTGTTAACGGAGAGCGGACGGTCGTGCGTTCCCTTGAAGTTGGCGAAGAATAGATCATAGAGGTCACTCTACGAAGAGACCGAGTCTTCGGATAGGTTCAGGAGCTAGGACCATGCACCATACTTCACGGCCATCTGAGGCCAGTTCACCATGACCTTGTCATTGCCGCCCACCGCTTCGACGCTTAGGGCATAGAGTTTGAGGAACTCCATGGTGTCGAGGGGACCATCATAGCGCGAAGGCAGCTCAGGCTTGAACTTGGCCGGCTAAACCACCATGCGCAGCTCACGAGTGAAATCCCAGTAACGCATGGTGCTTGAGTGGGAGCCACGTGCGAGGATGGCTCAGTTCTGTCGCCCGGCCGCCACGACATCCTAGACGACCTGGTCCAAGCGACGACTCTGCTGCTCGAGGAACGCGCGATGATGACCCACAAGTATAGGGGATCAATCGTAGTCCTTTCGATAAGTAAGAGTGTCGAACCCAACGAGGAGCAGAAGGCTCTGATAAACGGATTTCAGCAAGGTAATAACTACAAGCACTGAAAGTAGCGATAACAAGTGATTGTGTAGCGAGGTGAAACGTAGCAAGCAAAGAGTAACAAGTAACAAGTAGTAGCAACCGTGCATCAAGTGGCGTAATCCCTTTTGCAGCAAGGGACAAGCCTGAACAAAGTCTTATAGGAGGAAAAACGCTCCCGAGGACACACGGGAATTTCTGTCATGCTAGTTTCATCATGTTCATATGATTCGCGTTCGTTACTTTGATAGTTTGATATGTGGGTGGACCGGCGCTTGGGTACTGCCCTTACTTGGACAAGCATCCCACTTATGATTAACCTCTCTCGCAAGCATCCACAACTACAAAAGAAGAATTAAGACAAAGTCTAACCATAGCGTTAAACTAGTGGATCCAAATCAGCCCCTCACGAAGCAACGCATAGACTGGGGTTTAAGCTTCTGTCACTCCAGCAACCCATCATCTACTTACTACTTCCCAATGCCTTCCTCTAGGCCCAAATATGGTGAAGTGTTATGTAGTCGACGTTCACATAACACCACTAGAGGAAAAACAACATACAACATATCAAAATACCGAACGAATATCAAATTCACATGACCATTATCAGCATGACTTATCCCATGTCCTCAGGAACAAAAGTAACTACTCACAAGACATAATCATAATCATGACCAGAGGTGTGTGGGAATGATATGTCTTGCACTTTGTTTCTCATTTCATCAAGACTATGTTGATGAGTAATGCTCATCCTTATCTTAGTCTTCTCAAGTGCTTTTCCATGACTGACACACATTATTTTGGTTGAGCCTATTCTTAAGTTGCTTCTTTTACATGTTGCTCAACCATTTGTTTTGTGCAAGTGATATGCTTATTGTCTCATCTATCTTCTTGCACTCGTTGTGTGTTTTTATTAATTTTGGGGGAGCAACGATCCTATTTTGTGCACTTGTATCAAATACAAAAATCTCTTATTAGTGCACAAATCATGGGGAGCTTCTCTAGTTTTGATAAAACACTCCTTTGCCTTTATCATAGTATCTTTTATTCATGTGGTTCGAAGGACCATGTGCTTGTTTGTTCCATATGGTATCTTTTGATTGCTTGCTTCTATTTTGTATGTCTTTGTGCCATACGATCCTTCTTTTTGCAATCTTTGGGTCCACAATATAGTTTGTTTTCCTCCAACTACTTATCATTGTATTTGTGTATTTATTTGCACTCATTTTCTGAGAAGTACACACTTTTTGCAGGACCACCTACTATAATGGCTTTCTAAACTTTTCGTCCATTTTGGCAATCGATGCCAATGGGGGAGAAGTTTAGAGAGTTTACTTTGGATATGTTTAGAGGGTTTTGCTTTTATTGCGTAAGCATTTACATCTTGCACGCATGCATTATTGCTTTGTATGTGTGCGCTTGGTTATGCTTATTTACTTATATAAACTCTCTTGAAGTGGTTGTCATCAATTACCAAAATGGAGGAGATTGTCAGAGCATATATCTCCATATGTAGTTTTTGTAATTGATGACAATTCCTATGGACTAATGGTTTCCTTAAGTTATATTTATAGGATTTGTCCATAGGCACTTCTTGAAGTCCATCTGTTGGGTTCAAGGAGTTTATATGATGACCAAGGTGGTATTCAAGATATTATCCAAAGAATGGTCATAGAGACACAAGGTTTATCAAGATCGTCAGACAAAGAGTAAATCAAGATGATCAACACACAAAAGCGTACAAGATGTACTAAGAGGGATCAAGTGATCCGATGGTATGGTAAGCATTGTCCAGTACGTATTTGTGTACTAACCCATGGTCTTCTTGAGAGTTCTATGTGGGGTTAGGTGTGTTTCCATGGGCTTGCGTCAAGAGGAATATCTCATACAACCCATGGAAGATGACGTCAAGTGATGGAGGATGGTGGCAATGGACTTGTGAAGATATGTTGAAGAGCGGCTCACCCATAGTGTGTATGGGGGAGCAATCAACTAGTCTTCATCAAGCCAACGCAAGCAAGAAAGGTGGTCCATCTTGAGGAAGCCAAGATCTTCGTTATCTAGCTCAAGAGGACGAGGTGCAAGGTATAGGTTTGCCCTTTATAGGTTTTCTTTTTTAGGATAGATTGACGTACTGTCAAGTGGGGCTCTCAAGTGAGTAGCTTGATCGTATCGTTCGTTGACAGCTCAAACCATTTGCATCCTTGCATCATACTTCTGGGTTCTTGTTTGTTATTTCTCTTTGTGAGTTCTAGAGCTTATGGTCGTCTTCATGACACGCTCGAGTTCATCGGAAACGGAGTCCATATGCATCTTCTATGATGTTTTCGATGTTGGGAGTTTTTACCGGTCGTATTCGAAGAAGAGTTCTCACCATTTTTTATGGGACTTTTATCACTTGATTCTTATTGATATTTCTATCAATATTGTGTTAGCCCATGTCGTTAGCTTTCCAACAAACTTGGTTTCGTTGAATTCGGAGTCCGTATGCGAAAGTTACAACACTTTCAGTATCCAGCGGTAGTACCGCTCCTGGTGCCAACGGTAGTACCGCTCGTGTAGCGGTAGTACCGCCCCCGGAGAGGTAGTACCGCTTCCGGAGCGGTAATAATTTTTCACTACCGCTCACCGCTCCGTCGGACTGTTTTTTGCATACTTTTTGGCCTCGGCATGGTTGGTGAACCTACCGAGCGGTAGTACCGCTGTGTGCGGGCTGTGAGGCTTAACGGTTGGATTTTTCCCCACCTATAAAAGGGGGTCTTCTTCCCCATTGAACCTTATCTCTTTAGCTCGTGTTCTTCCCCCATTGTTGACCTTCTTCGATCTTGCAAACTCTCAATCCCTCCAATGATTCTTGCTAGTTCTTGAGGAAAAAGAGAGAGGAGATCTAGATCCACATTTCCACCAATCACTTTCTCCTCTAAGTGAGGGGAACCCCTTGGGTCTAGATCTTGGAGTTCTTGGTGTTCTTCTTCGTTCTTCCTCTCATTTTCCTCCCTAGCATTAGTTGCTTTGGTGGGATTTGGGAGAGAAGGACTTGGGAACTCCGTGTGCCCTTGCCATTGCATTAGTTGCATCAGTTTGAGTTCTCCACGGTGATACGTGGAAGTGAAGTTTGAGAAGCTTATTACCTTTGGTACTTAGTACCCTAGATATTATACTTCGTGGATGCTTTGGTGTTCTAGAAGCTTGGTGGTGTCTCGGAGCTCAATCATTGTGGTGTAAAGCTCCGTGCAAGCTTCGGGGTCTCCAATTAGGTTGTGGAGATTGCACCGAGCAATTTCTACGGGTGTCGGTGACCGCCACCAAGGTTTTCCATTTGTACGGGTTCGGTGACCGCCCTCAAGGGTCCCTTAGTGGAATCACGGCATCTTGCATTGTGCGAGAGTGTGAGGAGATTACGGTGGCCTTAGTGGCATCTTGGGGAGCATTCTGCCTCCACACTGCTCCAACGGAGATTAGCAACCGCAAGGGTGTGAAGTTCGGGATACATCATCGTCTCCGCGTGCCTCGGTTATCTCTTACCCGAACCCTTTACTTATGCACTTTACTTTGTGATAGCCATATTGTTTATTGTCATATATCTTGCTATCACTTAGTTGTTTATCTTGCTTAGCATAAGTTGTTGGTGCACATAGGTGAGCCTAGTTGTTGTAGGTTTTGTGCTTGACAAATTAAACGTTAGTTTTATTCCGCATTTGTTCAAGCCTAAACCGTAATTATTTTAAAGCGCCTATTCACCCCCCCTCTAGGCGACATCCATGTCCTTTCACCAGTCCAGAATTCTAGCTGCCTGAATTCTCCCTCTTCAAATAATCCTTGCAAAATAAGAGAGAAAAGGCATAAATATGGTACCACAAGTAATATAACAGCCCAAAAAGCAATAAATATCAACATGAAAACATGATGCAAAATGGACGTATCAACTCCCCTAAGCTTAGACCTCGCTTGTCCTCAAGCGAAAACCAAGTTCCAAAAACATGTCCACATGTTGAGGGACGAAGGTGTCGATAAAACATAATACGGACATGAGGGCATCATGATCACACATAGAACAACAATATATCATAAAGATTCTTATGGGAAAGTAACAATTCCTTCACAAAGCAAAGCATGAAGCAAAAACCTTACCGAGAAGTAACCAACAATAGTCCATAGTCATTGAAGCAATTGCAATTTATCAAAACATCAGAAAGAGTCAAATAAGAGCTTGTAAGGCAAACCCACATACTCAATCATCTCTTTTGTTTTCCACAATTGTTACAACTCACGTGGTACTCATGGTGTCAAAGTTTCAGCTGGACATAGAGGAAGATAGGGGCTTATAGTTTTGCCTCCCAACCATTTACCTCAAGGGTAAAGTCAACAACAATAAAGCATGAGTACTCAACTCCAAGTTGATATATGAATATAGATCTTTCCCATGCATGTGACGATAGCCAAGACAAAGGCAAAAAGGGAATTGGTGATGATCACCATGACTCTCACAAGGGTAAAAAGTAAAGGTACTAGATAGGCCCTTTGCAGAGGGAAGCAGAGGTTGTCATGCGCTTTTGAGGTTTGAATGCATGTCCTCTTAGCGCGGAGGAATGTCACTTTACATTGCCTCGTGTGACAAAGAACTTTATTATGCAGTCTATCGCTTTTATGTCTTCCTCATCACAGGTTCGTACAAAGCTTATTTTCCACACACTAATAGATCATACATATTATAGAGCAATTTTTATTGCTTGCACCGATGACAACCTACTTGAAGGATCTTATTAAATCCATAGGTAGGTATGGTGGACTCTCATGGCAAAACTGGGTTGGAGGTTTATGGATGCACAAGTAGTATCTCTACTTGGTGCGGGAGTTTTGGCTAACATGAGGTGGAAGCAATCGTCACATGCTAAGGGATCTCTAATCATATAACATTGTTTGGAACCAAGCAAACACAATTCATTATGTTGTCTTCCTTGTCCAACATCTACTCCTAGGCATGTAATAGTTTGGTGAGTGCTCACAATTGTAAAAAGTGTCTAAGATGATATATTTATATGTGAACCTCTCTTTCCTTATTACTTCTTATTAATTGCAAAAATGACTGAGGTCTATGTTGATTTATTCTCAACAAGTTTCAATCGTCATACGTGTCATAAGTGAAGTTATCACTTTCCATAGGATCGTCTCATGATCTTTCATGCTATCATTCTTTTCATACTTTTGATCATGGCACAAAGCAAAGCCCTTGACTATGACACTCTTTATTATATAGCTCGTAAGCTCGAATACAACGGGGGAGAGGCAAAAGCAAAAGACTCAAACTAAAAACTAAAGACTTAATCCTCTAAAAGAAGAAATAAAAACTGAAAAGGAAAGAACTAAAACAAAGGTAAAAGCAAAAGATATAAAGGTGATACGATACCAGGGAAACTCCCCCAAGCTTGGCAGGAGCCAAGGGGATTGCCCATACCAATGTTTAGTTGTCTTCCTTTGGTGGTGATGGTGGTGTTGTTGGAGCAGTCTTGAGCTTGTCTAATTTCCACTTGAGCAAAAAGTTCTGCTCCCTTAGATCGTCATTTTCCTCGTCAAGTTTCAAAACTCTATGGCAAAGCTCCTGCTTACTCTCCTGCAAGAAACGAGAAGGGATAAACAAGGTCTTATGCTTCTTCCTATGGTCAGGGAGGCTTGACTTCTTGAACTCCACATGCGTGTTTGCAGGTTGAGGTAGAGGAGCCTCCTCTTCATCGGAACTCGTTTGCTCCTTCCCTTTGGGCTCATAGTCCTCTTCCTCATCAGTGGTCCAGCCATATGGTTCCAAGTCCCCATTAATCCTAGAGTTAGCACGATCATCAGCCACATAGATCTCTTCTTCTGAATCTTGAGAAGACATCTTGACCTAAATCTGCGGCAGACAACAAGCTCGAAACGAAAACAGAGGAAAATTGCGCGATACGGAGATCAAAACCTTCGGGCGACTATATATTGATTTTTCCTGGGCCAGAAGGAGTCCACCGCAAGAAAACGGAGTCCGGGAGGCACACGAGGTGCCCACAAGCTTGCCCACCGCCACCAGGCGGTGGTGGCGGAGTGGGCCCTTGTGGCTGCCTCGTTTGCTCTCCGGACTGCTTTTTATTTTTGTAATTTTCCAAAAATTCCAAAACTGAGGAAATTTCCTATTGGAAAAGTATCAGAGTCCAATTTCTTGCCGAAACAGATAAATCTTCGTTTTCAAGGTCTGAAACAGGCTGATAAACATCCCTTATGTACTCCTCTAGAGTTATGACATTGATGATATTGGTCTCAACATTTATGGGAGTACCAGAGATGTAATGCTTGATTCTTTGACCATTTACCACTCTAGGAAAATTTCCTTCCGTGTTATTGATTTTGATGGCACTGGAACGATATACTTCCTCGACAACATAGGGACCTTCCCATTTAGAGAGAAGCTTGCGTGCAAAGAATCTCAAACGAGAATTGTATAGCAAGACATAATCACCTACATTGAACTCTCGTTTCTGTATTCGTTTGTCGTGCCATCTCTTAACCTTTTCCTTGAACAACCTGGCATTCTCATATGCCTGGGCTCTCCATTCATCTAACGAGCTGATATCAAACAACCGCTTCTCACCAGCAAGTTTGAAATCAAAGTTGAGCTCTTTGATTGCCCAATAAGCTTTGTGTTCCAGCTCAAGAGGTAAATGACAGGCCTTACCGTAAACCATTTTATACGGTGACATGCCCATGGGATTCTTATAAGCAGTCCTACAAGCCCATAATGCATCGTCAAGTTTGCTAGACCAGTTCTTTCGAGATCTATTTACGGTCTTTTGTAGGATCAACTTGATCTCCCTATTACTCAACTCACCTTGACCACTAGACTGAGGATGATAAGGAGATGCAACTCTATGGTTGACATCATACTTAGCTAGCATCTTGCGGAAAACACCATGAATGAAGTGCGAACCGCCATCAGTCATCAAGTATCTAGGGATTCCAAATCATGGGAATATGACTTCTCTAAGCATCTTAATAGAGGTGTGGTGATCAGCATTTTTTAGTGGGGATAGCTTCTACCCACTTAGTGACGTAATCCACAGCATCTAAGATCTGAGTGTACCCATTGGAACTCGGGAAGGGTTCCATATAATCAAAGCCCCAGACATCAAATGGTTCAATGACAAGTGAATAGTTCATAGGCATCTCTTGACGCTTACTGATGTTCCCTATCCTTTGGCATTCGTCACAAGACAAGACAAACTTACGGGCATCCTTGAAGAGAGTGGGCTAATAGAAACCTGATTGCAATACCTTATGGGCAGTTCTATCTCCAGCATGGTGTCCTCCGTAGGCTTCGGAATGACAGTTCTGCAGGATCTGTCCCTGTTCATGTTCAGGCACACAACGTCTAATAACACCATCTACTCCTTCCTTATAAAGGTGAGGATCATCCCAAAAGTAGTGTCTCAAATCAAAGAAGAATTTCTTCTTTTGTTGATAGGTGAAACTGGGTGGTATGTATTTGGCTACGATATAGTTTGCATAATCGGCATACCACGATGCACTATGTGAAGTGCGGATGACATTTAATTGCTCATCAGGAAAGCTGTCATCAATAGGTAGTGGGTCATCAAGGACATTCTCTAGCCTAGACAAGTTATCTGCTACAGGGTTATCAGCACCCTTTCGGTCAATGACGTGCAAATCAAATTCCTGTAGCAGGAGAACCCATCTGATCAGCCTAGGCTTAGCGTCCTTCTTCTGCATGAGGTACTTAATAGCAGCATGATCAGAGTGAATAGTGACTTTGGAGTCAACTATGTAAGATCTGAACTTTTCACATGCAAACACGACTGCTAGAAATTCCTTCTCCGTAGTGGCATAGTTTCTTTGAGCACTGTCTAGAGTTTTACTAGCGTAGTGAATGACATTCAACTTCTTTTAAACTCTTTGTCTGAGAACAGCACCAACAACATAATCACTAGCATCACACATGATTTCAAAGGGCAAGTTCCAGTCAGGTGGTTGAACAATAGGTGCAGTTATCAAAGCCTTCTTAAGTATTTCGAAGGCTTCCTCACAATCCTCATCAAAAACAAAAGGAACATCCTTCTGCAAGAGGTTGGTAAGAGGCCTAGAAATCTTAGAGAAGTCTTTAATGAACCTTCTATAGAAACCAACATGACTAGGATACTTCGTATACCTCTGATATCTGTGGGGCAAGGCATTTTCTCAATTGCATTAACCTTAGCCTTATCAACTTCAATGCTTCTTTTAGAGATTTTGTGTCCTAAGACGATACCTTCATTAACCATAAATTGGCACTTCTCCCAATTCAAGACGAGGTTGGTTTCTTCGCATCTCTGTAAGACTCGATCAAGGTTGCTGAGGAAATCATCAAAAGAAGACCCGCAAACGGAGAAGTCATCCATGAAAACCTCGACAATCTTTTCACAAAAGTTAGAGAATATAGCCATCATACATCTTTTGGAAGGTGGCAGGTGCATTACATAAGCCAAAAGGCATACATCTATAGGCAAAGGTACCAAAAGGGCAGGTGAAAGTAGTTTTCTCTTGATCAGATTGTGCAACAGGTATCTGCGAGAAACCTGAATAACCGTCTAGGAAGCAGAAGTGTGTGTGCTTTGATAGCCTTTCTAGCATTTGGTCGATGAACGACAAAGGATAATGATCTTTCCTGGTTGCCTTGTTCAGTTTTCGGAAGTCTATCACCATTCTATAGCTGGTAATAATCCTTTGTGGGATTAGTTCATCCTTATCATTAGGAACGACGGTGATACCTCCCTTCTTAGGTACGCAATGTACTGGACTTACCCAATCACTATGAGCAACAGGATAAATGATTCCTGCTTCCAGAAGCTTTAATATTTCTTTTCTAACAACCTCTTTCATCTTAGGATTTAATCTCCTTTGATGATCAGCAACTGGTTTAAAGTCAGGATCGGTTTTAATCTTGTGCTGACATAGAGTAGGAGTAATACCCTTAAGATCATCAAGAGTGTATCCAATAGCAGCGTGGTGCTTCCTCAGAGTTTTTAGTAACTTCTTCTCTTCGCGCTCTGAGAGGAGAGCACTAATAATGACAAGATATATCTCCTTCTCATCAAGATAGGCACACTTAAGAGTATCAGGCAACTGTTTAAGCTCGAACATAGGATCACCCTTTGGTGGGGAGGATCCCCCAGCAGTTCAACAGGCAGATTATTCTTGAGAATAGGATGTTGTTCTAAGACAATTCTATCTATCTCATCTCTCTCCTCCATATGCATATCATTTTCATGCTCAAGCAGATATTGCTCTAAAGGATCCGTAGGAGGTACGGAAATAGAGGCAAGAGCAATGATTTCATCTCTACCAGACGACTCTCTTTCGTGGGTTTGTCTTCCAAACTTGGAGAAGTTAAATTCATGAGACACACCCTCGAAACTTACTGTAACGGTCTGCTTAATGCAATCAATGTGAACATTGATAGTGTTGAGAAAGGGTCTACCAAATATGATGGGACAAAAGCTATCTTGTGCAGTACCAAGGACGAGGAAATCAGTAGGATACTTCGTCTTACCACACAGGACTTCTACGTGTCTCACAATTCCCAGAGGGCAGATAGTGTCTCTATTAGCTAGCGTAATAGTGACATCAATGGGTTCTAACTCAGCAGGTGCAATATCATCTTTGATCTCATCATATAGAGAACAGGGTATTGCACTAACACTAGCTCCCAAATCACATAAACCATGGTAACAGTGATCTCCTATCTTAACAGAAACAACAGGCAGGACAACTACAGGTCCGTGTTTGTCTTTCGCATGAGGTTTAGCAATTCTATCGGAGTCCTCACGGAATTTGATAACATGCCCATCTATGTCTTCGGCTAAGAGATCTTTGATAATAGCAACACTAGGTTCAACTCTAATCTCCTCAGGGGGTGCAAGTGGTCTAATGTAACCCCTACGTATTAGAGTTGGAGCTTTAGAATAATCCTTTATCCTAGCAGGGTATGGTGGTTTCTCACTGTAAGCACAGGGAACAACAGGATCACTAAAAGCTATGATTTTCTCCTCAACTAGATTGGTTTTGGCTATGTTGCTTTCTACAGGAGGATGATATTTAAACCACTTCTCATTGGGAAGATCAACATGAGCAGCAAAGGATTCACATAGAGAAGCTACTATCTCAGAGTCAAGTCCATACTTAGTGCTAAAATCTCAAGAAGTGTTTGTCTCAATAAAAGATTTAACGCAATCAAACTGGAAATTCATACCTCACTCCTTACCTTCCTCCAGCTCCCAATCTTCAGAGTTGCGTTTGATTCTCTCCAATAAATTCCAGTTGTGATCAATATCCTTCTTCATAAAAGAACCGGCACAAGAAGTGTCAAGCATGGTACGATCTTCATGAGAAAGCCGAGCATAAAAGTTTTGAGTGATGATTTCTCTCGAGAGCTCATGACTGGGGCATGAATATAGCATTGATTTAAGCCTCCCCCAAGCTTGAGCTATGCTTTCCCTGTCATGAGGCCAAAAGTTATAAATAAAGTTCCGATCACGATGTACTAAATGCATAGAATAGATCTTTTGATGAAATTCCTATTTCAACCGATTGTACCCCCATGATCCAGCATCATCACATAGCCTATACCATGTCAACGCCTTATCCTTCAAAGATAAAGGAAAGACTTTCTTCTTTACCTCATCCTCGGGCAAACCTGCAAGCTTAAATAAACCACAAACTTCATCTACATAGATTAGATGAAAGTGTGGATGTGAAGATCCATCTCGTGTAAAAGGATTAGCCAGTAGTTTCTCAAGCATACCCAAAGGAATTTCATAAAATATATTTTCAGTAGGTACCTCAGGTTGAGGAGAAACTCCTCGTGCTTCCATTCATGGTGAAGATACCCCGAAAAAACTCCTCAAAGGAAGAGTTTCCATAGTGACAAGTGACAATAAATTTCAGCACAGTATATAAATGTTCCCTTACCAATTTCCACTTACCAAAGGCGCTTCACTCCCCGACAACGGTGCCAGAAAAGTGTCTTGATGACCCACAAGTATAGGGGATCAATTGTAGTACTTTCAATAAGTAAGAGTGTCGAACCCAACGAGGAGCAGAAGGCTCTGATAAACGGATTTCAGCAAGGTAATAACTACAAGCACTCAAAGTAGCGGTCACAAGTGATTGTGTAGCGAGGTGAAACGTAGCAAGCAAAGAGTAACAAGTAACAAGTAGTAGCAACCATGCAGCAAGTGGCGCCATCTCCTTTGCAGCAAGGGACAAGCCTGAACAAAGTCTTATAGGAGGAAAAACGCTCCCGAGGACACACGGGAATTTCTGTCATGCTAGTTTCATCATGTTCATATGATTCGCGTTCGTTACTTTGATAGTTTGATATGTGGGTGGACCGGCGCTTGGGTACTGCCCTTACTTGGACAAGCATCCCACTTATGATTAACCTCTCTCGCAAGCATCCGCAACTACAAAAAAGAATTAAGACAAAGTCTAACCATAGCATTAAACTAGTGGATCCAAATCAACCCCTCACGAAGAAACGCATAGACTGGGGTTTAAGCTTCTGTCACTCCAGCAACCCATCATCTACTTACTACTTCCCAATGCCTTCCTCTAGGCCCAAATATGGTGAAGTGTTATGTAGTCGACGTTCACATGACACCACTAGAGGAAAAACAACATACAACATATCAAAATACCGAACGAATATCAAATTCACATGACTATTATCAGCATGACTTATCCCATGTCCTCAGGAACAAAAGTAACTACTCACAAGACATAATCATAATCATGACTAGAGGTGTCATGAATAGCATCAAGGATCTGAACATAAACTCTTCCACCAAGTAATCCAACTAACATCAACTACGAAGAGTAATCAACACTACTAGCAACCTTACAAGTACCAATCGGAGTCGTGAGACGAAGATGGATTACAAGAGATGAACTAGGGATTGGAGAGGAGATGGTGCTGATGAAGATGTTGATGAAGATGCCTCCCCTCCGACGAGAGGAGTGTTGGTGATGACGATGGCGATGATTTCCCCTCCGGGAGGGAAGTTTCCCCGGTAGGATCGTCCTGCCGGAGCTCTAGATTGGATCTGCTCAAGTTCCGCCTCGTGGCGGCGGCGAAACCACGAAAAAGCTCCCGATTGATTTTTTCCAGACCAGGATGTTGGAAATATGCCCTAGAGGCAATAATAAATTAGTTACTATTATATTTCTTAGTTCAAGATAATCGTTTATTATCCATGCTATAATTGTATTGATTGGAAACACAATACTTGTGTGGATACATAGACAAAACACTGTCGCTAGTAAGCCTCTAGTTGACTAGCTCGTTGATCAAAGATGGTCAAGGTTTCCTGGCCATAGGCAAGTGTTGTCACTTGATAACAGGATCACATCATTAGGAGAATCATGTGATGGACTAGACCCAAACTAATAGACGTAGCATGTTGATCGTGTCATTTTGTTGCTACTGTTTTCTGCGTGTCAAGTATTTGTTCCTACGACCATGAGATCATATAACTCACAGACACCGGAGGAATACTTTGTGTGTATCAAACGTCGCAACGTAACTGGGTGACTATAAAGATGCTCTACAGGTATCTCCAAAGATGTTCGTTGAGTTAGTATGGATCGAGACTGGGATTTGTCACTCCGTGTAACGGAGAGGTATCTCGGGGCCCACTCGGTAATACAACATCACACACAAGCCTTGCAAGAAATGTGACTTAGTGTAAGTTACGGGATCTTGTATTACGGAATGAGTAAAGAGACTTGCCGGTAAACGAGATTGAAATAGGTATGCGGATACTGACGATCGAATCTCGGGCAAGTAACATACCGAAGGACAAAGGGAATGACATACAGGATTATATGAATCCTTGGCACTTAGGTTCAAACGATAAGATCTTCGTAGAATATGTAGGATTCAATATGGGCATCCAGGTCCCGCTATTGGATATTGACCGAGGAGTCTCTCGGTTCATGCCTACATAGTTCTCGAACCCGCAGGGTCTGCACACTTAAGGTTCGACGTTGTTTTATGCGTATTTGAGTTATATGGTTGGTTACTGAATGTTGTTCGGAGTCCCGGATGAGATCACGGACATCACGAGGGTTTCTGGAATGGTCCAGAAATGAAAATTGATATATAGGATGACCTCATTTGATTACCGGAAGGTTTTCGGAGTTACCGGGAATGTACCGGGAATGACGAATGGGTTCTGGGAGTTCACCGGGGGGGGGGGGGGCAACCCACCCCGGGGAAGCCATAGGCCTTGAGGGTGGCACACCAGCCCTTAGTGGGCTGGTGGGACAGCCCAAAAGGGCCCTATGCGCCAAGAAGAGAAAATCAAGAGAAAAAAAAAGAGGAGGTGGGAAGGAAGGGAAGGACTCCCTCCCACCAAACCAAGTCCAACTCGGTTTGGGGGGGGGGAGTCTTCCCCACTTGGCTCGGCCGACCCCCTTGGGGCTCCTTGAGCCCCAAGGCAAGGTCCCCTCCCTCCCACCTATATATACGGAGGTTTTAGGGCTGATTTGAGACGACTTTTCCACGGCAGCCCGACCACATACCTCCACGGTTTTTCCTCTAGATCGCGTTTCTGCGGAGCTCGGGCGGAGCCCTGCTGAGACAAGGTCGTCACCAACCTCCGAAGCGCCGTCACGCTGCCGGAGAACTCTTCTACCTCTCCGTCTCTCTTGCTGGATCAAGAAGGCCGAGATCATCGTCGAGCTGTACGTGTGCTGAACGCGGAGGTGCCGTCCGTTCGGTACTAGATCGTGGGACTGATCGCGGGATTGTTCGCGGGGCGGATCGAGGGATGTGAGGAAGTTCCACTACATCAACCGCGTTCACTAACGCTTCTGCTGTACGATCTAGAAGGGTACGTAGATCACTCATCCCCTCTTGTAGATGGACATCACCATGATAGGTCTTCGTGCGCGTAGGAAATTTTTTGTTTCCCATGCGATGTTCCCCAACACAGGACGCTTCATATAGCAAAAGAGGGGCTAATGGGCCTTTAGGCAGCCCACAAGCTTGCCCACCGCCACTAGGGGGGGTGGTGGAGTGGGGGTTGTGGGGCCCTGGTGGCCCCCCTCCGGTAGTTCTTTCGCCCAGTATTTTTAATACATTCCAGAAAAAATCCACGTATATTTTCAGGGCATTTGGAGATGTGCAGAATAGTGGACTAGGATTTTCTCCTCTTCCAGTCCAGAATTCCAGCTGCCTGAATTCTCCCTCTTCAAATAATCCTTGCAAAATAAGAGAGAAAAGGCATAAATATGGTACCACAAGTAATATAATATCCCAAAAAGCAATAAATATCAACATGAAAACATGATGCAAAATGGACGTATCACGGGCGCATCGAGAAAAGCCTCATGGCGGATGATTTGGAAGCTACATCCTTCTTCTTGGGCATGCGGGGGTGGTTCATGAGGTGGGTTACCTGGGCGTGCGCCGCGTCGGGGCTCAGCTAGGTAGCCGCGTACGGGAGGAGGTGGCGGTACTCCTTGAGCCTCCTCTCCATCGTGGGACGGAGGGGGGGGGGGGGAGCGAGCGAGAGGGCGCCTAGGCCTCTCCGGCGGCGATGATGTGGCCCAACCATGCATCGTAGCTGGCATCTGCAGGGCGGTAGCGAAGCATCTTGCATGGCATGAGCAATGCCGCTTGCACATTTACCCATTCAAGAAGGGCATGGGAGGAGGAATCTGTGGCGGTGCAGCCCTCCCGCTGCATGGAGGGGTGCGCGGAGGAAGCATGTTGCTCGCGAACGGCGGGGTTAGTGTCTGCGGGATCGGCCCTGGCAGAGTGACGGCTAGCGCCAGGGCCTGCAGGCATGGTCATGATGACTCGGGCTGCCATGCGCTCAGCACGCACACGACGAGCATCGGCAATGGGGTCGGTGAAGCAGGAGGTGAAATTGGAGCTTAAGAACCGTTGCGCACCCCTACCTGGTGCACCAAATGTTTGAATCGGGGCTCCGCACACCTAGAAAGGTTCGAACACTGGGATGCGCTTGCTCTCCTACCCTGTTACGGCTCTCAACCTTAGAGCGACTCTCTGGTAGCTTAAGCTAAGGAAGAAACACAAGAACACTCACACATTTTACCTAGTTGAGGCCACCTTGCGGTGTAAAACCCTATTCTTGCTTGTCTCGATTGCTTGAGGTGGCAGACGAGTACAAAGGGGGGTTCTTGCCCTAATGGAATTGGTGGATTCCTTGATATGGAGGCCGGGCATCCCTTTTATACAAGCCTTGGTCCTCTTCCCCATAAAAACTCACACTTGGAGGAAGGGTTGCCACAACGGCCATTTTGAAAGGAGACAAGACTGTAACATGCCCTAACAAAGGTGGCCTTCGCGTGCTAAAGCTCTTCACCATGACGTGCTGATGGGCTCGGGGTTAACTTTTGTCATGTCTTGTCCGCAACCTTGGACCTCTTGTATCGATTACAAGACCTTTGGGGTTGCTTTGGGAACTCGCGGGCTGCCTCGGCTCCCTTAACACCAAAGGGGAAGGCCTTTCCGTCCTTGCTTGCTAGCACTGACCCTGCCGCCGTCTGGCGTGGCTCACGTCACCCACGTGAGGATGCACGGTCTTGCAACCCTGCCCGGCTGTCCTTGTTTAGTCCGCCCTGCGAGGGCGACGCCACAAGGCGGCTTCTCGACGCATACCTTAGGGGGAAATGGCCTCGAGGGGAACTCCGCTGGTTCCTGGCAACCTTCTATGATCTGCCCCTCGCGAGGTGTGGGCCTCCAGAGGGTCGGATTCATGGGCCTTGGCGGGGAGCGCTCCTGGGCCCATAAAGCGCGTGCGCCCTCGGCCGCAGGCAGGCGGGCCTGGGTACCCCCAGTCCGAGATCCCCGACATACATGATATGACATAAATAACCTCAATGATATGACCGTTATGTGGATAAGGTTTTGGGGACAGCTCGCGCAAAGCACATCAACGGTCAGAATTTCGAACTGTGAAAATCCTTAGTTCTATCATGTTCCTCACTTGTAGGTAATTCGCACTAGCGAGATCCTAACTCCTCGGCCAAATCAATTTCCTAAGAGACTAGAAGAACTTTGTCTCTTCTAGTAAAGAAATTGACTGAACTGCAAGAGATTTCCGAAGGCTTCACTCGAAGGATAGGTTATGTGTAGGCTTTGAGATGAGCATCACTTGGAATTTTTTTATTTAGTATTACCTTCACCCACTTTAATAGTACGGTGTTCCTATGACTCAAATTACAGGAAATGAAACTAAGAAATCAAAGTCTCCATGCTTCATAGTCCTCGCAACAATATCTTCAAGGACACACCAATTTCATCACTTTCAAAGTGTCTAGGAAAATAAATAAGTCTTCAGTTGAAGACATTCATTTTTAGGGGTCGACATTGTTCGAATATATCAAACTCCTCACCAACTTATAGAGCCTCTGTACACTCACAAACATATTAGTCCCTTGACCTATAAGTCTTCAATACACCAAAATCACTAAGGGGCAGTAGATGCACTTACAAAAGGCAAAATATTTAATTGGTAAAGTAGTCTAATCACCCCCTCCTAGACATACTTTGGATCCTACAAGTGGAATCAGAGATTTGGTCTCCATTGCATTGGTTTCACAACCTAGGAGAGTATGGCATCTAGTTAGGGAAACTCCCATCGTAGAGGTCCATATTTTGATGGTACAAACTTTTCTAGTTTGTAGCATGAGATGAAAATGCATATTCTTGGTCATAACCCCGTCGTTTGGGTTGTTGTTCGTGTTGGATTGCAAGGTGAATTCTTTGGTGATCGAAGGGAACCAGATCGTGAAGCGACTGCGGAAGAATTGAAGATGCTGCAGTACAACGCTCAAGCATGCGACACCCTGTTCAACTGCCTATGCCCCGAAGAGTTCAACAAGATTAGCTATCATGGGAATACAAAGTTAATTTGGGATACTTTGGTTGATATGCCTAGAAGGTACCGATTCGATAGGGAATCTAAGTTGGATGTGCTACAAAGTCAACTTGATAAGTTCAAGATGAAGGATGTTGAAGGAGTCGCTGAAATGTACTCTAGGCTTGCTATCATCACAAATGAGATTATCATCTTAGGCAGCGAAGAGATGACCGTCAAATTCATCATCAAGAATATTCTTAGGGACTTGGGTAGAAAGTACGACACCTTGTGCACATTCATCCAAATGATGCCCAACTACAAAGGTCTCAAGACTAGGAAGTCATTGGAAGGATTGTTGCTCATGAAGTGTCACTCAAAGACAAAGAAGAGCTTCATAACAAGTCAAGCGGTGCATACAAAGCTTCAAGTGACACTCCCGCAACCTCAGATGATAACATTGTTACCAATGAAGAGATAAGCCTCATGGTCAATAAATTCAACAAGTTCTAGAAGATTAGAAGCAAAGAGGGAAGCTCCAACTCAAGATATGAAGAGAAGCATTCAGCTAGTCATGACCGAAATTGTTACAATTGTGGAAGGCCTAGACACTACTCAAATGAGTGCACCCCCTCACAAAATAAGAGAAGAGTAACCTCGTAGTAGAAGCTCAATAAACGAGTCACCTCAAAGAGAGAGAAGAAGTAGAGAAGATCGTTATGAACGAAGACCCTCCCAAAGAAGCAAGGACACAGAGAACAAGGACAAGTACACCAAGAGCCACTCAAGAAGAAGACATCAACTCATGTTGGTGAACGGTATCCAGCTTGAAATCCGACAGCCAATCCAATAGAATCTACCACTCCAACTCTGACTATAGTCAGTATGAAGGTGTTGTTGGATTAGCACTATTTTCCTCCAACTCCTATGATTTATTTGATTCACCAAATGAAGGAATTGAAGTTGCTTCATGGATAAAGGCCCCAAGGTATCACACGTTGAATACTTTGAAGTTAATAGTGATGAGGATGACTTACTAGGAGACGGTGATGAAAGTGCGTTGTATCGACTAGAGGGCGGGTGAATAGGCGATTTTTACAATTTCATCACTTAGGAAATTCCTAGTGAGGAAAGTCCTTAGTCGTGAACTGAGTGCAGCGGAAATAGTACAAAGTCAGAAGTGCAAAAACATCCACAACAAAGTACTCAGCGTGATTTCAGAGAATCGGTTTGCACAGGTCACAAGTACAGGATAAGTAGGTGAAGATTAACTGAGATGAAGAATTTGAGGTTGAGGAAATTCAGAGAAAGTCTTCAGTCAAATTCTTCAAGCAGTACAAATGAAAGTCTTCAACATACAATTGAGGAAATGAGAGAGTTGAAGAAATAGTTTCAGTAGCTTGATGAAGATAGTTGTTGATGACCGAGTTCCAACTGCTCTGACAGTTGTACATCTGGTTTGGAGCGGCTTGGTATTGAAACCAAAGGACATACAATCCCAGGAAACACAGTCCCTACCATATTCTTCTTGAGCTAGGGACACACGGTCCTCGCCCAACACTCGTGGTAAGTCTTCAAGGCAGACTTCCAAACCCTCACAAACTCGGTCACCCGTCGATCCACATTTGACTGCTGGATGCTCTAGACCATGACGCCTAGCCGTCTGAAGGATGCACAATCCTCAAAGGTAACAAGCATCGGTTACACACAGGAATAACTTCTTCAGTGATGCTCAATCACTTGGGTTTTGTTTTGGTTTTGGGTGTTTGGGGTATTTCCTCACTAGATGATTTTCACTCAAACACTTTGAGGAATTTGGGTTGCTCTAAATGACTAGTGTCAATTTCTCTTGGAGCAGCCAACCAGCTAGTGGTTGTGGGGGTGGCTATTTATAGCCTGGGAGCATCTCGACATGATTTGACATAAATGCCCTTTAATAATATGGTCGTTAGGTGGATAAGATCTATGACAGGTGGCGCGTGGTGCAGCAACGGCCGGAACTTTCAACTATGAAAGTCCTCATGTCTCTCATATTCCTCACGTCGAGGCTTTGGTAGATGTAGGTTTGGGTTGAGCATCATAACAGAATTCGTTCCATAGTATTACCTCGACCCCCTTTACCAATACGGTGTTCCTATGACTCAAGTGTAAAGAAAATGAAATAGAAAGAGTAAATCTTCAAGCTTCAAAGTCTTCAGAGTGTTTTCTTCACGACACACCGAATTCCTCATCTTCAATATCTTCATCAGGAATATCAATTTCTTTGCAATTTCTTCGCGATCAAAGTCTTCAACGAATGACCAAAGTCTTCACCCGAAGACATACATTTTTAGGGGTTCATTTTCATGGAATAACTCAAACTCCTCACCGACTTATAGAGCGTGTCTACACTCAAAAACATATCAGTATCTTAACCTATAAGTCTTCAAACCACCAAAATCACTAAGAGCCACTAGATGCACTTACAATCTCCCCTTTTTCAGTGGTTGATGACAAATAGGTTATGTTTTCAACGAGGATAATAATATGAAATGTAAGTACTGAGTTTGAGGAATTTGAATCAAGATATAGAGAAACTCCCCCTGAAGATGTGCATGTTTTGAGGAATTTGCTTTGAACAACAGATGCACATTGATGATATATATCATGGAGATCTCCGCCTGTATCTTGCAATTCATGCATTCATTTGACATATACTATGAGGAATTTGAAATGCATGATGAAAAATGATGTTTGACGAATTTCAGCATGCATGCATTAATTAACTTGAGGAATAAGCATGCAAGGAAAAATGTTCAAAAGTGTCAGAGCACCATCGGGCTTAAGTTACAACTCATTACATCAAAAACTTCATAAGAACGAAGAGTTTGTAACTTAATGAAGTTTATAAGCTCATAAATTTATCCCACTTGAAGACTGACTCTCAGATTTCTCCCCCTTTGTCATCAAGTGACGAAAAGGGACGCAAGTCAAGATTAACGCCAATGAAGAATTTCACTTCTGTGTTGAGGTACATGCGTGAGAATTCTTCGAGTCACACTTTCTTGTTGGGCCAGTTGCAGTATCCGTAGGTTCTTCATATGAATAAGCAGTGCGGAAAAAAATGAGCTGTCCACCAAGTCACGAACTGGAATAGTCTTGAATTTCTTCTTAGGTGGCCATGACCAATCAAAATCGCGAGTGAATTCCAATTATTCAAGTTCCTGTGGAGTCTTCAGGTGTGACAATATGGCCCTAGTGCGATCAAATACCTCATGAAGATAATAGTTATTTTTCTTCACAACATTTTGAGTCTCGTTGAGGGTTTTCACAATAGTTGGGGATATTATCCACTGCATGACCCGCCCTATTGGGTCGGGTCAGGTTCATGGCGACTCAACTCTTATGACCCAAAGATGGGCTTAGACCTGGAATAGAGAAGGCGTTGAGTAATCTCCAAGCGAAGAGTCCGCCGGGCCCAAGAGCCCAGATGGCGACTCAGAGCCCAAGAAGAGAAATATCTGCCGTGGTGATTCCTTGCTTGAGAGACACGATGACTTAGAGATACAGCGGGTCACGACTTGTGATATGGTTTGGACTCTTGTAAACCTCGGGCCTCGACCTGTATGTAAAGGTGAGCCTCCAGGGTTGATAGACTTAAGTTACAATCCATCGAGAGCTAAGTCACGCGAGTTACGCACCCTTGTAATCGATTCTACCATCAATATACACAAAGCATGACGTAGGCTTTTACCTCCATTGGAGGGGCCGAACATGGGTAAACCCGAGTCTCGCTTCTGCTTAAACCCTTTGAGTCCCCAACAAGGTGCGATGGCTCCATCTGTAAGTATTTTCACGAGGACATCTTCCGTGACAAAACCACGACAGTTGGCGCCCACCGTGGGGCTACCCGACGGAGTTGAGTTCTCAAAGGGAGGCCTTCCGGAGTTTGGGAGCTACGCAGTCGGTCTCATGACTAAGAGCCTCCACGGGAAGTATTACATCGACAACTCTCAGTGGGGGCCTGACGTCGATTCATTCGAATCTGGTTACTGGGTCCCCTTCGGCAAGATCCACGTCTTCATTGGCAAGTTTGGGATTCCCGCACCTGAGCCGGACATCTGCACCGACATCGTTGAGCCGGCTTGGTTCGCCCAACCCGCCAAACGTCAAGTCAGTCCGTGCCACCTTTTCGTTGGTTTTACGCAAGGGGTCAACCTACCAGATGAGCCGGTGATTGAAGAGAACACCCCTGTCAACTCGGACGATGAGTCATCCATGGGAGATACAGATTCAATCTACCCCCTCCATGAAGGGCGGCTTGGGGGTTTGCCCGAGGCGGCGATTTCCGAGGATTTCCAATAACCTCATCGTCAGGTCACCATGTGCATGGCAGGAGCAGCAGCGACTGAGCTGACCACGGCGGATAACAACGGAGCCAGCGGGTCAGGGAAGACTCCGGCTCAAGCCATGGTGGATCTAGTGGCAGAGATGTCTAAACTCACGGCGGTCGTCGTGACCACGGAAAACCAAGAAGAGGTTAACGCCGAATTGGCAAAGCTGAGGGAGGAGATGACCAAGATCCAGTGCGAGATCGAAGTCGAGGCCACTCGGATGGAGATCAAACACACCTAGATCGCTATGGAGACAGAAAGACTAAGGGTTCAGGGATGGCGGCTTGAACGCCAACAACGCACTTTAGATGTGGTTCACCAGAGGAGGCATCATAATCGTCTACCGGCCGATCTAAACCCTACCCGACTCTTCGACAGCCCACATACTCCTGGGATGGAACCTAACCCGCCATGGCGAGTCACTCAGCAGGTTGACCCAGCTCAGTCGCCGCCCAATCCACACTCGCCTCGGCCGGAGCCGGCACAACTGCCATGCTTCCAGACGCCACAGGGTCACTTTTCTAACCCCGTCAAGAATGTGTTGGCCGCGACCCGCAACTTAGAGTCTGTTCCCATCCACGAAAACTCTATAGCTGAGGTGGAAGCATGGAACGCCATTGAGATGACGGCGGTGGTCCAACAGGCGTAGTACTCGTATAGTCGTGATCGACTACACTCTACGCCTCACGCAAGTCATACCAGGAGTCACTGTAACAACTCTCCCACGGTGTCCAGCGGTGAGAAGCATTGACATCCGCAGACCAACCCGACCGGATTGCCAGGCGCACATGCCCAAGACATTGTGGATGCAGCACAAGCCGCCCGCCTGGCGGAGGCGGCAACAGTGGCGGGTCAAGGCTATCAGGCTTACGTGCCGCCTTCCCCGGCGAACGACGAGTCAGGAGGCAGGAACATAGGGATTCCCTGTTTATCACCCGCCCTCCGCAATGAGCGTATGCCCAAGGACTTCAAGGGTCCGTGCAAGGTTCCCAACTACACACCTGACCTTGAGCTGGGAGCGTGGGTAGAGAGTTACGAGCTTGCGATGGACATGCTCGATGTTAGCGATGCGGTGTGTGCCAACTACTTTACAATGATGCTCGAAGGGACGGTGCACACTTGGCTAGAGAATTTGCCGCCCAACTCCATCAACATCTGGGCCGAGTTGAAGGAACGTTTTGTCAAGAACTTCAGAGGAACTTGCAAGCGTACAATGACTATTGTCGACTTGTAGAGATAATCCATTCATCAGATGAGTCGGCCCATCATTGGACACGACGGATTGCAGAGATAATCCATTCATCAGATGGCATCACGGCGGCTCAGGCCGTGCTGATTTTGGAGAAACTTGGGGGACTCAAGCGGAAAGTGCAGGATATGAGCGAGTTGATGGACACCGTGACTAGATATGCCGAGTCGGATGGCACCAAATATCCCGGAGAGGACGATGACAAAGTCAGCGGCGCCAGGAAGGGAGAGTCATCCAAAGGCCATTCTCAGGCCCAGGGACGTAACAACAATAACCCTGGGAGCCAAGGGGAGAAAAGGCAGCAGGAAGGTGTCACTGATTTTGTCACCAATACTAACATCGGCACCGGGAATCAGCGTCAGAAGAAAAGTGGCCATCTGGGCTTCAGTGGAAAAAGACCAAGTAACTATCAGGAGATACTCAAGGGCCACTGTCCACATCACAGTACAACGGAAGGTCCAGTCACTCATTCTTGGGAAAACTATTTTGTGATGCAGGAGTTTCGTGCCGACGCACTCAAGAACAACCAAGGAGGGAGTAGTGGTGGACACATGAATCTATTTGGTTCGGGCGGCTCACACGAGAATCCATTTGGCGGCTTTCCCAACCCTGATCCATAGGGCGGGTCACACTCCAACACTCGGCAGTAGCCGGTCCAGGTAACCAGCAATATAATGCTCAGGGCAGCTTTCAGCAGCAGGTTAACCCGGGTGGCTCTCAGCAGCAGAACGACAGCATCGGCTTCCAAAATAACCCCAAGCAGTTGAATAGCGGGCAGTATCATGTGTTTACCACTAATGCTTGAAAGAGGGACAAGAAGGTTAAGCACAGGGCCCTCAGCATAGGTGAGCCAACGCTTCCCAGGTATCTCAACTGGTCTGAGCAGCATGTTACCTGGAGTAGGGAGGACCTCCCGCCCCGGGCTGATAACCCTAGTGACTTGGCATTGCTTGTAAAACCACAGATCGGGGGCTATACCCTCTCCAAAGTCGTCATGGACGGTGGCAGTAGTATCAACATCTTATACTATGACACTTTTTGGAGAATGAATTTCTCCGAAGGCGACTTGATGCCTTCCTCCACGTTCTTCCATGACATCATCCCGGGTAAGTTGTCATATCCTGTTGGGTGGATTAAACTCAATGTGGCTTTTGGCACCGAGTCTAACTACAAGGGCGAGCCTCTCACGTTCAATGTGGTCAAGATCAAGAGCCCTTATCATGCGCTTTTTGGTCGGCTGGCTTACGCCCGCTTCATGGCCCGACCGTGTTATGTCTACCTTAAGCTCAAGATGCCAGGCCCTAGAGGAACCATCATGATAAGTGGAGATCGTAAGATAGCTTAGGAGTGTGAAGAAGGAGATGCTGCTTATGCTGAGTCGGCTTGTGCTGCTGAGGAACTCAAATTTCATCAGGCCACTTTTGACCCGGCAGATATGACTCCACTCAAGAAGCCCACAATCGATTCAGAGCCGACCCTCAAGTTCAAACCGATCGATGACACCAAGCAGGTTGATTTCATGCCCGGCGACTCTCCTAAGCAATTCACTATTGGCACGGGTCTGGATCCCAAATAGGAAATCGCGTTTATCGAATTCATCCGTGAGAATCGGGACAATTTTTCATGGAAACCTTCTGACATGCGAGGTGTACCGAGAGAGTTCGCTGAGCACCACCTTAATGTAGATCCCAAGATGAAGTCGGTTCGACAGTATCTCCGTCGTTTCAACGAGGAGAGGCATAAAGCAATCGGGGAAGAGGTAGCCCGACTCTTGGTTGCTGGGTTCATTGTGGAAGTTTTTCATCCAGAGTGGCTGGACAATCCAGTCCTGGTCCTCAAGAGGAATGGGACTTTCGGCATGTGCATTGACTACACCGACCTTAACAGGCCTGCCCAAAGGACCCTTTTTCTCTCCCTCGTATAGGTCAAATCATTGACTCTACGAGAGGTTGCGAGCGGGTGTGTTTTTGGATGCATACTCAGGTTATCACCAGATCAAGATGGCTCTGGAGGATCAAGAGAAGACGACCTTCGTAACCCCTTTTGATGCTTTCTGCTATTACTCCATGCCATTTGGGCTTAAGAGTACAGGGCGACTTATCAGCGCTGTACCCAGAATTGTGTGCACAAACAGATCGAGCGCAACGTTCACGCTTATGTTGATGACATAGTGGTGAAACCCCAGAAGAAGGAGTCACTTCTGGAGGATCTTAAGGAGACGTTTGACAATTTGTGTGTGTATCAGATGAAGCTTAACCCGAACAAATGTGTTTTTGGTGTCCCTGCAGGGAAGTTATTGGGTTTCTTGGTGTCAGAATGAGGCATTGAGGCTAACACGGACTAGATTAAGGGATTACTTCCCTTAGCAAGCCGGCTAATATCAACCAGGTCCAATGTATGACGGGTCATATCGCAGCTCTGAGTCGCTTCATAAGACGCCTCGGTGAGAAGGCCATACCTCTTTATTAAGTGCTAAAGAAAACAGACCACTTTGTGTGGACAGACGCGACCAACGAAACTTTTGAGGCCCTGAAGAAGCAATTGGCCGAGCCGCCCATTTTAGCCGCGCCTACTGACAAAGAGCCTATGCTCATGTACAATGCTGCTAACTCTAAAGAAGCAAGTGTAGAAGTGGTTGTCGAATGCAAGGAAGAAGGAAAGGAGTACCCGGTCCAAAGGCATGTGTACTTTGTCATCAAAGTCTTGACCCTCTCCAAACAGCGTTATCCACACTGGCAGAAGTTGGTTTTCGGGATCTTCATGGCAAGCCGGAAGCTGAAGCACTACTTCCAGGAGCATCCAATCACGGTGGTTAGTTCCGCGCCACTTGGCGATATCATACAAAACCGTGAAGCGACTGGGCGGATTGCTAAGTGGGCCATTGAGCTCGGTCCTCACCACATGAAGTATATGCCCCGCATGGCTATCAAGTCTGAGGCCTTAGTGGATTTCATCAATGTCTGGACCGAGTTGCAAATCCCAGAAGACAGACTTGATCACACATATTGGACTATCCACTTTGACGGGTCCAGGCAACTGGAAGGCTCGGGGGCTGGTGTGGTAGTGACTTCCCCACAGGGTGACAAGTTTTGCTATGTCCTACGACTCATGTTTCCATGCACTAACAATGCAGCAGAGTATGAGGCTTTGCTCCATGGGCTTAGGATCGCTAAAGAGATGAACCTTAGCTCGAGTTAGATGCCCGTGTGACTCAGATCTGGTGGCGCAACAAGTTTCTGGAATGTGGGATTCCAGGGATCCGTTGATGGCGGCTTACAGGCGTGCCATATCAGATGTGGCGGGTCACTTTCATGGTTATGAAGTTGACCATATTGACTGCCGACTCAATGATGCAGCTGACGTTCTTTCACGACTCGGGTCACAGCGTAAGCCGGTTCCTCCCAATGTATTTTTGGATATCTTGCATAATCTGTCGGTGAAGTTGCCCTCTAAGGAGGATATAGCGGTCCCTGACCCGGAATCTCTACTTGTGGCGACTCTTCGTGCCACTCCGGATTGGGCGGTCCCTTACATGGCTTATTTAGCATGGGGCGAGTTACCTGCTGATGAGTTGTTGGCTCTCCAAATTATCCGGCGATGCAAGTCCATGGTCATACGTAAGGGCGAGTTGCACAAATGAAGCACTTGTGGAATTTTTCGAAGATGCATCTCGCCCGAAGAGGGACATGCGATCCTTAATGAGATTCATGCTGGCGACTATGGTCATCACTCCGGGTCATGATCTTTGGTATCAAAGGCCTTTATACATGGATTCTATTGGTTGACGACGCACGCAGATGCTGAGGACTTAGTGTGCAGGTGTGATGGGTGTCAGAAATTTGGGCGTCAGATGCATATGTCGGCTTAAGAGTTGCGGATGATCCCAATTACATGGCCTTTTGCAGTCTGGGGGCTCGACATGGTTGGTCCTTTCAATATGTCTTCCAACAAAAAGACTCATCTACTGGTGGCGGTTGACAAGTTTACCAAGTGGGTTGAAGCAGAGCCAGTTAGCAGTTGCGATGCAGAAACGGCCATCAAGTTCCTCAAGAAGTTGATCTTTCTCTTCGGGTATCCTCATAGTATCATCACTGATAATGGTACTAATTTATCCAAAGGCGCCATGCAAGAATTTTGTGATAAGGATCACATCCGGCTTGATGTCTCTGCGGTTGCACATCCCCAATCCAATGGACAGGTGGAAAGAGCAAATCAAGAAATCTTGTGTGGGATCAAACCTCGACTCATGGTTCCTCTGGAACGCACTCCGGGTTGCTGGATTGAAGAGCTTCCTTCAGTAGTTTCGAGCATATGGACTACCCCGAATATGTCCACTGGTTACACGCCCTTTTTCTTGGTCTACGGAGCTGAGGCGGTCTTACCAAGTGACATAAGGCATAACTCACCGCGAGTCACCACTTATGTTGAGGAGGACAACGAGCTGGCACGTCAAGATTCATTGGATGCTTTGGAGGAGGAGCGTGACTTAGCCGCAGCACGGTCAGCGATTTACCAGCAAGACCCGCGACGCTATCATAGTCGCAGAGTCAGAAGCCTGGTCTTTCAGCAAGGCGACTTAGTGCTTCGATTGATTCAAGATCATACTGGTATGCACAAGTTATCACCCCCGTGCGAAGGACCTTTTGTCATCAACAAAAGTCTTCATAATGGTTCTTACTACCTAGTGGACCTTCGTCCAGATAGCCCAATGACAGAGGTAAAAACAACCCGGGCGTGGAACATTGCCCACTTGCGGCCTTATTATACTTAGATCCATGGGCTCCATATCATTGTACATACTTTAGTCCTTGTATTCTTTTATATATATATAGCAATAAAGCCAGCGCCGACGAAATTCGGGGTCTCTGTCGTTTCAGCTTCTTGAAAGCATGAGTCTTTATTGTTTCATAAGCCGTCCAAGCATGGACACTATGAGTATCAAAGAGCATAAGTCGCCATGTTGCACTTATTTCAAAACTGGATACTGTTAAGCCAAAGAGGACCAAAGTTGCCACATTCCACGGTTCAAACATGGGCGCCTTATATAATTTTGAGAATTAAGCCGGCTTACTTGGGGGCTACTAGTTCCCAAGTCGTTTTGCAGTAAGAGCGTAAACGCTTCTGCAATCCTATGTGTGACTTTTCCCTAATCATAGGTCATTTGGGGCTTCTACTCACTGAGTTCAGCCTGAATACCCTCTTGGCTATACTGGTCTATATGTTTGGCAATACAATGGTTATACTGGATTATATGTTTGACGACTCGCCCTATGGTCCTATGTACTCTTGGCGAGTCAATCCAGTTTTGGACCATGAACTTGCCTTGGCTAAAACATGAAGGGTGCTTGCGGGAGCCGGCATATGTAAAATAAACAAACCATGGGTTCACTGAACCTGCTTCACTAAAGCTTGAGTCACACCTAATCAGCCGGTCTAAACAACTAAGGCTGTTGCAAAAGCCTCTCTAGGGTAGCACTAGAGCCTTGCAAGCTCGTCCTACGCTCCCGCGACTCATTGAGCCGGCAAACTTTATGACTACAAAGTATCTTTGGGGTACATTTAGAGTTTTTAAGACTCATGTTACACGCCGCGTCTCATTGAGCCGGCTTAATATTCTTCTCTCACCACATGAATAATCTTTACTTTGATGAAGACATAGAAAAATGCCCAGTAAGGCGGCTCATATTCTCATAGGGGTGAGACTTCAAAGTCAATAAAGGTACGATGCAAAATATTACTGTTTTCATCTCTAACCTATTACATGGCTCAGAAGGCCACAAAATTTTACATGACTCAGAGTTGGATCTTCTGGATCGATCTCCTTGGGCATTCTTCAAGGAACACCGTGTTCAAGACACCTCCGGGTTATCCTGCGTCGAGCCTTCGCCGTCTTGGATCTGTAAGTCGCCCATTGTCCAATTGCAATTGGTTAAGGCGTGGAACTCAGCCTCTTCGGTCAAGATGGTGGACAGGACAACATTAGAGTCAAAAAGGTGCTTACGGCGCTGCGGAGTCAGATATGTGACTTCAAAAGAAGGAGGAGTAACACGTTTGTTGTTCTAGTCATAAGCCGCCTGATACTTGGCTAAGTTAAGACTGGCTGCAAGTTGGGTCGTCGAATGGTGAGATTCCTTCACACAGTGATGATAGTCCTCTTGAGTGAATTCTGACCCATCGTCTTTATATTCTGGAAACCCGCCAGCTATCTCCTCCGGCTTAAGTTCTAGAGCGTAAGCCAAGCATCGGCTAAGGGTGGTAATTATTCCTCTCCGGGCGGCTGATCTTTTCAATTCTTCAATGTGCTTTGGCATTGTGGACAAGCACCTCAACATATACTTGATGGTCTTCACGGGCTCCTTATCACTCATGACGGCTTTAATAATCATCAACCCGCCAACATAAAGTTGCTCTGTTAGAGTGTATATTGCCTTCAGTTTCAACACACAATCATCATGGAGATTGGCTAATCGAGGACCTGCAGCAAGGATACACAATCATAAGTCACGATGTGTTTTAAAATGTTACTTTACAAATAAGGACAACGGCAGATACTTACCAAACACATCATTCACCATTTTGGAGATATGAAGTTTAAGCCCAGTCAGTTCCTAAACGGGACTTTCATTTGTTCTTCGGCTTGTTCGGCCCTTTTCAGCAAGGCGGCTCGCTCAACCTCGGCTTTTTCTTCAAATTCTTTGTGATCCGCCTTCATTTTCTCCATATCTACCAGTTCCAGGCGGAGTTTTTCTTCAAACTTAGCTCAGGCATCTTGTTGCTGTGCTAAGCTTTGCTTGAAGCCGGACATGATTGAGTCGGCCTGGATCAGGGATTCGTACAAAAATCCAGATATTTATGACGAGTTTCATGCAGATTGCAAGAAATATCCTTGACACTTGGGGGCTAATGTATGATTCAATTTTCCATGGCAATACCTGACCCTTGGGGGCTACAGGTTGAAACTTCCTTACAATTTAAACTACAAACCCGGGTCATCTTCAAAGAAGATAAGCCGGCCCTTGGGGGCTACAGGTTGAAGATTTGTTACAATTTAAACTATAGATTCGACTCATCTTCAAAGAAGATAACCCGACCCTTGGGGGCTACAGGTTGAAACTTTATTACAATTTAAACTAAAGACCCGACTCATCTTCAAAGAAGATGACCCGACCCTTTGGGGCTACAGGTTGCAGCTTTCTTATACATTTACACCAAAGACCCGACTCATCTCCAAGAAGATTACTCAACCCTTGGGGGCTACGGGTTAAAGTTGTCTACAAAGCTTTTCACAAAACTGCAACTCATCATTACAAAGATGACTCGCCGTTTGGAGGGCTAATGGGTGTACATGTAAAGAAGGATGGCAGGTATCATACCTCATGTTTTTTCTTCATCATGTTGACGAGGCTTCTTTCCATGTCACGACTCACCGCCGGGCGACTAAGATTGCCAGAATGTAATTCGTCAAAGTCTAGCTACTCAATAATGGGAAGCTTCAACTTGGTCATACCCTTCTCTATAAGGATTGAGGTATATTTGGGCGTATGCTTGGTCAACACTGCGGATGCAGGTTCAGAATAGCATGTTCCAGTAATGAAGACTTGATCTGGGTCAGGTGTCATGTCTTCAGCCGTTTTTTGAGGGCTTGGTGGGTTGAGATTCTCAACAGCTTCCTTTTGTGGGCTCGGTGGCTTATCTTGAATATCGGGGAGATCGTCAAGAGCTTCTGTGTGAGTCTCAGCCGACTCTTCCTGAGCTTCTGGAATTGAAGTACTTATTCCCACTTTCTCAGCCGCCTTGGGGTTAAATGATGACTTGCCAATCTTTCTCTTTTTGGCTTGAGCCCTACAAGGGTGGCAGTTATGTTAAAATTGAAAGACTAGCGTCCAAAGAACATATTGGAAAGAGGACTTACCCCTGGAGGCGGATTAAAGGAGGAAGGGCCGAAGCAGCTGAGTCACCAGATGAATGAGGTGAAACCTGTTAAACAGAAGATTCAAAAGATTGAGTAAGTCATGAGAATCGGCTACATACGAAAGAAGGACATTTAATATAAAACATACCTCGCTCTGTCGCTTGTGACCGGTCGTTTTCTCGGGCAAGCCGGAAAAGAGATCCCCAGAATGGCTTCGAGTGTGACGTTTTGGTGTATAACCCGCCTTCTTCAAAAGGAAATCGGGATCCGAATGAGCATCTGGGTGAGATAGGGGACTTTTTTGCAGACTCGCCTTGCCGGCTTGGTAAAAGAAGAATTTGAGTCGGAAGAAACGGAAATTACCTCGACGTCTTCATCTTGGCTCTCCATGTCATCACCCTATAAACAAAAACAACAACATTTAAGTACGGACTATGTTGGAATAAGAAGAATCACAAAATGATTTACCTCTGAGTGTTCCTCCGCGGCTCGAGACTTGCCCACAACGGATGACTCCACTATGGCGGCTTTGCCCTTGGTTTTCTTATTGGAGCGGTTTTCGTCGACACCTTTGGAACCCGGGTCAGAAGGAAGCTCAAAGTTATCAAAAAGCAACATAGAAGAGTTGAATTATTTCACCTCTGGATCTGGGTTGTAGAGGCAGAACGACTTTAAACCAATCTTGGAGCAAGTCTCAAGTGACTCACCACATAGTTTCTTCACAATATTGTCAATATCTTCCATGTCAAGCATGACGTTGGAGAAGCATTGCATATGGTTTAAGTCGCCGTTGTATTCGCACATTAAGCCGTCCCTGCGGCTCAAATGCATTATCCGTCAGTCCACCCAGCAGCGGGTCAAATCAACGCCGGTAAGGCTATTGACGTTCAAATCCCTAAGCTTCGCAAAGACAGGGGCAATTGAAACCTCTTTCTCATCAGATAGCTTCTCGGGCAGTTTAAAGTCCATAGGCAGACGTTCCTGCCTAAAGCCTGGTAAGGGGTTCTCAGTGGTTGGAGCAGTGTTGCGGCGATAAAACCAAGTCTTCCCCCAACCTTTAGCGTGACTGGGAAGAGCAGCAGCTGGGAACCCGCATTCTCATTGTCTCTAAATGTTGACCCCTCCGAGTTCTAGGCAGGGGCCGTCGACAAACTCAGTTTGGCGGTTGAAGTAGAAGAACTTCGTGAACAGGAGGATGGTAGGCTCCATTTGCAAGTAGGCTTCATAGAATACTTGGAATTGACACAGGTTGCTGATGGAGTTTGGGCCTAAGTCTTGGGGATGGATATTAAAAAAGTTCAGGGCATCTCTGAAGAATTTTGAGCCGGGCGGTGTGAAGCCCCGCTCGATTTTGTCAGTAAAGACCACCATTTCCCCACTGACGGGTTGTGGACATCGCTCTCCTAAGGCGGGTCGTGAGCCGATTGCTTCAGGTGGTGCTAGAGTTCCAACCTTTACAAATTCTTCAAGGACGACGTCGTTGGTCTCTGATGGCACCAATTACTTTTGGAGATGGTGCCCATGGCCGCAAACTCAGGAGACGGGGATATAAATCTGCATAAAGGCGATTGGGGGGTCGTAAGGATCTACAGAGTATTAACTCGCCAACAAGTGGCTGGGGACACACCTAAACAGACGTTGTGACTTGCCACAACCCAAGGGCGGATTACATTTTAAAGTTTTCTGGATTGGAGACAAACACATTTGCAACATGATGCCAGAAATTAAAAATCTACATGTGGTTCTAAAAAGAAAAGTAATTCACGATTTCAGAAACACTGAAGACGCATGAACATTGTATGATTCATGAGGTGATTTTGCAAAGAAGAGTAAAGTGAGCAGTAGATCTGCCGCGAACTACCCACTAATATATCGCGATCCCTTGTTAAAATGCGGGATCGAGGCAATATTTATGGGATTAATAGCGCGATGGATGGAGGTATGAAGAACTCTGGCATCGCCCTAAGAAATAGGGGAGATTCACAAACTAGATCTGCGGAGAAAGGGGACTCACCTAAGAATGCAGACGGCGGCGGAGGCAGTCGCAGTGATCCAAGTCGAAGCTGTGCTCGATTGATCCAGGAGGCGATGAATCTGGATCAAGGAGCTCTGCAATGGCAGAGTGTTCACAATGTGGGCTCGAGGAAGAAGAAGAAGAAGTGGAGCAGCGATGTGGATGAAGGTGAAGGTCCCCCCTTGCGACTATTTAAGGACCCTAGGCTGAAAACTGAAATGACAAGCGCGGGAATCAAGGAGGTGCATTAAAAATCGGAAATTATAATGCCTGGATTTTCGGGATGACAAGATAAGTCAAAGATCCGTTGAAAATGACATCACCGAGATCCCTGATATAATGGGGAAGATGACGTCATCCATTAGTGACTTGGCGATTTAGACGGAGCATGAAGATTGGCGGCTTGTCACACTTTAAAAAAAGGTCAGAAATTACATGTGAGTCACCGTGGTTAAGAATAGAGGTTTATTGGCATGAATGAATTCATGTCAATATGGGGCCTAATGTTGGGGATATTATCTGCGGCATGACCCGCCCTATTGGGCCGGGTCAGGTTCATGGCGACTAAACTCTTGTGACCCAAAGATGGGCTTAGACCCGGAATACAGAAGGCGCTGAGTAATGTCCAAGCGAAGAGTCGGCCGGGCCCAAGAGCCCAGATGGCGACTCAGAGCCCAAGAAGATAAAGACATGCCGTGGTGATTCCTTGCTTGAGAGACACGACGACTTAGAGATACATCGGGTCATGACTTGTGATACAGTTTGGACTCTTATAAACCTAGGGACTCGACCTGTATATAAAGGCGAGCCTTGTAGGGTTGATAGACTTAAGTTACAATCCATCGAGAGCTAGGTCAGGCAAGTTACACACCCTTGTAATCGATTCCACCCTCAATATACACAAAGCAGGACGCACGCTTTTACCTCCATCGGAGGGGCCGAACTTGGGTAAACCCGAGTCTCGCTTCCGCTTAACCCCTTTGAGTCGCCACCAAGGTGCGATGGCTCCATCTTTAAGTCCTTTCACGAGGACATCTGCCGTGACAAAACCACGACAACAATGGAGCCAAACTGGCCTTTTACCCACTTGTGATTATGATCGAATTTCTTATGAAGACTAAGGAGAAGCTCTCTGTTAGTCATCACCCTTGTGGCAGTTGGGCTTGGAGGTTTTTCTCTGCCATTAGATTCTTGAGTGGTAGTGTCATCATATGAGGAATAAGAGGCAGCCTTGCGAAATTGACCATACAGGGGTCGATTTTCTTCATCAATCACTGGCTTGCCTTTGCCTTCAACTAGTTCAAAAGATATCTTCATGACTTTGAGAGGTGATTCTGATAGTCAGCATGGTAGTTGATGGCAGATCTGTTTCTGATGAATCTCATGATCTAAGGTGCATAAATTAGCTCAAATGGTGACAAGGCATTATCAGCCAAAGTCCTCAAGAAGAAATCGTGAAGGTTCATTTTGATGCCATGAATGACGTTGAACAAGATATTCTTTATGGTTCCAACAACATCTTCTTCCTTGTCATGCCCTTTGATATGTGCGATGGAATATTCGAATATTCTATAAACAGTTCTGGGCACATACTTTAAGTCCTTCACCAGGAATCTAGTCCTTGGAGGTTGGCCCGGAGCCAAAGGTTTCATGAGGACATCCATGAGCTTATTTGGTAGTTCTCTTTCATCATACAGTTTGACTGCATCTTCTGAAGGAATTGACATAGGAAGAGCTCGAAGCAATTCTGTGGGTGGAGCTTTGTAGTGAGTGTGCTGTTACATCCAGTCCAAGACCCACGAGTTGATGTCTTTGGGGTCACTAGAGATATGTAGTGTGGCATAGAACTAAAGAATAATATCGGTATTCTAGTCATCGATATATGTGCACAATTGTAGTAGCCCTCCTTCGTGAAAAGCACTCAGTACTGGGGCGAAGCAATGAATTTCCTCCATGTCACAATGAGGAATGTGGGTGTGATGAAATATCTTCCTTTTCCCACAAAGCACAGAAGCATGTAATTAAGTTGAGTTCTGGTCCAGAACTTTCTGTGCCTAATACGAAGCCTATTATAAGGATTTTCTCTGGTGAAGAAATGATGTTCATCATAGAAGTCTCTCTTTAGAAACTTTGGCCTCTTTGAGAAGGGTTGATGATGCTTTGGTTGAAGATTATGATGTTGCTCATCTTGAGGAGTTTTGGCCACCACAATTGCAGTTTCAGGATTTGCAACCACAATTGCAGTTTCATCGGTAGTATTTCTATCCTGTGATGTGGAATTTTCATCAGGAGCTTGTTCTTCAGCATGAGGAATTTTCTATTCCAAGGGAGAAGATGCAGTTTCTGGTGCAAGAGTTTCCTTTTCAGTTTCTTCAGCTGATGCAGCTGATTCTTGGTCACATGCTGATTTCACATTTGGGCTCTTTTCATCAGAGCCAGTCAGAATTTTAGTGGATACAAGAGTTTGAGGATTTTGATTGTTTATTGACGAGTTTGGGTGAGCCTTTTCGCAAAACTCATCATGGAGAACAGTTGTGTAGGTGCCATTGTCTTCATCACCCTCCTTTTCTTGACAAGTCATTTCTGGGTTTTGAGGAGGAGGTGTTGAGGCTTGAGGAATTTGATCTCCTTGAATTTCCTCATCAATTGGTGTGGATGCAGCAGAGTGATTGTCATTCATTTCCTCATCCTGTTCTGGACTGATGTGCTCTTCACCAAATAGTACAATCATGTATGATGGTGGAACGTTCAGGGGAGTTGCATCCATTGGAGCTAATGATGTAGTAGGCATAGTCTTTAGGGGTTTTGCCTCTGAAGACTTTGAAGGTGTTGAAGCCTTTCTCTTCTTGGCTTCCTTCTCAGTAGCTTTTGTTTTCTTCATGTCTGACGCAGACGGAAGAGTCACTTTCTTTACCTTTGAAGACTTTGGCGAAGGAGCATTTTCATGAGGCATTGCAGGAGAATGTTAGGCCTGGCAGATTCTTCAGTTGTAATATTCTAAGTAATTTCATCAGCAACTGGTTCTTCATCTTCATCTGCATTAGCCAGTTGTACAGTATAGCTTGGTTGAGGATTTGTTGGTTGCTTTAGGGCAGCAACTCTGCTGTTGTATTCATCAATTGCATCAGTTGCTGCTTGGACAAACCTCACTTTGAAACCCTTGCGGTCTGCATGAAGACTTGTGTATTTATCACTGAGGGTTTTCAACTCTGCCTGAGTCGAAGCAAGTTTCTTAGGCGTCAGGTTAAGGATGTTTTGCTTCAAGTATTTCTCCTTTTTAACCTTCACAACCCTAGTTTGTTTGGCTTGCTGATCCTTCCATTTTGCTTAATTGATGAATGAAGTAACCATATGACTGAGTCCAGGTGGAAGGTTCAAATCATCAGTTGGAGTGTTTGGATCCTCATACCAAAGGTCGACGAAGTTCAGCTATACTTTCGGATCTAGTGTGAGGGGATGGTGCGTCCAGTAGCTTGGGCAACCCTTTCTTGCTTGTTTCTGATGATGGCTTGAAGAGTTTCATCATCATATTCTTCACTTCCTTCTGATGTAGAAGGAATGATGACAAACTTGCTTGGTCTTGGCCTTGTTCCTCTACCAGCAGTTGTCTTTGTCTTCAATAGACCGGGTGAAGATTTTGTAGCTGAGCCAGAGCCAGATGGTACAGAGGAACTTGGATTCTATTTGATGCTGACTGAGCTGTGACTGCAGAGGAGGTGAAGAATTTGCTGCAGTTGAGGACTTGGAAGTCGTTGTTGCTTCTTTTTGAGGAATTTGCTCTTTTGTTAATGGCGTTGAGGATTTTAGTTTGAGACCTGTTTTCTTCATCAGAACCCTCTTCTGAGGTTTTTCTTTAGCAGAAGCGTGAGAAACATGAGAAGTGGCAACAGTTGCTCCAGCAGCAGAATCCTCATTAAACTTTGTGAATGCAACTTTTGCCTTTTTTTGAAGCTTATACAAATACTTGTCTTTTTCATCAGGATAGTCCTCAATTGTGGCTACGCTTGAGGGATGTGTTCTTTGTTGATCTCCGTGTGGCAATTTTGCAAGGAGGTTTGAGGGCAAACTTCTTGGCATACTTTGGAGTGACATACCTGTATTCTTTCCACTCCTTTGTCCATCTATGTTCAATCCTTTGAAGCCTTATCTTGCGTTTAGCCATGGTCTATTTTCCATGAATTTCTTCATCTAGCGTGCAATTCTCAGTATATATCTCCTCAGGGATCTCAAAAGAAGTGTTTTGTTCTAGTTTCTTGCCACCCTTCTGCTTTTCGTCTTCCTCCATTTTCTTGAGGAATTTGAGGACACATGTAATCTTTCTTCAGGAAATGCTGCAAATGAGTTAAGTTGATGAGAACCTAGTGATTCATCAGCTGACATTTTGTACCTCTGAACAGAGTATAGGTGCGAAGAATTTGGAGAGGTCATACGTGTTCTCAGAGTTGAGGAAACTGAAAATTTTCTTAAGTTGAGGAATTTGACGAGTGTATTGAGGAATTTGAATAAGCATTATGATCTTGGGTTCCAGAGTTGTGCAGATTCGAAAATTTACACAATTGAGGAACCTCGTGAAGAATTTAGGGGCTTAGTGAAATTCATCAAGTGTTCTAGACATGGGTGTGCACAGCTAAGAGATTTTCTGAGGAAAAACTGATTTCACGAATCCAAAGAGATTAAATGGATCAAACAGTGATGGTAAAATAGGCTATTAATTACCCTGTATAAAGAACACGATGAACTGGGGAGGTAAAAACGAAAGTTCTTCGGCTCAGATCTTTAGTGCCCTAACTTGGCGACTGAAGACAGCTACGGCAGCGGCGAAGGAAGATGTTCCGCAATCGGCATAAGTCTGGCGACGGCGAGGTCAAGGCAGTGAAATTGTTCCTAATCGGCGACGAGGATGCTAGCGGCGGCGCTAGGTTTTGAGCTCGAGCGGAGGAGTCGAGAGGGGGAGAAGAGTTTTTAACTGAGGCGGGTAAGGGGCTATTTATAGCTCAGGTGAAAACGGTGTGAAGCGAAAACTTCGGATAAAACTGCCCTTGCCCTTTCGTCTCTGCATGACACGTGCTACCCTCGATCGAAGCGGTGGAGATCGTGGTTATCCTATCGTGAGTAGTGGGTGCAGTTACTGTGGTAATGTTAAAATTAATTTTTGAATTTTGAGGATTTTGTTGCAAAGTCCTCAGCTGACAATCACTGAGTGAGGAATTTGAACAAGTGTCAAACAGAACACATATGAAGAATTTGAGAATAGACTGGTTTGAGCTTAGCATAGAGGGGAGTCGGGTCTGATCACATTCACTTAGAAGAAATACCAAATTGAATACTTAGCAATAGGTGAATTCTATTGAGGACCTTGAAAGCTCATTATAATATATAGTCAATGAAGATCATCACATAACGTTTTGAAGAATTTGAAAATTTGAAGACTATGCAAATTTTGACGAATTTGTGAAAAAGTCTCATATTGAAGAATTTCCCACTTGAAGAATTTCAAAGTTTTGTGGTGGCGTGACCCACCGTATAAGAATGATGATTTCAAGCGCCGCGTACAATTGTCATAGGGCCCTGAGAACCAAATTCTTCATTAATTTCTTCACACTTGGAGTGATATTCTTCATTGATTGAAGAAAATCGTTACTTTGTGTGTTGCACATCTAAGTTATCAATATTGCATAAGTATTAGGATGTGTGCATGTTTACAAAACATTTGAAGACTCTAGGATATTTAGCTCACACCTCAACTTGCAAAACCTTCTCTCATCCAAGGGCTTTGTGAAGATATCTGCTAGCTGGCCATCACTCTTGAAATGGTCCATGATGATATTGCCCTTGAGTACATGATCACGAAGAAAATGATGACGAATATGAATGTGCTTGGTCTTCGAGTGTTGTACTGGGTTGTAGGCGATCTTGATTGCACTCTCATTGTCGGAGTAGAGGGGCACATTCTTCATGTTGATGATGTAATCTCTAAGGGTTTGCTTCATCAATAGAAATTGAGCACATCAAGATCCACCGACAATGTATTCAACTTCAGAAGTGGAGGGTGATACGCAATTTTCATTCTTTGAGGACCAGCAGACTAAGGATCATCCAAGGAAATGACATGTCTCTGATGTTGACTTGCGATCCACACGATCACCAGCGTAATCAGAATCAGAATATCCAACCCGGTGAAGAATTGAGCCCTTGGGATACCATAATCATAGTGTTGGTGTATGAGCTAGATATCGAAGAATATGTTTCAGAGCCTTATGGTGTGTTTCCTTCGGTTTTGCTTGAAAACGTGCACACATGCAAACACTAAGCATAATGTCTGGCCTAGATGCACATAGGTACAATAAAGATCCAATCATAGAATGACATACCTGCTGATCGAAATCTATACCATTTTGTCAATGCAAAGGTGGCCGTTCATAGGCATAGGAATGTTGATGCCTTTGCATTCATGCATGCCGAATTTCCTCAGGATATCCTTGAGGTATTTCTCTTGAGATATGAAGATGCCGTTGTGTTGTTGACGAATTTGCAGACCTAAGAAGAATTTCAGCTCCCCCATCATGGACATTTGATATTCTTCACCATCATGTAGGCAAATTCATCACTGTAACGTTTGTTGGTACAGCCAAAAACAATGTCGTCGACATATATTTGGCACACGAATAGTTCATTGTCATATGATTTTGTGAAAATAGTAGGATCAAGTGAACTGGGTTTGAATCCTTTCTTCATGAGGAATTTCTTCGATGTATCATAGCACGCCCGAGGGGCTTGCTTGAGGCCATAGAGTGCCTTTTTGAGAATAAAGACTTTGTCAGGATGCATCGGGTCTTCAAAACCTGGGGGCTGAGCAACATATACTTCTTCCTCAATCTTACCATTGAGTAATGCACTTTTCACATCCATTTGATATAGAGTAATATTGTGGTTAGCATAAGCAAGTAATATTCGAATAGCTTCAAGTCTAGCAACAAGTGCAAAAGTTTCATCAAAGTTAATCCCTTCAACCTGTGTGTAGCCTTGGGCTACGAGCCGTGCCTTATTCCTCACAACCTGACCATCCTCATATTTCCTCTTTTGGTAGATCCACTTGGTGCCGACGATATTGTGTTTGCGAGGATCTGGTATTTTGACGAGTTCCCATACGTCATTTAGCTTGAACTGAAGAAGCTCATATTGCATGTCCTGAATACACTTACATTCCATGAAGGCTTCAGCAACTTTTGAGGGTTTTGTGATAGACACAAGAGAGGAATGCCCACAAAAGTTAACTAAATGTGAAGCTTTTGAGCGAGTGAGTGGACCTGGCGCATTGATGTCATCGAGGATTTTGTCAAGTTCCACTTCATTTGCAATCCTTGGATGAGTTGGTTGAAGACTTTGGTTGGGCAGAGGAATTTGATCTATAGCATTTCCTTCAGGTGCAGTTGCTTGAATTTCATCAGTGCAGGGGAAGACTTCTTCAACAAGGGGTTCTTCCTCAGTAGGAATGACATCTTCGGTAGCCTTATGCTTAATAGCTTCCTTAGGAGTTAATTTATATGGCACATGAGGCAGTTGCTCCCTTTGCGAGCCATTAGTTTCATCGAACCGCACATCTATAGTTTCAACAACCTTGTTGTGATAGTTGTTGAAGACTCTATAGGTGTGAGAGTCCTTTCCGTACTCATGTGCTTTAGTTGCAAAATTTGAGCTATGGTGAGGATCTGTAATCCATCATCTTGCACCGAAGACTTTGAAATAACTTACATTGGATTTATTGTCACTGAGGAGTTTGAAAAGGACGTGGATGTCGCCTAGAGGGGGGGGGTGAATAGGCGCTTTAAAATAGTTAAGGTTTAGGCTTGAACAAATGCGGAATAAAACAAACGTTTAATATGTCAAGCACAAAACCTACAAACAACTAGGCTCACCTATGTGCACCAACAACTTATGCTAAGCAAGATAAACAACTAAGTGATAGCAAGATATATTACAATAAACAATATGTCTATCACAAAGTGAAGTGCATAAGTAAAGGGTTCGGGTAAGAGATAACCGAGGCACGGGGAGACGATGATGTATCCCGAAGTTCACACCCTTGCGGATGCTAATCTCCGTTAGAGCGGTGTGGAGGCACAATGCTCCCCAAGATGCCACTAAGGCCACCGTAATCTCCTCATGCCCTCGCACAATGCAAGATGCCGTGATTCCACTAAGGGACCCTTGAGGGCGGTCACCGAACCCGTACAAATGGCAACCCTTGGGGGCGGTCACCGAACCCGTACAAATGGCAACCCTTGGGGGCGGTCACCGAACCCGTACACGTGGCAACCCTTGGGGGCGGTTACCGGTACCCGTACAAATTGCTCGGGGCAATCTCCACAACCTTATTGGAGACCCCGACGCTTCCCGGAGCTCCACACCACAATGATTGAGCTCCGAGACACCACCAAGCTTCTAGGACGCCAAAGCATCCACGAAGAACAATATCAAGGGTACTAAGTACCAAAGGTAGTAAGCTTCTCAGCTTCTCACTTCCACGTATCACCGTGGAGAACTCAAACCGATGCAACTAATGCAATGGCAAGTCCCTCACACTCAAATCCCTCCACAACAACAAAAGCTATGGAGAAATATGAGAGGAAGAACAAGGAGCTCACAAAGAACTCCAAGATCAAGATCCAAGGGGTTCCCCTCACATAGAGGAGAAAGTGATTGGTGGAGATGTGGATCTAGATCTCCTCTCTCTTTTCCCTCAAGAACAAGCAAGAATCATTGGAGGGATAGAGAGTAATCAAGCTCTAAGAATGTCAACAATGGAGATAGAACAAGAGCTCAACGGATGGATAAGGCAAGGGGGAAGAAGACCCCCTTTATATAGTGGGGGGAAGAATCAGACCGTTACCCCCACTCTCTGCCCGAGCTCCAGCGGTACTACCGCTGGCTGCAGCGGTACTACTGCTGGCACTCCAGCGGTACTACCGCTGTCACTCCAGCGGTACTACCGCCAGCTAGCGGTACTACCGCTAGCTGCAGCGGTACTACCGCTGGCACTCCAGCGGTACTACCGCTGGCCCCAGCGGTACTACCGCTGGGCCCCTGGTAGTGCAAAGGCACTACCACCGCCAAGAAAGTCTTCGCAAAAAGGTCCGTCCACGAACAACCGCTAGGCAGGCGGTACTAAGCTCCTGGAGCGGTACTACCGCTGACCAGGGGCGGTACTACCGTGATCCATCGGTACTACCGCTAGGGCCAGCGGTACTACCGCCAACTCTAGCGGTACTACCGCTAGGTCCAGCGGTACTACCGCTCGCCACTGAAACAGCCATAACTTTCGCATACGAGCTCCGAATCGAGCAAACCCAAGCTTGTTGGATTCAGGACGACAAGGGCTATCCAAAAAGCCACTGGAAATCTTAAGACCATGCGGTTATGAATATGCCAAAGATATAGAGATGTGAGATCTCTATGAATGAAGAACCGGCAAAAACTCCAACATCGAAAACATCATAGTAGATGCATATGGACTCCGTTTTCGATGAACTCGAGCTTGTCACGAAGATGACCATAAGCTCTAAAACTCACAAAGAGAAACACCAAACAAGAACCAAGAAGTATGATGCAAGGATGCAAATGGTTTGAGCTCTCAACGAACGATACGATCAACCTAATCACTTGAGAGCCCCCCTTGATAGAACAGCAATCTATCCTAACCAGATAACCTATCAAGGGCAAACCTATACCTTGCACCTCGTCCTCTTGAGCTAGATGATGATGATCTTGGCTTCCTCAAGATGGACCACCTTTCTTGATTGTGTTGGCTTGATGAAGACTAGTTGATTGCTCCCCCATACTCACTATGGGTGAGCCACTCTTCAGCATATCTTCACAAGTCCATTGCCACCACAATGGACGGCAAGCTTCAAGCATGCTATCTTCGTGCTGATCCACTTGAACTTGCACATCGCAATCTTGATGACGATCACAACTTGACGTCATACTCCATGGGTTGTATGAGATCTTCCTTTTGACGCAAGCCCATGGAAACACACCTAACCCCCACATAGAACTCTCACGAAGACCATGGGTTAGTACACAAACACGTAATGGACAATGCTTACCATACCATGGGATCACTTGATCCCTCTCGGTACATTTTGTACGCTTTGTGTGTTGATCATCTTGATTTACTCTTTGTCTGAGATCTTGATCAACCATTGATGATGATCACAACTTGACGTCATACTCCATGGGTTGTATGAGATCTTCCCTTTGACGCAAGCCCATGGAAACACACCTAACCCCCACATAGAACTCTCACGAAGACCATGGGTTAGTACACAAACACGTAATGGACAATGCTTACCATACCATGGGATCACTTGATCCCTCTCGATACATCTTGTACGCTTTGTGTGTTGATCATCTTGATTTACTCTTTGTCTGAGATCTTGATCAACCATGTGTCTCTATGACCATTCTTTGGATAATACCTTGAATACCATCTTGGTCATCATATAAACTCCTTGAACCCAACTGATGGACTTCAAGAAGTGCCTATGGACAAATCCATACCATGGGATCACTTGATCCCTCCTGGCACATCTTGTACGCTTTGTGTGTTGATCATCTTGATTTACTCTTTGTTTGAGATCTTGATCAACCATGTGTCTCTATGACCATTCTTTGGATAATACCTTGAATACCATCTTGGTCATCATATAAACTCCTTGAACCCAACAGATGGACTTCAAGAAGTGCCTATGGACAAATCCTATAAATGTAACTTAAGGCAACCATTAGTCCATAGGTATTGTCATCAAGTACCAAAACCACATATGGAGATATATGCTCAATATATGCTCCAACAGAGTTCATATGAGGTTTTCTTCAGGAATTTGTAAAGATATACCCCTTTGATGATGTGGCAAGCAGTCTTGATTGTTTAAGGCCAAAAGCGACGAGGATTCTGATATTCTTCAAGTATAGTCCGTGCGATTTCAACCAGTGTCTTGTTCTTGCGTTCAACGACGCCATTTTGTTGAGGAGTTTAAGGTGTAGACAATTCGTGAGTAATACCAAGTTCATCAAGATAATCATCAAGACGAGTATTTTTGAATTCTGTCCCATTATCACTCCTGATGTGTTTGATCTTGACGTCGAAGTTTGTTGAGGCCCTTGAGGAAAATCATTTGAAGACTTCCTGCACTTTAGTTTTATACAGAATGATATGCACCCATGTATATCGTGAATAATCATCAACGATGACAAAGCCATATAAAGATGTTGCATTGGTTAGAGTAGCATAATGGGTAGGGCCATACAGATCCATGTGAAGCAATTCAAACGGACGAGTAGTTGTCATGATAGTCTTCGAGGAGTGTTTGGATCTGGTCATTTTTCCAGACTCACAAGCACCGCAGAGATGGTCCTTGAGGAATTTGACACATTCAATGCCAATGACATGCTTATTCTTCGCCAGTGTGTGCAAATTCCTCATGCCTGCTTGACCAAGACATCGATGCCATAGCCAGCCTTCTGAGTTTTTTGCTAGTAAACATGTGGCTGGTTGAGGACGTGTGAAAAAATCAACAATATACAAATCTCCTCTCCTAAAGCCTTCGAAGACTTTGGATTTGTCAGATTCCATGATGACTACGCATCTATATTTTCCAAAGATGACAATCATATCAAGATCACAAAGCATTGAGACTGACATGAGGTTAAACCCAAGGGATTCTCAAGCATGACTTTGTCCATGTGCCGATCCTTAGAGATAGCCACTTTATCAAGTCACAATACCTTGCTTTTACCTTTATAAGCATAAGTGATTTGCTTCAGTGGTATATTCATCAATAAGCTTTTATCACCAGTCATGTGATTTGTGCAACCACTATCAAGAACACACTCTGTATTCTTGGGTTTGTCATCCTGCAAATGAATTAGTACAGCTTACAATCTCATATGCTTCAGACTTGAGGTATATGATAACAATTTGATCAGACAAGAATTTCATCTTAGACAGTAAATTTGAGGACATGTGAAATGTTATCATTTCATCATGTTTTAGCTTGTGTCCAATCAAGAAATTTCCTCAGGTCTCCAGCAAATTCTTTAGATGATGACTTTCATCCGGAGACCTGACCTGCAGAACTGATTAGTTTGATTTCTTCACCACCCACATATGAGGGGTGGCAAAGAGTTCATCATCCTACAAGCACCGTATGAGAATGGAGGCATTGAAGCTAATGCACTTCTTTTCACAGTAAGGGTGTTAGAGTACTCAAATGAATAGGCAAAGTAATTATTTGAGGACTTATGAACATAATGATTTGAGGAATAATTCTCATATTCATGTCCCTTGTAGTTATCCTGCATATCAGAAGCATTAGTGCGAGTACGAGCATAATTTTGACTATTTGACGAATTTGATCCTCATGAAGCCTTTGGTCCACCTAAGGAATTTGATCCTCGTGAAGACTGCTCAGGTTTCCAGTATGATCCATCAACGCTCAATTTCCTCTCGAAGGCAATGCCCTCTTTCCTCAGGTTCCTGTTCATAATCTGTTTTTTGAGCACATCACAAAGGGTTTGATGCCCTTTGAGACTTTTGTATATGCCTCTCACATACAATTCCTTCAATCCTGCATTTTCGTCAGTAGCATTTGTGGTTTCCTTAAGTGAAGAATTTGATACCACGGTAACAGCTGAAGAATTTGTAGCGATAGAAGCATTTGATGATTCGGGTGAAGAATTAGCAGTTTCACGCACGATGCATTTCAGATATGGTGGAATGAATTCTACCTCAATGGTACTGATTTGTTGAGCAAGCAATGAATCATTTTCCATTTGAAGATCATCATGAGACATTCTTAACTTCTCAAGATCAAGCTTCCTTTGAAGAAATTCATACGAAAGTTTCTCATGATCATCCAAGAGTGTTCCATAGTGATCTTGAAGACTATCAAATCTAGACTGAAGACTTTGAGCATCTTCAGCGAGGACTTGAGTACGATTCATTTCATCATTCAACAGATCATCGCTTTTCTAACAGTTTCTGAAGCTTTTCAATAACACTTTGTTGCTTGGTGGGAATGTTGGCAAGTTTATAGTAACTTGGCTTTTGATAATCATCAGGTTCACAATCACTAGAATCAGAGGAGGAAGAGTGGTTTGGTACCTTTGAAACTTTTGCCATAAAGCAATAGGTTGGAGCGAAGTGATCAGCATATTCATCAGTGTAGTTGGCGTTGTCATTTTGTTCAAGGTTAAAGATCGACTTCCTGACGAATGTGGTGGCGAGTGCAAGGCTTGCCACACCAGATTTAGACTCCACTTCAGAACCTTCCTCTTTATCACATTCCTCAGACTCTTCTTCAGAATCCATTTCCTTGCCAATGAGAGTCCAAGCCTTTCTGAAACCGGTCTTCTTGTGTGATGAGGACTTTGAAGATTAGGATTTTGAAGATTTCTTCTTTTTCTTCGAGTTATCAGAACTTCCATCCTTGTATTTCTTCTTCCTTCATGCTTTCACCCAGCGAGAACAATCAGCAATGTAGTGACCAGATTTCTTGCATTTGTGACAGGTTCTTTTCTTGTAGTCCTCACATGAAGATTGTGATTTCCTCATATATTATCTTGAAGATTTCACGAACTGGCCACGTTTTGTGAACTTCTAGAATTACCTCATGAGCATAGCAAGTTCTTGTCCCAGATTTTCAGAGTCACCAAGACTGCAATCAGATTCTTCTTCTTCAAATGAGGAAATAGACTTATCCTTCAGCACACGAGGTCTTGAGTAGCTTGGTCCATTTAGATCTCTCTTTTCTTCTTGCAAGAATTCATGAGTATTGAGTCTCTCAAGTATATCAGCAGGATCAAGCATCTTGTAGTCTCTTCGTTCTTGGATCATCAGAACCAGTGTGTCAAATGATGGATCAAGAGATCGTAGCAGTTTCTTCACAACTTCATGGTCAGTGAGGCATTCAAAGGTATCTTGGCAGCTTTCATTGTCAAGCCCTCTTGAAGCGATTGAAGAGATTGCGAAGAACATCAACACGAGAGTCATGTTGTGTTCAGACTCCCTCCTTGACTTTGGAAAACCTATCCCATATGAGCTTCGTTGTGCCCAAAGCACTAACTCTGCCATAGTGACCTTTGCTCAGGTGGCCACAGATGATATTCTTCGCTTGCGAGTCAAGTTGCTAGAACTTATTGACATCAGCGGCAGAAACATTAGCAGTGATGGATGGAATGCCATTTTACACAATATACCAGAGATCATTGTCAATTGCTTGAAGATGCATTTGCATCTTGGTCTTCCAGTAGGGGAAGTCCTTTCCTTCGAAGGTAGGACATCCTGCACTCACCTTGATCATACTTGTGGTCGACATAACTATAACTCTAGGCGGTTAAACCAAAATCAAACATAACAAGGGAGTACCTTGCTCCGAGATCAATTGAAAGTGCGTTGTATCGACTAGAGGGGGGGGGGGGTTAATAGGCGATTTTTACAATTTCATCACTGAGAAAATTCCTAGCGAGGAAACTCCTTAGCCATGAACTGAGTGCAGCGGAAATAGTATAAAGTCAGAAGTGCAAAAGCATCTACAACAAAGTACTCAACGTGATTTCAGAGAATCGGTTTGCACGGGTCACAAGTACAGGATAAGCAGGTGAAGATTAACTCAGGTGAAGAATTCGAGGTTGAGGAAATTCTTCAAGCAGTACAGATGAAAGTCTTCAACATACAATTGAAGAAATGAGAGAGTTAAACAAATAGACTCGGTAGCTTGATGAAGACAGTTGTTGATGACCCAGTTCCAACTGATGTGACAGTTGTACGTATAGTTTGGAGCGGCTTGGTATTGAAACCAAAGGACACACAGTCCGAGGACACACAGTCCCAACCGTATTCTCCATGAGCTAAGGACACACAGTCCTCGCCCAACGCTCATGGTAAGTCCTCAGGGCAGACTTCCAAACCCTCAAAAACTCGATCACCCGACGATCCACAATTGATTGCTGGATGCTCTAGACAATGATGCCTAGCCGTGTAGAGGATGCACAATCCTCAAAGGTAACAAGTGTCGGTTCCACACAAGAATAACTTCTTTAGTGTTGCTCAATCACTTGGGTTTTGTATTGAGTTTGAGTGTTTGTGGTATTTCCTCACTTGATGATTTTCACTCAAAGGCTCTGAGGAATTTGGGTTGCTCTAAATGACTAGTGTTAGTTTCTCTCAGAGAAGCCAACCATCTAGTGGTTATGGGGTGACTATTTATAGCCTGGGAGCATCCCGACATGATTTGACATAATTGCCCTTTAATAATATGACCGTTGGGTGGATTAGATATGTGACAGGTGGCGCATGGTGCGGCAACGGTCAGAACTTTCAACTGTGAAAGTCCTCATGTCTCTCATATTCCTCACTTCGAGGCTTTGGTAGATGTTGGTTTGGGTTGAGCCTCATGAGATAATCTGTTCCATAGTTTTACCCCGACCCCCTTTAATCGTACAGTGTTCCTATGACTCAAGTGTAAAGAAAATGAAATAGAAAGAGTAAATCTTCAAGCTTTAAAGTCTTCAGATTGTTTTCTTCAGGACACACCGAATTCCTCATCTTCAATATCTTCATGAGGAATATCAATTTCTTTGCGATTAAAGTCTTCAAGGAATGACCAAAGTCTTCACTCGAAGACATACATTTTTAGGGGTCGATTTTCATCGAATAACTCAAACTCCTTAGCAACTTATAGAGCCTGTGTACACTCACAAACATATGAGTCTCTTAACCTATAAGTCTTGAAACCACCAAAATCACTATGGGGCACTACATGCACTTACAGATGACTAGTGATATCAATGAAAATGAACTTTATAATAATCATGCTAGTCAAGATAAGTCGTCTGGTGATGATAAGAAGGAGAATGAGCGTCTAACTAAAGAACTTAACACTCTTAAGTTAGGTCATGAATCAACTCAAGAAGATCATAGAGAGATCCTAAGAACTCATGAGAAGTTATGATTCGAGAAGCTAAATTTAGAGAAAGAACATGAGTTTCTTAAAGCTATCAATAACAATCATCAAAAGAAGAGTTCTTCTTATCATTCCAAATGATTAATCTTGTCTACTTTTGTTCTACATGTTAACTCTAAGAAAACTAGTAACAAAGGCAAGAATGGGTCTTCATCTAGTAGCAACAATAAAAATGCTAAATCAAACAATGTTTATTCTAGTAGTTCTACTAATTCCACTAATGAGATAGATTGACCCATGAGCAATCAAAGAATTCATGCAGATAGTAATGATTCTTCCTGACGAAGTTATGTGTGACTGTCATGTAACAAAGAATTAGACCAAACAACTGTTTTTCCCACTTGTGGTTGCGATCGACCTTCTAATGAAGATGTAGAAGAAGCTAATGATCGGTCATCAATCGTGGGACAGTTTCTCGAGGAAGTTGTGCTGAGGCTTTTGCTGCAGAATCTTGAGATGTAATGTCATCATTGGTGGAGTGAGAAGCAGCTTGACGAACTTGCCCATCCAGAGGTGTGATCCTTCATCAATGACTATTTTTCCCTTTCCTTCCATTGAGGAAAATATCTTCTTGATGACTTCGATTGGGGGCAGAAAGCCGAAATGATTTTGAGAATCTACTTGATAAGGGATATAGTATCTTGCTGTGATGAATTTCATGATCCATGTAGCATATGGCTTCAGTTCAAACGGTGATAAATAAATGTTGTCCAAAGTCCTCATGAATAAATCGTGAAGGTTGATGGGAATCCCATCTTTAGCAGCACTCACAGTTTCTTCAAGCGCAGTAGCAGCAACCCTGTCAATGTCTTCAGGAGCTGCATCTTCTTCAGCACTCGTGGCAATTTCTTCAGCCGCTAGAATTTCTTCAGCGGACTGAGAAACTTCTTCACAAGGCTGAATAGAGGATCTAGCCCGAGCAGTTGATGGCTGCGATGGAGATGCAACCCTTATGTTATGGTCAGTGATGGCTCTGGTAGCCATATTCACGAACCTCACCTTGGCACCTTTCCAATCAGCATGATATCGATTGTATTCTTCACTCAGGTTTTTAATCTTAGTCTATGCAGAGTGAGTTTGTATGGAATCAGGAAGAGAACATTGTTCTTCAGAAATCTTTCCTTCCGGCCCTTTTGGCCTTTTCAAGCTTCATCTTGGAATATATCTTCAATCAGGTTGTATATGATGATGATGGAAGTTGCATGGAAATATATCTCATAATGGGTATGGAAATGCCATGATAAGTAGGTATATTGGCTGTTTTGACGAAGATATAAGGTGGCTTATGTGCAACAAAGTGTATTATGTCGCGGAGTTTGGATGCACCGGCGAAGTTCGCACCGATCCTCGAGGTGAGAATGGGTGATGCACGGTACCGAAGAGGCTAGCAAATATGAGGTGGTGAGAGTGTGTATATCCCTGGGTTCACATTAGTCATAAATAACTCACATACTAATCGCAAGGTTTTATTAGCTCTCTCGAAGTAAAGTACTACTTGCATGCACCTAGGGGGCAGGTTGGTAGGAGTTAACCTTCGCGCGCCCCCGACCTAAGCACCACTGGATTTCAACAAGGAATAAGAATTCTCACACATCATCACCATGACATAACCAATATTTAGATAAACAGCAAATTAACATCCTTTAACTATCGATATTTTTACTATTCAACAATCATTCACTCATACCCTTCCATATTACCACATCAATATCATTTACACACGATTTCTCTTTTATGTGCTACATGTGGTTTTGATTATGCACTCTTTGAATACCTATTATTTTTGGACTAGTATTCTAACCCATGCTATCAGTTTATTAACTCTCAAACAAATTTAAGTGAACAACGAGAATGGAATTATTTCTATAAAACCTATATGATGTCACGCTCTAAAAGATATAAGTGAAGTACTAGAGCAACTACTTAGCTCAAAAGATATAAGTGAAGCACAAATAGTATTATAACAAATCATGGTGAACATGTGTCTCTATCAAGTGGGTTTGTCCAACAAACAATGATTGTGTAAACGAAAACAAAAGCAAATTAAGTGAAACGACGCTCCAAGGAAAACAATGCTTGAGTATTTGTAGAATATTACCTTGGGGGTGCCTTGGTAATCCCCATCTTAGTCTCTTTCCGTTTCTTATTCCTTCATCCCTCGTGATAACACCCAAAACTTGAAAACTTCGGCACACAAAACTCAATAGAAAGCTCGTGAGATCCATTAGTAGGATAGGCGAACCATAGACATTAGGCGCTATATAAATTGATTCATATTTTATTATTACATAAGATACTGTATTCTAACTTCTCCATGACTTATACCCCCTGATATAATCCATATCATCATCAAAACAAGCAAGCTATACAGGCAATAAACAGAATTTGTTTAAAACAGAACATGTTGTAGTGATCAGTAAAGACACCCTACTTATGTAACTCCTAAAATTCTAAAGAATTAGGACAACCGAGGAATTTTTATTACAATACTGTGTAGTAAATTCTGATAAAAATAGGTCCCGGTAAAATCATAGAAAGTATGCACTCAATGCAAAAGTTTCTATTTTTGAACCGTGTCAATTCTACTTATCATTCAAATCATCCCATAGGCTTTACTTGGCACAAGCACTAATTTAAACATAAAAACACAATAATTACAGTAGAAATAGTCATGTTATCATACACAGACAGAAAGTAGAACAAGAAAAATGAGATAACTATTGGGTTGCCTCCCGACTAGCGCTATTGTTTTACGCCCTTAGCTATGCATAATGCATATGATCAAGTGTTGTCATCTTTGACACTCCACCCATAAGGAGCCCTCATGATAGATTCATAAGGTGCTTGGATTATCTTTCTAGACAAGTGTCATCCCTTTATTTAATGGGAATTGTAACCTTATGTTTCCCTCTTTCATATCAACTATTGCACCTATAGTTCGCAGAAAAGGTCTCTCAAGTGTTATTGGACAAGATGGGTTGCATTGAATATCAGGAACTATGAAATCTGCAGGCACATAATTTCTATTAGAAATTATGAGAACATCATTTATTATTCACAAAGGTTTCTTGAGAACATATTTTATTATCAATTATGAGAACATCATTTATTTCCTAATTAAAGTCCTTGTGATCAAAGATAGTGGGCACATCACTATTTAAAGATTTTATCTCTCCAAACCCACCTTTTTCAATTTTATCATTATAATCATTACCCTCCAAGAAATAGAGACGCCTTCTAGATAAAGTTGATTCATCTCCAGTACCTTTATCATCTAATTTAATATTATTAAACAAATATTCAATTGGGAGAAGTAGCAATCATTTTAAGATCTTCATCATGATTACGACAAAAACCGGGTGGAAGAGCCTTTCCCAAGTATTCTCGTATGGCTGTCAACCTCGTGATCCTCTCCTTACTCTCATTAATATATATTTTAAGGATTTAATGTACTCATTTATATCATGCTTTGGTGTAATTTTTTCATTTTAAGAGTTTCTACATCAAGAGCATTTTTGTCCATGTTCCTAGCCACATCATCAACTTTATGCAAATTTTCCTCTACCATAGTATTGAATACCTTTTGAGCACTAATTAATTATTTAATGTTGTTCTAAAGATCAGAGGATGAGTTATGAATATTGGTTGAAGGATTTTCATAGTAATTACCATAAAATTTGCCATACCTATTAGAGGAATTACCGGGATATGGCCTAGCATTGAAATTACCTCTATAGACATTGATATTGAAATTGTTTCGTGAGATAAAATATACATCAATGTCATTATTTTTTCTCAATCAAAGTAGACAAAGGCATATAACTAGGATCAAAATGAGCATTTTTACTAGCACCAAATCAATAAGAGCATCCACTTTCTCACTCAAAGTAGCAATTTCCTCAACAGAATTTACCCTCTGACGAGTTGGAGTTCTTCCGGTATGCCATTGAGAATCGTTTGTCATAATATTGTCCAAAATTTTGGTGGTATTTCCTAATGTCACGTCCATGAAGGTGCGACGTACGGAAAAATCAAATTTCTAGATACAAAGTTTAGTCCAACATAGACATTTTGGATAATCATCCACAAGTTTAAACCATGAGCAGGTCAATTTTTAATCCTCAATTTCATCCTCTCCCAAGCTTGTGCAACATTTTCTTGGCCATGTTGCTTAAAATTCATAATTTTATTTCTAAGGGAGATGATCTTAGCAGGGTAAAAATACTTGGTAATAAAAGCATCTTTACTTTTATCCCATGTTCCAATACTATTGCATGGTAAAGATGAGAACCAAGATTTAGCTTTATCTCATAAGGAAATAGGAAATAATTTTAATTTGACCATGTAATTATTCTTGTAGCTATCAGAGGGGGAGTGTGTGTACATACCCTTGTAGACCATTGAGTGGAAGCGTATGATGCGCGGTTGATGTAGTCGTATGTTTTCACGATCCAATCACGATCATTCCCGATCGAGCGCCGAATGAACGACACCTACACGTTCAACACACGTGTGTCTTGATGACATATCCACCTCCTCGATCCAATGTGGGAGGGCAAAGTATTAGATGGGTTCTCAACCATCAAGACGATGTGGTGGAGGTGGTGGTGGAGCTATTTCGGCACGGCTTCGCTGAGTGCTACTAGAACGAGGATGGAGGAGCTACAGAGTAATGGGAGAGAGAGGGGCGCCAAGGGCTTGGTGCATGCTCTTGGGGCACCCCCTATCCTCTCTATATAGGTGGAGGGGCATGGGGAATAGCCCCTCCAATCCCTAGGGCAAAACCAAGAGGGAGGATTAGGAATCCTAGTCCTCCTTCGTCCCTTCCATACAAAGGTGGACTTTCAACATTTCCCAACTTCATGGGCCTTGAGGGACCCTTGCGTCTGGCCCAATAAGGCCAGGGCGTCCCCCCTCAGGCCATGCAAACACTTGGAACTTGGTGGAACCCTTGGTGGACTTCCGGACTCCTACGGAAGTTTTTGGAACCTTCTAGAAGCTTCCTGATACAATACTTGCAAAACCCAAAACTTTCCGAGTAGCCAAAATATGACCTCCCATATATTAATATTCACTTCTCGACCATTCCAGGGCTCCTCGTGACTTCCAGGATATCATCTGGGGCTCCGAACAACATTCGGTCAGCAACATACATAACCCAATAATACTATATCATCACCGAACGTTAACCGTGCGGACCCTAAGGATTCGAGAATCATGTGGACATGACGAGATGCCTCTCCGGTCAATAACCAATAGCGGGACATGGACGCCCATATTGGTTTTCAAAGCACAATAGATCCCCAAGGTGGTTTTGGTAATTAATCACAACATATGCATCATCGGACTAAAGAATTTATCCAAGTGCATTTCCGAAAAGTTTAAAGATGCTTTGGCTATTGGATTGTTTGGAGATGCCCCTTTGATGCAAGGAAGGAATTGGATTGGCTAAAGCTTCAAGAAAGAAGACTCTTCATTTTACACTTTGTGAGAAATCACTTTGAGTCCATAGGAAAGCCAATACTATTAAAAGGGGATGACGTATTACGATGAATTGGTTGCTCAAGTGCTTAGATATAGCCACTAAAAATACTCAAAGACTAACCAAAAAATATATTTGTCCCAAGACAAATATGGAAAATCAGTGCCACCATCAATTTCCACTCGGCTATACCGATTTTACACTTAGACATATCCTATGCCAATCCAACCATCTCGGTACAACCAACATTTCCATCGATGCCACCGAGATTGGGTGACCAACATTCTGTTGAGGTAACTTCAAGTTTATGTATTTCTGAGTTTGAAGTCGGTCTCACATATTTTGCAAACCAGTCTAGGTCAATGTATTGGTACCACCAAGATTCCTATACCGGTCTCACCAAGAATACAAAGTTGCCACATTTAGTGCAAATCGGTATCATTGAAATTCACATTTCGGTGCCACCGAGTTGGGCAATAATGTTGTAACGGTTGGATTTTAGGAGATGCCTATATATACCCCTCCAATTACATCTCACTCGTAGAGGAAGCACTCAGAACACACACACACACACACACACACACACACTTGCCGGATCCATTTTTCTGAGAGAGAGCCACTTATTCATGTGTTGAGATCAAGAGATTCGACTCCAACCATTTGAACCTTGATTTCTAGCCTCCCCAAGTTGCTTTCCACAAGATCAATCTATCCTACCCCTACCAAATCTGAGAGAGAGAGTGATTGAGTGTTGAGAAGACTATCTTTAGAAGCAAAAGAGCATGGACTTCATCATTATACCACATCTATTACCCTTTGGAGGATGGTGCCTCCTAGATTGGTTAGGTGTTTCTTGAGAGCCTCGTACTTCGTGTTTTGGAGTTGAACCAACATGTTTATAAGGGCAAGGATATCGCCTACTTCGTGAAGACCTACCGTGAGTGAGGCTAGTCATGTGTGTACGGAAGCCGTGGTGGAATAAACAAGGCCGCTTCTTCGTGGACCCCTAGTGGGTGGAGCCCTCCATGGACTCACGGAGTTGTTACCCACCATGGGTTTAAGTCTCCACTAACATGGATGTACGATAGCGCCACCTATCGGAACCGTGCCAAACATTGCCATACCAAACTTTGTGTTTGATCTTCCTACCTTACCCTCTACTTTACACTTGCATGTTTTACTTTCTGCTGCAATACTATTAGATATGCATGTGTAGGGTGTACTTGACTAGTCATAATTGCTAAAACTGGACGACACTAAAAATTGGGAAAAGGCTACTTTTTATCTTGTCAAGTAGTCTAATCACCCCCCCTCTAGACATACTTTTGATCCTACAAGTGGTAACAGAGCTTTGGTCTCCATTGCATTGGTTTCACATCCTAGGAGAGTATGGCATCTAGTGAGGGAAATTATCACCGTAGAGGTCCATATTTTGATGGCACTAATTTTGCTAGTTGGAAACAAAAAATGGAAATGCATATTCTTGGTCATAATCATGTTGTTTGGGCTATTGTTCGTGTTGGTGTGCAAGGTGATTTCTTCGGAGAAGGAAGAGAACCGGATCGTGATGCTAGAGCGGAAGAATTGAAGATGCTACAATTCAATGCTCAAGACTGTGACATCCTGTTCAACTGCTTGTGTCCCGACGAATTCACCAAAATCAGTCACCTTGAGAATGCAAAGGAAATTTGGGATACCTTGATTGATATGCACGAAAGTACCGATACTATGAGAGAATATACGTTGGATGTGCTTCAAAGCCAACTTGACAAGTTCAAGATGAAAGATGGTGAAGGAGTCGCTGAGATGTATTCTAGGCCAGCTCTCATCACAAATAAGATTGTGGGCTTAGGAAGCAAAGAGATGACTGACAAATTCATCATGAACAAGATACTAGAGATTTGGATGGAATATATGAAACCGTGTGTACATTAACACAAATGATGCCCAACTACAAAGATCTCAAGCCTACTGATATCATTGGAAGGATTTTTTCTCATGAAATGTCTCTCAAAGACAAAGATGAGTTGCACAACAAGTCAAGCGGTGCTGACAAAGCTTTAGTCGATGCTCCCACTACTTCAAGTGACAACCTTGTTACAGTGAAGAGATCAACCTCATGGTCAGAAAGTTCAACAAGTTCTACAAGAATAGAGGCAAAGAGAGAAGCTCAAGTTCAAGATATGATGAGAAGTATTCGGCTAGTCATGATCGAAACTGCTACAACTGTGGAAAGCCCAGACTCTTTTCCAATTAGGGCTCGGCTTCCCACAAATGAATAGAAGAGTTACCTAGAAGACGAAGCTCAAGAGATGAGTCACCTCGCAGAGAGAGGAGGAGTAGAGAAGATCATTATGAACGAAGACACTCCCAAAGAGGTAGAGAATCGGAGAAGAAGGACAAGTACACCAAGAGCAGTTCAAGAATAAGACATCAAGATCATGTTGGTGAATGGGTTTCCGGCTCTGAGTTTGACAACCACTCCGAGAAGTTATCACTCCAATTCTGACTATAGTCAAGATGAACGTGTTGTCGACATTGCACTTGTTTCCTCCAACTCCAACAACTTATTTGATTCACCAAATGAAGGGATTGGAATGTTCTTCATGGAAAAAGGCCCCAAGTTATCACACCCCGAGTATTTTGACTTTGATTGCGATGACGATGACTTGTTAGGGGATGATGACTTGCCCTTTTATAGGACTAGTGGTAACATTGAAAATGAACTTGCTAATTATAATGCTAGTCAAGAGAAATCGAATGATGATGATAAGAAAGATATTGAACGACTAACTAAAGAATTAAACAGTCTTAGGTTAGCTCATGAAACTAATCTAGAAGATCGTAGAGATCTTCCAAGAACTCATGAGAAGCTATTCTTCGAGAAGCTAAACTTAGAGCAAGAGCATGAATTCCTAAAAGCAACCAATGATGACCTTCGAAAGAAGAGTTCTTCTTGTCTTGCCAAACAATTACTCTTGTCTACTTTTGTTCCACAAGTTAAACCTAAGAACACATGTAACAAAGGCAAGAAAGTTTCTTCATCTAGTAACAACAATACTAAAGCTAAATCAAATGATGTTGTTGATAGTAGCTCTCTTCATTCCACTAATGATTGTCTTAGCCAATTTACACTTGAGCAAGAAATGATTTATTTAAAGGGATTATAGAGAGAGGTGTCTTCATGATTCTTGGCGGAAGTAAGCAATTTGAGGAAATTGTGCGCAAGCAAGGAGGACATCGAAAGAAGCAAGGTGTTGGCTACTTTGATGTAAACAGAGATGTTTGGGAAGAAGGTCCATATCCCATTCCCAAGTTTGTTCCTCAAGAGGAGAAGTATGATCCTACTCCTCCCAAGGGAACAAGCTCACAAGATGTCCTTCTAGCACAAGACCACAAGGGAAAAGGAAAGCTTCAAGAGGACATTGACTCATTCGCGGAAGAACCCCAAGCCAAGGTTGAGTGGGTTCCCAAGGACACTTATAGCACTATCTCATCTAGTGATACCACAACTCCAAGGATCCCCATCAAGGTGATGTGGGTCCCCAAGAGGAAGAACAAGAAAGTTCATGAGGGGTGACTCCGCCAGTGAAATTCACTCTAATTCATTTCGGTAAGAACTATATGCAATCAACCTCGACCATATGCATGAGTTCAAGGAGTCACACATTCCCTCAAAGGTGAGCAAGGGACAAGGTAATTAATGCATCTCTAGACATAACCTCCCATGTACTTCACTACATGTCCATAGATATCCTTGCATTTGTTCCTTTTGCTTTGGGACTAACCCATGTACGTGAGAAGAGTAAGAAACAACAGGAATTGCTCCCAACTCAAGATGAACTTCATCAAAAATGATCATCCACCACTACTTCACCTACTTGAAGTCTTCTACGACATAACCCAAGGTTAGTTTATCCCTCTTTGGGTGATGTCACATCTAGGAGGAGCTTTACTCTAAAACTTGAGTACAAGCGTCTCCTAAATGATGTGAACACATTAATTCATTATGTAAAAGTGGTAACCACTTATACTTAATCGATGAGTATGACCTATGATCAAGTATTCTTACTTGTCTCCTAAGTCAATATAGTCATATATAGATGACTTCGTCATCGCCAAAGTGCTTGACAGATGCTAGGATGTTTGTGCATGTTCACCACGATTTCTTTTGACATCTTATTGTGTGAGCATGTTGGATTGCATATCTTTTCCCATTCAAGGACATCCAATTGTAGCTATTTGGATTTTGATTTATCTTTTGCCAATTAGATGGAAAGAATGCCTAGGAACCTTCTCTAGCGATATATGCTTTCTTGTATCAAGTTCTATTCATGCTACATCAGGAAACTTCAACAAGCACTTCTCAATCCCTCTGTGTGAAGCACTCGGAGTTGCGTGTCGACAAGGGCTGCTATCGAAAACCTCTTTGTGAATCTCGATGTAACCAACCCCAAATTCTTGGTTCTATCGATTCTCAAAGTTGGTCTAGGTAGTAATCTCGGTACCACCGATACCATAATCTCGGCTTCACCGAGTTTCTCTGTCAACACACAGAAGTGGAACTCGGTGGCACCGAAATTTTAGTATCGGTGACACCGATAGTGAGGGGTACTTATACAACGAACACGTTGTTTTGAAATCCGATCTTCAAACACCGTGGTCCCCAACCCCAAACTACCACTAGTAGGAAAAACCTTATAGGTAGAAGCCTATTAGTAGTGCTAGAAAATAGCACGCGTTGCTGCTACTTAGCAGTAGCGCTGGAAATAAAAAGCGCTACTGCTAATGTCCTTAGCAGTAACACTGACTCTATTTTCAGCGCTAATGATAAACAAGGCCCAACGAGGCTACTCGCAGTAGCTATAGTAGTAGCGGTCCGTGTTACAAGCGCTACTGCTTAGGTCCATAGCAGTAGCGTTGCGCTGCATCCAGCGCTACTGCTAAAAGGGGCCCAATGAGGCCACCGACAGTAGCTGTAGTAGCAACGCTGGCATGGTAAAAGCGCTACTGCTAAGTGCAATAGCAGTAGCGGTCCTTCAGAACCAGCGCTACTGCTACACGTGGCTGCGGGCAGCTTTTCACCCACACACCCCCCTCTCCCCCTTCCCCCCCTTTGCCCTATCCCCCACTTTCACCTTTCCTCTCTCTAAGTTACTTCTCCGCCATTGTTACCTCTCCACCATTGTTGCCCTTCTTCCCTGTTCCTTCTACCTTTCACCCACACACACCCCCTCTCCCTCTTCCTCCCCCCTTTGACCTATCTCCACTATTTAGCCGCGTACAATCTCCCTCGGGATATATATAGGTGAGTAAAAAGTTGTGCATTTGAATGATGTGAATATGTGTGTTGGCGATATGAAGGGATTTGTGTGAGTGACATGACCCATGAATTGATTATGTTTTGTCGAAATTTCAATTTATTTCCATTCCGGCAAATTTCGAGCAAACTCGATATGTCCTATTTTTAGGCAAGGTCATGCCAAATTTTCATATGCATGCATTTTTTTATGACCCTTTTGCGTGTTATATGTTGTAGTCATGAAGGTGAGTGGTAGGAAGGTTGAGCGATACTTGGAATCGTCGGTGATGGACATGTATGCAAATAAACGGACTGGGATTAGATGTCCGTGTACAAAATGCAAAGAAGAGTAATTTTAGAACCTTTTGATGGTGGCAGTTTGAAGGTCCACTTGCTGATCAATGGTTTCATTGATGTATATACTCTTTGGATAAGTGAAGATGATGATGAGGACGTCCACATGGCAGGGAATAACGACATGGGTCTAGACGAAGAGATGACCAATCGACACGAAGACGATGGCGCCGGACACGGCGGCGGTGAATAGTACGAACACGGCGGCGGGGAAGAGTCCGGAAACGGCGGCAGGGAAGAGTCCAGACATGGCGTCGGAGAAGATTTTGTACACGGCGAAAAAGCAGAGTCCGAACATGGCGGAGAAGAGTCGATGGACACGTCGCAGACTTCGACGCTACTAAGTTCAGTCGTGCAGGATCCTCATGTTCGAGACCTGCTTCACAAGAGTACGAATAGGGACAGAGTTGCTTCCAGAGAGGAGGCCAAGCTGTCTCAACTTGAAGTAGACTCGGAGACTCCATTATATGACGGTTGCGATCCCGAGGTTAGCCGCTTGAGTTTCACGCTCGAACTTCTAAAGATGAAGGCCAAAAACAAATGGACAAACAAAAGCCTCGATGAGCAATTGAAGTATCTACATAATAAAGTTCTTCCCGCGGGGAACTTGTGTCCTACTAGTGTCGACGAGGCCAAGAAAATCGTTTGCCCTCTGGTTTTGCCGCACATTAGATACCACACATGCAACAACGATTGCATCATTTATTGGGGTGAGCACGTGGGAAAAACTAGATATCCAATGTGCAATGCTTGTCAATACAAGAAGGCAGGAAAGAAAGCTCCTCAGAAAGTTGTATGGTACTTTTCGATCACTCCTCGTCTACAGCGGTATTCCGTAGATCCTAAGGAAGTAAATCTCATGCGTTGGCACGTGGAGAGGAAGAAGCCTGATGATGGAGATGATACGAAGCTGAGACACCTCGCAGATGCTAGCCAGTGGAGACCATTCATCGCTGAATATCGTTTTTTCGGAGGAGATGCAAGGAACATCGTGCTTGGTGTGTGTACCGATGGCATGAATCCATTTGGAAACCAGAGCACGCACATGCCCGTCTTTGTATGTGTGTACAACCTCCCCCCAGGGAAGTGCATGAAGAAAAAATACATACACATGAGCATGCTGGTTCAAGGGCCGAAACAACCGAGAAATAATATTTACCTATATATGGGGCTTCTGAAAGAGGAGCTAGACACGTTATGGAAATCGCCGGTCAAGATATGGGACGCCAGCATAAGAGATTATATCTATATGAGAGCTGCGCTGATGATGACGGTGCTCGACTATCTTGGTTACAGGTTCACCTCAGGCCAGGTGTGCCATAGATACTGCAGATGCACGAAGTGCATGGATGATACAACGTCTCAGCAGCTTACTTCAACGAAAGATGGCGGGTCTGGGAAAATCGTGTACATGGGGCATCGTAGATGGCTCGAAAAGGATGACCCGAAGGCTACAGGAAGAGATCGTTGTCATACTATGTGAGCTTGAGATGTACTTCCCGCCCACGTTATTTGACATCATGGTGCATCTTTGTGTCCACATCGTGGACCACATCATCGACCTCGGGCCTACATCCCTTCACAGCATGATGCCGTTTGAGAGGATGAACAGGGTCATCAAAGGATTCATTTGTAACATGTCCCATCCCGACGGAGCATCGTCCAGGGGTATCTGACCCAAGAGTGCATCTCCTTTTGCAAGAATTATATGGGCAAAGAAGACCCTGTTGTTGGTTTTCCCATCAACAAGCACCATGGAAGGCTTGGAGGAGAAGGTCACAACAACGGCCGGAGGGAATTGCATGTGGACTACTCGGATCGACAGGATGACTTGAAAGGGCTAACTTAGTAGTGCTACGACACCTAGATGTGGTAGATGATTATGTGACACTGCACAAAGACACCATCGCAAATAAGTACCTTGATCAGGGGATGCGGAAGACGGACGACGAAGTTACTATAGAGCACAATGCCACTTTCTTGCGGTGGTTCAAAGAGCAGGTTTGTGCTACCCCCCCTCGAAGAGGGCAGTGCAGAGGGGTTTCTCATACACATCTTAGCACAAGTCCCGAACCCAAACTCGTGTCCTATGAGGCATACGATATCAATGGGTACACGTTCTACACGAAGGCCAAAGACATGGACAATGATTATCATAAATCAGGGTGATGATTGAATGCGTGACCAAATCCAGTGGCACAACTGAAAGATTCTACGGAAGGGTGAAAGAGATGTGGGAGCTTAACTATGCTGGAAAGCACGATGCAACGATGTTCTGTGTCAGGTGGGCTAAGGCCGTCGTGAGAGAAAACAAGTATTTCACTACCATGTCTATACCCGACGGAAAGAGCGCTACCGTGAATGTTCACGCCATCGCCAAAACTGAGCCATGGATACACGCTAAGCACGTGACACAATGCTTCTTCATAACCGACCCGACCAATCCCATCAGTGTTGTCGTGAGGAGAGGAAAAAGGAACATTGTCGGAATGGATGGAGTCGCCAACGAGGAAGACTACGACCAATATGGCAACCCGATGAGGGAAGATGATGATGACGGTGACGATAAAACATACATGAAAAGAAGAATCAGGACTACATTACCTAAGAAAGATCGTACTCCATGGTGCTGAAAAAGAAGAATCAACACAACGAACAAGAAAGGAAAGAAGCTCAATGTGAAACGTCATCGACGCAACTGAGAAACAATCATTTATATATATGTATGTATTTTGAGTACGCACTTAAGTAATCGTTATCGGCCAAATGATGTATACATCGTATCCCCTTCAATTACCACCACATGGTTCGAGTGATATTCTCGCAGTGTGGGGACGTTCTCGTCCACTACTACGTGCGAGGCCATTGGGATAAAAACAAAAAACAAAAACAAAAGGGACAAAGTAATACAAAAAGAAAACAATATAGAAAAGGAAAGGAAATTAATAAAAAGAAACAAAAAATAATAATAATAGAATAATAAAAATAAATGAAAAATAGTAAAAAGAAATAAAAAAATTTCCGTCGTAAAAAGAATGGAAGAAAGCAATACAAAAGTTATACGAAAGGGAGAAAGCAATACAAAAGAAATACAAAAGGGAGAAAGCAATACAAAAAACAAAAACAAAAGGGAGAAAGCAATACAAATGAAAAAGAAAAGTAAGCAGAAAAGAAAAGGAAAATAATAAAAAGTAATACATATTAGTAGCGCTGGATTATGAACGAGCGCTATAGCTAAGATAGTTATCGCATTGGATCCTAACACAACGCTACTACTATGTGTATTTTAGAATTAAAAAAAACTGAAAACTAAAACATTTAGCAGTAGCGCTGGATTACCACAAAGCGCTATAGCTAACTTAGCTATAGCGTTGGTCCTAACCCAGCGCTACTACTATTTCGAGTTAACCGCCGCGCGTGCTCAAATTTTGCGAACTGCCACTCACCCCCCACTCTCCCACCTCTCCCCATCCTCTCTGTCGCGCGCCCCCGTCGCCCCTGCCTGCTGCTCTGACCTCCTCCTCGTCCGTGCGGACGCCCGAGCCCTCCCTCGACCTCACCATCACCACACGGGCCAGCCCTCGAGCTCGCCGCCCTTGCTACCCTCAACGCCCCCAAAGCCACCAGAGTTGCTCTCCCTCAACGTCACCGGAGCCGCACACCCTCGCCGCCCCTGCCGCCCTCGAAGCCACCGGAGCCGCGCGCCCCTTGCCGCTCCTGCCACTCTCGACGCCACTGTTGGGGTGCAGATTGATGTGCCAGGGATGGGGAGGCCAATGCCGCCCTCGTCGACTTCATCAGCTTAGTAATTTAGTGCTTCCCTCCCTGCTGATACACACCACTACTACACTACCGCTTGATCTAGACGAACTACCCGCCTAGATGATTACCGGTAGTTCCATGATATACCTGTGAGGTTGAAGAAGCTTCAAGTTTGGTATGATTTGCTTCAATTGCTGATGCACTTTAGTGATGCAAACTGATGATAGGGCATTCACTAGGAGAAAAATAGAATCGAAGTTTAGTGAGTTTAATACCTGTGTTTGTATGATTCTGTCAAGGGCAATCCAAGGATTTGAACTCTGATTGTTCTGAGACCACAAATAACTCCGGTTCTTTCTTTTACCAAAGAATCTGCAGAATTCAGTGGTTGTTTGCATGTAATTGCCAATATTACCAAGAGTTTGTTGTCGCCGAGTAGATAGTTACAATCCATAATTCTACTTGCACTATGGTTTAGATTAAGCTTGCTGTGGACAGAAGAAAAAAAATTCATTTTAGAGCAAAATCTTAGTTTAGAGAAAAATTCAATATACAAATAACTCAAAGTATAAATAAAAAACTTTGAATATAAAATAGCATAAAATTTTGTAGCTTTAAATAAAAAACTAGCTAGGCTTTGTAGGTATAAAAGCAGTAGCAAAAATTTATAAACAACGGTAGCAAAATGTTTGAATGTTGGTTTGTTTGTACATGTGCTCCTCTTGGTTGAATGTTGGTTGAAAACTGATGTTATATATGCGCTTCTATTGGTTGCAAAATGTTTGTTGCAAATTGATATTTGTTGCAAAATGTTGCAAATTGACGTTGGTTGCAAATTTTTTGTAATGTTGGTTGAATGTCAAAGAATATCTGAGTGGCCTATGTTTTGTCGAAATGTTGATTCATTTCCGTTCCGGCAAACTTCAGGCGCTCCATATGTCCACTTTTTAGAAAAGGTCATGCCAAAATTTTCCGTGAATTTCGGCATGACTAGTGCTAGAAACTAGGACATATGGAGTGCTTGGGAATTGCCGGAAAGTGGAATGAATCAACATTCTGACCAAATATAGATCCCTCTTTATTATTCATGTTATTCAGCCTAGAATTAAACTATTATACTTAAATACTCGTAGGAAATTAATATGTCTAGCCACGACGAAGCCGAGGGTTCTGGTCGCGTCGGAGATGACTATTTTCAGGAAGCAGATGATTATTTCAATTACCTGGACCAATGCACGTTGGGGACGCAGGGTGATAGTGAGGCCAACCCCAACATTGACGCTGACACCGGCTCCGACAGTGGCACCGGCACTGACACTGCCCCCAAGACCGACAACGATGCTGACTTAATCGGTGAAGGACTGAAGCCGAAGAGGGCAAGAAAACCAAACGAGCTCAGCACCGGAGAACTCGTGGCCACGACGATGCAACCCACGAAATTAGACCCAACGGAGCTAGAGAAAGCGCGAAAGTGCTAAGACAATCAACTTGGATGCATCCTTAGGGAAACCGCCAACATCAACGACGAAAAGTTACAGAAGATACCACATATGGAGCATATGCTCCTAACGAAGTTGCACATCTTGTTCCTATTCCCCGGGTGGGATGAAGACGAACTTCTGTGGAAGGACAAACACATGACAAAGATAAATAACAAGGCAATGGTGACGTTCACCAACGCCTTGACCGCCTGGAAAGTACAGGTGAAAAAAGACATTCTGAAGAATGAACCGTGGTCCAAGATTCATGCTGACAATCCGTCAATAACGGAAGAGGACTTCCAAAAATTCAAAGAGACTTGCGCTACAAAATAAGTGTCACGACCGGTTTCCAAATAAATGAATTAATTGGAAATCAGCCATGTGCGTCCTTAGTGCAAAAAATATTTCCCACTGACATACTGAACTGGATATAGAAAACAAGTAGTACTTAATATTATACAAGTAGAGCAAGGGTCGCTCTACAATTTATTACAACTTATCCAAGTCTTAGGATAAATGGAAATTTTACAGTGGTCTTATGGTGACTCTACTACTCGTGAAAATAAAGGGGGCATGTCACATCAGAGTAATGTGACATGACAAGTACCACTACGCGTCAAGGCTCAGAGTGAAGCTCAACGATTTATTCGGGGTGGCGGAAGCCATGGAATAAAACAGCGGCGGACTCTAGGATCGCAAGACTGACTGGGACTCCTCTACACATCGGACTCGCTATCGAACTCTTCATCCATGAGGTCTCCTTCATCCATATCTGGCAACAACAACAAGCCAGTGAGTACTCTGAGAAGTACTCGCAAACAGTTTTCACAAAAGATGAGATGCATGTAGTTGATTTTAATATGCATGGTTAGAATCAAGTTATATCCACAATATACGTGCTGGAAGTAAATAAGTTAGTGGATAAATCAGGCGGTAGTCCTCCCGAGATATCCGTAACAGAAAAAAAATTAGACCACCATCGGGCGTCTGAGCCACACGACACATAGGGCATAACATAAATGAAATAAATAACAAGCCTCGAACGGGCATCTCTGTGACACGACAGTAAGGGCAAAGATAAAATAAAATAACATGCCGCAGTCGGGCGTCTCAACTACACCACATAAAGGGCTTATATGAAACAATAAAGCATGCCACAGTCGGGCGTCTCGGCGACACCACCTAAAGGGCTTATAAGAAATAATAAAACATGCCGCAGTTGGGCGTCTCAGCGACACCACATAAAGGGCTTATAAGAAACAATAAACATGCCACAGTCGGGCGTCTCAACGACACCGCATAAAGGGATTATAAGAGCCAGAAAATAAATATTGAATATCCAGGAGGTAGAACCGTCCCAGGGATATCCAACAACATAATCATAAGGGTTAGTCCAGAGTAATAATCATGATATGATAATGTCCCGCATCATCATATGGTTCACCACATCCATTATTTTTAATACCACTTATACTCCGAAGACCGACTCTAGGACCTACACTTGACTCGCCAACCAACGTCCTTGACTAGGGACACGGCTACTCGAATAGTTTTAACTGTAGAGGGTGTACTCTTTACCCATAGCCCACAGTTTTCTATAGTCAACATAACTAATCCTGCGTACGGTATTTTAGAAGTGGACACTCAGAATCAGCACACACCAACTTTACCTCCGCGAAGCCCGGATTCACCCGGACTATGCTGCCAAGTTAAAACCATAAGACGTGGAGGCTCCGAGCTCGACTAGCATGGGATCAAAAATATTTATACCACGCGCTCACAGGGAGTGCCCTCCCTTCCGGACCCAGACCGGAAACTCCCATGCCCCTTGACCGGATGACTGCATTTAGTCCAGGGCCATGGATACCTTCATACCGCCCCCTGTAATGGTGTGTGATTGACAATATGTCTACAACTTACTTTACCGAATCCATTATCCAGGAAACTGTGGTAGCACGATAAGAAGTATGACATGAACAAGACTCGATCTAGGTCGATACTGGAGTTTACCAAATTTATACCAGCACCATTGTGGTCATGCCATGACAAGGCCATAACCTATCATCTTCCGCGTGACTAGGCTATTCTACAACCTTTCATAACTACCACTTGCCATCATCCTATTTTTATCATGGTTGAAATATATATAGCATGTATGTAATATGCAAGGTGATGAGTATTAAATATGAGCTAAGTTAGCGAACAACACACCAAGAGTAACGAACATGCTTGCCTGGTTCCACGTAGTCGGGATCAAGCTCGGTGTAGTTGACGTCGGGGATCTCGGTGCCGGAATCTACGGTATACATCAAACAAGGGTATAAGTGGCACTGCCTAGCTACTGGCCTTAAAATATTTTTAGGAAAAGCTTAAAATAAACTAGGCATTACCAGGAACAATTTCCAAAAAGAATGACTGAAAAATATGTCATGGATCAAAAGTTATAGCCAAAACAGTTTCACGGACTATTCTGCAATAAGTTTTAATAGAAACAGGGGCTAGACTGAGATTTGTCAAAGCGCCCGAGGGGAAAGGTGTTTCCCTGAAAGGAAAACGGCTATTGGCCGAATACGTTTCCATCGAAACGCTTCGGAGGGGGAGAGAGACACTGACAGAGGGGGTCCCCCTATAAGGTTCGAAAGCTTCACCGACGCCAGAAGCTTCGGGTGATCGCCAGCGACGCTAGGAGGGAGAGGGGAGCCAGCTGGGGGTGCGAGCGCACTCACCATTGACTCGCCTTACTGATGGAGGAGGATTTGGCTGCGGGGGAAGCCTCACGTCGACGACAAAAGATATCCGGCGGTAGCAACTCCGTTGACGTGAGGAGATCGACGACAGAGAGGTTCTGCGATGGAATTGAGGACGGGGTAAGAAGGGGAGGAGCTCCTGGATGCAAACAAAGGCCGCAGGGGGTCCTACCTCTACTTACACTTCACGAGAATGGCCGGATCCCGAAGCGGATCGGGGTGGCCGGAGCTAGGGAAGAAGGCCCCTCGAGGATCCCTTCCTGGATCGGCTGGTGCTGTGGGGAGAAGATGGAGTGTGGTGAGGTGCGGAGTGAGGTCTGAAGCTCTGGAGGAGGGCTCTATGTATAGGCGACGCGGGACGAGCTACGACAATAACTCCGAACGAGCGATTCCGATGATGCGGGAGCTTGAGTAGTAGGTTAGGTGGGTAGGATGGAACCTAATCACCAATGGGGTTCCATTTTTGACCAGAGGGAGGCTGGTCATCGATCGTAGCAACGCGGCGACGACGTGGGTATTGCTGCGCACTACTACTGCAGAACTCATGCTCTGAGCTGCTCAGTGCGTGGCGACGGTCTTTGCGGAGCACACTGTCAAGGAGGGACACGCGGAGGCAGCAGGAGCATGGGGCAGTGTCGAGCGATGCGGGATCACAGCAGGGGCTGCTGCGGTTGCTGCATGGCCGCTGCCAGAGTTTTGGCCGGCTCTGCCGGCTAGCCACCAACGAGGAGATGAGTCCAAGCTGCTGGCAGTGCTGCAGATAGGCTTGGAGCATAGGAACGACGGCCGACGCGCTGCTACTGGCGAGATTGGCGACGGGGGAGGAGCTGTGCTCTTTGTGAAGGTTGGTGTGAAATAAATTCAGCCAGTTTCAGACAGGGTGCAACTGAGGTGCTCGACAGAAAGAAAATGGCAGCTAGGAAAAGAATTTGAAGCTGAATTTTTGAGGGGAGCACTCTCATTGGAAGAAAGTATGCTGCAAAAATTTCAGAATTGTTGGTTGGGTCTACGGCAGGGTTGAATGAAAAATGAGTTTCTCGGGTCAAACTTCAGTCGAACAAAATTTGAATTTTTCAAACTTGAGAACCTAAAGTTTTTGATGGAATTGAATGAGGATAGTAAATACTACAAACTTCAAAGGAAGGTTTCTTTGAAAAAATTCAGGATCTCAAACTACTTATAGAAATTCCCCTTTTAAGAAATAAAATTAATTAAGGGTGATTGATCCATTCTAAACTTTTTGAGATCATTCAAAATGAAACTTTAGGGCTAGGAGTGGAGTAAAAATATTTAAAACAGAAGGTGGTGATTAATTCCTTTTGAAGAATTAATAGAAAGGCTTATGGCAAAATTCAAACTTTGAAAAAGAAGAAATATTCTTTCAACCATTTCATTTTGAGAAAGGGTCAAGAGAATATTTCAAAAATGGTTTGGTGGAAAAGAAGCTCCAAAAGGTTTCTCTCATGAAGAACAGCAAGGAAGTTTCAAGGCTTTTATCAAGCCAAAAATTAAAAATTCAGGAAAATCAAGGAAATAAAAGTTGAAAAATCTTGGGTGTTACAAGAAGCCGAGCTAAAGTCGTAGAAAATGAAGGAGCTCCAAGCCAGGAACACGCCTGCCCACCACTTTGGAAGCCGTGGTTACGAGGAGAAGAGGAGCACATGGGCCAAGGAGGACACCGAACATGAAAGTGACGGAATCCCAGACCCCTTGGCGGAGTTCATCGACCCGTGGGAGCGTGAATGGATGAGGGCCCGACACAAGTGGGACCCCGTCAAGAATATCTTTTACACGGACCCGAACACGAGGGAGTTCATGAGACTACTGGTAAGTGTTGTATTACCACCTTATATTAAGTAGTTTCTAATTAATTTGACAAAAAGTTTTGTCACATTTGTAAACCATCCACCTTCCTTTTGGTTAAAGAGCAGCACCAAAAGGCAGCCGAAAGGGATGACTCGTCTAAGTCGTCGGCGTGGCCCAAGTGGGACAACCCATTTAACCGGGCCCTGAACGTACTGAAAAATGTCTCGGTGGATAAACCTTCGTCGAGTGGACGTGTTCACGTCGTCGGAGATGGCGCCTCATGGAAGAAGTGCTACCACGAGAAGCCGGAGGAAAGAAAGAAGAGACAGGAGCATACTCAACAGACCATCGACGAGACGGTCGCGCAGGCGGTCGATCAGACCAAAGAAGACTTGACCAAGGTAGTCGATGATAAGGTCAATGCAGCTGTGGCAGCTTCCTTGGGCCAATTGGTTCCGGCAGTTTTTGAATATGTGAGAGGGAATCCAGAAAAAGGGCCAGAGGGCTTTCCACTACTCAGCTTTGTCGGGAGCAATTCGGTGAACATCACTCCACCAGCACCTGCTCACGTAGCCGCAAATGCTCCCGTACCTGGTCTCGCTCCGGTTCATAGCAGCCCGTCGTCTGTCTCTGGCATGCTCGGGGGGGCTTGGTCTTTGGCTAAGCTCAAGGCGATCACGGTAATTAGGCATCATACACTCTTCACAAGCATATCTATATAGTCTTTTGTTTCATATGCCTTTCGGATGTCTGACGTTGTAGTCATGTCTTCGCAGGCCGATGAAACACCGTGCACCCTACTGTACGATATCAATGGCCGGGAGATGGACATGGTAAAGGCAACAATCATCAAGCCGAAGGACCGCATGCTCCACAACTAACCGATGCCCCATGGCGTCTTCAAAGTTTGCGTGGCCAGTGTCAAAACGGGATTCTAGAATTTGCCGCTTTCGGTACGAGCCGGTGAAGATGAGACCCCTCAACTGATTGGCGCTTGCAAGAGCTCGGTCTTGCCTTGGCCGAAGACTCACCTTTGTGCCGAGGCGCCTGGTAGCACACCAACGGCAACTCCTCAACAAGGTACGAACACCGCTCCACCTACCCAATTACCCGCACCTGGCGTGGGGGGAGATAGCGGACGACGCGGCGAGGGAGAGCCTCAATTAGTGTGAGATGACGTCGCCCCCGTCGAAGAAGCAAATCTTGATGATGTCATGGAGGAGGGTGATGATGACGACCCTAACCAGTATATCAATACTGGCTGTGACGATGCTCGGCAATATGACTCAGACTATGAGCATGCAGATGACTTGATGATGCCTGATTTGCTGGAGACGGAACGTCCGACGACTGATTGCAAAAAGTCTCTCTTCATGCGATCCTCGAACGAGACGCCTCCAGATGCCGCCTCTACCCAGCAAGAACAACACAGGGGTCGTCCACTGATAATTAGCCCGACGACACTGGGGGAGGTGGTTAGGGAAGGTATGGCGGGCTCGCTACCGCCACCCGCCAAGAAGCCAAGTGTAACATCCCAAAATTATAAATTTTGGAATGTTAATATAATTATTAGTTTTGCTTGTTTGTTTGTTTGCTGAGTGACTGAAACCTGCGTGAAATTTGAAACTTTTTGAAACTTTTGAACGAGAGGGAATAAAATGACTTTCCCCTCTCCAGTGAATTTAAATTCAAACTTTTAAAAGCAACGAGAGAAGATGACATGACTTCTTCAACTATAAAGAATTTGAACGGAGATATTTGCATTGAATTCCTTGCATTTCCATTCGTTTTTCTTCGTGCAACAAAATGCAGGGAAATGCACTCTGTCAAACAGAAAAGAGCGGAGGAACATGACCCTCAAATACCCGGGCATTTTGAATGTTATTTGCAACCTCAAACTTAGAGGATCATTTGAAAATTATTTGCAAAAAGAAATAATGCTTTTAGGGATTTTTGGAAAAAACATTTTTTTATGAAGTTTTTATTTTTGCCGTGGAAAAATGCCCATCATCTATATTTTATTTTTCTGATAATTTTAGTATATAAAAACTATTTATTCCGAATTGATTTGATTTCCTTTTTAACTTTTTAGTTTCCTAGTTTTGAAAATAGGAAGGAGATCACTTTTATGAGGAAAACTCTAGGTGGCCCATTAAACACTTTCCAAACTTGGCCCAAGAAGATCATCTTCTTCCTCCTCCTCCTCCTTTCACGTGACAGAGAAGCTTTCCATCCATGGAGAGGAGAATCCCCTCCTCCGGGATTCGCGACGCACATATCTTCCCGGCGCCTCCCGTCGCCTCTATAAGAAGCCCCTACCTCTCCTCGTTCCATTCCCGTCGAAAAGTTCACCTCTCCTCGCCCGTAGCTCGTGCCCCACCTCGCCGGAGTCGTCACCGGAAACTCACCGGAGAGCACCAACAGGAGCTTTCCTCTCCACCTGCCGAGCCCCCTGGCACCCCTCCACCTCGCCGCCACCCCTCCACCTCGCCCCCTGCTCCTCCCCTCGCCAGAACCCTCCCATCGCCCCCTGCTTCCCCATTTCTAGGAGGCCAGCAGCCCACCTCGCCCCCCTGCAGCCCCCTCCCTCCACCTCGCCCCCCCTATAGCCCCCTCCACCTCGCCTCCCCACCCCCCCTTCGGCTCCCCTGCCACCCCACCCCCCCTCGCCGCCCCTCCCCCTTCTCCACGGGCGACCCAGCCCCCTGCATCGGCCATTGCAGCCACGGGATCATCTCCCAGCGAGGTAACCTCCCCTCCCTTCTTCTTTTTTTTACTTGTCTTGTTTTGTTTTAGTTTTAGCCCTTAGATCTCTAGTAGATGGCTTAGATTAGATCTTAGGTAACCCTTTGGTTTAGTTTAGAAAACCAATGGTTTTTATTTCACTTATTCCTTTAACCAGCAAATTTTGTTAAGCCTAGGCCGTTTGCCCCTAAGTTAGCAGCAAACACCTCCCGCAACCAATAGCAACATGCCACATGTACCCCCTATTTGTAGATAGTTAGCTTCAGTATTTTTCCGTCTAAATTGCAAAAATAGCAAGTTTCAATCTTGTTTTGGCCACAACGTTTGATCCCGAAGTCCAATGACATTGATTCTTCTTCCAGTAGCTCACAAATTGCCTGTAGTTTTTAAAAACATATAATTTGTCTAGGTTTGAATTTTTTAAATATAAGTTAGAGCAGATTTAGTTTAAACCTTGTTCTGCCTATTCCAGGAGTTTAAAAATATCTTTTAATTTGATTGCTTTTGGTACTGATCACTAGTGATCTTAAGTATCAGTGGTAAAAATTTCAGATTTGTTTGAGTATTTTAGCTCACTGTTTCATGTGAAACAATTTCTGTTTCACCGCTTTTAGGATTTCGGCTAATTTATTTTCTACTTTTGTTTTAAAATACTTTCTTTATTATTTCAGAAACATTATTATTTTTTTGGTTATGTTAGTTAACAGTAGTTTTGCAACAAGTTTTTATTTTAGTTTTATTTGTTTTTATGAAAACAATTCTAGCTCCGTAGTAACGTGCAATTGTTTTCACCGTTGTTTCAAATCCCGTTTGGGAATACTTTCAAAAGGTTTTGTGAAAAACACTTTATTTTATCTTAGTTAAACGTATAACTAGTTCCTTGTTAATATTTTCTGTTAGACAAAACTATTTAGTGTTTGTCATAGTAGAAGACTCCTTAGTTCTATTTGAAGTTTCTTTCGGTTTCTCATCCGCTTTCTCTCTTTTGTTTGATTGCTAGAATGATTGCTAGTATGAGTTCTTATGTGAATGTTATGTTTGCTATATAGATTTTCATCGGAGAGTGACGAGTAGTCTATCAAGTTATTTTCTCGAGAAATTCTTCTTCGTCAACATCATAGGCAAGTCATCTTTGATCATGTTATTTTACCTATGTTTTCAATGCATAGTAGATCACCTTCTTTGCCCAATTTGCATGCTGCCTAGGTACTTGGAAACTTTAGTGTAAGTTGTAGTATTCATGTGGTAGGAACACAACACCCCGATACTTGGCCCCGGGACGGCAATGTTATATTCGCTGTGCTTGAGTAGACGGGTTATCGGCTGAGTGTATACCACGAGTGATGCGAGGTTGATATAATAATCAAGACCGGACTAAGACAAGATTTTCAAGACCTCAGACGCAATGCAACACTGGGTGGAGGACGGTTGATCGGCTCCCTGGAAAACCCAGTGGATGCCCGGGATGCTGGAGAGGCCATGTCATCCTGCGGAAAGCTTCACCCAGGCTCAAAGAGACGGACGGATATTTTCAAGACCCAAGGCTTACCTGCACAGCCACAAGTCATTATGGGCTCTGGCTTGGTTGGACAACGCGGCGACTCTGGACAGGCGGTGCTAGCAGATGTAGACGAACGGTAGGAATGGATGGGCACTGACGGGGATTCAGAGGGACCCGTTGAAAGACCATGTTTTGATCATCCGGTCTTCAAACACCCTGAAGTGCGAGGACAAACCCGGAGGCGATCAAATCTTGTGGGGAACGTGTGCAAAACTCTACAGAGTACTCAAACCTAATCGATTAGCCGTGTCCACGGTCATGGACAACTTGAGCCAAAGGAACTGAAGTTATCTGGATTTCTCAACACCATTAAATATATTTGATGTGGGAATTATTGACAACTCGGGTACGAGAACTGGTTGGCGGAACCATCTCGTTAACTACAAACCTTGTAGTAACATTTTGCTTTCAACCCCTCTTGTTGTAGGATAAAACTGGCTTTATGCAAAACTTAGCTCCACCGACCAAATATGCATGTAGAGATAGTTGATTATTATTTTACCCCTCTCTTGTGACTTGCCGACATATTCAATATGCTGACCTACACGGCTGCAACGTCTTATGTTGCAGATATTTTTCTTCGACGAGTAAGAGTACGATTCAGGGTTACGGTCTACACTCAACTTGTCGTTGGTGTTTATTGGGACTCCACTCCCTTGACCGCTTCCGCTGAGATTATTAAGGTAAATATCAGTTTTACGTTATTTACATGTGATTGCACTTTGATATATACATTGATGTACTGTGTGTGCCAGCATACTGATCCAGGGATGGCACAGATACACAGAGGCTTGACTCGTTTTGAGTCGGATCGCTACACCAAGGAGGAGACCGAATAAGAAATGTTGTAAAGGCACCAGAGCTACTTCAAGCAGCCAGCCGAAGCACAAGGAGGTAGACAGGATACCTTTCGTAGGTGCGGAGCGTTTCCATGTCACTGGCCACCCGATCCTACCTCAGAAAGCGGCAGAGAGCATAATGAACAATGATCTAAGGAGACTTCATGATGATGTGCTGACCATAGAGTTGAGACTTCTCAGCTCGGAGAAACCAGGATAACCACTTTATCTGCTTCAGGTTTTGGGTGCGAGTGGATACGTCGACACATGGCCCGCAGAGAAGTTCATCCCGCGATTTGACTACATCTACGACATGTTCCACATGACCAAGCTGAATTTTCATTTCATCCGCCTGTATGCGCTGCATCTCAACTACATCATCAGGCGCGAGAACATATAATATATGTGCGTCGCGGACCAACACTATATGCACGAGAGCTTCTTGGCACACTGCAAAGAGTACTGGGACTTTGCGAGCAAGTACATCAGCAACTTCATGATCGCTAATAAGGATAAGGAAATGATTCTCCTGCCTTATCATCCCATGTAAGTTATCCGTGGATATCCTTTCGTAAGTTTTTGTCATTCCTTTGCAAGCATGGAGGCTAATTTGAGCTCTGCTTATTTTGCAGAGCGGGGGGAGGGGGGCATCCTCATCTTTCTGTACCCACAATACTCTTATGCTATGTACTTGGACTCATCGATGAACATCAAGAAGAAGGATTACACGCACATAAAGTGTGTTCCGGATAGTGCCATTTTCACCGACAGCCTTACTGCTGGATATATCCAGGTGAAAAAGTACAGGAATAAAGCGCCGACTTTTGGCCATAAGACCAACTTCTGGTGCATCGAACAACCAAACGGTAGTACGGTTGATGGATTCTACCTCATGCATCACATGATCGAGTTGAGAAGCGATAGACAATGCCTTCACATGTCATCTGATTCCGGTGATGCCGAGATTATCAACTGGGTCACAAGCATAGGAAGCACACCGGATTATCGAATCCGAGTTGAGTTTTATCACATCCAGTGTGAACTTGCCCAGGTGATCATGAAGTAGGTCGTCGAACAAGGAGGGATGTTCTACCATGGGCCAATGAGGCGGGAGACTATCCGAGATGTGCTACTCGCTCAGGGTTTGGACCTGAATCCTTTCAAGAAGCTCGGGTGCATCATCCCTGACTATGAAGATTGGAGCTTCGACATGGAATAGTGATTGATGATGACAATGTGTGTGTCCAATTATAATTAATACTATTAGTGTTTCAATGAATTGTCGTACATCGCTCTAGTTAATTAGTTAGTGTATAAGGAATTTTGTTATTTATATATGTTTACTGCTTGTATTCTGCTAACTATGCCTCTTTGTGTTTCTCAAGTACATTATGTTGCATATTATATATCATTGAATTACTCAACTTATGATGCAGGTACATAGATCGGAGATGGCGAAGGACTCCTACGCCGTATTCATTGGGAGGTTTATAGGAGTGTACGACCACTCGCCACTCCCTCAGGCCGAGGTGGACAGGTACCCGGGCGCTAGCCACAGAGGGTTCGATAGCAGAGCCAAAGTGGAAATGAGTTACTTGAGGTGGATACTACGACAAGAGACGCAGCGAAACCGGTGCCTCAAGAAGTACTACATAGTCGCGTTCTTGCTCATGTTGATCTCTCTTCTCTTCTACATGATGGTTTAGATAGGGATGATGAAACTTGTGGGTGTTCCATGACTTGTGTGTATCTCTATTTTCGAGATTTAATGATATTCGTGTTGGATAATGATGATGATGATGATGGTATAAGTGACGAGACTAGTTTATGTGTATGATGTGATGATAATAATGCATGTTTATCATGATATGATGAAACCACTGTATAGAGCATCCACAAATACGTAGGGGGGCATAAATACGAATTAAATTTTGAAAGCAGGAATATTGTCAGTAGCGCTGGTAATTAGCAGTAGCGCTGGCTTAGCAGTAGCGCCTTATTTATTCCAGCGCTACTGCTAATGTGTATATCAGTAGCGCTTTATATTCAACGCTATTGCTAACAGGTTAGTTGTAGCGCGTTAGCAGTAGCATTGGCCTCAACGCTACTAGTAACGGAAAAACCAGTGCTACTGGTCGCCTTTCTCCTACTAGTGACCACACCTGGACTCCTTGGTCATCGCCTTTGCTTCCCCGTGTATCTTCGCCGCTGGGATCCTCACCGTCGACGGAAATCGTCACCGCCATCGTTGCCATAGTCGAACCGGCAGCAAGTTAGTGCATGGTTCCGATCTTCTTTTCGCACTCCCCATCTAATTCTTGCACATTAGGAATTTTTGTCTATAAGGCACTATGTGCAAACCGTCCTACTCCATCGGAAGTTCTCGTAGATCAACGAACGAGAAATAATTAGGGTTAGCCATCCGTAGAATGCATCTCGGTGCCACCGAGTTGCAAAAATCGGTTCCATCGATATTGTTTCTAGGATTCGAGAGAATGGTCTCGGTGAGACAGAGTGGTCACTTTTAGTTTCACCGAAGTGATTGCGAGACTTCCGTGAACTAGATCATATGTCTCGGTGAATCCAAAAATTCGGACTCGATGCTACCGAAATTTGTTCTGTAGAAAGCTAAAACTAAGGATTACATTGTTCAAACTTCCAAAAAATCTTCTGCAATTTTGTGATTCTTATATTTTCAAGCTCTTCCATATCTTTTCATAGGGTCAGCCAGTCTCTTTGTCAGCTTGTCTGCTTGGATTGCAAGATGTCAGCTTCTGATGATAGTCACTGTTGGAAATATGCCCTAGAGGCAATAATAAATTAGTTATTATTATATTTCTTTGTTCATGATAATCGTTTATTATCCATGCTATAATTGTATTGATTGGAAACACAGTGCATGTGTGGATACATAGACAAAACATTATCCCTAGTAAGCCTCTAGTTGACTAGCTCGTTGATCAAAGATGGTCAAGGTTTCCTGACCATAGGCAAGTGTTGTCACTTGATAACGGGATCACATCATTAGGAGAATCATGTGATGGACTAGACCCAAACTAATAGACGTAGCATGTTGATCGTGTCATTTTGTTGCTACTGTTTTCTACGTGTCAAGTATTTGTTCCTATGACCATGAAATCATATAACTCACTGACACCGGAGGAATTCTTTGTGTGTATCAAACGTCGCAACGTAACTGGTTGACTATAAAGATGCTCTACAGGTATCTCCGAAGGTGTTCGTTGAGTTAGTATGGATCGAGACTGGGATTTGTCACTCCGTGTGACGGAGAGGTATCTCGGGGCCCACTCGGTAATACAACATCACACACAAGCCTTGCAAGCAATGTGACTTAGTGTAAGTTGCGGGATCTTTTATTACGGAACGAGTAAAGAGACTTGCCGGTAAACGAGATTGAAATAGGTATGCGGATACTGACGATCGAATCTCGGGCAAGTAACATACCGAAGGACAAAGGGAATGACATACGGGATTATATGAATCCTTGGCACTGAGGTTCAAACGATAAGATCTTCGGAGAATATGTAGGATCCAATATGGGCATCCAGGTCCCGCTATTGGATATTGACCGAGGAGTCACTCGGATCATGTCTACATAGTTCTCGAGCCCGCAGGGTCTGCACACTTAAGGTTCGACGATGTTTTATGCGTATTTGAGTTATATGGTTGGTTACCGAATGTTGTTTGCAGTCCCGGATGGGATCATGGACGTCACGAGGGTTTCCGGAATGGTCCGGAGACGAAGATTGATATATAGGATGACCTCATTTGGTTACGGGAAAGTTTTCGGGCATTACCGGAAAAGTTTCGGGCTCATCGGTAGTGTACTGGGAGTGCCGGGAGGGGTGCCGGGGACCATCAGGAGGGGTGCCACGCCCCAAGGGGTCTCATGGGCTATGGTAAGAGATAAACCAGCCCCTAGTGGGCTGGAATAAGTTCCCACTAAGGCCCATAAGGTTTGAGAAGGAAAAAACACAAGGTGGAAAGAGTTTCCAAGTGGGAAGGTGGAATCCTACTCCAAGTAGGATTGGAGTAGGACTCCTCCACCTCCAATTTCGGCCAAACCTTTAGGTTTTGAGGCTGCCTCCTCCCCTCCCTCCCTCCTATATATAGTGGGGTTTTAGGGCTGATTTGAGACAACTTTTGCCACGGCAGCCCGACCACATACCTCCACGGTTTTTCCTCTAGATCGCGTTTCTACGGAGCTCGGGCGGAGCCCTGCCGAGATTAGATCATCACCAACCTCCGGAGCGCCGTCATGCTGCCGGAGAACTCTTCTACCTCTGTGTCTCTCTTGCTGGATCAACAAGGCCGAGATCATCGTCGAGCTGTACGTGTGCTGAACGCGGAGGTGCTGTCCGTTCAGCACTAGATCGTGGGACGGATCGCGGGACGGTTCGTGGGACAGTTCGCGGGGCGGATCGAGGGACGAGAGGACGTTCCACTACATCAACCGCGTTCACTAATGCTTCTGTTGTGCGATCTACAAGGGTACGCAGATCGGAAATCCCCTCTCGTAGATGGACATCACCATGATAGGTCTTCGTGCGCGTAGGAAATTTTTTGTTTCCCATCCGACGTTCCCCAATAGTTGCATCATGAGCTAGGTTCATGCGTAGATGTAATCTCGAGTAGAACACAAAAGTTTTTGTGGGCGGTGATGTGCGTTTTGCTGCCCTCCTTAGTCTTTTCTTGATTCCGCGGTATTGTTTGATCGAAGCGGCTCGGACCGACATTACTCGTACGCTTACGAGAGACTGGTTTCATCGCTACGCGTAACTCCGTTGCTCAAAGATGACCGGCGAGTGTCGGTTTCTCCAACTTTAGTTGAATCAGATTTGACCGAGGAGGTCCTTGGATGAGGTTAAATAGCAATTCATATATCTCCGTTGTGGTGTTTGCGTAAGTAAGATGCGATCCTACTAGATACCCATGGTCACCACGTAAAACATGCAACAACAATTAGAGGACGTCTAACTTGTTTTTGCAGGGTATGCTTGTGATGTGATATGGCCAACGATGTGATGTGATATATTGGATGTATGAGATGATCATGTTGTAATAGTTAATATCGACTTGCACGTCGATGGTACGGCAGCCGGCAGGAGCCATAGGGTTGTCTTTAAACTAACGTTTGTGCTTGCAGATGTGTTTACTATATTGCTAGGACGTAGCTTTAGTAGTAATAGCATGAGTAGCACGACAACCCCGATGGCGACACGTTGATGGAGATCATGATGATGGAGATCATGGTGTGATGCCGGTGACAAGAAGATCGTGCCGGTGCTTTGGTTATGGAGATCAAGAAGCACATGATGATGGCCATATCATGTCACTTATGAATTTCATGTGATGTTAATCCTTTATGCACCGTATCTTGCTTAGAACGATGGTAGCATTATGAGGTAATCTCGCACTAAAATTTCAAGACGAAATTGTGTTCTCCCCGACTGTGCACCGTTGTGACAGTTCTTCGTTTTCGAGAGACATGTGATGATCGGGTGTGATAGACTCAACGTTCACATACAACGGGTGCAAAACAGTTGCACATGCGGAACACTCGGGTTAAGCTTGACGAGCCTAGCATGTGCAGACATGGCCTCGGAACACATGAGACCGAAAGGTCGAGCATGAATCGTATAGTTGATATGATTAGCATAGAGATGCTTACCACTGAAACTATTCGCGACTCACGTGATGATCGGACTTGAGATAGTGGATTTGGATCATGTACCACTCAAATGACTAGAGAGATGAACTTTTTGAGTGGGAGTTCTTAAGTAATATGATTAATTGAACTAATTGTCATGAACATAGTCTAATGGTCTTTGCGAATAACGATGTAGCTTGCGCTATAGCTCTACTATTTTTATATGTTCCTAGAGAAAATTTAGTTGAAAGTTGATGGTAGCAAAATTTGCAGACTGAGTCTGTAAAACCGAGGATTGTCCTCGTTGCTGCGCAGAAGGCTTATGTCCTTAATGCACCACTCGGTGTGCTGCACCTCGAGCGTCGTCTGTAGATGTTGTGAACATCCGACATACACGTTTCTGATGACTACACGATAGTTCAGTGCAAAATACTTAATGGCTTAGAAGCAAGGCGCCGAAGATGTTTTGAAACGTCACGGAACATAAGAGATGTTCTAAAGATATGAAATTGTGATTTCATGCTTGTGCCCTTGTTAAGAGGTATGAGACCTCCGACAAGATTCTTTGTCCACGAAGTAAAGGAGAAAATCTCAATCGTTGAGCGTGTGCTCAGATTATCTGAGTACGACAATCGCTTGAATCAAGAGGGAGTTGATCTTCCAGATAAGATAGTCATGGTTCTCCAAAGTCACTGCCACCAAGCTGTGAGAGCTTCGTGATGAACTATAACATATCAAGGATAGATACAATGATCCTTGAGCGATTCGCGATGTTTGACACTGCGAAAGTAGAAATCAAGAAGGAGCATCAATAGTTGATGGTTAGTAAAACCACTAAGTTTCGATAAAGGCAAAGGCTAGAAGGGATACTTCTTGAAACGGCAAAGCAGTTGCTACGCTAATGAAGAGACCCCAGATTAAACCCAAGCCCAGGACTAAGTGCTTCTGTTATGAGGGGAACGATCACTGAGGCGGAGCAACTCTAGATACTTGGTAGATAAGAAGGCTGGCAAAAGTCGAAAGAAGTATATTTGATATACAGGATGTTGATGTGTACTTTAATAGTACTCCTAGTAGCACGAGGGTATTGGATACCGGTTCAGTTGCTAAGTGATTAGTAACACGAAATGAAAGATACCACATAAACGGAGACTAGCTAAAGGCGAGGTGACGATACGTGTTGGAAGTGTTTCCAAGGTTGATATGATCAAACGTCGCACAATCCCTCTACCATCGGGATTGGTGTTAAACCTAAATAATTGTTATTTGGTGCTTGCGTTAAGCATGAACATGATTGGATCGTGTTTATTGCAATACGATTATTCATTTAAAGAGAATAATGGTTACTCTATTTGCTTGAATAATCACCTTCAATGGTTTATTGAATCTCAATCGTAGTGTTACACATGTTCATGATATTGGTGCCAAAAGATACGAGGTAATGATGATAGTACCACTTACTTGTGGCACTGCCGCTTGAGTCATGTTGGTATAAATTGCATGAAGAGGCTCCATGTTGATGGATCTTTATACTCACTTGATTTTGAATCACTAGTGACATGCAAATCATACCACATGAGCAAGGCCTTGTTTTCATTGAGATGAAACAAGATAGTAACTTGTCGGAAGTGATACATTTTGATGTATGCAGTCCAATGGGTGCTGAGGCACGCAGTGGATATCATTATGTTCTTACTTCAATGACGATTTGAGTAGATACAAGAGTATTTACTTAATGAATCACAAGTCTGAAATATTGAAAAGTTCAATTCTGTTTCAGGAGTGAAGTTCGTCATAACAAGAGGATAAACTGTCTACGATATGATCATAGAAATGAATATCTGAGTTACGAGTTTTGGTACGCAGTTAAGACAATGTGGAAATTGTTCCGCAGTTCATGCCACCTGGAACATCATAGTGTGATAATGTGTCTGAACGTCATAGCCACGCACTATTTGGTATGGTGCATGTTATGATGTCTCTTATCGAATTACCACTATCGTTTATGGGTTATGCATTAGAGACAACCACATTCACTTTAAATAGGGCACCACGTATTTCCGTTGAGATGACACAGTATATACTGAGGTTTAAAGAAATCTAAACTGTCGTTTCTTGAAAGTTTGGGGCTTTGACACTTATGTGAAAAAGTTTCAATCTGATAAGCTCGAACCCAAAACGGATAAATGCATCTTCATAGGATATCCAAAACGGTTGGGTACATCTCCTATCTCAGATCCGAAAGCAAAGTGTTTGTTTCTAGAAACGGATCCTTTCTCGAGGAAAGGTTTCTCTCGAAAGAATTGAGTGGGAGAGTGGTAGAACTTGATGAGGTTATTGAACCATCACTTCAACCAGTGTGTAGCAGGGCGCAGGAAGTTGTTCCTGTGGCGGCTACACCAATTGAAGTGAAAGCTGATGATGGTGATCATCGAGCATCGGATCAAGTTACTACAAACCTCGTAGGTTGACAATGTTGCGTACTACTGCAGAGTGGTACGGTAACCCTATCTTGGAGGTCATGTTGTTGAGCAACAGTGAACCTATGAGTTATGGAGAAGCAATGGTGGGCCCAGATTCTGACAAATGGCTTGAGGCCATGAAATCCGAAAGATGGATCTTTGTAAGGAAGACAAACGATGATGGTGATAAGTCACTATTAAGAAAAGCTCGACTTGTCGCAAAGATGTTTCTGACAAGATCAAATAGTTGACTATGATGAGACTTTCTCACTCATAGCGATGCTAAAAGTCTGTTGGAATTATGTTAGTAGTTGTTGCATTATTTGTGAAATATTCCACATAGGAAGACAAAACATTGTTTCCTCGACGGTTTCCTTGAGCAAACATTGTATGTGATACAACCAAGAGGTTTTGTCGATCCTAAAGATACTAGCAAGTATGCAAGGTCCAGCGATCCTTCAATGGACTGGTGCAAGCATCTCGGAGTTGGAATATACACTTTGATGAGATGATCAAAGATTTTGGGTTTGTACAAGGTTTATGAGAAACTTGTATTTCCAAAGAAGTGAGTGGGAGCACTATAGAATTTCTGATAAGTATATGTGGTTGACATATTGTGGATCAGAAGTAATGTAGAATTTCTGTAAAGCATACAAGGTTGTTTGAAAGGAGTTTTTCAAAGGAATACCTAGATTGCGCTACTTGAACGTTGAGCATCAAAGATCTGTGGAGATAGATCGAAAGCGCTTAATAGAAGTTTCAACAAGATGCATGCCTTGACAAGTTTTTGAAGGAGTTCAAAATAGATCAGCAAAGAAGGAGTTCTTGGTTGCGTTGTAAGGTGTGAATTTGAGTAAGACTCAAAACCCGACCCCGGCAGAATAAAGACAATAGACGAAGGTCGTCTTCTATGCCTTTACCGTAGAATCTGAAGTATGCCATGCTGGGTACCGCACCTGATGTGTGCCTTGACTCAAAGTCTGTTGAGAGGTACAGAGAGTGATCCATGATTGAATCACTAGCAGCGGTCAAAATTTATCCTTAGTAACTGATGGACTAAGGAATTTTTCTCGATTATGGAGGTGGTTAAAGAGTTCGTCGTAAAGGGTTACGTCGATGCAAGCTTTGACACTAATCCGAATAACTATTAGTAGTGAAATAGATTCGTATAGTAGAGTAGATATTTGGAGTATTTCCGAATAGCACATAGTAGCATCATCTATAAGATGACATAAATATTTGTAAAGAACACACGGATTTGAAAGTTTCAGAACCGTTGACTAAAACCTCTCTCACGAGCAAGACGTGATCAGACCCCATAAGTATATGGGTGTTGGATTCGTTGGAATCACATGGTGATGTGAACTAGATTATTGACTCTAGTGCAAGTGGGAGACTGTTGGAAATATGCCCTAGAGGCAATAATAAATTAGTTATTATTATATTTATTTGTTCATGATAATCGTTTATTATCCAAGCTATAATTGTATTGATTGGAAACACAGTGCATGTGTGGATACATAGACAAAACACTGTCCCTAGTAAGCCTCTAGTTGACTAGCTCGTTGATCAAAGATGGTCAAGGTTTCCTGACCATAGGCAAGTGTTGTCACTTGATAACGGGATCACATCATTAGGAGAATCATGTGATGGACTAGACCCAAACTAATAGACGTAGCATGTTGATCGTGTCATTTTGTTGCTACTGTTTTCTGCGTGTCAAGTATTTGTTCCTATGACCATGAGATCATATAACTCACTGACACCGGAGGAATTCTTTGTGTGTATCAAACGTCACAACGTAACTGGGTGACTATAAAGATGCTCTACAGGTATCTCCGAAGGTGTTCGTTGAGTTAGTATGGATCGAGACTGGGATTTGTCACTCTGTGTGACGGAGAGGTATCTTGGGGCCCACTCGGTAATACAACATCACACACAAGCCTTGCAAGCAATGTGACTTAGTGTAAGTTGCAGGATCTTGTATTACGGAACGAGTAAAGAGACTTGCCGGTAAACGAGATTGAAATAGGTATGCGGATACTGACGATCGAATCTCGGGCAAGTAACATACCGAAGGACAAAGGGAATGACATACGGGATTATATGAATCCTTGGCACTGAGGTTCAAACGATAAGATCTTCGTAGAATATGTAGGATCCAATATGGGCATCCAGGTCCTGCTATTGAATATTGACCGAGGAGTCACTCGGGTCATGTCTACATAGTTCTCGAGCCCGCAGGGTCTGCACACTTAAGGTTCGATGATGTTTTATGCATATTTGAGTTATACGGTTGGTTACCGAATGTTGTTGGGAGTCCCGGATGGGATCACGGACGACACGAGGGTTTCCGGAATGGTCCAAAGACGAAGATTAATATATAGGATGACCTCATTTGGTTACTGGAAAGTTTTCGGGCATTACCGGAAAAGTTTTGGGCTCATCGATAGTGTACTGGGAGTGCCGGGACGGGTGCCGGGGACCATTAGGAGGGGTGTCACGCCCCAAGGGGTCTCATGGGCTATCGTAAGAGATAAACCAGCCCCTAGTGGGCTGGAATAAGTTCCCATTAAGGCCCATAAGGTTTGAGAAGGAAAAAACACAAGGTGGAAAGAGTTTCCAAGTGGGAAGGTGGAATCCTACTCCAAGTAGGATTGGAGTAGGACTCCTCCACCTCCAATTTCGGCCAAACCTTTAGGTTTTGAGGCTGCCTCCTCCCCTCCCTCCCTCCTATATATAGTGGGGTTTTAGGTCTGATTTGAGACAACTTTTGCCACGGCAGCCCGACCACATACCTCCACGGTTTTTCCTCTAGATCGTGTTTCTGCAGAGCTCGGGCGGAGCCCTGCCGAGATTAGATCATCACCAACCTCCGGAGCACCATCACGCTGCCGGAGAACTCTTCTACCTCTCTGTCTCTCTTGCTGGATCAACAAGGCCGAGATCATCGTCGAGGTCCAGGAAGAAGCTGAATTCTGATGAAAAAGATTTTGATTTTGTTCCTGAAGTTCCTGCTCCCGGGAAGTAGAAAGAGAAGTCTGCAGTCAGGAAGACTGTAAGAAATGTAACATTCCAAAATTTATATTTTGGAATGTTAATTAATTAAATAGGCTTAATTAAAACTTGCTTGTATTGCTTGTCGTTAGCTAGTCTTGACAAGGATTTGAAACTTTTGGAATTTGAATGATTTGTTTTCGAGAGGGAATAAAATGACTTTCCCAATCATTCATTTGGATGTTATTTTGGTTTTGAGAATATTAGGAATATTTCCAATTCAAATATGAGAGAGGATTACATGACATCCTCAATAATTAAATTGGAAAGTAATAAAGTATTCTCCTCTTAGATTTTCAAATTTAGAACAAATCCAACAAGAAAACAAATGAAAAGAGAGAAGGTAACATGACTCCTTCGATATAAAGAGTTGGAAATTGTTTTACATAAAATTTTGGAATACTGGTTTGCGATTGAAAAATATTTAGGGCACATCTATGTAGCCCAATTTTTTTTATAAAGAGTATTATAGGTATTTTCTATAAATGTCCCCATGTAAAAATGTTCACTATTTTATCAAGTAGTTATAATATTTTTTCAGTGTTTTTTTGGAGAGTTTAGGAATGTATATGATATAGTTTTATCAAAAACCAAATACTGTAGTAATGAAAAAAAAAGTAAAAACCCAGGCTCACTGTGCGCCGGTGCACAGTGGCCCAGCAGCCAGGGGCCACGCATCGAGCAGCCTAGCGCAATCAGCGCTCTAGGACCGGAGCCCATCGCTAGCAACACATCGAGCAAGCCCTCCATTTTTTTCCTTTCTCTCTCTCTACCCACTCACGCATGGGGCCCAACCGTCATCTCCTAGCTCCGGCCAGAATCCTCCTCACGCACGAGACCTTCTGTGTCCCTGATCCGAATTCAATTGATTTGATCGATCTACTTCTCCTAGACCACAATACGCAGCATATATTTATTCACCTCCCTCCTCTCGTCCGATTTTCGCAAGAATCACCAAATCTCCTGCCCTATCTCTGTGTCTACCTCAGTTTCGGATCTCGCCGGAGTCCACCTGAGCACAAGCTCCGCCACTGTCGAATTCGTCACCACTAAGGGTTCCCGCCTCTTTGATCCCCTCAGTACGAATTTCCTTGGTCTCCTCTCTTTCCCTCACCATCTATCGCACGCAGGGGAGCACCAAATCGACCGCATCAAGGGTGACCGAAGGCAAACATGCCTCTGACGAACTCCAGACGCACGTTGCCGCTGCTCGGGGACGAATTTGTCGCGGGAAAAGGATCCCCGTGGTCCTCCACATCCTGAAGTTACATCCCAGACCCCCAAGGGCCTCCCCTCTGACCCCATGCTCCAAGACCCGAGCCTCTCGTGCGTTTCTTCTCCAACTCCGGCAGCCCCTTCTCTATTTTGTCTCCGGTGAGTCACCGAGCCCCGTCCGATCCCCTTTCCACGGCTGAGATTAGATCGGCCTTGTGTTTTTTTATATACTTATGTATTCGAACCGGTATGCGCTAAGGCTCGGCTGTCCATTGTTTAGCCGAAGCAGCAAACACCCTCTAGCCAGCAGCATCTCGCCACGTGGCAACTCCATAGTGACAGCAACAACAACTCGTTATTTTGACAGATTTTATTGCAGTTTTCGTTTAGTCATATCTCTCGATCCACACACCCAAATTCATTGATTCTTTTTCCTACATACTCGTATTGACCAGTAGAATCCAGTATAACCAAAATTTCACTCTTTTGAACTGTTTAAATTTGAATTCATTCAAATTTGAAATCAACCATCCGGAGGCCATATCTTTCAAACCGTTGATCCGATTTAGTTGATTCGTTTTGCATTGTGATCCTATTGGGTTGCATACAATAAATACCTACTGATGTGCTACTGTTGTTTGGATTTTAAATTGGTTTCTTGCTATTTGTTGTTATTGAGTGATTGCCTATTTATCGGTACTTTGTTTGAATCGTGTAGATTGTCCGGAGAGCGAATATTAGCTTTGCGAGGATTGTGATTGCGTCTGACTACAGCAACAATGTATAAGGCAAGTTACATGTTGATCATCCTTTACCTATTATTTGTCTATGCATATAGTATTATATCACCCTATGAAATTTATGCATGTATAGGAATATTATTATTATGCTATGCTATTGAGCTATATCCCCTCGTCATTGAAGATCGTCTTAGATATATTTTGCTATGCTATGTAGACGGGGATTGGTTTCTGTATTCATTGAGTTTATGTGAGGATTACTACAAAATAAATTGAGTAGTAATTCAGGATATAATACACCTCTGGGCGGATATGGTATTGCTGGGTGGTTTCAAGAACATCATGGTATCAACCCTCTGAATGTAAGTGGAATGCCGCCCAGGTTCAAAAAGATCAAACAGACTTAGTGACTAGTAGCTTCCTTGTGCGACCACTGGCTATTATGGGCTCTTGCTTAGTTGATCAGTCGTGGAAACCTTACCCGGATGTGCCAGCTGATGTAGCTATGATAGGTGGGATGGGCCTCCTATGGGACTAGGTGACTGCTTCTGAAAGACTTTGTCTGAATCTTCGGGTTGGGTCCAGTGGGTACAGCGTACTAACCTCTGCAGAGTGTATAAACCAATCATGCTTAGCCGTGTCCCCGGTTATGGACAATTTTGAGCAGCTAGGCCATTACAGTTGTTGGATGATCTTGACAGATGATACACCTTAATAAAATTGAGTGGGGAACTTAATAATGGTAATAGGTTTGAGTTGGAGATGCCAATTCAACCATATGTGAGTTATTGTAGCAAACAAACTAAAACTTGAGTGTTAGGTAGTTCTGAGGATAAAATCAGCTTTCTGCAAAATAACCATCAGCCTTTCTCTTGTTATACTATGCATATACATGTAGGTCTGTTATATAATTCCTTGTGTGACTTGCCAGTACATTCAACGTACTGACCCTTATGGCTGTAACTTATCATGTTGCAGATTTTATGCGACGAGTGAGTGATACGATGTAGGGTTACGATGTCTATACTCAACATTCTCCTGTGGTGTTGATGGATTCATGAAGATTTTATTTGCTTTTCCGCTGTATTTTGTGTGTATGGTAGCCATGAGCTACGAGTTATGTACTATATTAAATTATGGATCTACGATGTAATATTATGACATGTGGTTTATTTTTGATATTGCATCTTGTACTGTGTGTGCTAGCTGTCGATCCAGGGACTAGCACAGTAAGCACAGAGACATTGAACCTTATCAGGTTCGGGTCGTTACAGATGGTATCAGAGCCCATGTTGACTGTAGGTCGTAACCCTTAGAATGGACTAGGAAAAGCCATAGGAATAAACTTAGTTTTATCATTTTCTTGACTAGTTACTATTTCTACTCATCTTTCTCGTCTACTGTTCATATTCTAAAGCTTCTTTTGTGGTTTTCTAGTAAATGGAGACCCTATAGTAACCCCGTCCACTTATGACCACTAAAGACATCACATACTGGAAGCACCTCATCGTCGCCTGAAGTTACTACTAATAGAATTTGAAGGAGTGTCTTGTGTTGATCGAGAAGGACTAACCTTTAGACTACTAGATGATCTTTGATATTAGTCTTGATAAGAAGGACGAAGCTTAGACTCAGACCACCACTACTAAGTTGATTTCTATAGACGATTTGCGGTAGTATGATGAGATCATATCTCTTGTGGTTATGACCTTACCTGTAGGTTTTTCTTGTGTGGCGTGACTTTTGTGATTTTTATTGATTGATGTTGTGTGATGTGTTTTGCAAAAAAATTTGCGAGTAGAATAAGTTGCGTTCTCTTAGACCCCTATCCATTTAGTACGCTTCAATATTCAAGAAGATTAAGCTACAAGATTACTTGTCCCTATGAAGAATTTGTTGTTGATGCAAGGCCGAAGCTACAAATACTGAAGACTTTGAAGATTGAAGACCTCTATATATCGTTAGATGCATTTGTGAGCTGTCATTGTGGTTGGTTTTTATTGACCGCTCCACATCAAAATTATTTTCAAAACTATTGTGTGATGCTTGTTTGGGTATATATCTTCCTGTGACATCTATTCTCTCCTTAAACCTAAGACCTACATTGACGGAGTTACTACAATGGTTGCAAAACTTGAGGTTCGAGTAAAAGATGGACGCAACCCCAACGATGAGTTCAGGTCAACCACAAGCACCACGATCCACCAAGGAGCAAGCACAATCTTGAGGAAGGATGAACCCTGGAGGAAGCCACAATGTTTTATAGTAGTTGACATAAACCCGAGAGTTCAAAGGAACGATAGATTATTTTGTTTGCATGCAAAACATATGGATTTATCCGAACTTAGTTCGTGAACAAAAGAATTTTATTTTTATTTTTTTGCAATGCTTGAGAGGATGCCCGAGTGTTAGAATGCGAGATTTACTAAACCATATACAGAGTAATGATTTGGGTGCAGAATGGATTGATCACCATGCCAACTTACTCTTATCATTTGCTCGTGTCATGTGGGATGGTCAATCTTGAGTGACTTACCTATAGTATAGACGATGATGTTAAGCCAAAACCATAGACCGGTAGGATGTATGACCCTTGTAGAAGGTAGTCGTTGCCAATAGTAGATTGTACGATGAAGATAGGCCATGACTGTTTTTGCAGGATCCCCTTTTTGATGACCACCATGAGAGGATCGATATCTATTTAGTACTGGCGCAAGACCTATCAACTATTGAGGTTCAGTATTTGTAAGACCGCTCTTTTTATAAAGGATTGAAGGTCTCAAAGTAGTGCATATAGATGAAGGTTGTCATTGAAGGAGCAACATTTTTGAAGACCCCGTCAAATTGATTCTAAGGGTGGTAGTACCACATGCTATTGGATGGTCAATTGGATATTCAAAGAAAATCCCAAACCTAACCCTTCTCTTTCTAGCCTTTTCGAATCTCGGGGACGAGATTCATTTTAAGGGTGGTAGATTTGTAACATTCGAAAATTTATATTTTGGAATGTTAATTAATTAAATAGGCTTAATTAAAACTTGCTTGTATTGCTTGTCGTTAGCTAGTCTTGACAAGGATTTGAAATTTTGGAATTTGAATGATTTTTTTTTCGAGAGGGAATAAAATGACTTTCCCAATCATTCATTTGGATATTATTTTGGTTTTGAGAATATTGGGAATATTTCCAATTCAAATATGAGAGAGGATTACATGACATCCTCAATAATTAAATTGGAAAGTAATAAAGTATTCTCCTCTTAGATTTTCAAATTTAGAACAAATCCAACAAGAAAACAAATGAAAAGAGAGAAGGTAACATGACTCCTTCGATATAAAGAGTTGGAAATTGTTTTACATAAAATTTTGGAATACTGGTTTGCGATTGAAAAATATTTAGGGCACATCTATGTAGCCCAATTTTTTTTATAAAGAGTATTATAGGTATTTTCTAGAAATGTCCCCATGTAAAAATGTTCACTATTTTATCAAGTAGTTATAATATTTTTTCAGTGTTTTTTTGGAGAGTTTATGAATGTATATGATATAGTTTTATCAAAAACCAAATACTGTAGTATTGAAAAAAAAAGTAAAAACCCAGGCTCACTGTGCGCCGGTGCACAGTGGCCCAGCAGCCAGGGGCCACGCATCGAGCAGCCTAGCGCAATCAGCGCTCCAGGACCGGAGCCCATCGCTAGCAACACACCGAGCAAGCCCTCCATTTTTTTTCCTTTCTCTCTCTCTACCCACTGACGCATGGGGCCCAACCGTCATCTCCTACCTCCGGCCAGAATCCTCCTCACGCACGAGACCTCCTGTGTCCCTGATCCAAATTCAATTGATTTGATCGATCTACTTCTCCTAGACCACAATACGCAGCATATATTTATTCACCTCCCTCCTCTCGTCCGATTTTTCGCAAGAATCACCAAATCTCCTGCCCTATCTCTCTGTCTACCTCAGTTTCGGATCTCGCCGGAGTCCACCTGAGCAGAAGCTCCGCCACTGTCGAATTCGTCACCACTAAGGGTTCCCCGCCTCTTTGATCCCCTCAGTACGAATTTCCTTGGTCTCCTCTCTTTCCCTCACCATCTATCGCACGCAGGGGAGCACCAAATCGACCGCATCAAGGGTGACCGAAGGCAAACATGCCTCTGACGAACTCCAGACGCACGTTGCCGCTGCTCGGGGACGAATTTGTCGCGGGAAAAGGATCCCCGTGGTCCTCCACATCCTGAAGTTACATCCCAGACCCCCAAGGGCCTCCCCACTGACCCCATGCTCCAAGACGCGAGCCTCTCGTGCGTTTCTTCTCCAACTCCGGCAGCCCCTTCTCTGTTTCGTCTCCGGTGAGTCACCCAGCCCCGTCCGATCCCCTTTCCATGGCTGAGATTAGATCGGCCTTGTGTTTTTTTATATACTTATGTATTCGAACTGGTATGCGCTAAGGCTCGGCTGTCCATTGTTTAGCCGAAGCAGCAAACACCCTCTAGCCAGCAGCATCTCGCCACGTGGCAACTCCATAGTGACAGCAGCAACAACTCGTTATTTTGACAGATTTTAGTGCAGTTTTCGTTTAGTCATATCTCTCGATCCACACACCCAAATTCATTGATTCTATTTCCTACATACTCGTATTGACCAGTAGAATCTAGTATAAACAAAATTTCACTCTTTTGAACTGTTTAAATTTGAATTCATTCAAATTTGAAATCAACCATCCGGAGGCCATATCTTTCAAACCGTTGATCCGATTTAGTTGATTCGTTTTGCATTGTGATCCTATTGGGTTGCATACAGTAAATTCCTACTGATGTGCTACTGTTGTTTGGATTTTAAATTGGTTTCTTGCTATTTTTTGTTATTGAGTGATTGCCTATTTATCGGTACTTTGTTTGAATCGTGTAAATTGTCCGGAGAGCGAATATTAGCTTTGCGAGGATTGTGAGTGCGTCTGACTACAACAACAATGTATAAGGCAAGTTACATGTTGATCATCCTTTACCTATTATTTTTCTATGCATATAGTATTATATCACCCTATGAAATTTATGCATGTATAGGAATATTAGTATTATGCTATGCTATTGAGCTATATCCCCTCGTCATTGAAGATCGTGTTAGATATATTTTGCTATGCTATGTAGACAGGGATTGGTTTCTGTATTCATTGAGTTTATGTGAGGATTACTACAAAATAAATTGAGTAGTAATTCAGGATATAATACACCTCTGGGCGGATATGGTATTGCTGGGTGGTTTCAAGAACATCATGGTATCAACCCTCTGAATGTAAGTGGAATGCCGCCCAGGTTCAAAAAGATCAAACAGACTTAGTGACTAGTAGCTTCCTTGTGCGACCACTGGCTATTATGGGCTGTGGCTTAGTTGATCAGTCGTGGAAACCTTACCCGGATGTGCCAGCTGATGTAGCTATGATAGGTGGGATGGGCCTCCTGTGGGACTAGGTGACTGCTTCTGAAAGACTTTGTCTCAATCTTCGGGTTGGGTCCAGTGGGTACAGCGTACTAACCTCTGCAGAGTGTATAAACTAATCATGATTAGCCGTGTCCCCGGTTATGGACAATTTTGAGTAGCTAGGCCATTACAGTTGTTGGATGATCTTGACAGATGATACACCTTAATAAAATTGAGTGGGGAACTTAATAATGGTAATAGGTTTGAGTTGGAGATGCCAATTCAACCATATGTGAGTTATTGTAGCAAACAAACTAAAACTTGAGTGTTAGGTAGTTCTGAGGATAAAATCAGCTTTCTGCAAAATAACCATCAGCCTTTCTCTTGTTATACTATGCATATACATGTAGGTCTGTTATATAATTCCTTGTGTGACTTGCCAGTACATTCAACGTACTGACCCTTATGGCTGTAACTTATCATGTTGCAGATTTTATGCGATGAGTGAGTGATACGATGTAGGGTTACGATGTCTATACTCAACATTCGCCTGTGGTGTTGATGGATTCATGAAGATTTTATTTGCTTTTCCGCTGTATTTTGTGTGTATGGTAGCCATGAGCTACGAGTTATGTACTATATTAAATTATGGATCTACGATGTAATATTATGACATGTGGTTTATTCTTGATATTGCATCTTGTACTGTGTGTGCTAGCTGTCGATCCAGGGACTAGCACAGTAAGCACAGAGACATCGAACCTTATCAGGTTCGGGTCGTTACAAGAAAGGAGTACACCTAACCTTCTGAGGTAAAGCTTACTAAGAAGCCAAGTGTGAAGAGAGCCCGGAAGAGAGTAATTCGTGTTGTTGGAAGACAAACCTCAATGTTTGAAGATCCAGGAGAAACTAATGTTGCTGAGGAAGAGGAAGAGGAAGCCCCTCCTCCAAAGAAGAAGAAGCTTATGGCATATGCTCTGAAGCCTTCACCTCCTAATAAGCATGTAGCTCCCAAGAGGACTACAAAGGACATACCTGCAGTTGCTAAAGATAAAGGCACTTCTTCCAGAGGCTTTGCTGCAGAGGAAGAAAATGAGGATGCACTTATTCTCATGAAGCTAAGACCTCATTTCCCACTTCATAATGAGGCTCATCCAATTGTTGAAGACATGAAGAAGAGAATAGATGCGGGCTTGAGGAAGTGGAGAGCTATTGATCCCTATGCTGGGAGGAGAAGAACTATTGTTGATCTCGAATTTCACACAAGGGAACAACAAGATTTCTATGAGACAATTCTGTTTGACAAGAGTCCAGCAGTCAGTGACATAAGATAGGTCGATTGGAAATACATCAAAGCTAATGAAGATTTCTTTCCCCATGTGAGAGAAAACTTCAATCTTGTTGACATTGAAGAGTTTGTTGTCATAGAGATGACTACATGGAATGATGAGATGATTATGCAATTCTACACAACAGTTCTTTTCTATGCAGATGGCACAATTGTCTTGATGACAGATGGTCATAGAGATGAAGCCACAATTGAAGAATGGGCTAATATCATTGGTGCTCCAATGTCACAAACAGAGGACTTGGATATGTAATCAGAACCTAAGAAGAATCACAACTCCATGGACAATATGTAGAAACCAGTGCCGAGAGACTATCTACCGTCTCACAAGCTTGGCTTTGTCTATTTCTTGCAAGCAGGCATATGTTGCTGAACGTCGCATGGGAAACAAAAAATTTCCTACGCGCACGAAGACCTATCATGGTGATGTCCATCTACGAGAGGATATTTGGATCTACGTACCCTTGTAGATCGGACAACAGGAAGCGTTAAGAAACGTGGTTGATGTAGTGGAACATCCTCACGTCCCTCGATCCGCCCTGCGAACCGCCCCGCGATCCGTCGCACGATCCGCTCCGCGTTCAGCACACGTACAACTCGACGATTATCTCGGCCTTCTTGATCCAGCAAGCAAGATGGAGAAGTAGATGATTTCTCCAGCAGCGTGACGGTGCTCCGGTGGTGGTGAAGGATCTACTCCTTTAGGGCTCCGCCCGAGCTCCGCAGAAATACGATCTGGAGGAAAAACTGTGGTGTTTGTGGTCGGGCTGCCATGGCAAAAGTTGTCTCAAATCAGCCCTAAAACTCCACTAAATATAGGAGGAGGGGAGGGGAGGCTTGTCTTGAGGGCCAAGGCCCCCTTGGTGCGCCGGCTAGGGATAGGAGGAGTCCTCCTCCAATCCTAGTCCAACTAGGATTGGAAGGTGGACTCCTTCTACTCCTTCCCACCTCCTTTTTTTCTCTTTGATTTCTTATCCTTGGCGCATAGGGCCCTCTTGGGCTGTCACACCACCCCACCAAGGGCTGGTGAGCCACCCCTAGGGCCTATAGGCTTCCCCGGGTGGGCTGGGCCCCTCCCGGTGAACATCCGGAACCCATTCGTCACTCCCAGTACATTCCCGGTAATGCCCAAAAACCTTCCGGTAATCAAATGAGGTCATCCTATATATCAATCTTCATCTCCGGACCATTCCAGAAACCCTCGTGACGTCCGTGATCACATCCAGGACTCCGAACAACATTCGGTAACCACGCATCTAACTAAACTATACTAAAACATCACCGAACCTTAAGTGTGCAGACCCTGCGGGTTCGAGAACTATGTAGACATGCCCCGAGGTACTCCTCGGTCAATATCCAAAAGCGGGACCTGGATGCCCATATTGGATCCTACATATTCTCCGAAGATCTTATCGGTTGAACCTCAATGTCAAGGATTCAAATAATCCCGTATGTCCATTCCCTTTGTCCTTCGGTATGTTACTTGCCCGAGATTCGATCGTGGGTATCTGCATACCTATTTCAATCTCGTTACCGACAAGTCTCTTTACTCCTTCCGTAATACAAGATCCCGTGACTTACACTTAGTCACATTTCTTGCAAGGCTTGTGTGTGATGTTGTATTACCGAGTGGGCCCCGAGATACCTCTCCGTCACACGGAGTGACAAATCCCAGTCTTGATCCATACTAACTCAACGGAAACCTTCGGAGATACCTGTAGAACACCTTTATAGTCACCCAGTTACGTTGTGACGTTTGATACACACAAGGCATTCCTCCGGTGTCAGTGAGTTATATGATCTCAGGGTCACAGGAACAAATACTTGACACGTAGAAAACTATAGAAATAAAATGATGCACCTAATGATGTGAGCAGTTATCAAGCAACAACACTTTGCATATAGCTAGAAAACCTTGACTATCCTTGATCAACTGGCTAGCCAACTAGAGGCTTGCTAGGGACATTGTTGTGTCTATGTATCCACACATGTATCTATGTTTTCATTCAATACAATTATAGCATGGATAATAAACGATTATATTTAAACAGGAAATATAATAATAACTATTTATTATTGCCTCTAGAGCATATTTCCAACAGTCTCCCACTTGCACTGGAGTCAATAATCTAGTCCTCACATCGCCATGCGATTTACATTGTAATAAATCGAACACCCATACAGTTCTGGTGTTGATCATGTTTTGCCCGTGGAAGAGGTTTAGTCAGCGGGTCTTCTACATTCAGATCCGTGTGCACTTTGCAAATATTCACGTCCTCTTCTTCGACGTAGTCGCGGATGAGGTTGAAGCGTCGTTTTTTGCGTCTGGTCTTCCTGTGAAACCTTGGTTCCTTTGCTAAGGCAATGGCACTAGTGTTGTCACATAATAGAGTCAATGGATCTAGTGCGCTTGGCACAACTCCAAGATCCTTCATGAACTTCTTCAGCCAGACACCCTCCTTTGCGGCCTCTGAGGCAGCCATGTACTCCGCTTCACATGCAGAATCTGCTACGACGCTCTGCTTGGAAATGCACCAGCTTACCGCACCCCCATTAAGAATAAATACGTATCCGGTTTGAGACTTAGAGTCATCTGGATCGGCGTCAAAACTTGCGTCGACGTAACCTTTTACGACGAGCTCTTTGTCACCTCCATACACGAGAAAAATTTCCTTAGTCTTTTTCAGGTACTTCAGAATATTCTTGACCGCCGTCGAGTGATCCACTCCTGGATTACTCTGAAACCTGCCTGCCATACTTATGGCCAAGCTGACGTTTGGTCTAGTGCACAAAATTGCATACATGATAGAACCTATGGCTGAAGCGTAGGGGACGGAACTCATTGTCTTTCTATCTTCCGCAGTTGCTGGGCACTGAGTCCTACTCAATTTTATACCTTGTAACACTAGCAAGAACCCTTTCTTGGACTCATCCATTTTGAACTTCTTCAAAACTTTATCAAGGTATGTGCTTTGTGAAAGTCCTATCAGGCGTTTCGATCTGTCCCTATAGATCTTAGTGTCTATAATGTAAGCAACTTCTCCTAGGTCCTTCATAGAGAAACTTTTATTCAAGTAAACTTTTATGTTCTCCAAAAGCTCCACGTTGTTTCTAATCAGCAATATGTCGTCCACATATAATATTAGAAACGCCACAGAGCTCCCACTCACTTTCTTGTAAATACAAGATTCTCCAACCACTTGTATAAACCCAAATGCTTTGATCACCTGATCAAAACGCTTATTCCAACTCCGAGATACTTGCACCATTCCATAAATGGATCGCTGGAGCTTGCACACTTTGTTAGCATTCTTAGGATCGACAAAACCTTCGGGTTGCATCATATACAACTCTTCCTTAAGAAAACCGTTAAGGAAAGCCATTTTGACATCCATCTGCCAGATTTCATAATCGTAAAAGGCAGCTATTGCTAACATGATTCGGACAAACTGAAGCATCGCTACCGGTGAGAAAGTCTCATCGTAGTCAATACCTTGAACATGTGAAAAACCCTTTGCCACAAGTCGAGCTTTATAAACGGTCACATTACCGTCTACGTCTATCTTCTTCTTATAGATCCATTTGTTCTGAATAGCCTTGCGGCCTTCAGGTAGTACTTCTAAAGTCCATACTTTGTTCTCGTACATGGATCCTATCTCGAGCTTCATGGCCTCCAGCCATTTGTTGGAATCCGGGCCCACCATTGCTTCTTCATAATTCACAGGTTCATTGTTGTCCAACAACATAATCGTTAACACAGGATTACCGTACCACTCAGGAGCAGTATGTGATCTTGTCGACCTGCGAGGTCCGACAGTAACTTGATCTAAAGTTTCATGATGATCATCCTCAACTTGTTCCTCAACCGGCACCGCAGCAATAGAGGTTTCCCCTTGCCCTGCGCCACCATCAAGATGAATCAGAGGTTCGACAACCTCATCAACTTCTATCTTCCTCCCACTCAATTCTTTCAAGAGAAACTCCTTCTCAAGAAAAGCTCCGTTTTTAGCAACAAACACTTTGCCTCAGATTTGAGATAGAAGGTATACCCAAGTGTCTCTTTTGGGTAACCCACGAAGACGCACTTTTCCGCTTTGGGTTCCAGCTTTTCAGGCTGAAGCGTTTTGACATAAGCATCACATCCCCAAACTTTAAGAAACGAAACTTTAGTCTTTTGCCATACCACAGTTTGTATGGCGTCGTCTCAATGGATTTTGATGGTGCCCTATTTAAAGTGAATGTAGCTGTCTCTAATGCATAACCCCAAAACGATAACGGCAAATCGGTAAAAGACATCAAAGATCGCACCATCTCTAATAAAGTACGATTACGACGTTCGGACACACCATTACGCTGTGGTGTTCCAGGCGGTGTTAACTGTGAAACAATTCCACATTGTCTTAAATGAGGACCAAACTCGAAACTCAGATATTCACCCCCACGATTAGACCGTAGTAACTTGATCTTCTTGTTACAATGATTTTCGACTTCACTATGAAATAGCTTGAAGTTTTCAAACGTCTCAGACTTGTACTTCATTAAGTATACATGACCATATCTACTTAAATCGTCAGTGAAGGTGAGAAATAACGATATCCGCGCGCGCCTCCACACTCATCGGACCACGCACATGGGTATGTATGATTTCCAACAATTCACTTGCACGCACCGTTGTTCCGGAGAATGGAGTCTTAGTCATCTTGCCCATGAGGCATGGTTCACACGTGTCAAGTGAATCAAAGTCAAGTGACTCAAAAAGTCAATGGTATGGAGTTTCTTCATGCGCTGTACACCAATATGACCTAAGTGGCAGTGCCATAAAAACATGGCTCTATCATTGTTAACTCTCTCTTTTGGTCTCAATGTTATGTATATGTGTATTATCACTATCAAGATTCAATACGAACAATCCTCTCACATTGGGTGCATGACCATAAAAGATATTACTCATAGAAATAGAACAACCATTATTCTCTAACTTAAACGAGTAACCGTCTCGCAATAAACAAGATCCAGATATAATGTTCATGCTTAACGCAGGCACTAATTAACATTTATTTAAGTTCATAACTAATCTTGATGGTAACTGAAGTGAAATTGGGCCGACGACGATTGCATCAACCTTGGAACCATTTCCCATGCGCATCGTCACTTCATCCTTCGCCAGCCTTCGCTTATTCCGCAGTTCCTGTTTTGAGTTGCAAATATGAGCAACCGAACTGGTATCGAATACCTAGACACTACTACGAGAGCTGGTTAAGTACACATCAATAACATGTATAACGAATATACCTGATTTTTCCTTGGCCGCCTTCTTATCAGCTAGATACTTGGGGAAGTTGCGCTTCCAGTGACCCATACCCTTGCAATAATAGCACTCCATTTCAGGCTTAGGTCCAGCTTTGGGTTTCTTCGTCGGATTGGCAACAGGCTTGCCGCTCTTCTTTGAATTACCCTTCTTTCACTTGTCGTTTCTCTTGAAACTAGTGGTCTTATTCACCATCAACACTTGATGCTCTTTACGGAGTTCTGACTCTGCGACTTTCAGCATCGCGAATAACTCACCGGGTGACTTGTTCATCCCTTTCATGTTATAGTTCAACACAAAGCTCTTATAGCTTGGTGGTAGTGATCGAAGAATTCTGTCAGTGATAGCCTCTTGCGGGAGTTCAATCCCTAGCTCAGCTAGACGGTTTGAGTACCGAGACATTTTGAGCACATGTTCACTGAGAGATGAATTCTCCTCCATCTTGAAAGCATAGAATTTATCGGAGGTCTCATACCTCTCGATCCGGGCATTCTTCTGAAAGATAAACTTCAACTCCTGGAACATCTCATATGCTCCATGACGCTCAAAGCAACATTTAAGTCCCGACTCTAAGCCATACAAGACTGCACATTGAACTACTAAGTAGTCCTCCTTGCGTGCTAACCAAGCGTTCTTAGCATCTTGGTCAGCCATGGCGGGTGGTTCATCTCCTAGCGCAGGATTAAGGACAGAATCCTTCTTCCCAGCTTGCAGGAGCAACTTAAGATTACGAGCCTAGTCTAGAAACTTGCTTCCATCATCTTTCAACTTAGCTTTCTCTAGGAACATATTAAAACTCCGGGTGACTGTCGCGTGAGCCATTGATCTACAACACAAATATTTTCAAAGTGGACTTAGACTATGTTCAAGATAATTAGAGTTTAACTAATCAAATTACTTGCTAAACTCCCACTTAAATAGTACATCTCTCTACTCATTTGAGTGGTACATGATCCAATTCCACTAGCTCAAGCCCGATCATCACGTGAGTTGAGGATAGTTTCAGTGGTAAGCATCCCTATGCTAATCATATCAACTATATGATTCATGCTCGACCTTTCGGTCTCATGTGTTCCGAGGCCATGTCTGCACATGCTAGGCTCGTCAAGCTTAACCCGAGTGTTCCGCGTGTGCAACTGTTTTGCACCCGTTGTATGTGAACGTTGAGTCTATCACACCCGATCATCACGTTGTTTCTCGAAACGACGAACTATAGCAACGGTGCACAGTCGGGGAGAACACAATTTCGTCATGAAATTTAGTGAGAGATCACATCATAATGCTACCGTCGTTCTAAGAAAAATAAGGTGCATAAAAGGATTAACATCACATGCAATTCATAAGTGACATGATATGGCCATCATCATGTGCTTCTTGATCTCCATCACCAAAGCACCGGCACGATCTTCTTGTCACCGGCGCCACACCATGATCTCCATCATCATGATCTCCATCAACGTATCGCCATCGGGGTTGTCGTGCTACTTATGCTATTACTACTAACGCTACGTCCTAGCAATATAGTAAACACATGTGCAAACACAAACGTTAGTTTAAAGACAACCCTATGGCTCCTGCCGGTTCCCGTACCATCGACGTGCAAGTCGATATTAACTATTACAACATGATCATCTCATACATCCAATATATCACATCACGTCATTGACCATATCATATCACAAGCATACCCTGCAAAAACAAGTTAGACGTCCTCTAATTGTTGTTGCAAGTTTTACGTGGCTGCTATGGGTATCTAGTATATCGCATCTTACTTACGCAAAAACCACAACGGAGATGTGCAAATTGCTATTTAACCTCTCCAAGGACTGCCTCGGTCAAACCAATTCAACTAAAGTTGAAGAAACCGACACCCGCCAGTCATCTTTATGCAACGAGGTTGCATGTCGAGCGATGAAACCAGTCTTTCGTAACCGTACGAATAATGTCGGTCCGGGTCGTTTCAATCCAACAATACCGCCGAATCGAGAAAAGTCTAAGGAGGGCAGCAAATCGAACATCACAATCCACAAAACCCTTTTTGTTCTACTCGAGATTACATCTACGTATGAACCTATCTCATGATGCCACTGTTGGTGAACGTCGGATGGGAAACAAAAATTTTCCTACGCGCACGAAGACCTATCATGGTGATGTCCATCTAAAAGAGGAGATTTGGATCTACGTACCCTTGTAGATCACACAGCAGGAATCATTAAGAAACGCAGTTGATGTAGTGGAACGTCCTCACGTAACTCAATCCGCCCCGCGAACCGTCCCACGAACCGTCCCGCGATCCGTCCCACGATCCGCTCCGATCTAGTGCCGAACGGACGGCACCTCCGTGTTCAGCACACGTACAGCTCGACGATGATCTCGGCCTTCTTGATCCAGCAAGCAAGACAGAGAAGTAGATGAGTTCTCCGGCAGCATGACGGCGCTCCGGTGGTGGTGAAGGATCTACTACTGCAGGGCTCCGCCCGAGCTCCGCAAAAATACGATCTAGAGGAAAAACCGTGGTGTTTGTGGTCGGGCTGCCATGGCAAAAGTTGTTTCAAATCAGCCCTAAAACTCCACCATATATAGGAAGATGGGAGGGGAGGCTTGCCTTAAGGCCAAGGCCCCCTTGGTGTGCCGGCTAGGGATAGGTGGAGTCCTTCTCATCCTTCCCACCTCCTTTTCTTTTCTTTTCTCTTTAATTTCTTATCCTTGGCGCATAGGGCCCTCTTGGGCTGTCCCACCAGCCCACCAAAGGCTGGTGCGCCAATCCCTAGGGCCTATGGGCTTCCCCGGGTGGGCTGTCCCCCTCCCGGTGAACATCCGGAACCTAGTCGTCACTCCCGGTACATTCCCGGCTATGCCCGAAAACCTTCCGGTAATCAAATGAGGTCATCCTATATATCAATCTTCGTCTCCTGACCATTCCGGAAACCCTGGTGACGTCCGTGATCACGTCCAGGACTCCGAACAACATTCGGTAACCATGCATATAACTCAACTATACTAAAACATCGCCGAACCTTAAGTGTGCAGACCCTGCGGGTTCGAGAACTATGTAGACATGCCCCGAGGTACTCCGCGGTCAATATCCAATAGCGGGACTTGGATGCCCATATTGGATCCTACATATTCTTCGAAGATCTTATCAGTTAAACCTCAGTGTCAAGGATTCATATAATCCCATATGTCATTCCATTTGTCCTTCGGTATGTTCTTGCCCAAGATTCGATCATCGGTATCCGCATACCTATTTCAATCTCGTTACCGGCAAGTCTCTTTACTCATTCCGTAATACAAGATCCCGTGACTTACACTTAGTCACATTGCTTGCAAGGCTTGTGTGTGATGTTGTATTACCAAGTGTGCCCCGAGATACCTCTCCGTCACACGGAGTGACAAATCCCAGTCTTGATCCATACTAACTCAACGGACACCTTCGGAGATACCTGTAGAGCACCTTTACATTCACCCAGTTATGTTGTGACGTTTGATACACACAAGGCATTCCTCCGGTGTCAGTGAGTTATATGATCTCATGGTCACAGGAACAAATACTTGACACGCAGAAAACTATAGCAATAAAACGACACGATCAATATGCTACATTCATAGTTTGGGTCTAGTCCATCACATGATTCTCCTAATGATGTGATCCAGTTATCAAGCAACAACATTTTGCATATAGCCAAAAAACCTTGACTATCCTTGATCAACTGGCTAGCCAACTAGAGGCTTGCTAGGGACATTGTTGTGTCTATGTATCCACACATGTATCTATGTTTTCATTCAATACAATTATATCATGGATAATAAACGATTATCTTTAAACAGGAAATATAATAATAACTATTTATTATTGCCTCTAGGGCATATTTCCAACAACATAACCACTACCAACACTATCTTGAGGCATACCCTGATGCCCAAATCAGGTGATGACAAAATGATTAGAGGCTATTCCATCAATATGTTGCATGATCTAGACACCCACACTTGCTTCAAAGTCATGGATTTGACTGTTGAGACTGTCAGCAGAACTTCTCCAAAGCGGAAGAGATGTTGGGGATATGCACCATACATTCAGATGCTCATTAATGCCAAGATTTTCAAGCATGCATATCAGCTTGATCATCCTCATTTGTCACTACACGCAGAGTTCAAGGATAATGAAGTTGTGGTAGATGACACCCATCCCAGATCAGATACAACTATAGAGGCTGGAGAGGTACTAGCTGTAGAGGCTGCTAGGAATGCTCTAGCTCCACCACCCCAGCTCAAAACCAGAGATAAAAAGATGTATTCCCTGGCCAGCACCATCCGAGGGTTGGAGAAGAATATTTCATAGATTTTTCTAAACCAGAAGAGCCTAGAGAGGATCGTGGAGACAAAATTCCCTCACCTGGATGTGAAGGTAACGGAGTTTACCACCACTATTGAGCAGCTTCAGCGTGAAGTTGACTCAGTGAATATTCCATGCTCACATCATGAAGACGATGATGACGACGATGATGATGATGAGTCACCTCTTGGTACTACCACACGGTCCACGACCCACACTAGGTCAGCAGCTGTGCCAAGACTAGAAGATAGACCGTCTTCATCAGCTCAACTTTAGCTCCTGCTCGACCACCTCTAGTGTTTACACCTCCAGCTCCAGCTCCAGCGATCAGCCGAAGCCTTCGTCGATGCTCTCTTGTCTACTCCAACTTCTGTTACCGGAGGAGATCGTGCCTAATGAGACGATTAGACTAAACCTTTAAACATTTTGGTACTTGTTGCCAAAGGGGGAGAAGTGTATAGATCAATAGAGCTTTTGACTTTATTTGCTCTCTTTTGGTTTTCAAAACTTTATTTGGTCTTTTGGATGAATTTATCCATTTAGTTGTGTGTTTGATCATACGCTTTGATTGTTTTGTGCTACCACGTTATTACCTTTGAGCTATCTACATCATGATCATTCACTTGTTTGTTGGTGCTATGTGCATTGATATTCATTCATATCATTTATGCACACCACCAAGTTGTTTGTGATATGGAAGAGTAAGCCATGATCCTAACCGATCGTGCACTTGCATTCAAATGCAAATTCAAATTAATGCACAAATTTAGGGGGATCTCTTGCTTTTCACATACCTCTGAAAGTGTTGATGCTAATCATTGATTATATCTTTTGTTGAAGCTTTGATCTATATGTTGTCATCAATTACCAAAAAGGGGAGAGATTGAAAGAACATTTGCTCCCTAAGGTGGTTTTGGTAACTAATCACAACATATGCATCATCGGACTAATGAATTTATCCTAGTGCATTTTAGAAAAGTTCAAAGATGCTTTGGCTATAGAATTGTGTGCAGATGTCCCTTTGATGCAAGGAAGGAGTAGGATTGGTGCTTCAAGCAAGAAGACTCTTCATTTTACACTTTGTGAGAAATCACTTTGAGACCATAGGAAAGCCATTACTATTAGAAGGGGATGAGGTATTATGATGAATTGTTTGATCAAGTTCTTAGAGATAGCCACCAAAAATACTCGGCCACTTTCCCACAAAATATATCTGTCCAAGCCAAATATGCAAAATCGGTCCCACCAACAATTTCCATTCGGATATACCGATTTTACACTTAGACAGATCATATGCCAATCCCACCATCTCGGTACAACCAACATTTCGATCGGTTCCACCAACATTGGAAACCAATCTCGGTCATCTTATCGGTACCACCGAAATTCTTATATCGGTCTCACCGAGAATTCAAAGTGGCCACATTTAGTGCAACTTGGTACCACCGAGATTCACATATCGGTGTCACCAAGTTCGGCAATAATGTGGTAACGGTTGGATTTTGGGAGATGCCTATATATACCGCTCCACCTACCTCTCACTCATAGAGGAAGCAATAAGAACACACACACACACACACTTACACACACATGCCAGATCCATTTTTCTGAGGGAGAGCCACCTACTCATGTGTTGAGATCAAGAGATTCCATTCCAACCATTTGAACCTTGATTTCTAGCCTCCCCAAGTTGCTTTCCACAAGATCAATCTCACCTACCCCTGCCAAATCTGAGAGAGAGTGATTGAGTGTTGAGGAGACTATCTTTAGAAGCACAAGAGCAAGGAGTTCATCGTTCTACCACATCTATTATCATTTGGAGGGTGGTGCCTCCTAGATCGTTTAGGTGTCACTTGGGAGCCTCCTACTTCGTGTTGTGGAGTTGAACCAAAATGTTTGTAAAGCCAAGGAGATCGCCTACTTCGTGAAGATCTACCGTTAGTGAGGCTAGTCCTATGTGGCCGGAAGCCGTGGTGGAATAGACAAGGCCGCTTCTTCGTGGACCTCTTGTGGGTTGATCCCTCCATGGACTCTCGCAACCGTTACCCTCCATGGGTTGAAGTCTCCACTAACATGGACATACGATAGCGCCACCTAACAAAACCATGCCAAAAATCACAGTGTCAACCTTTGCGTTTGATCTCTCTACCTTATCCTCTACTTTACACTTGCATGTTTTACTTTCTGCTGCAATACTCTTAGATATGCATGTGTAGGGTGTACTTGGCTAGTCATAGTTCCTAAAACTGGCCCACACTAAAAAATGGGAAAAGGCTAAGTTTTGTCTTGTCAAGTAGTCTAATCACAACCCCTCTAGACATACTTTCGATCCTACAGGTTCCCACATATTCCATGAAGATCTTTATCATTGGAACCATGATGCCAAGGATTCAATTAATCCAGTATGCAATTCCCTTTGTCCAACGGTATGTTACTTGCCCGAGATTCGATCGTCGGTATATCCATACCTAGTTTAATCTCGTTACCGGCAAGTCTCTTTACTCGTTTTGTAATGAAAGATCTCATGACTAACTCCTTAGTCACATTGCTTGCAAGCTTCTCGTGATGTTGTATTACCAAGAGGGCCCAGAGATACCTATCCTATATACGGAATGACAAAACCCAGCCTCGGTCCATGCCAACTCAACAGACACCATCGGAGATACGTGTAGAGCACCTTTATGATCAGCCAAGTTATGAAGTGAAGTTTGATACACAGAAGGCATTGCTCCGATGTCAGGGAGTTCCATGCTCCCATGGTCTTAGAAACAGATACTTGACATGAAGAAAGCAGTAGCAATAATTTTAGTGATATGATCAAATGGTATGCTTACCGTTGGGTCTTGTCCATCACATCATTCTTCTAATGATGTCATCCCATTGTAAAATGACAACTCATGTCTATGGTTAGGAAACCTTAACCACCTTTGATCAATGAGCTAGTCTAGTAGAGGCTCACTAGGGACCCGGTGTTGTTTATGTATCCACACATGTATTTCAGTTTCCAGTCAATATAATTCTAGCATGGATAATAAATGTTTATCACGAAAAGGGAGATATGATAATAACCAATTTATTATGGCCTCTAGGGCATATTTCCAATAGTCTCCTACTTAAACTAGAGTCAATAATCTAGTTCACACCGCCATGTGATTCACACTCAATGAGTTTTGGGGTATGAACATATTTTGCGTGTGAGAGAGGTTTTAGTCAAATGGTAAACAACATTAAGATTAGTGTGTACTTTGCAAATCTATATGTCATACTGTAGATGCTGCTATCATACTCCAATTGGGGTTATTCCAAATGACTACTCCATTATACGTATCCGGTTTACTACTCAGAGTTATCCAGATTGGTGTCAAAGCTTGCATCAATGTAACCCTTTACGATGAACCCTTAATCATCTCAATTACCGAGAAACATTTCCTTAGTCCCATTTAGGTACCTAAGGATATTTTGACCATTGTCTAGTGATCCACTCCTAGGTCACTCTTGCACCCCCTTGCTAGACTCATGGCAAGGTACACATCACATGTAGACAACACGACATACAGTATAGAGCCTACGGCAAAGGCATAGGGGACGAACTTCATCCTTTATCTTTCTTCTGAAGTGGTCGAGATTTGAGTGTTACTCAATTTCACACCTCATAATACAGGCAAGAACTCCTTCTCTGATTGATTCATTTTTAACTCCTCCAAATTTTGTCAAGGTATGTACTCATTGAAAGTTTTATCAGGCGTCTTGATCTATCTTTGATCTTGATGCCCAATATTTAAGCAACTTTATCCAGGTCATCCTTTGAAAAACTCCTTTCAAACAACCCTTTATGCTTTACAAAAATTCAACATCACTTGCAATCAACAATATGTCGTCCACATATACTTATCAGAAATTCTATAGTGCTCCCACTCAATTACATGTAAATACAAGTTTCTTCATAAACTATGTATAAACCCAAAAGCATTGATCACCTCATCAAAGCGTATATTCCAACTCCGAGATGTTTACACCAGTCCGTACCTTTTATCATCCTTGGGATAAAAAAACTTTTGGTTGTATCACATACAACCTTTCCTTAAGGAAACTCTTAAGGAGACAATGTTTTGACATCCATCTGCCAGATCTCATGATCGAAAAATGCAGCAACTGCTAACATAATTTCAACAGCCTTTAGCATCTCTACAGGTGAGAAAGTCAGATTGTAGTCATCTCCTTGAACTTGTCAGTAACCTCTTTGCGATAAGTCCAGCTATATAAATGGTGACATTGCCATCATTGTGTGTCTTCTTCTAAAAGATTCATTTGTACTTAATGGCCTTCCAGTCATCAGGCAAGTCTACCAAAGTCTATACTTGGTTATCATACATGGATCATATCTCGGATTACATGGCCTCTAGCCATATGCCGGAATTCGGTCCCACGAGCGCTTCTTCATAGTTCGTAGGCTCATCATTGTCTAATAAGATGACTTCTAAGACATGATCACCATACCATTCAGGGCAGTACGTGTCCTTGTCAACCCATGAGGTTCGGTGTATTCAAAGTTTCGTGATCATCGTCATTATCGTATTTCTAATTAAAGTGAAGGTTCAATAACCTTATCTTGTTCTACCTTCATCCTACTCACTTCTTGTGAGAGAACCTCCTTCTCTTAAAAGTACTACCTCCGTCCAAGTGTATAGGGCATGCGCGTAGTTCTAGGTTGTCAATTTAACTAGCTTAATATATATTATATGTAATAAATAATATATCATTAGATTCATGTGAGAATGTAGTTTCTAAATATGTAATTTTTATCACATACAATATATATTTAGCTAGTTAAACTGACAACCTAGAACTACGCGCATGCCCTATATACTTGGACGGAGGTAGTATCAATTCTTGGCAACAAACACCTCGCCTTCACATCTGTAATAGAAGGTATACCCAATTGTTGCTTTAGGGTATCTTATGAAGATGCACTTTTCTTCTTCGGGTTCGAGCTTATCATACATAAGTGTCGCATTCCCAAACTCTTATAAACGATAGCTTAGGTTTCTTTCCAAACCATAATTCATACAGTGTCGTCTCAACGGATTTTGATGGTGCCCTATTTAAAGTGAATGTAGTTTTGTCTAGTGCATAAACCCAAAATGATAGTGGCAAATTGATAAGAGACATCATAGAATGCACCATATCCAATAGAGTACGGTACTATGTTCGGACACACCATTACACTATGTTGTTCCACGTGGCTTGAGTTGTGAAACAATTTCCACACTGTCTTGCATAAAAAACTCATAACTCAGATATTTACCTCCACAGTCATATCGCAGACATTTTATCTTCTTGTCACGATGATCTTCAACTTCACTCTGAAATTGCTTGAACTTTTCAAAACTTCAAAGATGTGTTTCATCAAGTAAATATACCCGTATCTACTCAATTCATCTATGAAGGTAAGAAAACAATGACACCCACTTCATGCTTCAACACTCATTGGACTGCATACATCAATATGTATTATTTACAATAAGTCACTTGCGTGCTCCATGATACGTCTCTGTCGTATCTACTTTTCTGAACTCTTTTGCCCTCGTTTTGGACTCTAATTTGCATGATTTGAATGGAACTAACCCGGACTAACGCTGTTTTCAACAGAATTGCCATGGTGTTGTTTTTGTGTAGAAATAAATGTTCTCGGAATGACCTGAAAATTTACGGAGAATTTTTCTGGAATTAATGAAAAATACATGCGCAAAGATCCACCGGAGGAGGTGTGCTAGTGGGCCACAAGCCCCTGGGCCGCGGCCACCCCCTGGCTGCGCCATGAGGGCTTGTGTGGCCCACGTGGCTCCACCGCCCCCAAACTCAGCTCTATTTATTCCGTCTCACCCCAAAAAAATCAGGGAGAAGGATTCATCGCGTTTTACGATAGGGAGGCGCCGGCACCTCCTGTTCTTCATCTGGAGGATAGATCTGGAGTCCGTTTTAGGCTCTGGAGAAGGGAAATCGTCGCCATCGTCATCATCAACTTTCCTCCATCGACAATTACATGATGCTCTTCACCGTTCGTGAGTAATCTCATTATAGGCTTGCTAGACGGTGATGAGTTGGATGAGATCTATCATGTAATCGAGTTAGTTTTGACGGGGATTGATCCCTAGTATCCACTATGTTTTGAGATTGATGTTGCTACTACTTTGGCATGCTTAATGCTTGTCACTAGGGCCCGAGTGCCATGATTTCAGATATGAACCTATTATGTTGTCGCCAATATATGTGTGTTTTAGATCCTATCTTGCAAGTTGTAGTCACCTACTATGTGTTATGACCCGGCAACCCCGTAGTGACAATAGCCGGAACCACTCCCGGAGATGACCATAATATGAGGAGTTCATGTATTCACCAAGTGTTAATGCGTTGGTCCGGTTCTTTATTAAAAGGAGAACCTTAATATCCCTTAGTTTCCACTAGGACCCCGCTGCCACAGGAGAGATGGACAATAGACGTCATGCAAGTTCTTTTCCCTAAGCACGTATGACTACATACGGAATACATGCCTACATTAGATTGACGAACAAGAGCTAGTTACTTATCTCTCTGTGTTATAGCTGTTGCATGATGAATCACATCTGGCATAATCATCCATCACCGATCCAGTGCCTACGAGTGTTTTACTACTGGTCCTTGCTACGTTACTTTGCTGCTACTGCTGTCGCTACTGCTGTTACTCTACTGTTACTACTGCTACTGCTACTGCTGTCACTACTGCTGTTCCTTGCTACTGCTGTCACTACTGCTGTTACTTTGTTGCTACTTGTTGCAAGACTTTTCTGGAGCCGTTGCAGGGGAAGATTAGTCCCCCCGTCCACGTGCTATTTACTGGCTCCATTGATACTACAGGTTAGGAATAGTTTGCCGTCAACATATCTTTTTCTGACACCGTTGCTATCATACCACTTTGCTACTGATACTTTGCTTGCAGACACTAATCTTTCAGGTGTGGTTGAAACTGACAAACTCAGCTGCTAATACTTGAGAATATTCTTTCGCTTTCCCTTGTGTCGAATCAATAAATTTGGGTTGAATACTCTACCCTCGAAAACTGTTGCGATCGCCTACACTTGTGGGTTATCAAGACTATTTTCTGGCGCCGTTGCCGGGGAAGCACAACTATATTCTGTGAGTCACTTGGGATTAACGTTTGCTGATCACTATGAGGAATCTGAAAGATCCAAGAACTGAAATCTTGCCTTCCACTACGAGGACAGGTAAGGAACTGCCATCTAGCTCTGCACTTGATTCACCTTAAGTTATGAGTAAGTTTGCGACTTCGCCTCCTGCTAGAAATCTTGATATGTCGCCTGTGCTTGATGATGCTACTTTTTCTGCCCATGATGCTTATGATGATGCTATGCCTGATACCATTTTGCCTTATGATGCTACTACTGCTTTGCCACTAGGTGCATTCCTTGATGCACAAATTGCTAGAATTGCTGCTAGATGTGATGATACTTCTGAAACTGCTGATACTATTGAAGTAGAACCTGCTACTATGCCTGAATTGCCTGATATGCCTGAGCGTTATGTTATGGAGGGAGAGATAGCTGAGGACTTTCTTGCATGTAAGGATAGCTATGATGTTGAGAAACTACTGCGCAAGTGGAAAGAAACATCTTTGAACGCTAGGATCAAATACGACCCGAAGTTTACTACTTCGCCTATCTTTGTGACCGATAAGGATTATGAATTATCTGTCGACCCTGAGTTATTCACTCTTGTCGAATTTGATCCTTTTCACGGTTATGAGTCTGAAACGGTTGTAGCCCATCTTACTAAACTACACGATATAGCCACCCTATTCACTAGTGAGGAAAAGATCCGCCACTACTATATCCTCAAGCTGTTTCCTTTCTTGTTAAAGGATGATGCTAAGACTTGGTTTACTTCTCTTGCTCCTGGTTGTGTGCATAGCCCCCAGGATATGGTCTACTACTTCTCTGAAAAATATTTCCCTGCCCATAAGAAGCAAGCTGCCTTACAGGAAATATACAACTTTGCTCAAGCTGAGGAAGAGAGTCTCCCACAAGCTTGGGGGATGCTCATCCAGCTACTGAATGCTTTGCCTGATCACCCTCTTGAGAAGAATGAAATACTTGATATCTTCTATAATGGACTTACCGATGCTTCCAAAGACCACCTAGATAGTTCTGCTGGTTGTGTTTTTAGGTAACGAACTGTAGAACAAGCTAAGATTCTACTGAATAACATCTTGTGCAATGAGAATGCTTGGACTATTCCCGAACCACCTCCTAAGCGAACTCCGAAGAAAAGAGGTATTCTATTCCTCAGTCCTGAAGATATGCAGGAAGCCAAAAATCTATGCGAGAGAAAGGCATTAAATCTGAAGATGTGAAAAATCTACCACCTATCAAAGAGATCCACGGTCTCGATAACCCGATACAGGTAGTAGAAGTAAATTCTCCGCGTAGGTTTGATGAGAGTGATATTCCTTTTGATAAACCTGCTAGCTTATGCATGGATGAATTTGATAAATTTGTTGCCAAACAATAGAGTTTCAATGATTATGTTAGCAGACAATTGGAACAGAATGCTCGTATGCTTAGTCATTTAAGTGCTTGTGTGGACATAAATGTCAATGATGTCAAGCTTCTCAGTAAACATGCCTCTATGGTTACTACTCAGGTAGAACAAGTACTTAAAGCTCAGAATGACTTGCTCAATGAGTTGAATGGAAATTCCGTTAGAGTCGTCACTAGAGGCGGTAGAATGACCCAGGAACCTCTATATCCCGAGGGTCATCCGAAGAGGATTGAACAAGATTCTCAAGGAGTTAGCACTGATGCACCTAGTCATCCTAGAAATAAGAAGAAAGATGATAGGAACCTGCACGCTAGCAACCCTGTTGCTGCTACACATGAGAGTCCAAACGATGTCTCTGTCTCTGATGCTGAGACACAATCTGGTGATGAACATGAGCCTAATGATAATATAAATAGCGATGTTCATGAATATGCTCAACCTAGCAATGATAAGGATGTGGAGATTGAACCTATTGATCTTGATAACCCACAACCTAAGACTAGGAGATACGATAAGAATGACTTTGCTGCTAGGAAGCATGGTAAAGAAAGGGAACCATGGGTTCAGAAACCCATGTCCTTTCCTCCCAAACCATCCAAGAAAAAGGATGATGAGGATTTTGAGCGATTTGTTGAAATGATCAGACCTGTCTTTCTGCAAATGCATTGCACAGATATGCTCAAGATGTCTCTGTATGCTAAGTACATGAAGGATATTGTGACTAATAAGAGGAGGATACCTGAGGTTGAGATTTCCACCATGCTTGCTAACTATACCTTCAAGGGTGGAACTCCCAAGAAACTAGGTGATCCCGATGTGCCCACTATACCTTGCTCCATTAAAGGTAACTACGTTAGAACTGCTTTATACGACCTTGGAGCCGGTGTTAGTGTTATGCCTCTCTCTCTTTGTCGTAGGCTTGATCTGGATAAGTTGACACCCACTGAAATCTCTCTGCAAATGGCCGACAAATCAACTGCTTTCCCTATCCGCATTAGCGAGGATGTGCCTGTTGTGGTTGCCAACGTCACTATCTTAACAGACTTTGTTATCTTGGATATTCCCGAGGATGATGCCATGGCGGTCATCCTCAGAAGACTCTTTTTTAAACACTGCAGGGGCTGTTATAGATTGCAACAAAGGCAATGTCACTTTCCATGTCAACGGTAATGAGCATACGGTGCACTTTCCGAAGAAACAATACCGAGTACATTGCATCAATGCTATCGAAAAAACTTCATCGATACTTATTGGGAGCTTTGAATGCCCTATTCCTCATGTCAAGATGAAGTATGATTTGCTTGTTGGGGAGATACACATCCCCATTGAGGTAACCTAGTGACTATTCTAAAATTCTCTGTTCTCTTTTGCGATTCGAAAAGGTTTGTCGAGGAGACTTGATCAACCTCATTGACGGATTTTCTTTCGATGACCATGAGATGGATGAATCGAGGAGTCACGAACCTCTGTTCCAAGCTTTCACTATAGGTTGCCTAGAAGAAAAATGATAGATTTAGTTTAGTTTTCCCTGTTTTCTGTCTTAGCGTCCCGTGGAAAAGTACACCGGAGCTGGTTATTTCCCTCCTTGGGAGTAGACCAACTTAGGCCAAAAGCCTAAGCTTGGGGGAGTACGTGTTTCTCACCGACTTTACATTCTTACTTATGCTTTCACTTTGTTAGCCGGTGTTCACACTTTGCCACTGTATCATCCATGCTAGTTTATTTTCTTTTTCTCGTTTTCGTGTGTCTGTCTAGTATGAGAAAAACCAAAAAGATTTTATTTTTCTTCTTTTGCTTGTTGGGAGCTTTCCCGTGTAAATAGTTTTCTTTTTCTTTGGGTCAAGGTAGAAGATATTGGTTACAATGTTTAGTGGCTCTTGCATGCATACCTGTTTAGCTTTCAAAGAGCCATATTACTTTGTCTTCTCCTTTGCGTTTGCCTGCAGATTCCAGCTTTAGTCCCATGCACGAGCACGCTTATTATTGTTCACATCGTTCGGTCGTGCAAGTGAAAGGCAATAATGACGATATATGATGAAGTGACTGAGCCTAGAAAAGCTGGTATGAACTCAATCTATTTTTTTATTTATAAATATGACTAGCTCATCATGCGTGATTCAGCTTTATTGTGAGAGAAACATGTTTGCAATGACAACTTAGAGATCATATTTTGTTATGCCATGCTTACTTAGCTAGGAGCTTATAATGGTTTGTCTTGGATGCCCACATGAATTTTGAGATGATTGTGTTGTAGTATGATAGGATGGTATCCTCCTTTGAATGTTTCAAGTGGCTTGACTTGGCGCATGTTCACGCATGTAGTTGAAACAAAATCAACATAGCCTCTATGATATTCATGTTCATGGTGATTTATGTCCTACTCATGCTTGCTCTCAATGTTAGTTAATCTCAATTCATTTTGATGACTGTTGTCGCTCTCCAGTTGGTCGCTTCCCAGTCTTTTGCTAGCCTTCACTTGTACTAAGTGGGAATATTGCTTGTGCATCCACTCCCATAAACCTAAAGTTGTGCCATATGAGTCCACCATACCTACCTATATGCGGTATCTACCTGCCGTTCCAAGTAAATTTGCATGTTCCACTCTCTAAACCTTCAAGAAATAATCTGTTTTGCATGCCCGAACCGCTCATGTGGTGACATCGGGCTATTGGTATCTTCCATTCTAGGCGTGTTATCCTCGATATGTGTTTATTCACTATCATTCACGAGAAAGGGGCCGGTAATTGGAATTCCCAGTTCCACGCTCAAATCGAAAATATAATTGCAAACAAAACTCCACCGGGAATTATGTTGGTATGGACGGTACCCAAGGATTCGGCTAGCCGTGGAGTGTGATTGATTGGTGGTGGGGGAGTCAAAACTTTACTTTTCTGTTTGGGAACCGCCTATAGCATGTGTAGCGTGGAAGATGTTGAGAACTCTTAGTCATTGCCTTGACAATGAAAGCATGCCACCCAAAATTATTATCCCTGTTTTAAAAGCTTGAGCTCTGGCACCTCTGCAAATCAATGCTTCCCTCTGCGAAGGGCCTGTCTATTTATGTTCCTGTTGAGTCATCCTCCTCTTACAAAAGCACCAATTAGAGATCACCTCGGTCATTTTTATGCTTTGCTTTTAACTGTGTTGAGTGTGACTGTGACTGGATCTTCATTGCCTTGAATTACAATGTTTAGTCAGCCCTTGGTCTTTGAAGGTGCTCTGCATTTATGTTTTGCTGTCTCAGAAAGAGCTAGCGAGATACATCTGTTCGTACTGCTTCATGTTGTTTTGATTGAAGTGTTGACGTTTGAGACTTATTATTATTTGCTTGCTAGTTGATTATGCCATTGATATGAGTTTACCGTGAGACCTAGATGTCATTTGCTTATGTGATTTGCTTGTGATCTTGCTGAAATTCTGGTTATGAGTTAGACATAGTTACAACAACAAGATCAAACAAAGTTCGTCAAAGTTTTTCTTTTGTCTCTTTCAATTTGTCAACTGAATTGCTTGAGGACAAGCAAGGCTTTAATCTTGGGGGAGTTGATACGTCTCCGTCGTATCTACTTTTCCGAACTCTTTTGCCCTTGTTTTGGACTCTCATTTGCATGATTTGAATGGAACTAACCCGGACTAACGCTGTTTTCAGCAGAATTGCCATGGTGTTGTTTTTGTGCAGAAATAAAAGTTCTCAGAATGACCTGAGAATTTATGGAGAATTTTTTTGGAACTAATGAAAAATACATGCGCAAAGATCCACCAGAGGAGGTGTGCCAGTGGGCCATAAGCCCCAAGGCCGCGGCCACCCCCCTGGCCGCGCCATGAGGGCTTGTGGGGCCCACATGGCTTCACCGCCCCCAAACTCAACTCTATTTATTCCGTCCCGCCCGGAAAAAAATCAGGGAGAAGGATTCATCGCGTCTTACGATACGGAGGCGCCGCCACCTCCTGTTCTTCATCTGGAGGACAAATCTGGAGTCCGTTTTGGGCTCCGGAGAAGGGAAATCGTCGCCATCGTCATCATCAACCTTCCCTAATCGACAATTCCATGATGCTCTTCACCGTTCGTGAGTAATCTCATCGTAGCCTTGCTGGACGATGATGAGTTGGATGAGATCTATCATGTAATCGAGTTAGTTTTGACAGGGATTGATCCCTAGTATCCACTATGTTCTGAGATTGATGTTGCTACTACTTTGCCATTCTTAATGCTTGTCACTAGGGCCCGAGTGCCATGATTTCAGATCTGAACCTATTATGTTGTCGCCAATATATGTGTGTTCTAGATCCTATCTTGCAAGTTGTAGTCACCTACTATGTGTTATGACCCGGCAACCCCGTAGTGACAATAGCCGGAACCACTCCCGGAGATGACCATAGTATGAGGAGTTTATGTATTCACCAAGTGTTAATGCGTTGGTCCGATTCTTTATTAAAAGGATAACCTTAATATCCCGTAGTTTCCACTAGGATCCCGCTACCACGGGAGGGATGGACAATAGATGTCATGCAAGTTCTTTTCTCTAAGCACGTATGACTACATACGGAATACATGCCTGCATTAGAGCTAGTTACTTATTTCTCCATGTTATAGCTGTTACATGATGAATCACATCCGGCATAATCATCCATCACCGATCCACTGCCTACGAGTCTTTTACTACTGGTCCTTGCTACGTTACTTTGCTGCTACTGGTGTCGCTACCGCTGTTACTCTGCTCTTACTACTGCTGCTGCTACTGTTGTCACTACTGTTGTTCCTTGCTACTGCTGTCACTACTGCTGTTACTTTGCTGCTACTTGTTGCAAGACTTTTTTGGAGCCGTTGCAGGGGAAGATTACTCCCGCGTCCACGTGCTATTTACTAGTGCCATTGATACAAGAAGTTAGGAATAGTCTGCCGTCAACAGATATTTTTCTGACACCGTTGCTATCATACCACTTTGCTACTGATACTTTGCTTGCAGACACTAATCTGTCAGGTGTGGTTGAAACTGACAAACTCAGCTGCTAATACTTGAGAATGTTCTTTCGCTTACCCTTGTGTCGAATCAATAAATTTGGGTTGAATACTCTACCCTTGAAAACTGTTGCGATCCCCTACACTTGTGGGTTATCACTCCATCATACTGAAAAACGGGGTTTTAGTCATCTTTCCCATGAGGCATGGTTCACGCATATCAAGCGATTCAAAATTGAGTGATTCCAAAAGTCCATCAACTTGGAGTTTCTTGATGCGTTTTACACCAATATGACCTAAGCGACAGTGCTAGAAGTAAGTCTTACTATCATCATTAACATTGCATCTTTTGGCATCAATACTATGAACTTGTTTATCACTACGATCAAGATTTACTAAACCATTCACATTGGGTGCATGATCATAAAAGATATTATTCATTTAAACTATTCAAACATTATTCTCTTAAATGATTAATTGTCTCACAATAAAAAATGATCCAAGTATATTTTTCATGCACCAAATAACATTTATTTTGGCTTAACACTAATCCCGAAGGTAGAGAGAGCATGCGAAGATGATCACATCGGCCTTGGAGACACTTCCAACACACGTCGTTACCTCTCCCTTAGCTAGTCTCCGTTTATCTGCACCTTTTGTTTCGAGTTACCAATATTAGCTATTGAACTTGTATAAAATACTTAGGCGCTACTATGAATACTAGTAAGTTACACATCAATAACATGTGTATCAAATATACGTTTGTTGATGTTGACACCCTTCTTATCTCCCAAGTACTTGGGGCAGTTCCGCTTCTAGTGACTGTTCCTCTCATAATAGAAGCAGGACTCTCGAGTTTGGGTTCAACCTTCGGTTTCTTCACTCGCGCGACAACTGGCTTGTCATTCTTGAAGTTTCCCTTATTCCCTTGCCCATATTGAAATTTGTGGTCTTATTAACCATCAACACTTAATGCTCCTTCTTGATTTCAACCTCTGAAGTGTAAAACATCGCGAATAGCTCACAGATCATCTTCTCCATCCCTTTCATATTATAGTTCATCATGAAGCTTTAGTAGCTTGGTGGCAGTGACTTGGAGAACACTATCAATCGCTATCTTATTTGGAAGATTAACTCCCACTTGAGTCAAGTGATTCTAGCACCCAAACATTATGAGCACATGCTCACCAATTGACCTATTCTCCTCCATCTTGCAGGCAAAGAACTTGTCAAGGATCTCATACTCCCGAACAAGGGCCTCGGCCTAAAATACCAATTTCATCTCTTGGAACATCTCACATGCTTCATGATGCTCAAAACATTTTTGCAGCCCTTTTTCTAAGACATAAAGCATGGTACACTAAACTATCAAGTAGTCATCAGAACGTGCCTACCAGACGTTCCCAACATCCCTATACAATGCTTCACGGGGTGGCGCACCGAATAGTGCATCATGGACATAAGCCTTTTTTACAGCAATGAGGACAATCATCATATCAAGACCTAGTCCACATAATTGCTACCATCATATTTCAACTTAGTTTTCTCTAGGAACGTATAAAAATACAGGGGAGCTACAATGCAACTATTGATCTACAACATAATTTGCGAAGACATTTTGACTACGTTCATGATAACCAGTTCAGTTAATCAAATTACTAATGAATTCCTGCTCAAATCAACATCCCTTAGGTTGTCTAAGTGTTACATGATCCAAATTCACCCACCCAAGTCTAATCATCACATGAGATGAGGTAGTTTCAATGGTGAACATCTCCATGTTGATCATCTCTAATATATGACTCATGTTTGACCTTTCGGTCTCCTGTGTTCTGAGGATATGTCTTTACATGCTAGGCTTGTCAAGTTCAACCCAAGTATTCGGCATGTGCAAAATTGTCTTACACCCATTGTATGCGAATGAAGAGTCTATCACACCCAATCATCACGAGGTGCTTCAAAACGACAAACTTTTGCAATGGTGCATACTTGGGGAGAACACATTTTATCTTGAAATTAAGTGAGGTATCATCTTATAATGCTACCTCGTCCTAAGCAAAACAAGGTGCATAAAAGTATAAACATCACTTGCAAATCATATAAGTGACATGATATGGCCATCATAATCTTGTGCTTTTGATCTCCATCTCCAAAGCACCAGCATGATCCCCATCATCATCAGCACGACAATAAGGATGGGCATCAAAACTGAGAATAGAAGACCAGAGTTCAAAAACCGAGCACCAAAGCTTCGGTTGTTCGTTCGGTTGCCAAACTTTAGAAACTAAAATTATTTCGGAGAACTCGGTCGTTGGCATGTGTTGACCTAATCCCCGAATTAACCAAAATGGTGTACCCTATTAAAGCCTAGCACACAAAGCCCAATAACCCATGAACGTTAACGACCATGCCAACGACTGAAGCAACCATAGTTTTTCCAGCCTTTTTCTCACCTACAAATACCAGCAGCCCCCTCGTTTTATCCTTAGATTCTCGAGGGTTTTACAGACGAAGGTCCCATGGCGCTTCCACCCTTCATCTCGATCCCGACTTTGCAATAAAAGCGGCGACCGATTGTGTGCCTTCACTTATGGCTCCCGCATACCCGTGGCTGGCAGCGCCCATGGCTCCAGCATGATGGCGGCTGGCGGGCCGATAGCTCCCGCACGACAATGTTGGATGACACCATATCTCCCAAGCGGTTGTCCGCTTCCGGTGATGCGGTATTTTCTTGTAGCATTCCACACAAGCGATGTATTCTACACATGTTCTGGTTGATTCATTTTTTGTTGTTCATATTTTTGTGGCCAAGATTTTATTCCCAATTTCCTCCTCGCTAGCCAATATCGTGTCTTTTCAGGTGTATCCGAGAACCAAACGGAATTATTAGAGGACCGAAGCATCGGCCGCTCATTGGTTTCAAGACTGATCGGTTAGTGAAATAAGAAAACCAAATTTGAAAAACAAATCGAGGCACCGAACCAATCTTTTCGGTCTAACCGAATGCCCAAGCCTACGTGACACCATAATCGCCATCATCATGTCATCATGTAGTTGTCGCACCATCTATTGCTTATACAACTATTGCTAACTCATAGCGATAAAGTAAAGCAAATGGCACAAAAAAATTAAAGACACCCCTATGGCTCCTGTCGGTAGCCGTACTCATGGACTTGCAAGTCATGATAAATATTACAAAAAATGATCATCTCATACATCACATATATAATATGACGTCTTGGTCATATCACATCACAACATGCCTTGCAAAAACAAGTTAGACGTTGTCTACTTTGTTGTTGCAATTATTACATGGCTGCTATGACCAACTAGCAAGAACCATTATTACCTACGCAAAACCATAATGGTGATATTCAAGTTTCCTTTTAACCTTCTACAAGGAACACCTCCGTCAAATCCGATTCAACTAAAGTGGGAGAGACAGAAACCCGCCAGCCACCTTCATGCAAAACAAGTTGCATGTAAATTGGTCGAACCGGTCTCTTGTGCAAGGACAATTAAGGTTGATCTGAGACGCTTCATCCCAGAATACCGCTGAATCTAAATAATACTAAGGAGGTAATAAATCTAAACATCAACGCCCACAAACACTTTGTGCTCTACTCATGCATATCATCTACGCATAGACCTAACTCATGATACCGCTAATGGGGAATGTTGCATGGAAAAAATCCTATGCACACACAAGATATATACATGGAGATTAATAGCTATGAGACGGGGAGTGTGTCTACATACGTTGTAGACCATTAAGCAGAAGCGTATATTACATGGTTGATGTAGTCGTACGTCTTCATGATCCAATTGTGATCCGTCCCGATCAAGCGCCGAATGGACAACACCTCCGCGTTCAGCACACATGCGGCTCAATGACATCGCTGCCTCCTCGATCCAGTGAGTGAGGGTGGAGTAGTGATTGCTTATCAACCATCACGACAGCGTGGTGGAGGTGGTGGTGGAGCTAGTTACTAGAGCTTCATCATGTGCTACTAGAATGAGGACGAATGGGCTACGAAGTAACGAGAGAGAAAGGGGCGCCAAGGGATTGGTGTGTGCTCCTGGGGCGCCCCCTCTCCTCTATATATAGGTGGAGGGGCGTGGGCAGGAGCCCCTCCAAGCTCTAGGGCGCAACCAAGGGGGAGGAGGCGGAATCCTAGTAGTCCTCCTTCCCTTCCATACAAAGGTAGAGTTTCCACCTTTCCCAAATGCATTGGCCTTGAGGGACATGTGCGCCTAGCCAATAAGGCCAGGGCACCTCCCCTCAGTCAGTGCAAACACTTGGGATGTGGTCGAACCATTGGTGGACTTCCGGACCCCTCCAGACGTGTCCGGAACCTTCTAGAAGCTTCCCAATACAATACCAGCAGAACCTGAAACTTTTCCAGAAGCCAAAATATGACTTCCTGTATATAATTCTTTACCTATGGACCCTTCCGGAGCTCCTCATGATGTCCGGGATCCCATCTGGGACTCCGGACAACATTTCGTCACCAACATACTTAACCCAATAATACTATATCGTCATCGAATGTTAAGCGTGCGCACCCTACGGGTTCGAGAATCATGTGTACATGACTGAGACACCTCTTCGTTAAATAACCAATAGCAGGAACTGGATGTCCATATTAGTTCCCACATATTGCCCGAATATATTTATCGGTTGAACCACGTTGCCAAGGATTCAATCAATCCCGTATGCAGTTCCCTTTGTCCAGCGGTATGTTACTTGCCGGAGATTTGATCGGCGGTATCTGCATACCTAGTTCAATATAATTACTGGCAGGTCTGTTTACTCATTACGTAATACAAGATCCCATGCCTAACTACTTAGTCACATATATTGCAAGCTTCTGGTGACATTGTATTACCGAGAGGGCCTGCAGATACCTCTCTTTCATACGGAGTGATAAAACAGAGCCTCAATCCATGCCAACCCAAAAGACACCATCAGCACCATTATGATAACCTAGTTATGAAGTGACGTTTGATACACAGAAGGCATTCCTACGATGTCACGGAGTTGCATGATCACATGGTTTTAGCAACAGATACTTGACATGAAGAAAGCACTAGCAAAAAACTAAGTGATATGATCAAATGCTATGCTTACGGTTGGGTCTTGTCCATCACATCATTCTCCTTATGATGTGATATTGTTTTCCAATGAAAATTCATGCCTATGGTTACGATACCTTAACCATCTTTGATCAACGAGCTAGTCTAGTAGAGGCTCAATAGGGAGACTATGTTGTTTATGTATCCACATATGTATTTAAGTTTCCAGTCAATACAATTCTTGCATGGATAATAAATTTCTGTCATGATGAGGGAAATATGATAACAACCTATTTATTATTGCCTTGAGGGCATATTTCCAAAAAGTACTTGATAGTATGTTGGTGATACTCCTCGGCAATGGCGCTAGAAATTGTTCCTCATACTTGCGATCTTTGTTGGAATTTTCCGGAAGAGGAGTGAATGATGCATGAAAATATAGATAAGTATTTACCTGGGTGAGAACCAAGGTTATCAAACCAATAGGAGGACTACGCACCTCGTGTCTTCAGGGCCTACACACAAAAGAGCAAACACTTGCAACAATTCATGCAATAGGGTTATCGAGCCCCTTGAACTTGTTACTTGCAAGATGATAAGTAGTGTAGATAGATAGTTTAAATATATTAAATATAAAAACTAAATACAAATAATAAAAGGCAGCAAGGAAATTATAGCGTTTGCAAATTTATAAGTGAATAGACCAGGTGTCCATAGTGTTCTCTAGTGGCATCTCTCTCGAAAAAGGCATACGACGGGTAAACAAATTATTGTTGGACAATTGATAGAAAAGCTTATGATCATACAATATGTATTCACGGCAATGATCATGTGTATATAGGCAACACGTCCATAAGAAAGTAGACCGACTCCTGCCTGCAACTACTACTATTACTCCACCCATCGACCATTATCCAATATGCATCTAGAGTATTAAGTAAACAGAGTAATGCTTGGAGAACAATGACATGATGTAGACAATGTAATATCAATTAATATGAATGAACCCCATCATTTCATCCTTAGTAGAAGGAATGGAAATATGTTTCATATCCCTTTCTATCACTGGGATCAAGCACCGCAAGATTCAACCCACTACAACACACACCTCCCACTAAAGATAGATCAATCTAGTTGGCCAAACCAAATCAATAGATCAGGGAGATTTATGGAGCTTTAACAACCATGCAAATAAGAATCATATAATTCAGATAAGTTTCAAATCTTTATCCTAAATAATCTGAACATAAACCCACAATTCATCGGTTCCTAACAAATATACCGCACAAAGTGATTACATCGAATAGATCATCGCGAAGATGCAATGAACTTCAGTTTGAAGAACATAGAGAGAGAAAGAGCGAGAGCCATCTAGATACTAGCTATGGACCCGTAGGTCTGTAGTACACTACTCCCATATCACCATGGGAGCAACAAGGTTGATGTAGAGGCCCTTCATGACCGATCCCCCTCCCACATGGCATCAGAACAAGGCTCTAGATGGGCACACGGCGGAACACAGACTTGCGGCAGCACAAAAAGTGTTTTGGGAGGGCCCCTAGGGTTTTGAGAATATATGAGGATTTATAAATGATACATCTACAATGTATTGATAATTTATGAAGTATTCATTCCATATCCATCTATGTTTACAATACTTTTACATGGCTTTGATGCACTTTTTATGATTTAATTAGAACAAACTCGGACTAATGTTGTTTTGAGCAGAATTACCGTGGTGTCGTTTTTTGGTGCCGAAAATGGAAGGTCTCGGAATCGCCCGAAACTTTTTTATGATTTTTTTCTAGAACATTTGAGAAAGATTGGACCGAAGAACCACCAGATGGGGGCCCGTATTGGGCACCATGCAACAGGGTGCGCCGAGCGGTGTTAAAGGGCCATGTTAGCTCATGGTCCCCTCGTAACTCCTTTTTGCGTGATTCCAATGCCAAAAAATACTATAAATAGAGAAACCCTTAGAAATTAGGATAGACTCTCAGCCTCGCTGCCACAACTCTACGTAGCGATGAAAAATTAATTTGGAAAGAAAACATTAGCGAAAACAGGAGAGAAACATACAGAGAGATCCAGTCCTGGAGGGGTTGTCGCCCCTCCAGGAGCCATGGAGGCCAAGGACCAGACGGGAGAACCTCAACCCAATTAGGGAGAGTACATGGAGGAGGAAGCCTAAGGGCGGAGACTCTCTCTCCCCCTCTCTTTCGGTGGCGTGGGAGTGCCGCCAGGGAAACCAACACAGCGGTTATCGTCTTCATCAACATCACCATCTCCATCACCTTCCCTCATCCATCTATAGCGGTCCACTATCTCGCACCCCTCTGTAATCCCCTACTTGAACATGCTGTTTCATAGCAAATATTTTTAATCAATGATGTGTTGCCATCCTATGATGTTTGAGTAGAGTTATGTTCTCCTTTGTTTTGATTGATGATCTCGATTGATTTGAGTGTTTGTTTTATTGTGGCTGCTTTATGGTACCCTTAGTGACGTGCACACGTGATTCGCTTATAGTGGGTGGCTAGAGTGAAAGAAGCTTACACCCGAGTAAGGGAGTTGTTTGCATATTGGAGTAAAGGGGGCTTGATGTTTAGTTCTATGGTTGGGTTTACCTTAGTGATTTCTGGTAGTTGCTATGGTTGGGTTTACCTTAATGATTTCTAGTAGAAGCTTGCACCCAATCATGTTATCAATTACCTAGGATGATTTCACGCACCATACCATCATTACTCCAACTCTCTATTTGTAATATATTCTAACTTTATTTAGGCAGCGACTATTTTCATCTTTTTGTTCTCCAATATCATGCAAAGATATCCTCTTTATACCCACAACACAGTTTTATTTGTCGTTACTAGATAGAAGCAAATGTTCGACGTATGTAGAGTCTTATCAGTTGCAGATAGTACTTGAGAGAATATTGACCTAACTTTTAGCTCCTTATGGGTTTGAAACTCCATACTTATCACTTGCATCTTTGTAAAGTGTTACCATTATTCCTTGCACTAGGGGATTATGAAGCTCTTTTCTGGTGCCTTTGTGGCGGAGCAACTCCGTGTATGCTTGTTTGCTTTTATCACTAAGTAGATTCTATTTTTATTTTGCGTCTGTTTTCTTATTTTTTTTATTTAGTTGTGGGTGAAACAAACAAAAAAATGAAAAATTAAAAACATTTTTTTACTTGCCTCTTAAAAGAGAAGTGATTGGAAAGGTATGCATTGAAGAAGTGAGGGTCGATCATTAACACTTGTATTCATGCTCATGGAAACAATGTAGAATTTTTCATGAAAGTTTCTCATAAAATCGATTATACCCTCGTGTATACCATTGTACCATAAAAATAATGTGCTTGTCATAATATTCATGATGCTCGATTGCATGTTTCATCTACTATTCTTATGTGAGCATCATTGATATTATCATGCCTAGCTAAGGCTTTAAAGAAAAGCGCTTGTTGGGAGACAACCCAACAGTTGTCCTTTCAGTCTTTGTGTGTTCATATCGTTAAGATACTGTAGTAATCATGTTTGGTGCCTCTTATTTCAATAATGTGCCAATTAGAGCCTTTGTGATGATTTGGATGATAAGTAGAATTGATATGGTGCAAAAAGAGAAACTTTGACGTTGAGTGCAGGATTTCCGTGATTTTGCTAGAACGTCTTTGCGATCTAAACTTTTTAAACAGAATTTATATACAAATTCCCTAGGTCATATTAATTGTTCACAATTGTTTGAGTTACATAAGTATGGTGTTTGTGCTGATCATTACACACTGTTCTATTTTAGACAAATTCTATTTTTGCTTGCATAGTTTGCTTGTCTTGATGATGCCATGGATTGTATCGGTGGTATAAGCCATGCATAATTTAGAATATAGTACGTTATGAAATAATTATATATGAATCAATTTATAACAGTACCTAAACTTTATGATTTTCCTATTATACTAACGAATCTCACAAGGTTTCTGTTAAGTTTTGTGTGATTCAAATTTTCAAGTTTTGGGTGAGATAGTGATATGAGGAAAATACATCAAGACCCTAATATTGGGGATGCTCGAGGCACCGCAAGGAAATATCGAAGGAATACTCGAGTGTCTAAGCTTGGGGATGCCCTGGATGGCATCCACTCTTTCGTCTTCAACTCTACGGGTATATCTTACTTGGAGCTATATTTTTATTCGTCATATAATATGTGTTTGCTTGGAGCATCATTTTATTTTGTTAGTATTTGCTTGTTTTCATTTATAATCTTGTTTTTCCATAAACATTTCCAAGAATTGCCTTTAGAATACTTGAATTGCTTGTGTGAGGTGTGTTGTATATAAACAGGAACTTCCGCTGTAATATTTGAATTATGATATTTTACTCGAATGTGTGAAGTTTCTAAAACAATTATACAGTACTATCATACAAATTCTTTCTCTTGTCCTAAAGTTTTATAATTTTTGGATATACGTAAGTACACTGTTGAATTGCTATAGAGTGTTCTGTTTGGACAAATTACTGACATAGTTTTGTTATCTACTTATCCTAGAGTTTCATTGCTTATATTCGTACATACAAAATGTGGAGATGATAGTATACATTACCTCATGTTTGAAAATTATTATGCAACTTGTCTTGGAAGTACATGAAGTGTTGATTTATTCTTATATGTACTAACCTATCTCATGAGTTCTTTTCAAGTTTTATGTAGATGAAGTTTTTCAGACTTGGGCGAAACCTGGATATGAGATGTCGGGACCCCAATCCTAAGCCATATGAATCTACATGTAACACATCATATCTCTTTGCAGCCTCACGCAAGGTAAATTCCATAGCTTCCACCTTACCTTGGCCGGAACCGTTTGCGACTTTTGGTTCACGTATATGAATATGTCGCTAGCAATCATATGTTAGAGAACCCAGGTCGACATGACTAATTATAAACCCAAGAGGCACATTCATACAGGGACACGCATACGTAACCCAACAATGCAGGTGTTGGTCAACAATTTCATGTAGACGAGTCGTAGCAAGCTACATGGACTCCATTACACTGTGTGACATTTACCCATATGGACAAACACAACAGCAAAGAAGGATACACGCCGGTCAATCAATGTGTGCGGAGCAGTAGCAATCTACCATGGCTCGGTGGAAGCACAAGTAGGCATTTCCCTGTAAAAAGAGCTACTAAAGGCACACAACTAGGTGTCTAATACCACACATACAATGCATTTCAAAACATACACGCAATATGCATGACATGTGTAGGTACAACATGGCATCACAACACAACTCTATGACTCAAAGTGTTACTAAAGACCCATAAGATCCAACATAGTGTGATATTACAAACAGGGGTCACATGAGCCAACACTCAAGTCATACAAGCATTGAGCGGAACCACAACATGTGTGTGTACACACATCTACTAAAAGTGGATGGAGGATCCTGAAAATCTACATCGACCCTACCATAGGAGCCAGACCTCTGTCTGTAATTCCCAAGCTAACTCGGTCATCATCAAACTTCGCGCAGAAAACCAATAGTGAGACTAAAGTCTCCTCTACAAAAACATAATTTATGCAACCGTGAGTACAGAGGTACTCAGCAAGACTTACATCAGAACTATCTATATATGCATCATTTTCAACAAAGGGAGTTGTTGAGTTTATTGCAGCAAGCTAGCTTTGACTAAAAGTACTTACTTTGAGGTGGGATAGCGCACACGAGTCCACATATTCACCAAACCAATACACCACTATGGACTCACTCCCGTCTCTCTACAAGAAGGCCATCCATAGCACTCACACTTATCTTGCGCATTTTAGAGTATTCATTTTTAAGTTGTCTATGTACCACATAAGTTTCCAAGTGGTCCATATCTCAGGACACGACTATTCAAATAGATTAATTCACCCTGCAGGGGTATACGTCTTTACACACACTCACAACACTTATCACCATATCCACGTCATGCATCTTGGCAACCTTCAAGCAGAAGCATTGGCGTGGGTGTCGGACATGACGTGACTAACCACACAAGACTTTAGTCCAGATTTATCGCCTATTTAAGACTGAACCCGCAAGGAAGTCCGGCCAAAGTTTCTGTACGGCCCCAAACGATGTGTACATGGTTCCCAAGCCCACCTTGACGGATGGTTCTACGCTTGGTACACCCAGCCACGGTGCATCTACCACGCCATAGCCTACCCCTCTGGTCATTGCTATGCATGGATGCCAACACATGCTACAAACACCAAAAACTAGTTGCAACTCCTGGACACAGATCAAGGCGATTAATAAGCTGAGTCAATTAGGCATTCCAATGCGCGGTAGTATCTTTTCTTGTATAACATACACAGAACTCAGTTCTTAAGGACAGTCCCAATGAGAAAAACCACCATGTACTCCTACATGGCTTCTCATCGCTACCTTTACCAAATCGAATTCACACACTTAATTCTCACACTATAGGACATGGACACAACATTCTGATTCATCGCCCAGATGGATCAGACCAGACACGACTCTAAGCATAGCAAGCACAGTAAGCAAGCATGGATGAGTAAGCAAAACAAGGCTCAAGCAGTTGCTACTCATGCAAAGTGGTTTAAACTATTTACTGTGGCAAAGACAAGTCATGGAAAGGAATGGGTTCAACTACCGAGAACATGTAGCAGTTGAATCAGTGCTGTCCAAATGAAGTAAAAGAGAGCAAGAACGAGAGAGTGGGTTCATATCACTATGCTCAAGGGGGTTGCTTGCCAGGCAGTTTTGAAGTTAACAGTGAGTCTTCATTAGTGACATCGATATCATCGTTGGAACCACGTCTACCGAGAGCGAACAAGACCAACACACAGGAAAAGAACAACATTTACTTCATGGAAATGCAACACTATGACGCATCATCATGACATGGGAATATGTTGTTAATTGACCTAATGGATCTAGCAACAAGATTAAATGAAGTTGCTCTAAACCAAAGGATCAAATTCAAACTCCATATGTTGTTATTTAAATGACATTTATTTGATTTGTCCTCAATAGAGGACATAAGTTGCTCTAACATGCACGAAAATGATTCCATCATATTCCTTGGATTTTTATGATAAATATTCATACATAAATTATTCTCTATGAATTTTATAAACTTTAAACATTTTTTGACATAGTAAATTATTTAAGATCTATTTTAATTCTAGAAAGGAATTAATGCGTGAGCATTTCATCAACACTACATCAGCAGGTTAGCTGACCGTGCCACATCAAACCTGACCAGTGGGTCCCACTGGTCACTGACCCAATTAGTTAAACACACTTAGTTTATTTAATTATTTCATTAGCTCATTAAGGAGGGGATTGACCCCACATGTGTGTGCCTATTTAGCTTAATTAACTTAATTAATTAAAATTAGTCTAATTGCATTTCGTCAGGGGCCAGGCCCCACATTTCATTGATCGAGGAAGGTTAAATCCCTCGTCTATAAGGTCACACCCGCCAACGTTTAGCCGCCGGTAGGAGCACCCACGGCGAAGGACTTGGATTTGGTCCCATGGTGACCAAACCTCTGGCTGAGAGTGACTACAAGATGCTCGCGCTCATTTGCATCCAACGGAACAAGCGACAGTGCCCGGGGGGTGTTAAAAATGGTGACAGGGACAACTCATGCAACGGCTGGAGCACGTCTTGCTCTAGTGCGAGGTGAGGGAGTCCTGGAAATAGGGGTCCTTGGATGGTGTTGTGGTATTTTCGAGACAGATGCCAGGGGGTGGCTTGAAGAGGTGAGAGCAAGACCGCCGTGGAGATATGGAACGGGTTGGGCAACAACACGCGGTGGTCTACCCAGGTTCGGGGCCCTCGCATGGACGTAACACCCCTACTCCTGCATGCGTGTATATAGGGAGAGTGCATAGTTGTACATGGTGATCCTTGAGCTGTCTGGAGGTGGAAGAAGGAGGCTGAGAGCTCTCCTCCTCTCCCGTGCGTGTGTATGTGTGTGTGTCTATCTTCTCGTCTCCCTCTACCGCCCGTGGGCTGATTCCTTGGGTCACCTTATAAAGGGGTGCCCAAAGGACAAGGGGAGCCCATGGGTCTAACCTTTATTGTTCGACATGATGGGTGAGGGGCCCGCCTGGCCTAACTTTACTGTTGGAGGTGACCGGTGCACAGCGATGCAGACTGGGCTGTTGGGGCGTAATGATGCAGGATGCAGTGTCCTCCCGTCTTCTCTGATGGCACGTTGCAGCTATCCTCGCTGGGCTCCAACCGACGAGGGTTCCGGCCGGACAGTCTCTAACCAGATGGGTTCCAGCCGGCGAGGGTTCTAGCTGGCCAGTCTTGTGTCTTTATTTCTTTGATTGTCGTTGTTGATTCGCGGGGTATGACGTATCTGGGATAACTCCCTCGAGTTTTTTTAAATTTTGTATCATCTTCTTTAGCCTACATGGGGTCATCCCCTCGTCAGTAGCCTCCGAGCCTCCGCGGGACTCGAAGAGTCGGGCGGAGGCTTTTGGTAGAAAATGGCCGTGTCGAAACACGGCGAGGCACGGACGAGGAGTCCGGTGATTCCTTGTGCGCGGGGCACCGCCATGCGTGGACGCGGAGTCCGCTGGCTCTTGCGCGCGAAGCGCTGCCGTATGTGGACGTAAAGTCCGGCGGCTCTTATGCGCGAGGCACTGCCTTGCGCGGACGTGGAGTTCGGTGGCTCTTGCGCATGAAGCTCTGTCGTTGTGTGGGCGTCGAGTCCACCGGCTCTTGTGCGCGGGGCAGGATCATGCGCGGACGCGGAGTCCGGTGGCTCTTGCGCGCGAAGCGCTGCCGTGTGGGTGTGGAGTCCACCGGCTCTTGTGCCTGGGACACCGCCATGCGCAGACGCGGAGTCCGCTGGCTCTTGCGCGCGAAGCGCTGCCGTTGTGTGGACGTGGAGTCCACCGGCTCTTGTGTGCGGGGCACCGCCAGGCACAGACGTGGAGCTGGTGCCTTTTGCATGCGAAGCGCTGCCGTTGTCGTCGCCGAGGTCAACGGTGGCGGCCAGCTGTAGGCTACAGTTTGCAGCGGCTATCTTCTAGTGGGGGCACGCGAGCGCATCCACTGGATATAGCCTCTGAGATTCGGGCCGGCTGGGCGGCTGCGTGGCAGCCGGGCCAAATCTTTATCTTTTGATTTTTCTTCTTGTGACGTCTTCTCAGGCTGACATGCCTTTCTTCCAGTGGGGGTGCGCCAGCGCACCCTCTAGGTGTAGCTTCCGAGCCTCCCGGCGACTCGAAGAGTCGTGCGGAGGTTTTTGTTGTTGATGTAGGAAAGGTGTTGCCGATGGCGGCCAGCTGCGGGCTGCAGCCGGCATAGATCTCTTCCAGTGGGGGCGCGCCAGCGCACCCACTTGGTGTAGCCTCCAAGGCTCCGGGCTCAAAGAATCGTGCGGAGGTTTCTTGTTGTTGATGTAGCAAAGGTGTTGCCGATGGCGGCCTGCTGCGGGCTGCAGCCGGCATAGCTTCCTTTCAGTGGGGGCGTGCCAGCACACCCACTGGGTGTAGCCACTGAGCCTCCGGGCGACTCGAGGAGTCGTGCGGAGGTTTCTTGCTGTTGGTGCAGCAAAAAGGTTGGCGATGGCGACCGGCTGCGGGTTCCATTCAGACGGGTCCAGCCTGGGTTCCAGCCGGATAGTCTCCACTCGACCTGGGTTCCAGCCGGACAGTCTCCAGCTGGCCAGGTTCCAGCCGGACAGGGTTCCAGCCGGCCAGGATCCAGCCGGCCAGGATCCAGCCGGCCAGGTTCCAGTCGGACAGTCTCTAGTCGGACTGGCGGAAGTTTGCAGCCAGCAGCCGACAGCCGGGCAGAATCCATCCGGCAGCCAACATGCAATGTTGGTTCTCCGCGAAGATGATCGTGCAATAGACAATGTTAGTTAGTGCAAATTTATCAACTATTTAACTTTGGCCGCACAAGTTTTATGCGGGTGGAATGTCGACTCGGTGTCGTCTGAGCCCTTTGGGTCATTTTGTGTCCCCTCGGCTCTTTGTCTTTTGCTCTTGCTAGCCGGACAGTCGTGATACGGTCTATAGCTGAGACGAAGAGTGGGTCGCAGAAGGGAGCGCACGGTACTCTAACTCCGGGACCAGGCTCGACCGGGTATAAGTTTCACGAAGGGAACGACGGGTTCGCCCAAACTGTTTTCTCCCCGGACATTATTCATGAGGTGACCTCCAGCTTTTTCTCTTGCTAGCCAGACAACCACGATACGGTCTGTAGCTGAGATGAAGAGTGGGCCTTTGGTATCGTAGACGCTACTAGCTCCGTCTGCGGGGACGAACGAATCGGGCCAAACGGCCGGCGCCCATGCCGAGACTAGCTCGGCATCGGGGTGAGCAGCAAAGTAGCTAAATGAATGCGGTGATGGACCCCGAGTATTTCTCAGGGTATTTGCTTTTGTGCGCGGTGCGAAGATGCGCAAACGGGAGCTCACATTGCTTTTCGTGTAGACGAGGTGGTTGTTGTCGATGACAGCCGGCACGACTTTCTGCGAGCGCAGCGCGCCGGCCCACCCACTGGGTGTGGCTGCCGGGCCCTCGGCGGTCGATGGTTGTGCTAATCGGCCGAGCCCGATGACCGAACACCGACGCGGATGGGCGACCGCGTCGGCCCGGTGTCGAAGTAGGCAGCGGACTGGCCAGGCCGCGACGCGGGCTGGCCAGCCGATCGAGCGGTGATGCTGCTTTTCTCGCAAACAACATTTTTGAATTCTCTCAAAACGAGTTTTTTGGTAGCCGGCACGTCCCTTTGACTTTTATTTTGGGCAGCCGACCAATCTCTTTTATTTCTCTAATCGTCCATGGTAGTTGGGTCGCGAGGGCCGTAGGCAGAGCGGCCGAAGCCGGCCGGCTGGGGGCGCGTAGGTCAGGCGTGAGGGGGCAGTCGGTAGGCGGCGAGCTTATAGGAGGGAGCTGACCACGTGGTGCAGGCTGGGGGGCGCAGACGGCAGGTGGCGTGGCGCAAGTGCGCGGAGGCCGGAGGTGCAGGCGGCTGGGGAGCGGATCCAGCAGGCAGCCGGGGCGAAGGCGCACGCGTCCGAGGCGGCTAGCCGGTCAGCGGGCAGCCGACGCCTGCTCGAGAGGCGGTTGGTTGCGGTAGGGCCTCCAGGTGGCACACGCAGAGAGGAGGAGCGAGGTTGCCCACTTGGGCAGCCAGGCAAAGCAGGCGGCTAGAGCGGAGGCACAAGCGGCCGGACGTGCTGGGCGGAGCAAACGTGGGAGCGGCGCGACAGCGCGTGTGGGCGAGGGCGCGTGGGGTCCTAGAGCAGCGACCAGGGGAGCCGGTCAGAGGTGGGGCCGGGCCAGCCCAGGGAAGCCGGCGCACGGGGCAGCAGCCGGCCACGGGGGTTGGGCTCGAGGGAGGAGTGCAGGAGCGCCATGCAGCGCGGGTCGGGGCCGGTTGCAGCGACCAGCAGACAGGCGACCGGGGCGGCGGCGGCAACTGGCCAGGGTGGAGCCGGCTGCAACCGCCGGGGCGACGCCGCAGAAGGGTCGGGGAGAAGTCGGCTACACGCTTCCGAGGTAGAGTCGGCAGGCAGGCCGACGGGCGGCCGGGGTGGCTCCGGAGCTCGGGGCCGAGCAGAGCAGCCGGTGCAAACGCAGAGTGTCGCTCGGGGCCGGCCGGAGCGGCGTGGAGTCCAGCGAAGTGCACATAGGTGAGTAGGATGCGTCAAAGTGGCCACAGCCAGGCGGCTGCAAGGGTACGCGGGGCCAACTGGAGGTGCTGGAGTGCCACGACCAAGAAGCCGGGCGTGGGGCGTGGGCGAGGCACGAACATGCTGACGGGATGCGGTGGCGGGGACGGAGCCGGCTGTGCGAATGGGTGATACTTCTCAAACGTATTTATAATTTTTGAATTTTTCATGTTATTATCTTGTCATCTTTGAATGTTTTATGTACCTTTTATATCTTTTTTGGGACTAAATTATTAATTCAGTGCCAAGTTCCAGTTCCTGTTTTTTCTGTCTTTTTGGCTCTTTTCAGATCAGATTTTGGAACGGAGTCCAAACGGAATAAAATCCCGAAATGATTTTTTCCTGAACGGAAGAAGATCAGGGGGTGTGGTGGGTCAAGCCAGGAGGGCTCCAGGGAGCCCAGAAGCCCCCACTCCACCACCAGGGGGAGGTGACGGTGGCAGGGCTTGTGGCCTACCTCAGCGCCCCCTGACCTAGATCTTTGGTCTATATATTCCCTAAAATACAATAAAAAATCTGGGGATCCACGAAAATAGTTTTCCGCCACAACAATCTTCCGTTTCCTTGAAATCTCATGTGGAGACCCTTCCCGGCGCCCTGCCGGAGGGGACTTTGGAGTTGGAGGTCTTCTTCTTCATCATCATCGCCCCTCCAATGACTCGTGAGTAGTTCACTTCAGACCTACGGGTCCGTAGTTAGTAGCTAGATGGCTTATTCTCTCTATTGGATCTTCAATACAAAGTTCTCCATGATCTTCATGGAGATCTATCCGATGTAATCTTCTTTGGTAGTGTGTTTGTCGAGATCCGATGAATTGTGAATTTGTGATCAGATTATCTATGATATATATTTGAGTCTTTGCTGATTTCTTATATGCATGATTTGATATCCTTGTAAGTCTCTTCGAGTCTTGGTTTTTGTTTGGCCAACTAGATCTATGATTCTTGCAATGGGAGAAGTGCTTGGTTTTGGGTTCTTACCATGTGGTGACCTTTCCCAGTGACAGTAGGGACAGGAAGGCAAACAATAAGTAGTTGCCATCAAGGGTAACAAGATGGGCTATGTCGTTGATATGAGATTGTCCATCTACATCATGTCATCTTGCTTAAGGCGTTACTCTGTTCATTTGCACTTAATACACTAGATGCATGCTAGATAGCGGTCGACGTGTGGAGTAATAGTAGTAGATGCAGACAATATCGGTCTACTTGTTTTGGAGGTGATGCCTATAGATATAATAATTGCCATACATGACGTCACGACTTTTCGCAGTTCTATCAATTGCTCGACAGTAATTTGTTCACCCACCGTCTACTTGCTTTCATGAGAGAAGCCACTAGTAAACACTAAATCCCCCGGGTCTATTCACATCTATCGTTTCCACTTTCGCTTTTACTTTGCTTTGTTACATTGTTGCTTTCAGTTCTCACTTGGCGAACAATCTATAAGGGATTGACAACCCCTTCATAGCGTTGGGAGCAAGCTTTTTGTGTTTGTGCAGGATCTTGTGATACTCCTCCACTGGATCGATACCTTGGTTCTCAAACTGAGGGAAATACTTACCACCGCTGTGCTACATCACCCTTTCCGGTTCGAGGGAACACAAATGCAAGGCTCCACGGCCACGGGGTAATCCTTTGCATATTTGCCTACGAAATCCCTTAAGGCGTAGCCATAGCAGAAGGATTCCTGGTGCCGTCGACATGACTATTCCTGGCGCCATTACTAGGGAAGCACAGCTGACATCAGAAGTATATCTGGCGCCGTTGCCGGGGAGGAGAGATCTATCCAAGTAGGTCTCACAAACTCATCTCTTGCATTTTCGTTTTTGCTAGTTGCCTCTCGTTTTCCTCTCCCGCACTTCACATTTGCCTTTCTCCTTTGCCTTTTTCGTTTTCCCTTTTCTCTCACTTGCTTTCTGTTCGCTTGTGTGCTATGTGCCTTCAATATACTTGCATCTTCACTTACATAAAATTTATTGATATGGATCCTAATCCACTAGCTAGTCTCCTTAAGAGACCCACTTATGTGGAACGAATTGCTAGTGAGTTGAGGGCACTTGACTATCTTTATGGAGTTTTGCTTCAGATGTGTGATCTGAAAATCGTGATGCAGAAATTCATGAAGTGATTCACGAGGGCTCCTTGAATGAAAAGCATGATTGCAATGGTTTCACTATAAATCCTATTGGTGACAATCATGCTAAAAGCATGCAAAACCCTAAGCTTGGGGATGCTAGTTTTGCTATGTCCCCTACTTATTGCAATAATAATGATTGGGGTGATGATCTTTCTTATGATCTTGAAAATTTGTTCAAGCCTTATGATGATTATGATATTTGCAACAATATTGAAAGTGGGATTGGAGAAGTCATGACTTTGGTTGATGACAATCCCACTATTTTTGATGAGCGTCAACTTTGCATGCATGTGGATCAGGAGAAGAATATCCTTTGTGATAGTTACATTGTTGAATTCGAATATGATCCCACATGTAGTTGCTATGAGAGAGGAAAATATTGTGGTAGAAACCTTCATGTTACCAAATCACCTCTTGTGATGTTGAGATTGCTCTTGTCTTTTTCTTCTTCCTTGCATATGGCAACTATTGGTTGTCTTGAAAATTTGTTTTCCTATAAAATCCCTATGCATAGGAAGTATGTTCGACTTAGATGTGATTTTCACATGCTCTAGGATGCTCTCCTTGTGCTTCAATTCTTGTCTTTTGTGAGAGCATCATTGAATGCCTAGCTAAGGGCGTTAAACAAAAGCGCTTGTTGGGAGGCAACCCAACGAATCTATCCTTTTTCTTTTCTGTTTTGTGTTTTCCACACTTTCATAATTCTGTTATGATTGTGTTTTTTTGAGTTTCTTTTTGCGTTTGTGCCAAGCAAAACCGTTATGATTAGTCTTGGGGATGATCGTTTGGTCATGTTGGAAAAGACAGAAACTTTCTCCTCACGAAAAGAATTTTCATGTTTTTTTGTAAGAGATTTTGAGTTGATTCTTTTTTATGCTGATTTCTACGCAAATTCTTCAGACTGTCGAAATTGTTCAGAATTTTTGAAGTACCAGAGGTATACGGAATATACAGATTGCTACATATTGGTCTGCTGTTAACATATTCTGTTTTTGTTGTGTTGGTTGCTTATTTTGATGAAACTATGGAAAGTATCGGGGGGTATTAGCCATGGAAGATTGAAAATACAGTAACACAACATCAGCATAAGTAGAATTTAAGTTTGCTACAGTACCTAAGGAAGTGGTGGTTTGCTTTCTCATACTAATGTTATCATGAGTTTCTGTTTAAGTTTCGTGTTGTGAAGTTTTCAAGTTTTGGGTGAAGTTCTTATGCACAAAGAGATAAAGAGTGTAAAGAGCTCAAGCTTGTGGATGCCCAAGGCACCCCAAGAGATTCGAGGATGCCGTAAAAGCCTAAGCTTGGGGATGCCCCGGGAAGGCATCCCCTCTCTTGTCTTCAATCCATCGGTAACGTTACTTGGGGCTATATTTTTATTCACCACATGTTATGTGTTTTTGCTTGGAGCGTCTTGTATCGTAGGAGTCTTTTATTTTTGTTGTGTCACAATCATCCTTGCTGCACACCTAGAGAGAGAGACATGCACACACCGTGATTTTGTCGAGCTTCACATATATCTTTTTGTAGACAATTCAGCTCACATGTGCTTCACTTATATCTTTTGAGCTAGATACTTTAGCTCTATGTGCTTCACTTATATCTTCTAGAGCGCAGCGGTGCGTGGCTTGCTAGTTGATCTATGCTTTGAAAGTAGTCTCAAAAGGGGTAGTTATCCAAAGGGATACGGAAACTTCCACCTTCATGTGCATTGAATAGTTAGAGAAGTTTGATTCATCTCAATTAGTTTTGAGTTGTGGTTATGGTAATATTGAAGTCATGCTAGTAAGGTGTTGTGGATCTAGAAATACTTGTGTTGAAGTTAGTGATTCCCGTAGCATGCACGTATGGTGAACCTCTATGTGATGAAATCTGAGCACGATTAGTATATTGATTGTCATCCTTTGCGTGGCGGTTGGGATCGCGCGATGGTTTATACCTACCAACCCTTCCCCTAGGAGTATGCGTTGAATGCTTTGTTTCGATTACTAATAGAAATTTTGCAACGAGTATATGAGTTCTTCATGACTAATGTTGAGTCCATGGTTTAGATGCACTTTCACCTTCCACCATCACTATCTTCTTAGTGCCGTGCAACTTTGGCCGGTGCACAAAACCAACCGTTAGCCTCCCTCAAAATAGCCACCATACCTACCTACTATGGCTTTTTCAAAGTCATTCCGAGATATATTGCCATGAAACTACCACCATGACATGTGCCACCAAATCTACATTGCCATTGAATGATCGTAAGATAGCTAGCATGATGTTTCCACTGATGTCTATGCCATGCTAGATCATTGTCACGGTACACTACCGAAGGCATTCCATATAGAGTCATTGTTGCTCTAAGTTTTCAGTTGAAAGTGTGATGATCATCATTAATGGAGCATTGTCCCATGTGAGGAAATAAAAGAGGCCAAAGAAGCCCACCAAAAAAAAGAGGCCAAAGAGCCCACCAAAAATTAAAAAAATGAGAGAAAAAGAGAGAAGGGACAATGTTACCAGTTTTCCACACTTGTGCATATTAAGAACCATGATCTTCATGATTGAGAATCTCCCATTTTGTCACCACCATATAGCTAGTGGGAAATTTTCATTATACAACTTGGCTTGTATATTCCAATGATAGGCTTCCTCAAAATTGCCTTAGGTCTTCGTGAGCAAGCAAGTTGGATGCACACCCACTAGTTTTCTTTAAGAGCCTTCAGATACTCGTAGCTCTAGTGCATCATTTGTATGGCAATCCCTACTCATTCACATTGATATCTATTGATGAGCATCTCCACAGCTCATTGATATGCCTAGTTAATGTGACTATCTTCTCCTTTTTTGTCTTGCAAACTCCACCACACTCATGTATTGCGTGAGAGTTGAAAAGGTTTGAGAAAGTAAAGGTGTGAAACAATGACTTGGCCAATATCGGGGTTGTGCATGATTTAAATTCGTTGTGCAATGATGATAGAGAATAGCCATACTATATGCTTTTGTAGGGATAACTTTCTTTTGGCCTTGTTATTTTGAAAGTTCATGATTACCTTGCTAGTTTGCTTGAATTATTATTGTTTCCACGTCAATAGCAAACTATTGTTTTGAATCTAATGAATCTGAACATTCACGTCACATAAGAGGAGTTACAAAGGACATCTATGCTAGGTAGCATGAAAGCATCAAAAATTCATTCTTTATCACTTCCCTACTCGAGGACGAGTAGTAGTTAAGCTTGGGGATGCTTGATACGTCTCAAATGTATCTATAATTTTTGACGGTTTCATGCTGTTATCTTGTCATCTTTGGATGTTTTACGTACCTTTTATATCTTTTTTGGGACTAACTTATTAATTTAGTGCCAAGCGCCAGTTCCTGTTTTTTCTGTGTTTTTGGTTCTTTTCAGATCTGATTTTGGAACGAAGTCCAAACGGAATAAAATCCCCGAAATGATTTTTTCCCAAACAGAAGAAGATCAGGGGGACTGTGGGCCAAGCCAGGAGGGCTCCAAGGAGCCCACAAGCCCCCACTCCGCCACCTGGGGGGAGGCGGTGGTGGCAAGGCTTGTGGCCTCCCTGAGCGCCCACTAACCTAGATCTTTGGCCTATATATTCCCGAAAGTACAGCAAAAAATCAGGGGATCCACGAAATACTTTTCTGCCGCTGCAAGCTTCCGTTTCCGCGAGATCTCATCTGGAGACCCTTCCCGATGCCCTGCCGGAGGGGAATTTGGAGTTGGAGGGCTTATTCTCTCTCTTGGATCTTAAATACAAAGTTCTCCATGATCTTCATCGAGATCTATCCGATGTAGAGCTATCCGATGTAATCTTCTTTGGCGGTGTGTTTGTCGAGATCTGATGAATTGTGGATTTCTGATCAGATTATCTATGATATATATTTGAGTCTTTGCTGATTTCTTATATGCATGATTTGATATCCTTGTAAGTCTCTTCGAGTCTTGGTTTTTGTTTGGCCAACTAGATCTATGATTCTTGCAATGGGAGAAGTGCTTGGTTTTGGGTTCTTACCATGTGGTGACCTTTCCCAGTGACAGTAGGGGCAGCAAGTCACACATTAAGTAGTTGCCATCAACGGTAACAAGATGGGCTCTGTCGTTGATATTCGATTTTCCATCTACATCATGTCATCTTGCTTAAGGCGTTACTCTGTTCTTTTGGACTTAATACACTAGATGCATGCTGGATAGCGGTCGACGTGTGGAGTAATAGTGTTAGATGCAGACAGTATCGGTCTACTTGTTTTGGACGTGATGCCTATAGATATAATCACTGCCATAGATGACGTCACGACTTTGCGTGGTTCTATCAATTGCTCAACAGTAATTTGTTCACCCACCGTCTACTTGCTTTCATAACAGAAGCCACTAGTAAACACTACGGCCCCCGGGTCTATTCACATCTATCGTTTGCACTTTCTCTTTTACTTTGCTTTGTTACTTTGTTGCTTTCAGTTCTCACTTGGCGAACAATCTATAAGGGATTGACAACCCCTTCATAGCGTTGGGAGCAAGCTTTTTGTGTTTGTGCAGGATCTTGTGATACTCCTCCACTGGATCGATACCTTGGTTCTCAAACTGAGGGAAATACTTACCACCGCTGTGCTACATCACCCTTTCCGCTTCGAGGGAACACCAACGCAAGGCTCCAAGGCCACGAGGGAAATCCTTTGCATATTTGCCTAGGAAGTCCCTTAAGGCGTAGCCATAGCAGAAGGATTCCTCGTGCCGTCGACACGACTATTCCTAGCGCTGTTACCAGCGAAGCACAGCTGACATCAACGGGGCGCCGCGCAGCGGGCGCACGGGCGCATGGACGAAGAGCGGCATGGCCACGGCTAGCCGCGCCGTGCCGGGCGCGGATGAGAGTAGTGAGGACGGCATCGACGAGCCGATGTCGCGATTTAGCTGTGTGGGATGATGCCGAGCGACGCAGGCGAGGAGAAACAGCACGGCCGGCCAGCCGTTGCGGGAGTCGGGCTGCTCGCAACGGTGGTGATGAAGAGGGCGAGGCTAGCGACGAGGACGCGCAACTCCGTTCGGTCGCCTGGGGGGCGTGTCGATGCCGGGTCCCCAAACTCTACCAGAGAGACGATGGCGACTCCACGGTGATGACGACGAGAAGGCTCCTGTCCGAACCATAGTTCTAGCAGCAGCATGCCCCATGATGGGCGCCAACTGTCGTGGTATTTTCGAGACAAATGCTAGTGGGTGGCTTGAAGAGGTGAGAGCAAGACCACTGTGGAGATCCGGAATGGGTTGGGCAACAACACGCGGTGGTTTACCCAGGTTCGGGGCCCTCACGTGGAGGTAACACCCCTACTCCTACATGTGTGTATATAGGGAGAGTATATAGTTGTACATGGTGCTCCTTGAGTTGTCTGGAGGAGGAAGGAGGTTGGGAGCTGTCCTGCTCTCCCGTGCGTGTGTATGTGTGTGTGTGTCTATCTTCCCGTCTCCCTCTGCCACCTGTGGGCTAATTCCCTGGGTCACCTTATAAAGGGGTGCCCAGAGGACATGGGGGGCCCACGGGGCCTAACCTTTACTATTGGACATGATGGGTGACGGGCCCGCCTGGCCTAACTTTACTGTTGGAGGTGACCGGTGCGCAATGATGCATATTGGGCTGTCGGGGTGCAGTGACGCAGGCTGCAGCGTCCTCCCATCTCATCTGATGGGACATTGCAGCTGTCCTCACTGGGTTCCAGACGGATGGGTTCTAGCCGGTCAGGGTTCCAGCCGGCCAGTCTTCTGTCTTTACTTCTTTGATTGTCTTTGTTGATTCGCGGGGTATGACATATCGGGGATAACTCACCCGTTTTTTTTTTGAAATGTTGTATCGTCTTCTTTAGCCTACCCAGGGTCATCCCCTCGATAGATGGTCGGCCCATATCTTACATGTCGACCGCATGGGCCGTATTTTCGAAGACCGGACTACATGATGACTTCGTATTCAAGAATGAAAGCTCCAAAGACCGGCATATCATCCAAGTTTACTAGTCTAGGTTGGCACCTCCGCTCCCGACTAAAGGTCGGTTGTACGTAGCCCTAGGGACCCCTGGTGTCTATATAAACCAGAGGGTTTCATACGCATAGAAACGTTGATTCATCTATGGTTTAGCTCATACGATCTCGAGGTTGATCAACTCTGTAATCCTCATACTCCGTCAATAGAATCAAGTACGACGTAGGGTTTTACCTCCTCAACACGGCCCGAACCTAGGGAAAACGATGTTCCATCCATCTCCCGCAACCCATCGATCCAAGATCCACATTTCGGGACCCCCTACCCGAGAGCTGCTGGTTTTGACACCGACATTGCTGCTTTCATTGAGAGTTATATAGGATCGCATGAAGGATTGATGGCATGACTAGTCATTAGCGAAGAGATCCGCAGCAGGTACATCCTTGTACCTGGACAGATCTCCGTATTCGAAAGCATCTTTCTGCATGCTGATCCGACTGGCCACCTTAGACAGGTGGTAAGCTTCACCCCCAGGCAAGAAGTAAGATTCGCGAGACCAAGCTTGCCGCCCGGGAGGAAGAACTGTCCCGGAAGGTGAGCCGCCTGGACACGGAATAGGTGCACTTGGAGGAGCGGGAGAAGGATGTCACCACGAGGAAGGCTCTCCTTGAGGTCCAGGAAAAAGCTCTCGCCGCGGCCGAGGACAGATTGGCCGTCGAGCTGGCTTGCTTCCCCAATGTCGAGCTAGGGCTTTGCAAGGCGCTCCGCTCCCTCTCTCAGGACAAGTTTACGAGCCTCTGGCCACCCGGAGGACAGCTTTGCTATGCTCACCGCAACCGCGCCGCGGAGGCGGTGAAGGGTCCTGTGGAGGCGATACTGAGGAGGATTCCCGCGTCGCGCCCCCTTTTTCTCCAGGTACCACTGGAGCCAATGACGGGGAAGACAATGCCTCTGACGTTGACAACCAGTCCCCTACGGAGGGGGCAACCGGCAGCGGCTCCTCCTGATCTCTTACACCTGTTATGTTCCTGCAATGGACATCGTGCCTCATGGAGGCGTTAAACTTATTTGCATTCTTATGAACTGGGTCATGGTCTCTAATAATTGAATGGTTCAATGTTTTTCTTCGCCTTGTTCCTGTCATGTTTGCTATGTTACTCTGCGTCGGCAGGGCCCGTCTCGCCCGTACCTTCCCGCGATTGAACCGACAGGAAACCAAGGACGACCCAAAGGGTGAAGGGGCTACGAGTGTAGTTAGGCTCCTGAGTCGCGATGCTCAGGAGTCCCCCTTGACGCGCGAGGTGTCCTCACGAGGATAACGCGGCGAAGATTCCGAAACTCAGAACACCTTCAGCACTCCGCGTCGGCAGAGCCTACCCCGCACGTACCTCCCCGCGATTGAACCGACCGGAAACCAAGGATGGCCCAAAGGGGGGCTACGAGCATAGTTAGGCCCCTCAGTCTCGATGCACAGGGGCCCCCCTTGACGTCCGTGCGACTCCGATGCTCCTCCTAAGAAACTGATGATATAAGACTCTCGAACTCCTTCAGCACTCTGCGTCTGCAGGGCCTGCCCCGCGCGTACCTCTCCGCGGTTGAATCGACTGGAAAAGGACGACTCAAAAGGAAAAGGGGCTACGGGCGCAGTTAAGGCTCCTGAGTCGCGATGCTCACGATTCCCCCTTGACGTACGAGTGATTCTAGCGTCCTTTCTATGGGGTCCGAAGCGATTTGTCAAGCGCACTAGGCTGTGCGTCGGCAGGGCCCACCCCGCGTGTACATTTCCGTGATTGAACCGTCCAAGTACGGCCCAAAGGGGGAAGGAGCTACGGGCACAGTTACGCCCCTGAGTCACGATGCTCAGCAGTCCCCCTTGACATGCGAGCAGCTCCGTACCTTCAGCTGTTTGCCCCACGCGCTGGGCATGGGCGAAGTAGCGGGTGGACTGTGTTGATTTCCTTGCCCGCCGAGGATGTAGCCATTAACGGGCTGTGTTGATGCCATCTCGGGGCATAGATATTGGTGGACTGCATTGGTGCCAGCTGAGGGCGTAGTCATTGGCGGACTATGTTGATTACCCCTATCTATACCCAGCATGGAGCATATGTCTTCCACTAGGTGTGGGATGGACCCCTTGCTACGGCAACAAAAGTTCTTCCTTGGCGCTAGGAGTTCTTCTTGTTACTTCTTTGGTTTGCGTCGGTTTTTCCCTTGAAGAGGAAAGGGTGATGCAGCACAGGAGAAGTAAGTATTTCCCTCAGTTTGAGAACCAAGGTATCGACCCAGAAGGCGGGCCTCGTCAAGTCCAGAGTACCTGCGCAAACACAAACAAGCTTGCACCCAACGCTTCAAAGGGGTTGTCAATCCCTTCAAGATTGTTTGCAAAGTGAGATCTGAAGGCGGAAAGTGCAACAAAGTAAAAAGTGTAAGGCTGAAAATATGGTGTGGAGTAGACCCTGGGGGCCATAGTGTTCACTAGAGGCTTCTCTCATAATAGCAAATATCACGGTGGGTGAACAAATTACTGTCGAGCAATTGATAGAACCGCGCAAAGTCATGACGATATCTAAGGCAATGATCATACATATAGGCATCACGTCTGAGACAAGTAGACCGATACTTTCTGCATCTACTACTATTACTCCACACATCGACCGCTATCCAGCATGCATCTAGTGTATTGAGTTCATGACGAACAGAGTAACGCCTTAAGCAAGATGACAAGATGTAGAGGGATAATCTCAAACCAATGATGAAACCCCCATCTTTTTACCCTTGATGGCAACAACACGATGCGTGCCTCGCTACCCCTTCTGTCACTGGGTGAGGTCACCGCACGGTATGAACCCAAAACCAAGCACTTCTCCCATTGCAAGAATAATTGATCTAGTTGGCCAGACAAAACCCACAACTCAAAGAGAATTACAAGGATATGAAATCATGCATAAGAGAGATCAGAAGAAACTCAAATAAGATTCATAGATAATCTGATCATAAATCCACAATTCATCGGATCTCGACAAACACACTGCAAAAGAAGATTACATCGGATAGATCTCCACGAAGATCATGGAGAACTTTGTATTGAAGATCCAAGAGAGAGAACAAGCCATCTAGTTACTAGCGATGGACCCATAGGTCTATGGTGAACTACTCACACATCATCGGAGAGGTCATGGTGTTGATGAAGAAGCCCTCCGTATCCGAATCCCCCCTTCGACAGGGCACCAGAACGTGCCCCAGATGGGATCTTGCGGAGATAGAAGTTGCGGCAACGGAAAAGTACTTTTGATGATCTCCTGATTTTTTTGAGATTTTAAGGGAATTTATAGGCGCAACCCCTAGGTCAGGGGGCGCTCAGGGGCCCACAAGCCTGTGGGACACGGCCTACCCCCATGGCCACGGGGTGGGTGCTTGTGGGGCCCCTGAGGCTCCCCTGCCTTGGCTCTCAAGCTTCCCGATCTTCTTCCATTCCGGAAAAAATCTTTTCTGGGATTTTCTTCCGTTTGGACTCCGTTTCAAAATCTCCTCTGAAAGGGGTCAAAAACATGGAAAAAACAGGAACTCACACTTGGCACTGAGTTAATAAGTTAGTCCCAAAAAATATATAAACGACATGCAAAACATCGAAAGTTTGACAAGATAATAGTATGAAACCATCAAAAATTATATATACGTTGGAGACGTATCAAGCATCCCCAAGCTTAACTCCTGCTCGTCCTCGAGTAGGGAAGTGATAAAGAACGAATTTTTGATGTGGAATGCTACCTAGCATCGTTGTCCTTTGCAACTTCTTTCACAGGACATGAACGTTCAGATCCGTAAGATTCGAAACAATAGTTTTCTATTGACATGAAAACAGTATTACTTCAAGCAAACTAGCAAAGTAATCATGAACTTTCAAAATAACAAGGCCAAAGAAAGTTATCCCTACAAAATCATATAGTCTGGCTATGCTCCATCATCCTCACACAACTAATGTAAATCATGCACAACCCCGGTATTGGCCAAGTAATTGTTTTCGCACTCTTACTTTCTCAAACTTTTTATAACTATCATGCAATACATGAGCGTGAGCCATGGATATAGCACTATAGGTGGAATAGAGTGTGGTGGTGGTTGTGAGACAAAAAGGGAGGAGATAGTCACATTGACTCGGCGTATCAATAGGCTATGGAGATGCCCATTAATATATATCAATGTGAATGAGTAGGGATTGCCATACAAGAGATGAAATGGAGCTATAAGTACGTGAAACCTCAAAAGGAGAACTAGTCGGTGTGCATCCAATTTGCTTGATCACGAAGAACTAGGGCAATTTTGAGGAAGCCCATCATTGGAATATACAAGCCAAGTTATATAATGAAGATTCCCACTAGCATATGGTAGTGACAATGCAAGAAGCTCTTAATCATGAAGAACATGGTGCTATCATGAAGCACAAGTGTGGAAAAAGATAGTAGCATTGTCCCTTCTCTCTTTTTCACTCCTTTTTTTCATTTGGGCTCTTAGACCTCTTTTTTTCCTCTTTTATTTTTTATTTTTTGGGGCTCTTTGGCCTCTTTTATTTATTTATTTATTTATTTCCTCACATGGGACAATGCTCTAATGATGATCATCACACTTTTATTTACTCACAGCTCAAAGATCACAATGATGATGACTCCATAGGAAATGCCTCCGACAGTGTACCGGGATGTGCAATGATCTAGCATGGCGTATGATGTTGAAACATCTCGCTAGCTATCTTACGATCATGCAATGGCAATATGAGAGTGACGGCACAAGTCATGAGACGGAACGGTGGGAGTTGCATGGCAATATATCTCGGAATGGCTATGAAAATGCCATAGTAGGTAGATATGGTGGCTGTTTTGAGGAAGGAATTTGGTGGGTTTGTGCACCGGCGAGAATTGCGCGACACTAGAGAGGCTAGCAATGGTGGAAGGTGAAAGTTCACCTATACCATGGGCTCACATTAGTCATGAAGAACTCACATACTTGTTGCTAAACCCATACTCTGAGGGGAAGGGTTGGTAGGTGTAAACCATCGCGCGATCCCGAGCTCAACACAAAGGATGACAATCAATAGATCAATTATGCTCCGACTTCCTAACATAGCGGTTCACCATACGTGCATGCTACGGGAATCACTAACTTCAACACAAGTATTTCTAGATTCACAACACCCTACTAACATTACTCTTAATATTACCAAATCCATGTCTCAAAACTATTTGAGAGGAATCAAAACTTCTCTTTCTACTCAATGCACATGAAGATGGAGGTTTTTTTGCATCCTCTTTGGGTATCTACCACTTTTGGGACTACTTTTATAGCATAAGCCAATTAGCAAATCACGCACCGCCGTGCTCTAAAAGATATAAGTGAAGCACATAGAGCAAAAGTATCTAGCTCAAAAGATATAAGTGAAGCACTATGAGCATTCTAGCAAAATCACGATGAGTGCATGTCTCTCTCTCTCAAAAAGGTGTGCAGCAAGAATGATTGTGACACAACAAAAGGAAAAAACTCCTACGATACAAGACTCTCCAAGCAAAAACACATATCATGTGGTGAATAAAAATATAGCTCCAAGTAATGTTACCGATGGATTGAAGACGAAAGAAGGGATGGCTTCCTGGGGCATCCCCAAGCTTAGGCTTTTTGGTGTCCTTGAATTTGGATTGCGATGCCTTGGGCATCCCCAAGCTTGAGCTCTTTCCACTCCTTATCTCTTTGTCCATGAGAACATCACCCAAAACTTGAAAACTTCACAACACAAAACTTAAACAGAAACTTGTGATAACATTAGCACAAGAAAACAAACTACCACTTCTTTTGGTACTGTAGCAAACTTGAATTCTATCTATATTGATGATGGGCTACTATATTCTCACTTTTCCATGGCTAGTACACCCGATACTAACCATAGTTTCATCAAAAAGAGCAACCGACTCAACAAAAACAGAATCTGTCAAAAACAGACCAGTCTGTAGAAATCTGTATACTTCGTATACTTCTGGTAACTCAAAAAATCTGAAGCATTACGACATACTGGGCAAAAAGCATATCAACCAGGAGCAACAAGAATCAACTCAAAATCTATTTCTGAATAAAAATGAAAAATCATATCGTGAGCGAAAAGTTTCTGTCTTTTTCTAGCACGAAACAACCATTACCAAGACTAGTCATAAAGGTTTTGCTTGGCTCAAACACAAAAAGAAACACAAAAAACACAATCACAACAGGATTACGAAAGTGTGGATGCAACAAAACAGAAAGAAAAAAGATAAATTCATTGGGTTGCCTCCCAACAAGCGCTATTGTTTAACACCCTTAGCTAGGCATAAAAGCGATAGAATCACGTATCGTCGTCTTTGGTGTCCAAAGCATAAGTGGCCCTCATCATGGATTCATAAGGCAATCTTATTTTCTTTCTAGGAAAGTGTTCCACACCCTTCCTTAAAGGAAATTGAAATCTAATATTCCCTTCCTTCATATCGATGATAGCACCGATAGTCCTTAGGAAAGGTCTACCAAGAATAATAGGGCATGTAGGATTGCACTCAATGTAAAGCACAATGAAATCCATGGGTACATAGTTCTTATTTGAAATAATATGAACATCATTGATCCTTCCCATGGGTTTCTTGACAGTAGAATCAGCAAGATGCAAATTAAGAGATCACTCTTCAATCTCATTAAAAACCACCCAGAACATCACATAAAGACTTTGGAATCGCAGAAACACTAGGTCCCAAATCACACAAAGCATTGCACTCATAGTTTTTTATTTTGATTTTGATGGTAGGTTCCCACTCATCATGAAGCTTTCTAGGGATAGAGACTTCCAATTCAAGCTTATCTTCAAGAGATTTGATCATAGCTTCGACGATATGATCGGTAAAGGCCTTGTTTTGGCTATAAGCGTGTGGAGAGTTCAACATGGATTGCATCAAGGAAATGCATTCAATCAAGGAGCAACTATCATCATTGAATTACTTGAAATCCAAGGTAGTAATTTCATTACTACTCAAAGTTTTAACATCTTCTACTCCACTTTTAATGCTTTTAGCATCAAGATAGATGGACTCCAAATCATTGTGGCACTTTTCAACAAAAGTGGGTTCATATCCAGCCCCATAATCATTAGGTTTGACACAAGAAAACAAAGATTTCATGGGAGTCACACCAAGCACTTTAAGATCTTCGTGATTCTCATCACGAGAACAAGGCTTTTTAAGCCATTCATGTCTAGCACGAATTTGGGCTGTTCTTTCTTGGCTCTCAATCATGGAAACACGCATAGCTTTCAAAGTTTCATCCATATTGATTTTGGGAGGATCACATCGAACTTTCAAAGCATCAACATCACTAGAAATTCTACCAACGCTCTTAGCCAAATCGTCAATTTTGAGTAGTTTTTCCTCTATGGACGCATTGAAAATCTTTTGTGAGTTGATGAACTCTTTGATATTACTCTCTATATCACAGGGTCATCTCTTGTAATTTCCATGAGTATTGTTGTAGGAGTTTCCAAAGTTATTAGAGGAGTTACTAGGAAAAGGCCTAGGAACATAGTTTCCTCTAAAAGCATTGTTGTTGCCAAAGTTATTCCTACCAACAAAATTAATGTCCAAGCTAGCGTTGCTACTCTCAATCAAAGAACACAAGGGCATATCATTAGGATCCAAAGGAGCACTTCTACTAGCAACCAAATTCGTTAACTCGTCCATCTTAGCACTTAACGAGTTAATTTCTTCTATAGCGTGTACCTTCTTACTAGTAGGTGACCTTTCAGTGTGCCGATGAGAGTAGTTCATCATCATGTTGTCTAAGACCTTTGTGGCTTCCCCTAACATGATTTCCATGAACGTTCCACCTAAGGCGGAGTCCAAAATATTTCTAGAAGCGGAATTTAAGCCAGCATAAAAGATTTGAATAATCGTCCAAAGACTCAAGCCATGAGCGGGACAATTTCTAATCATTAATTTCATTCTCTCCTAGGATTGTGCAACATGTTCATGATCAAGTTGCTTGAAATTCATGATATCATTACGGAGAGAGATGATCTTAGCCGGAGGAAAATACTTGGATATATAAGCATCTTTGCACTTATCCCAAGAATTGATACTATTTTTGGGCAAAGAAGAAAACCAAGTTTTTGCGCGATCTCGCAACTTGAAAGGAAAAGGGTTCAATTTAATCATGTCATTATCCACATCTTTTTTCTTTTGCATATGCAAAGCTCAATGAAGGTATTGAGATGGGATGCGGTATCTTCACTAGGAGGGCCAGAGAATTGCTCTTTCATAACAAGATTCATCGAAGCGACATTGATTTCTTATGACTCCGCACTAGTGGCGGGAACAATCGGAGTACTAATAAAATCATTATTATTAGTATTCGAGAAGTCACAAATTTGGTGTTTTCGTTCATGGTGACTTCAGCAAGCAAGCAAGCACACAAGCAAACAAAGAGCAGGCGAGAAAAAGGGCGAACGAAAAGGCGAACGAAAAAGGAAAACGAAATAGGAAAATTGGTGAAGTGGGGGAGAGGAAAACGAGAGGCAACTGACAAACAAATTAAACTCAAGAGATGAGTTTCCGACACCTACTTGGATGAGTTCTTGACTTGATTTTCCTACCCGGCAACAGCGCACGAAATTCTTCTGCTATGGCAAAAAAAGTCCTTCCTTGGCGCTAGGAATTCTTCTTGTTACTTCTCTGGTTTGCATCGGTTTTTCCCTTGATGAGGAAAGGCTGATGTAACACAGGAGCAGTAAGCATTTCCATCAGTTTGAGAACCAAGGTATTGATCCAGAAGGAGGGCCTCGCCAAGTCTAGAGTACCTGCGCAAACACAAATAAGCTTGCACGCAACGCTTCAAAGGGGTTTTCAATCCCTTCAAGATTGTTTGCAAAGTGAGATCTGAAGGCGGAAAGTGCAACGAAGTAAAAAGTGTAAGGTTGAAAATGTGGTGTGGAGTAGACCCTCGGGGCCATAGTGTTCACTACATGCTTCTCTCATAATAGCAAATATCACGGTGGGTGAACAAATTACTGTCGAGCAATTGATAGAACCGCGCAAAGTCATGACGATATCTAAGGCAATGATCATACATATAGGCATCACGTCCGAGACAAGTAGACCGATACTTTCTGCATCTACTACTATTACTCCACACATCGACCGTTATCCAGCATGCATCTAGTGTATTGAGTTCATGACGAACAGAGTAACGCCTAAAGCAAGATGACATGATGTTGAGGGATAATCTCAAACCAATGATGAAAACCCCATCTTTTTACCCTTGATGGCAACAACATGATGTGTGCCTCGCTACCCCTTCTGTCACTGGATGAGGTCACCGCACGGTATGAACCCAAAACCAAGCACTTCTCCCATTGCAAGAATCATAGATCTAGTTGTCCAGACAGAACCCACAACTCGAAGAGAATTACAATGATATGAAATCATGCATAAGAGAGATCAGAAGAAACTCAAGTAAGATTCATAGATAATCTGATCATAAACCCACAATTCATCGGATCTCGACAAACACACCGCAAAAGAAGATTACATCGGATAGATCTCCATGAAGATCATGGAGAACTTTGTATTCAAGATCGAAGAGAGAGAAGAAGCCATCTAGTTACTTGCTATGGATCTGTAGGTATATGGTGAACTACTCACGCATCATCGGAGAGGTCATGGTGTTGATGAAGAAGCCCTCCGTATCTGAATCCCCCCTCCAGCAGGGCACCAGAACATGCCCCAGATGGTATCTTGCGGAGACAGAAGCTTGCGATGGCGGAAAAGTACTTTCGATGATCTCTTGATTGTTTTGGGATTTTTAGGGAATTTATAGGCTCAACCCCTAGGTGAGGGGGCGCTCAGGGGGCCCACAAGCATGTGGGCCGCGGCCTACCCCCCTGGCCGCGAGGTGGGGGCTTGTGGGGCCCTGAGGCTCCCCTGCCTTGGCTCTCAAGCTTCCCGATCTTCTTCTATTCCGGAAAAAATCTTTTCGGGGATTTTCTTCCGTTTGGACTCCGTTTCAAAATCTCCTTTGAAAGGGGTCAAAAACTTGGAAAAAATAGGAACTAGCACTTGGCACTGAGTTAATAAGTTTGTCACAAAAAATATATAAAAGGCATGCAAAACATCCAAAGTTTGACAAGATAATAGCATGAAACCATAAAAAATTATAGATACGTTGGAGACGTATCACCCCTCCACGTCCTCAGTGGGATGGGGGCTAGGCTATACAGCCTCTGCTCGTTATTACGTGAGAGTGTCATGGTGGGGGTGTACATGGGAGGTCGCAAGGACGCTATGGCCTCACGAGTGTCCCTACCCCCAAGGCATTGGGCACTGATCGTCTTCCTAGCACAGAGCATAGGGCTGCCACTAGGCATGGGATGGACCCCTCGGCGTCCTCGGAGGGCCCTGGGCGTATACAGCCACGGCTCGCTATTACGTGAGAGTGTCACGGTGGGGGTGTATATGGGAGGTCGCGAGGACGCTATGGCCTAGCGAGTGTCCCTACCCCCGAGTCATTGTTAGACTGAGTTGACTTGGTTTGGGTCATTGGCAAACCCTGTTGACTTCTTGTTCTTTGGGAGTGAGGCTGCGTATCTGCATGGACAAACTTTGACCGAAGCCCCCAAGCGGGGGGCCGACCGCCCGACAATATATTCAAGCCACAACGTTAGGATGCCAAATAGGTCAAATTGAACAGCCAAATGATGCATAAGCGAAAGTAGTAGACAGGGAAAGTACGGAGCCTGGGGATGCCGCATGGCCTCGGGGTTACCCACGGGTGGGGTGAACCGAAAACTTACCTCGATGCGGCCAACAAAAAGTCACCTGGCGGCCGAGCCGCTGAAGTGCCGGAGGCTCCGTTGTCGCTTCATATCTTGTCTCTGCGGTCGCGAAACTCACGGGTCCTCTGCCTCCCGAGGCTCGGGGCCTTCTCTTCGCCCAAGCATCTCCTCCTCCTCCTCGCGGCGCCCCAGCAGGCGGGGTACGAGCATGGCCTGCTGGAGCCTCTGGTAAGTGGGAGCCGCCTTCCCCTGCGCGAAGAGCATGAAGGCGTTGGCACCTCCGTACACTCATCGGTAGCCAGTCAGCGTAGGCCAGAAGGGGCCGTGTGCCGCGGCTATGTTGGTTGAAGACGCGTTGACGCAGAAGCGGGGCCGGTCAACCGTGCCGACGACGACGACTGGGATAGGTGGTGCAGGGCAGTCACCGCGTCGCATGGCCTGGGCCTCGCGAAGTTCTCAGATTGCTTTGATGATGGACTCGCGAGAGCTGGTCGGACGTGCTTTGGAGCACGCCCTCGGGATGTGCTCGGGCGCCGCCTCCGCCTCACTAATCAGGCTAGGGGGCTCCCCGATGGGATCCCCCAGCTCTGACCCAAGAGGGGCGCCGAGCGTGCATCCCTATGCGATGGGGGACAGGGCTCCGTCCCGAGGCACCGAGCCCGAAGCCCCGAGGCACTCAGTGGAGAGGAGCTCCTTCTTCTTCTTGCGCGGGTCCTCACGAGGCTGCTCGTCGTCTTCATCGTTCGAGCGTTCCGCCACCGCTGTGCGGTACGCTCGCTCGAGTGCACGGACGACATGCTTCTCATGACAGGGAATGGTGATGACGCTGCTGCTCCCGGGCATCTTGAGGAGATTGTATCCATGGTGGACCACTCCCATGAACTTGGCGAGCGCTGGGTACCCGAGGATGGTGTTGTATGCCAGGTGGATGTGCGCGACGTCAAAGATGATGACTTTAGTGTGGTAGTGCTTGCGCTCGCCGAAGGTGACGGGCAGATGCACTTGCCCAATGGGTACAGTGGATCCCTTTGTTACCCCTGAGAAGGGCTTGGTCGGCATGAGCTGCTCATACGGCAGCTGGAGTTTATCGAAGGTCTCGACTGAGAGGACGTTGAGCCCAGCTCCACTATCAATGAGGGCCTTGGTGACGAGGATGTTGCTGATGGTTCGGGTTCACATCATTGGGAGCTTGCCGGCCATGAACGAGCACCTGAGCTGGTCGCTTGGGTCGAAAGCAATGGTCGTCTCGAACCGGTTGAGTGGACACATCGCTTCAGGCCTTGAGAGGGCGGCATTCACTTCCCGGGCAAACTGCTTGAAGGCGTGGTTGGAGGCTGGCGTCTGGGCGCCGCCCAGGATGGAAGCCACTGCCCTGGCCTTCTGCAAGCCAACATCCCTGTCGTCCTGCTTGTCTTCATCCCTCCTCCTGGGCTGCGGAGACAACGGGGGCAGCACGGCCTCCCGAGGGTGAGCCTCACGAGGTTGGCCGCGTCGCTGCCCCTCCTAAGGATTATCTCGCTAGCGGTCCTCCTGAGGCTGGCCACACCAGGGGTCCTGCTGAGGATGTTCACGCCACCCCTGACGTGGCTCACGGTCATCCCAGCGGCCCCGATTGCGGCCTCCTCCACGCGCAGGGCTTCCGTCGAACCGTCCGGGGCGCCTGTTCAAGTGCTCGCCACGAACCAAACGGAGTTCTTGACATTCAGAGGTGTCATGGCCGTTGGTGCCATGGAAGATGCACGTCGGCCCCCCTCCGGATTGGCGCTCTCCCCCTCGGGTATGCTTGGTCTAAGGCTCGGAGGCAAGCACCGCCGAGGCCTTGCGCTTCACCTCCTTGGCTTTGGCTTTCTTCTCTTCTGGGTCCGCCTCCTGGAGCCCGAGGAGCGACATGCGTTCTTCTTCCGCCTTAGCGCATTTGCTTGCCAAGTTGAACATCTCGAGTGCGGTGCTCATTTCATCGTTCATGGCAAGCTCTTCCTTCATCTTTCCGTCGGTGACTCCGTCGGAGAAAGACGAGATGACGGCCTCATCCGACGCATTGGGGATCTTGAAACGTTGTATTAACTTGTGTAGGGTCTCTCCCTCCTGCTGCTTGACACGCCGCATGTTGTTCACTTTGGGAGCGCGGTCGCGAGTACCCTGGAAGTTGGCGATGAAGCGCTCGCGTAGGCCGTCCCAGGAGGTGATGGATTCCTTTGGGAGGTTGAGGAGCCACGAGAGTGCGCCGCCCTTGAGTGCCATCGGGAACCAGCACGCCATGGTCTTGTCGCCTCCTCCTGCCACCCTGATGCTCAGCGCGTAGAGTTGTAGGAACTCAACCGGGTCTTGGGTGCCATCATAACGTGAGGGCAGGCCGCGCTTGAACTTGAGGGCGACGCGAAGGGGTAGAGCTCGAGGGTGATGGTGAAGCACCCCACCGGTCCAATGGGCATGGTACGCACGGGAGCTGAAAGGTCTTGTTGCTCCACAGGGTCTGCTTCGAGCGGGGCGCGCTCCTCGCGCGGGATCTGCAATGTCAGGGGCGCGCACGTGTTGGCACGGGGCCGGGGGATCATATGGCAGCTCGCTTCATCCCCGGGCACCTCCTGGGTTCACGAGGCCGGCCGTGGGGTCGCTCTTCCTGCCCGGGCTCGGGGTCCGCGACACACCGCAGTGGTGGGGGCGGCGCGTCTGGTTCCTCGCTGTTCGCCAGCGATGGTTGGGGCCGGAGCGAGCATGAGAGTGCCGCTGAGTCATCGGAAGGGGCGATGAGCTCCTCGATGCGATGGAGCCAGTCTTCATGGTGGTCTGGAGCGGGACGTAATGGGGTAGCTCAGTGGCCATGGCAAGCGCACGGCGGTCGTGGTGCATCTCTGGCCGAGCGCGCGATGCAGACCCCGAAGGGCTGGCGAGCGATGGCGTGGCGGTGCGGCTGTCAATCGGCTCGGTCGCCGACTAGGAGGAGCCCTGTTGCTCTTGAGCTTCGGGGCCGGTGGTAGCGTTCACCATGGGTGACAGCGACCGGCGCGCGCCGGCGGCACCGACGAGCGTGGTCTGGGCGATGCGGGTGGCGTGTCGTACTGCGGGAACTCGGCGAACGTCAACCATCGGAGCCGTGCATCTTGGTGAGGGCGAAGCTTGGAGGAAACCTCGACATTCCCCTACCTGGCGCACCAAATGTCGGATTTCGGCTTCCGCAAAACCCTAAGGATTCGAAGACTGGGGCGTGTACGAAGGTCTGTCCCTGCCTCGCCTCGCCTAGCCACTATTTGATGGAAACGAGGAGTCACTCGATAGCGAGCGGAACACAAAACATAACAGTTTACCCAGGTTCGGGCCGTTGCGAAGCGTAAAACCCTACTCCTGCTTTTGGTGGATTGCCTCTCACGGAGGTGGTGGATGAATTAGTATAATGTTCTTGGGCCTCCGGAGGCCGAGAGACTAGTGTGTTGTTCTACCGTCTGAATGAACTCCCCCTCTCAAGTATCCTACCCTCTCTATTTATAGCGGAGGCCCGGGTCCTCTTCCCTCATAGCTTCGGCGGGAAGGGATCCCACAATGGCCAATTTTGAAGGGGAACAAGGGAAGATGCTCCCGTGCCCAAAGGTGGTCTTCGCCTGCAAAGTAAATCTCCGTGCCGTAGAGACGGGGCCGTGGATGACGTTTGCCCTACTGGTGGGAGGCTGCGGCTATGTTGCACCAGAAGGGAAACCTTTGGAAGATGCCTTTGGGAAACCTGTATGCTCCCGCGTCCTTTGCACCAAAGGGGAAACTGCCCCGTCCTGCCATCTTCTGCTCGCCTATCCTTTCCTGGGGTCACCCTTGAATCTTGAGGCCCGGTCTTGCCTCGGAATATCCGCCGCTCCGGAGGGGTCCCGAGGAGGCCCCGTGTGGGTCTTGACGCTGCTCCTCCTCGTGAGGCTTGGCTCCTCACGAGGGCCATTCCTTGAGTTGTGTTGGGCCCGTTGGTTTGCTCTAATCAGGCTGGCCCGCCTTGGGCCACAGGAAGGCAGGTCTGGGTACTCCCAATCCCAGAATGCCGACAGTTTCCCCTTACCCCAAATTGACCAAATCATCGATGCTACAGCCGAACACGATTCTCTATGTTTCCTTCATGCCTACTCCATAGACCATCAGACTAAAATGAAGGAATCCTATCAGGCTTCAACCGCCTTCATAACCCCCTATGGACCATTCTGCTTTAACACTTTGCCTTTTGGGTTGAAGAACGCGGGCGCCACTTACCAGCACATGATCCAAACATGTTTGGAGAAACAAACAGGAAAAGAGTAGAGGCATACATGGATGACGTAGTCATCAACACCAAGCACGTGGACCGGCTGGTAGATGACCTCAGGCACACCTATGCCATCCTACGAGAATACAATATACAACTCAACATTGACAAGTGTGTCTCTGGAGTCCCAGTCAGCAAACTTCTCGGATTCATCATGTTGCAAAGAGGGATAGAGGCCAATCCGGCCAAGATCCGAGCTCTGTCACAACTCGTGGTTCCTACAAAGCTGAAGCATGTTCAAAAATTGGCAGGCTGTGTGGCGGCTTTAGTCCATTTATCTCTCGCCTCGGCGAGAAAGCACTCCCACTTTACAGGTTGCTGAAAAAGACCTATAACTTCGAGTGGACCGACGAAGCTCCGACTGCTCTAGAGGAAATCAAAATGCTGCTTGCCAACAACCCCATCCTACCAGCACCTCGCATAGGAGAACCGATGTTGTTATAAATGCCGGTCACCAATAAAGTGGTCAGTGTGCTCCTCATCGTAGAACGGGAGGCCAATGGGGCACCAACTATGGATATAAAGGTCGGTCTATTACGTGTATGAAGTGCTTACCCCATGCAAAACCGGATAACCACACTATTAGAAGATCACCTACACAGTGTTTATGGCATCACGTAAGCTCAGGCACTATATCCAACAGTGCGTGGTCACGGTAACATCCAAGGTCCCCTTGATTAACAACAAGGACGCCACCGGCCGAATAGCTAAATGGGCCATCGAACTCCTCCCATTTGAGATTACCTACAAGCCATGACGAACTATCAAATCTCAACTGCTTGCCGACTTCGTTGCCGAATGGACAAAGGCAGAACTCCCCAGAGAGTACAACGCTTATGATAATTGGACCATGTACTTCGATGGGTCCAAAACTCTTGCCGGACAAGAGGCTGCCATAATCCTCACATCCCCTACCGGGGATAACATCTGATATGTGCTACAGATCATGTATGCCAACTCGAATAATGTGGCAGAATACGAAGCACTACTACACGGTATTCGGATAGCAACTTCAATGGGGATACAATGACTCGAGGTACGGGGGGACTCCAACCTAGCCATCCCACAAATCAATGGCGAATTCGGTGCAAAAAATCCAAAAATGGAAGCATACAAAAATGTCGTCCTCAAGATATGAGCACGGTTCAAGGGATTGGAGTTTCATCATGTCTCGAGGGATAACAACCAAGCCGCAGATGTCCTCGTCTGCTTAGGCATAAATCATGATCCCCTCCCCCACAACATTTTCTGAGAGATGCTTCGCAAGCCATACATGGTATGGAAAGACGAGAACACTTGCACTGCAGTTAATGGTGTGTCACAGGTAACACCCCCATATCTGAGCCGGACAACGAGACCGTCGGTGGATCCATAGTCGAGGAAACATCTTCGGCTCATGAGGTCATGGCAGTAATCGCGCCATGGACCGAGCCCTTCCTTGCCTACCTTTTTCGCAAAGATCTCCCTGATGACCAGACCAAGGCGAGACAAATCATCCGCCGATCAAAGGCCTACAAGGTCCATGAGGGCGAGCTATATAAGAAAAGCACCACGAGAGTGCTCCAATGATGCTTCTCCGAAGAAGAAGGAAGGTGGCTCTTGGCCAAAGTACACGAGGGTATGGGAAGCCAGCACGCAGCTGCACGGGCCTAGGCCAGCAAGGCTTTTAGAGCTGGTTTCTTCTGGCCAACAGCACGAGAAGCCACCCACACACTCGTTTAACATTGTGTAGGGTGTCAACTTTTTGCAAATGAAAGCCACATGCCCGAACGACTCTTCATACAGTTCCGATCACCTTGCCTTTTGCGGTCTAGGGGTTGGATATGGTCGGACCACTTAAAGGGGGGACCAAGAAAAAGAAATACCTTCTGGTTATGGTGGAAAAGTTCATTAAGTGGATTGAAGCCAATTGTGTAAGCTCTGTCAAAGCAAAACCGGTGATTGAATTCATATCGAGTGTTGTACACCTTTATGGTGTCCCGCACAACATAATAATGGACAATGGATCCAACTCGACTGCTTAGGAGATCAAAGAATGGTGCTCAAACTTAGGCAATCTCGATTATGTTTTGGCATATCACCCCCAAACAAATGGCCAAGTCGAACGAACCAATGGGCTCATTATGAGTGGTATTAAACCTCGGCTGGTCCGATCTCTCATAGAATCTGATTGCCATTTGGTGGAGGAGCTCGACTCTATGCTATGGGGTCAGCACACCACACCAAATCACTCAACAGGTTACACATCATTTTTTTATGGTGTATGGGGTTGTAGCAGTCCTCCCTTGCGATATCATACACAACGCACCTCGGGTGCGCATGTATGATGAAAGAGAGGCTGAGTTAGATCGGCAAGACGAATTGGATGCGTTGGAAGGCGAGCGCGATATAGCTTGGGACCGTTCTACTTTTCATCAACATCAAGCTCGGCACTATCAAAGCAGAGAAGTCCGGGCAAAGTCATACAATATTGGCGAACTCCTCCTATGCCTCTTAGAGAAGCAGAAACATAAACTTAACCCTAAATGGGAGGGCCCTTTCGTAATTTCTAAAGTCCTGACAGGAGGAGCTTATCGCCCACGCAACCCAGAGTATAATCGCCTCCGACCTCGAATGTAGCTCGTCTTCAATGTTTCTATGACTAAACCGACATCGCTCCCTTCTTCATCACCTTACACTTTTTATTTCATCAAGTTTTTCTTGTTTTACTTTTTGTAATATCACTTAAATTTTCCGAGGATATGTTTAGATCAACTGAACTGATTCAAGCAATTATCGGAATACATTCATGTTAAATAGAGTGTCTCCCTTGATTTTACATGGGGGCTTCTATAATGAACCCGATCAAGGCTTTTATTTCTCCTACATGTTTATGTACTATCTGCCTCGACTGAATATTGATTTATGCCACTATACGCATCAATTGGACTTAAGATCCTTGCAAAGCTGGGTTGCCTTGCTGCTGTGCTTATCCCCTACATTTTTGAATGTTCGGCTAGGGGGTAAAGGGAGCACCTCTGCGATTGTTACGACCGGTTCGCCCAAATATGTACCTCACACGGGTGAAGCCAAAAGCTAGCGTTTCTGAAGATACGACTTGGTCGGCCATGAATGAGGTTCATATAATTTGAAATATTTGCCACAAAAGGGATTATTCATCCCGAAATAGCAGCTATCCGCATTACAAGGACACATAGCTCTAACACCTACGTTTTCCATAGCACCACGAAGAAAGGAACCCATAAAGAAACTATTTTGTTCGAAAGATGTTTCTTAGGTCCTACCGTAATATAACATAATCCTATTATGCACTATCTGTCTGCCGGCAACAAATGGCCAGATTGCCTAGTTGACGAAAATTAGTTCGTGTTACCACAGTGTCGTCGTTTTCTCACGACAGATGCCATGGGTAGGTTAATTGAGAGTGGTTGGAGCCGAAAGGACACCGACGGGCTCCGGGAACGGGATTGATAGCTAGCGATGCATGACACACAATGTGCCCAGGTTTGGGGTCCTCCATGGGAGGTAACACCCCTACTCCTGCCGAAGGGGTTGATGAACCAAGGGAACTACAAAGTGTTCCTTGAGCTGTTCGTCGGAGGAGGAAGAAAGAGCTAGCCTGCTCGTAATCTCCCTCTCCTATGTGTATATTCGGACTTAAGAATGCCTGACCTCCTGCATGGATGAGGGCCAGGGGGTTTTATAGGCGACCCCTGCGGCATTCAATATGGATACTGGTACTATGAGGGGACCCTGCTGGCAGCTTCTCCCGCCAGTCAGAGGTCCCCCCAGCTGAGAAGTCTTGTCGCATGCGGGTCCGGCCGGCTGCCGGGTCCCATCCAGTGCGGAGGTCCGCTAGTGCACCATTGGAATTGGTGTGTGCTCTCCATGCTCGGCGTGGACCGCGATGTTGCCTTCATCTTGCAGATCCCGGCCGTGGTGAGCGGTACGACCGCCTCCACTGTAGCCACGCCGGGACAGGTGATGGAGTGGGTGGAGGCGTGCCGACAATGTGCAAGGCCAATAGATCGTAGTCGGCACTGATCAGCGGTACGGCTGCCTCCACTGTAGTTGTGTGTACGTCAGTCTGTGGTACCCGAGCAGACACCCTCTTGCCTTTAGTCATGAGGCCATTTCCCATCAGAGGGGTTGATGGGACTAATGCTCGTTGTCCACCATACGGCTGGCCGTCGGGCCGGATGCTGGCTAGCGCGTCCCTAGCTGGCACGGGTTGCATAGCCGGCCAGGGAGGAACCGATATTCGAGGCGGCATTTGCCCCATGTGGAGCTAGTGTGCGAAGGAGTAGGCCCGATGATCCAACCCGAGGTTATCCCCCCGTCCGTAGTCCCCGAAGCGAGGGAGACCCGCTGGCTTAGCGTGGCGAACCTCGTCGGCTTAAGAGTGATGCCTGTGAATCTTTGGGTTGGCGGCCGACTAGCCCGTCGGCCGGAGACAGCCGGGCCTGCAGCCGACCGGCTGCCGCGGGACGCCTCGGCTTCTCCGTCTCGCAGTTGTGGCATGACACGTACCACGTGTCGCGGGACGCGCCCTGACAGGCCACATGGGCGACAAAACAGGACCAACAGGGAGGGCCCCGCCCAACTATGGCCTCGGTCCCTACACGTGGATCTTTTCCGGATCTCGGGCGACGGTTGGCGCCCCCGAGACTCATTAATGCCCCCCCCCCCGCGCACGGTGCCGTGGCCGTGGGGATCGTGCGCAACGGGTCCCCTCCCCCGCTACTCCATGCAGGGTATAAACGGTCAAGGGGGAGGCCAAGAGAGCCATTCACTCCTCGCCCCTGCCCCCTGCCATTCCGACGTCCCTCCCCTCCCAAATCAAATGAGAGGTAGAGAGAGAGAGACGTCACCAATGAGCTCGTTGCCGCTCACCGCCACCATTGGACGTGCCTTGTCGTCCTTGACCACCGCCGCACCATGTCTCAAGCCGTCGCCAACAAGTCGAGGACGCGAGGCGCCTGGGACAGAAGCGACATTGACGAGTAGCACATCAAGTTCCTTAACCATCGCCTAAAGTTGCCGTCCGCACAGCTCATCGCCGCGCGCCTTCCTGAGGCACAGAACTGCCCGACCCCGAAGACCGGCGTGGTGGTGGTGTTTGCCGAACTCTTTTCTCACAGGTTCGAGTTGCCGGCGAGCGGTGTCTTCTTCACATTCCTCACGCATTTCGGTCTGCAGTCGCACCACCTCGCCGCCAACGCCGTGGTGCAGCTCGCTGCATATGTTACCCTCTGTGAGCGCTTCTTGGGGATCAAGCCGCGCTTGCATCTCTGGCGCCGCCTCTTCTACCTGGATTCATAGGCAACAAGAGGATGGCCGCCTACGCACCGCACTCATCCATCACCGAGCCGGATCTGGCATCCTGAGGCTCCCCCTGGAGGACTCGGTGAAGAAGTGGTAGCGAGGTTTCTTCTACGTGAAGAATGTCAACTCTCGAGACGACCATATCAACCTGCCGCCCTTGGTCAATGAGCCCCCAACAGATAAGCGGAATTGGCAGTCGGACCAGCCGCATTCGGTTGTAGAGGTGAAGCTAATATGCGCCCGGCTGGAGCTTCTCAGGGTGGAAGGCCTCATTGCCACAAATTTTCTTGCCCCCATGGTAGCATGCCAGATCCTGCCGCTGCAGCGCCGACCACATCTAATTTGTCACATGAGCGGCGGGCATGACACGTGCTAGCTCTCGACAAAAGAGCTGTGAACGGGCAAGGTGGCGAAACGGGTGAATTGGATCTCCTCTGCATCGATGGATGAAAGCGGTGAATGGAATGGGGCATGATGTCTTATGATCGGGACCACCTGCCCCAATGGTAAGACACGTGTCGATCTTGATTTTCCTTGCTAGTTGTGTTGTGTTTTGTTTCTTGATGCCGGATGTCGGCTACGTCATGAGCTATTTGGCCAGTTGTAGGTTTATCGCCTGTCGGCTGACGACATAGCCATGTCAGACCCGAAGAAATTGAAGACGTCGATGAGGTAGAGCCGCGAGAGACGGACGATGCTGGGGAGTCGCAATCCGGCGAAGAGACGGTGGAGTCGGACGGATCCAAGCCAGCGGGTGAATTTTGTTTAGTCCGGCTTGCTCGAATGGGCCGATGCTGATGTTGTGTTGTTGTACTTGTGTGGCACAGTAGACGCGGAGGATCTGGAGGAGCCAGAAGAGGTCTACAGTGTGCCAAGGAGGCGGCTTCGTCGAGCCGCCCGTGAGCCGATCGAAGGCGCCACAACGGAGAAGAGGAGGGGAAAACTGTCGGTTACCGTGCACCCGACCCCCAAGCGTGCAGTAGGCGGCCCCCCGACTGGAGGTCGCGAAGGCGGCACGAAGAAGCGGCCACTCACCACAATCGGGCCTGCCAGATGGCCGGTTCCGTTCGTTCACGGGTATGTTAGTCGATCGCCCTGACTTATGGGCTTATCTTTTTTTTCTTTGCGAAGCCCCTTCCTCACCGAGCGTCCATGAACAGGGCCGTCGTGGCTCTAGCGAAGTCCTCCCATACTTCGAGGACGGGAGGTGAAGAGGGCTCCGCGGTAGAGAGTGCCGCGTGGGCCGAGGCTGACGTGGCGCGAAAGGCGTTGCGGGAGCAGGAGCACCGTCCATGGGTGGAGGCGGTCCGGAAGATGGCCGCCGGACCTCACCGCATGGAGAAGTAGGCCGACAGCTTTGGCCTAGAGCCACCTTCCCGGGAGATGCGCTCCAAGATGAGGCACAACCCCGCGCGGCAGCGGCAAGCCGATGCGCAGTTCGACGAGCGGTCTGGTGTGGTCGCAGAAGCAGCGGAGAACGCGAAGGGCCTGAGCCGGAAATTGATACCACGCCGGAGGGGCCCAACGCAACACTCGACGCGCTCAAGGCCCGGCCAAACACCACACCAGAGGTGCCGAAGGATGCGCCGTAGGCCGGGGGCCCGCCGCCCAAGATGGAGGTCCGGGTGGTGAAGTCGACGCCACGGGCGAGTCTGCGTCAGGGGCGAGCGAGTTGGCCCCAAGGATCGAGGTCCCCGCCATTCAGGAGCGCCGCTAGCCCAATGCGCCACAGGGGCCGGCTTCAAGCGAACTATGGTCGAGTCGACGTTCATTCCGGCTGCCACCGGAGCCAGCTCCAGTTCCGGGAACTGGTCGATGGAGATCTGGGGTGCGGCCGGCATGACCCTCAACAAGACAGCTCCCAGCACCACGGTGAGCAGGGTTCTCGAACTGATTGCATGGTTTGCCCAATGTCGTAGGCATGCCGAGCAGGCCGCCACGGTGGCTCATGAGGAGATGCTCCGCCTCAAGCGGGCGGTTGGCCTAAGCTTCCTATCCCCTTGCTTTTCCCTTGGGATTTTTTCTTTTCTCTTTGCTTTAGTGAGGGCGCGCCATCGCACCCACTGGGTGTAGGCCCCGAGAGACGGGTCGGCTGGGAATCAGCCGGGTCGAGTCTTTACTCGCGGCCAGCTATTTCTTCTTTCTTCCAGCGGGGGCGCGCGAGCGCACCCATTGGGTGTAGCCCCCAGGAATCGGGTCGGCTGGAAGTCAGCCGGGTTGAGTCTTACTCATGGCTAACTCCTTTCTTCTTGTGCTGCAGGACCATCACGACTTCCGAATGCTAGCCCACAACATGTTGTTGGGCCGGCTCAGGGAGGCGGAGAGCCAACTGGCAGGTCTTCATGGCCGGCTAGATCAAGCTGCCCCGGAGCGAGATGCCCTACGTGATGAGGGTGCCCGGCTACGCCAGCTGGTGGAGCTTCTCTAGGCAGAGAAAAAGGACCACCTGGTGGAGTTAGAATAGGTGCGTGCCACCCACCGTGACGCCTTGGTGCAGAAGGGGGCGTCCCTGCACAACGCCCTATCGCAGAAGGAGGCGTCCCATACTGTCGAATAGGAACAGTTAGAACGGGTCCAACACGAGGAGGTGGCGAAACGGATGCGTCGCTAAAGGAAAAGGATGTGCGGCTGCCGAAGGAGGTCGAGGCAGACCAGGTCGTGCACGATGAACTCGCTAGTCGGATCCAGGCGTAGATGGCTCAGGATCGTGAGCTAGACGAAGAGGTTGGTGAAGTCAATATCCTCCTCGACAGAGAGTCCTTGACTTGAATTTGCTCCCTGGTGTTGGTTTGGTTCCTCTTTGTTTCTTCTAACACTGCACACCTGCTTTTGATCCCCTGATCTCTTTCCGGGGAATAGAAGGCGACATCTGCACCCGTGGCGGCCCATCGTGAGGACCAGCATTCTACGGGTGTCCAAGTGGCGACGGAAGCCAGCAAGACCGTGGATGAGGTAGCCATCGCCGCCAAGGCTCGCGTGTGGGAGTTGGCGCGATCCGTGGCCCGGCTCCAAGATGCCGGGCTAGTCATGGTTCATGCCATGTGGATGGACCCGGTGGAACCAGCGACGATGACTCGGCTGTCCCGGTGGCTCGAGACGTGGTGTGCCCAGTTGAACGCGTGGCATGCGTGGGCGGCACGGCCCGACGCCTATATGGCGCTTTGGGTCGCCAAGTCTTGGTACTTCGACCTTGACTTGGGTCTGCTTGCGGCGCAGCGCGCCGGCACGGATGCGGAGTTAGACACCGTCAAGGACAAGCTGCATGTGCGAGCCACCGACGTTGCCTCGTTCGTTGCATGGGAAGAGTTTGTTCTCGAGCGGACTGCCGACTGCAGTCCGGTTCCAGAGGACAACTTCCAGCAGGCTCTTGGCGATCCTGACGGCAGCACCAGTGAGGCAGCTCTTGAAGGTGCTGACTCCAGCGATCAAGACTACGCCGACTCTGTGGCGGTAGTGATTCGGCCGCGAAGGACGACGCGGGAGGCGCCCGAGCAAGTGACGGAGCAACTGCCGCGACCGTCATGGGCGATGTCGGGGCCAAGTATGGAGCTGCCACTGATCGGGACTTTATGTTTTTCCTACATTTATAGTTAATTCATAGTTCCACCCACTGGGGGTGTGTAACAAACCTCGATCGTTGGTCTTTTGCACTTTCGTGTAATATATGCATGTTCCAAATATTTTTCTTTGAAAAAAATTGTGCTTGCCGGCTTGTTTTTTGTCTTTGTTTATTTTGGCTTCCGACTTCCCATAACTTTTCCCTCTCTAGCTTCCACCCCGCCAGTATGATAGCCGGAAGCCGGTGCGTGACTCGGAAGGGGCTTCTGACTTTGGGGGATCGACACGAGCTTCCGGAAGCCGCAAGGGCACTTAGACTTTAGAACGAGCCGCGTAGAGGCTGGCTAAAGAAGGAACAATAGCCGGTTAGACTACCCCGAGCCGGCTACTCCTTCTTAGTTTGAATTTTGCGAGCGACAAGCCTTTTGTCCGAGGGACACACTAGCCGGATAGCCGGGAGCCGGACTGTAGCTAGGTAGCGTGGTAAGTGTTTTGGCTTAACATACTCCATGTATTTGACTACGAGGATAGAGAAGAGGCTTGGGCTGGCCAGCTAGCCACTGAGTTCGAGGAGTCAGACCACGAGGTTTTACTCAGAAGGCAACATTTTTGTGCAATTGAAAAGGTATGCCCCAAGCATTAGCTCAGGGCACCCGCTGGATTCATTTTAGCAAAAAAAGGTAGGGGATACATATGCACACTTCTTTCTATTTTTCTCTTAGTAGTAGAACGGGCAAAGAAGTTCCACATTCCATGGATGCTCCGTATCCTCTCCGAAGGCGTCTCTCTTGCGCTTCTGCAGCTTCTAGGTGTCTATTAGATAGTACGCGGTTTTGTGCAATGCCTTGCTGATAATGAAGGGTCCCTCCCATGGGGAGGACAGCTTGTGCTGGCAGGCTGTTCATTGGATTCTTCTAAGCACCAGGCCCCCCGCGCGAAAAGAGAGGGGCCTAATCCTTTTGTTGTGGTAGTGCCTCAGCTTCTGTTGGTTGATAGCCATTCGGTTGAGGGCCAGCTCGCGTGCCTCTTCGAATAGGTCGACGGCGTCTTCTCTTACTTCTTTTGCATCCGCCTCCGTGTACAGGGTGACACGTGGTGAGTCGAACACGGCATCCGTGGGGATGACCGCCTCGGACCCGTACACGAGGAAGATTGGTGTGAAGCCGGTCGACTGGTTCGGTGTGGTGCGGATCCTCCATAGTACAACCAACAACTCTTTGATCTAGCAGCCGTCGGACCTAATGAGTGGCGCCACAAGCCTTGGCTTGATGCCGGCCAGAATCAGGCCGTTTTCCCTTTCCTCTTGGCCATTTGACTCTGGGTGGGTGACCGTCGTGAGGTCGAGCCGGATGCCCTCTTTTGCGCAGAAGAGCACCATTGCAGCTTTGGCCAAGTTGGTGCCGTTGTCGGTGATGATGTTGTGTGGAACGTCGTAGCGGACGGTGATGTCCTTGATGAACCGGACGGCTGTGGGGTCGTCTAGCTTCTTGATGGGTTTGGCTTCAATCCACTTGGTGAATTTGTTGACGGCCACGATGAGAAGTGTCAGGCCGCCTATGTCCGTCTTGAATGGCCCCACCATGTCGAGCCCCCAAACGGCAAATAGCCACGAAAGGGGGATGGTCTTAAGGGCAGTAGTCGGCAGATAGCTTTGTGTGCTGAATCGTTGGCATCCTTCACAGTTGTCGACCAAAGAAGTTGCCTCCTCTTAAGCCATGGACAAGTAGAATCCATGGTGGAACGCCTTGGCCACCAGGGTCCTGGAGGCGGCATGATGCCCACACTCACCCTGGTAGATGTCTCTGAGTATTTCCTATCCCTTTTCTGATTCGACGTAGAGTTGAAACATGCCGGTTACATTACGTCGAACCGGCTTACGGTTGATGACGGCGTAGGCGGGAGACCGGCGTTTGATCTACCGGGCCTCGGACTCATCGGGCGGGAGCTTGCCACGAAGGAGGAAGGCAAGGATGGACTGAGCCGATGTTGGTGTCGAGACGGGATCCGCCTCCGACTCGAGTTGAAGACCAGGGTCTGCCGGAGCACCCGGGCTTGTCGTTGGAGTCCCCGAGACAGAGCCGTCAGTTCTCGGGATTGAGGCGGCATCCGGGACGTCATTGACCTCCATGACGGATGTCGGCTCAGAGCTGGGCGGGCTGGACGTGGGATTCGTCGCAGCCGGCAATGTCGGAGGAGCCCAAGACGGTGCAGGAGCCGGCGGAGCTGGTGGAGCGGCGGAGTCTCCAGACCCAAGGCAGTCGGGCCGGATGGATCTGCAGGTAGAAAGATTGACGTTGACTCCGGAGACGGCTTGATTGATGGCTTGGGCAGTCGCTCGAGGGAGACGCCAGCTAGGATTGCCTACCGGGTAGAGCCAATTTTCACTAGTGCGTCTGCCGCCTCGTTGTCCGCCCGAGGGACATGGTGGAACTCGCATCCCTCGAAAGGACCACTAAGCTGCTGGATGAGGAAGCGTTAGCTGGCCATGTTGGCTTCCGTGGCGTCCCATTCGCTAGAGACCTACTGTACCACGAGATCGGAGTCGCCCAAGCATAGGATCCGCCGAATGCCGATTTCTCTGGAGAACCGGAGGCCGTGTGCGAGCGCCTCATACTCGGCCATGTTGTTGGAGGCGGTGAAGTGGATCTGGAGGGCATACTTGAGCTGGTCCTATTTCGGGGATGACAGGATGATGCCGGCACCCAAGCTGGTCCGCATCTTGGAGCCGTCGAAATGCATTCGTCAATGCGTGGAGCCACGAGGCGGCGGTAAGAACTAGGTTTCGACCCAGTCAACGAGGAAGTTGGCCACCACTTGGGACTTGATGGCATGCTGGGAGCGTAGCGGATGTCGCGGTCGGCCATGGCGATGGACCATTTGGCGATCCGGCCAGTTGCGTTCCAGTTGCCCATGATCTCTGAAAGTGGAGCCGTGCTCACCACCGTGATGGTGTGCTCCTGGAAGTATTGCTTCTGTTTCTTGGCGGCAAAGTACACGTCGTAGCACATCTTCTATTAGTGGGGGTAGTTCTGCTTGGAGGCAGAAAGGACTTCGCTTAAATAGTAGACAAGTCGTTGAACTAGCAGCATCCTACACTCCTCCGTCTGCTCCACCACCAGAACAACGATGACCACACGAGTGGTGGCCGCGATGTAAGAGAGCATGGGTTACTTCTCGACTGAGGCGACCAAGACGGGCGTGCTGGAGATAGTACGCTTGAGGTCGCGGAAGGCCTCGTACTCCTAGTCATTCCACTCAAACTTGGTGGTCTTCTTCATCAGTTGGTAGAGGGGCAGCGCCTTCTCGCCCAGCGGACTAAAGAACCGGTTAAGGGAGGCCAAGCAGCCGGCGAACTTTTGGGTGTCATTGAGTCGAGCCGGTCTGGCCATGCGCTCGATGGCTTTCATTTTCTCAGGGTTTGCCTCGATGCCGCGTGCCGACACGAAGAACCCCAAGAGCCGGCCGACTGGAACTCCAAAGACGCACTTCTCCGGGTTGAGCCGGATCTTGTATTCGCACAGGTTGGAGAAGGTCTCCCGCAGATCGTCAAGGAGACTGAAGTGTTTCTTGGTTTTGACAACAATGTCATCGACGTAGATGTGCATGTTCCTGCCGATCTGCGGCAGGAGGCATTGTTGCATGCAGCGCTGGAAGGTTGTGCGTGCATTCTTCAGGCCGAATGTCATCATCGTGTAACAATAGGCTTCGAAGGGGGTAATGAAGCAGGTCTTGAGCCGGTCGACCAGATCCAGCTTGATCTGGTGGTAGCCTGAGTAGGCGTCGAGGAAGGACAACAAATTGCAGTCGGCCGTGGAGTCGATCACTTGATCTATCCGTGGCAGCGCGAAAGGGTCCTTTGGACATGCGTTATTCAGGCTTTTGTAAGTGATGCACATGCGCCAGGTTTTGTTCTTTTTCAGCAGCAGGACTAGTTGGCCAGCCAGTCCGGGTGGAAAACTTCCATGACGAAGCCGGCTGCGAGTAGCCGGGCGATTACTTCTCCAATGGTGCGCCGCTTCTCCTCAGCAAAGCGGCGCAACGTTTATTTGGCCGACTTCGCATCTAGCCGCAGATGAAGCTTCTGCTCGGTGTACTTCCTCGGGACAACCGACCTGTATTTGGGGGGGCATGCAAAGATGTCCGATTCTCATGGAGGATGTCGACGAGCTCGCCTTCCTATCTGGGGTTGAGCTTAGTCCCAACGGTGACGCATTGCCGGGGGTTAGCCGGGTCGAGTGGCACCTCCTTGTTGTCCTTGGACGGCTCGAACGTGGCCTCGCTGGCCGGCTGGGACGCGGGAGTTGGCACGGCCTGTCACTCGGTGGTCTGAGCCACGAGCCGAACAAGCTGCCTCTTCTCCTCGACGATCACCAGTGTTTCCGCCAGCCGGCTGATGTCTCATGCGCACTCGACAGATTTCTTGTAGTCTTCGGCGATGGTGATGATGCCCTTGGGCCCCGGCATCTTCATCTTGAGGTTGGCATATTGAGGAATCGCCATGAGCTTGGCCGGAGCCGGCCTGCTCAGTAGCACGTGGTAGGGGCTGTAGAGGTCCACCACCTCAAACCAGACCAGCTTGCGGTGGAAATGAGCTTTGTCGCTGAAGAGGACGTCCAGCTGGATCTTGGCAATGGGAGAGCAGGACTGCCCCGACACGTTACCGTGGAAGACAATCCGGGTCGGCTGTAGGTCCTTCACCTTGAGCCCTAGCTTGAGCAAGGTGTCGCGGTAAAGAATGTTGATGCTGCTACCAGCATCGACCAACACCCGCAAGAACCGACACGTGAGTCTCTTGGAGGCGATAGTGGACTCAAGGACGAGTGCGTAAATCCGGGATTTGGCATCACCACCGGATGGTCGGCCCGGCTACAGGTGACTGGCTTTTCGGACCAGTGCATGTATTAGGGAATCGAGGGAACCGTGGCATTCACCTCATGTCGGCATTGGCGTTGGATGTGCTTGTGGTCGCCCTCACTGGTGCAGACGACATATGCCCCGTCTTGTTCGGGGAACTGATCGCGGAGGCGGGCGTCATTGGGAGGAGGTGGAGCCGGAGACCACATCAGCACATGAGCCGAAACTTGAGGAGCCGGCAGGCCCTCGCTCGGGCCAGGCACTGCGAGAAGCTGCACTACCGGAGCATGTGGCTAGCTGGCTTTGCCCCGGTTTGCATCTTCCAGGGTGCGTCGAGCATCTGCTCAAAGGTTAGCTTGGGCTGCCAGGTGGCCTTGCCGACTCGCTGGTGCTCGCTACCGGCCTGAGCAGCCGGCTACTCCTCCTCGACAGTCGCAACATGTTTGCTCCCGTGCCGTGGGTCCTGATGGTCAGACTTGCATTGTTGTTCTGTTGGCTGCGGTTGTTGCCAGCCAAATACGTCGTGGCGGGCGGCTGGACGAGCTATTCTATCGTGCTGACCTTGATGCGCATAGCAGAGTCGGCATTGGTGTATTTGTCTGCCTTGTCCATGAGCGCCGCTAGCATGGTGGGCTGAGAGCACATGAGCTTGTGCTTGAGGAGGGTGCCGTCTCGGCAACCCTTGATAAAGTATTGGATGGCCTGAACCTCATGCACTCCCTCGCAAGAGTTTTGCAGTTTAGTCCAGGGTGTGATGTTGTCACAAATAGGCTCATCGGGCTTCTGGATGCAAATGGCCAGCTTGCGGGGTCGGCTAGGGCGCTTGTAGGTGCCGGTGAAGTTGCGGACGAGGCCTCCTCGAAATCCACCCAGGTACTGACGCTGCCGGCTGACAAACTGTTAAGCCAGGCCCGAGTCGAGCGGGTCAGAAAGAGTGGCACGTACCTGATGGCTACGCGCTTGTTTCTCTGGCGATGCCCACTGCACTGGTGTAGTCGATGAGCCAGTCCTCCGTCTTGGCGGAGCCGCTGTAATTGGGGTGTCGAGGGGAAGTGTGATGCCGGATGGAAATGGTTCCTCACTGATCCGGGGCCATAGCACGCCAGACCAATTGGATCCTCCTCCTCCAGGAGGGCCGACTACGCCAGCCGGTCGAGGCTAGTGCGAGCGTCATTCTCGCCGCAGGGGACGCGCGTCCCGAGCCAAACAACGAGCTCGGTACGAACCGGAGGTGCGGGCGTGGGTGCCCGCTCCCGCCGTGAAGGCAGGGGGTAATGAGGACCGATTGGCCGCCCTTGCCGGCCGGCTCGCGGAGCCGGCTAGAGACCGTAGGTTGCTCATTTCGGTGCTGGGAGCGCCTGCCATGACTTCCCTCCGCCCTCCGGCTGGAGCTGCGAGGGGACGAAGAGTGCTGGGCGGGCTAGGGGCCGCTGGGCACGTGGTGGCCCTTGCTGTTGAAGCGAGGGGATTCGGAGAAGGCGTGATCAGGATCGACACGACCCTGTTGCTCGTTGGCGGTTATGAGGAGGTCCTGAACATGTTTCTCCTGCCTCTCACGCTCTTCGCCTGGGTGGCCCTCATATTGGCCGTGGGAGTGTCATAGACGGGCAGCTTGTCTCCCAAGATGTCAGCGACACCACGGCAGCGGCCATGGACCTCACCAGGCTAGCTGGCCCCGTCGGCACCGGAGTGAAGCCGTAGATGGAGTTGTACTCACGCTGTGTGGCCTCCATCCGACGCTTTGCGGCAACAAGGGTGATGCCTTCCGTAAACAGTTGTTGGCGAGCTTCCTCCATCTTGGCCCTAGCAGAAGTCAGATTGGCAGTTGGCGCGATGGGTGTGCTCAACCCTACAAGGGTAGTGCGCAGAGGGTCGGAGGGGCCGGGACGAGCTGTGGTAGCGTCTGACGCAGCCTGGACGCGGCCCAAACTGGTGTTGGAGCCGGTAACCATCACCTTCATATGGATGGAGGAGTCTGCAACATCATGCGGGGCGTAAGACACCGCGAACATTGGTGGATCGATGCAGTCAAGCACCTCGCCGGGGTACTCGTCGGGCGCAGGGACATCATCAAGACGCAGCCTACTGAAGAGCATGCAAAGAGCATCGACGTCGTCAGCAGTGGAGAGGTGCCGCTCACCGGAGAGGACGCAGAGGCTGCCAACATCAATGGCAAGATCGTCGATGGGATCGACGGCGGAGCCTGCGGGCTGGCAAAGCCGGCGATCAGCACCGCGGAAGCCTCCACATGGGCTAGCTCCACGGGTGTGCTTATCAGTCTAGACGCGTTGCGTCCGGTGGAGATGTCGAGGGGTCCTGTCCGAAGCGTAGCTCCGACTGGTACCGCAGACGGCCCCACGATGGACGCCAACTGTCGTCGTTTTCTCACGACAGATGCCATGGGTAGGCTAATCGAGAGTAGTTGGAGCGAAAAGGAAACCGGTGGGCTCCAAGAACGTGATTTGTAGCTAGCGATGCGTGACACACGATGTACCCCGGTTCGGGGCCCTCCATGGGAGGTAACACCCGTAGTCCTGCGAGAGTGGTTGATGAACCAAGGGAACTACAAAGTGATCCTTGAGCTGTTCGTCTGAGGAGGAAGAAAGAGCTAGCTGGATCATAATCTCCCTCACCTATATGTATGTTCGTGCGTAAGAATGGCTGACCCCCTGCATGGAGGAGGGCTAGGGGGTTTTATAGGCAAACCCCCCGGCATACAACATAGATATTTTGTACTATGGGGGGACCCACCTTCTCCGGCCAGCCAGAGGCCCCCCAGCTGATTAGTCTTGTCGCCTACGGGTCCCGCCGGCTACCGGGTCCCATCAAGTGCTGGGGCCGGCGGCGCACCGCTGATTGGTGCGTGATCTCCACGCTCGGCGTGGACTACACTATTGACATCGTCTTGCGGATCCCGGCCATGGTCAGCTGTACGATCGCCTCCACTGTAGCCACGCCAGGATAGGTAAAGGAGTGGGTGGAGGCGTGCCGACACTGTGCGAGGTCGATAGATCGTAGTCGGCGCCCATAATAGCCGCGTGTACGTTAGTTCATGGTACCCGAGTTGAGACCCTCTTGCCTTTACTCATGAGCTCATGTCCCATCGGAGGGGTTGATGGGACTAACGCTCACCGCCCATGATACAACTGGCCTTCGGGCCGGATGCCGGCTAGCGCATCCCTAGTCGGCACGGGCTGCGTAGCCGGCCAGGGAGGAGCCGACATTCGAGGTAATATTTTCCCCGTATGGAGCTAGTGTGCGAAGGAGTAGGCTCGATGAGCCTACCCCGGGGTTATTCCCCCGTCACATAGGATACACTGTACGGAACACTTCCCAACTGTGGACAGGGGAGGTAGAAGCCGATGACCTGTTTATGACAGAACATTCAAACACGAAAGGAAGTGTCTTGCTACACGAATAAAAAAAATACATATCATCACGCATTAGGCGAGTGGTCAATATGATCTATTATAGCATCTAATGCGCAAATTTCTTGTAAAAGACGGGTCGCGAGCATCACTCGGTCATAAGCGAGATGAAGCAGAATCTCATTGCCATCCATCCTTGTCGGCCCAACCCGGGCCATGTGCTCCGGATTCAGCTGGGTGAGGCGGGTCTTCAGCATAGCCCACGCCTCCCGATGTCCTTCACAGAAGGACGAAGTCTTCCACAGCTTGAAGCGACTCCAAGCTCCTTGGAAACGCTCGACAAGCTCAACCATACCCTGCGGAGGACTGTCATCCGGCCCTCGCAATTTGACCATACTCCACATAGCTTTTCGAGCTCTCTCATGCACAACGGATAACTCCTTTAACAAGTCCCTCCCAACAGAGCTTGCTTCTTCCTCGGGACCACCAGTTAAGAGACCTGGTCAAAAGGTGTGGGGACCCCGACTAGCAAGTCGAGTTCGCCGTGCCTAGTGACCCTAAGGATCAATGTTCACTGAACACAGATACTGAATAATAGAGTCTTACATCCAAGTACCGAAATTATTACATCAAACGACCAGAAGGTCGGGTTCAAGAGCGAGGCCTAAAGCCAAATTAAACAGATACATCGAGTAGCGGAAACTCGTAAGGGCTAAGCGGTGCCCATGCCATCAAGCCTACACCGACAGGCATTCTGACTTGGAAGCGTCCTAGATCGCAGGTTCGTCTCCGACGGCGTACTCGTCGCCAAACTCCGGTCCTTCCATGTCTGGTCAATAATATAACCAGTGGCAAGCCAATGAGTACTTTGAATGTACTCGCAAACAGCCCATGATATGAACAATGAAAGTGAAGGATAACAATATCATGCATCTTTAGTGTAACTCATCTGGAAGGAATGATCATGTATATGCCACAAGTTAAAGAATTACTCTTGAAGAACAGGTTACACATATCAACATATCTGCTAAGGGTTGAACCATCCGGGTTTACCCTATATGCCAAATCATCGGACTCGTCATAACCTCAATGTATTAATGAGGGCTTAACCATCCAGGTTTACCCTATATGCCAAGTCACCGAACTCGGTCATATTATTATTATTGTAACAACACCTTTTTAACACCACACACACTCACACACACTTGGTTTATGCGGAAACGCTAGACGTAGTTTAAGCAGCACCACCCAACTGTCCTTGACCATGGACACGGCTATTCGAATAGTTTGACACTCTGCAGAGGTAGTATGCTGGACCCACGAGAAACGGGAAACTTCCATGTCATCCACGACTCGCGGTATATCACATATACCCGAGGTAAGTACCCGATCATCATCTTTCCCCTGACGATACTAGAGAAAGAGGTCCACTCAATTGGTACCCAGCCCACATGTTGTACGTCTTACGAGCACCGAGTCTGGACAGTATCAACCATGCAGGGACCAACGGTATGCATGGAACTCATAACAATGGCATAGTCGTCCTACCTGGCACGACCCCATCACGAGAGTGACACCGATCACTCCCGTCACTAGTAATGTGGCTCTTTGCTAGTACCGACCAGAGTAATCAACAAAACCCCGTCCCATAAAGGGGTATCGTGGTCGTACTGGTAAGGTTGGGAGGGTCCACACATCATGAATCTAATCCCATTTCCGAAATCGTACTCACACAAAAACACCGGTGCATCACTTCACCAAAAGTGATCACAGACTCATCATCACCCTCGGGCATTAGTGGCACCCGACGGGTTTTCATAAACTCTTTAATTTAACTCCTCATCATGCTCATGATAGAATGCTCTATCTTTACTTGTCAACGTGGTAATAACATGACCCTCAAGGGTTAGGGTCAAGCTCAGTGCAATGTTCTTACTCTACTAGTCAGCATGACAGTAGCATGATCCTAATAAATGGTATGGTCAAGCTCATCATGCTTTTGCTCCGAGGAGCCATGTGAATAACATCATCAACATGCAAGGGCTTTGAAGAAGCCTCCGGTGCCATCACCACAATGATGAACCGGCATCGTGTTCACATGCAACGGGAAAATACCAACTATACTAGCATGCAACAATGTTTGTGCTCAAGTCATGGTCAAAGGGTTGCTTGCCTTGGTCAGCTAGGTATCCGGGGTCTTCGAGGTCTTCCGCTCCGGATCCTCCGTCACTCGGTAACTCTACCGTCGAGAAAGGAATGAATAAATAATAGCTCACACCAAACCAGATCACAAGGTGCTTTTAAAAATGTTGCAAAGCTTGAATAAATTCAGTTTATTATTTTTGAAAATGTTTCCTATGGTTTTTATTAGCTAAGCATATTTATTTAAAAGCAAACAGGAGAAAATAAATGCTTTTAATATCATTTTATTATACCAAAACAGATTCTATTTTTGATAAATGTCAAACTCTACAAAATCAATTACTACACATTTTTAGAAAATTGTTGGTGGAAGAATCATATTTTTCTACTGGCTAATTATTTTTATAAAAATCATTTAAGCTGTAGGTTAAAAATAAAAGAAAAAGGCCAGGGGGGAGACCCAGTCGGCCCAGCCAGCAGACCGGCCACCAGGCGCGCGCGGGCCAGGTTCAAACCTGACCTGCGGGCCCCTGGGGTCAGTGTCAGCGGCTGCGCGCGCTGGCTGCCCCAGGACACCGACAGGTAGGCTCCACCTGTCGGGTCTTTCTCCTACCTCCAGCCAGAGAGGTGGAGACGGACGCTGGCGAGGCTACCGTTGCCCTGAGGCCAATCTAGGAGAGGAAATGTGTCCCTCGTTCCTCCGCCTACCTTCTCGTGGTCGGGACGTCACCGGAGGTGGTCTCAGTCACCGGCGACGAGGTGATTGTGGCGGAAGGGTTTCGGGTTGGCGTCGAGCTAGTGGCTAGGGGCACGGATTCGCTCGGGGAAGTTGGGGAAATGATCCTGGCGTCAAGGGGAGTGCAATGGGAGGTCGGCAGCGCAGGAGCCGGCGTGTAGCCGGAGATCAACCGGAGCTCCGAGGCGGAGGGGCCTCGGTCGATCTCGAGCATCGGGGCTCTGCGAACTCGATTGGACGGCTAGGGGGAGTCTAGTGGTTGTGCTGAAGCTGCCTGGGAGGTGCTGGGGTGCCGGGGGGACCTATTGATAGGCCAGCGGCGATGAGCCGACTCGGGCGCGCCGGTGACTCACCGTGGCGTGTGTGCGAGCACAGTGAGGTGTTGGCCGTGAAACCACGGGTTCGGGACGTGGTTTAGGACCTCCTGGTGCATCGGCCGCAGAGGGAAAGCGAGCGGGGTCGAGCCGCGGCGGTCGTGCATGCTCGGCCGCGTCGGGCACGCACGGGCACGTGTTGCCTGAGCTCTTGCGCGAGGGGAGGGCCCCCTGATGGTAGCTTTGCAAAGAGTGGGTGTCGGGGGAGTGTTTGGACATTACTGGGGGGGGGGGGGTTGGAACTGGCCCGGGGCGACGTCCCCTTGCTGGATGTTCTCTGTAGCGCGTCCAGAGCGTGGTTTTGGCATGCCACGGCATGCTGGCGCGCTCTGGGGACCTTTAGACGTGTCCTCCATGTCCTGAGTGTTGTTGTGAGCGTGCCTAGCCGTTGTGTGCTAGTGGGAGCACGAGCTGGTCAAAGGAGGCAAGGAACCCAGTGTTTCCAGTACTGGCCTGTGGTTCAAATTGAAGATCTTGTCACTAGTGCTTGGAGTTCGGGAGGGGCTAGTTCACTGGGTGCTCAGTGTGTTCTGGGGCTCTAACTCACCAAGTTTGGGGCTTTGACATTGGGTAAAACAGTGTCTAGGAGGGGTTTTACCTTCCTGTCTGTAGGTGTTCGACAATGATTTGGGGTGCTTCCACTCCACCAGTGGAATTGAAACTTAACAGGTTTGGTCTTGGGGTCAAAACTTGGGGTTTTACCAAATTTGAGCTCCATTGAACAAGTTTAGCTTTGTAAACTTGAAAATGCTTCAAAATGACCAGTACTGTCCTTTACAAAAGAAGTGTGGCCAAACAGAGTCTCACAAATCCCATCTTTGGTGTGGAGTCCTCATTTCGGGTGTAAAACACCTCTGCAAAGTTTCAGCTCCATTGGAGAAACTTTGCAATGAATAGTTGTTCCAACTCTTCTGTGGACAGAGAGGGTTTTGGGCTCATTAGGTGCACTTCCCCACCTTGGATCAAGGTGAGATTTTATGTGAGCACCTAATATGTCTTGGGAGGGCTCTTGTAATTTTATGGGAATTTATTGAGATTAATTCCTTTGGAAACATCTCAAAAAGCTAAAACAGACAGAAATGGTTTTCAGGGTTTTACTCAAATAATATTAATATAAAATAGGGTTGAAAATCTTATGTATGGAAAATATATGTCCTTCTGAGCTTCCATGAATTTACTCAGAATTTTCAAAGGCAGGAAAGCAATTTTCCTTGTGGGAATATCATTCCTGGCCTTAGAAACAGACATAAATATAAAATAGGAAAATAATATTTTAAATCACCAATTAATGTTTTTAATGAATGAAAATAATATTTGGATCAGATCACCAACTTTGGTTGGAAGTGCCACTTGGCTTCATGAGCTAGTAGTGTATCCCAACATGATGAAGGTGATCTTGATATAAAGGAAAAATGGTTTTTTGAAGAGAGCAAAATAATAAGTTTTTCATGGGTTTGAGTCATCAATCAAGAAATCATTCACTCATACAAGGGCTAACATTGCACTCACAACATTATTTGAAAAAGTTTTAACAAGCTCTGATTTTTGCAACATAAAATACTTGTGATGAAAAACAAGGTGTGACAGACCTATCCCTCTTACAAGAATCTCGTCCTCGAGATTCCGAAGCTAAGCGTTAAATAGCTCGGGAAAATTCTGATCAGAGATAGTCTTCACGTTCCCACGTGGCTTCTGCTTCGGTGTGGTTGCTCCACTGAACCTTGAAAAACTTGATGGTGCGGCTTCTGGTGCAACGTTCGGCTTCATCCAAAATGCGGGTTGGTTTCTCGCGGTAGGTATGGTCCGGTTGAAGGTCAATAGCTTGATGATCAATGTCCTTTTAAAGATCGGGACGGTTCGGCACTTGTAAACACTTCCGAAGCTGTGACACATGAAACACGTTGTGCACACCCGAAAGCTCAGGAGGTAGCTCCAACTGGTAAGCTACTTCCCCGCGCCCTGCCGTGATCTTGAAGGGTCCAATGAACCTGGGAGCTAGCTTCCCCTTGACGTGGAAACGCTTGGTCCCCTTGAGAGGCATGACTCGCAAGTAAACCTGGTCTCCGGGAACAAACTCCACATCTCTGCGGCGAGGGTCCGCATAGTTCTTCTGCCTTGACTTAGCTGCCTCCAAGTTCTCTCGGACAAGCTGAACCTTGCCCCCTACTTCCTGTAGTGCTTCTGGTCCGAAAACTAGTCCTTCACCGGTTTTGGACCAATTCAGCGGGGTGCGGCACTTCCGCCCATATAACGCTTCGAATGGGGACATCTGAAGACTGGACTGGTAGCTGTTGTTGTAAGAAAACTCAGCAAATAGTACGCAATCTTCCCACTTGGTACCATGAGCCAAAACACAGGCGCGGAGCATGTCCTCAAGTATCTGGTTTACCCTCTCGGTCTGTCCGCCCGTCTGCGGGTGGAAAGCCGTAATGAAGGAGAGTTTGGTTCCGAGAGCTTCTTGAAACTTCTTCCAGAATCTTGAGGTGAATTGTGTGCCATGGTCAGACACGATCTCCTTGGGAACTCCATGGAGACTCACCACTCGATGAATGTATAGACTGGCCAGTTGGCTGCCATCATAGGTGGTGTTAACGGGAATGAAATGGGCCACCACTACAGGAATCAACTTCTTTGCCGTCTGCCATCACTGACGGCAAAGACAATATGGCAGACGGCAAAGATCCTCACGGCCGGCAAAATTTCTGCGTTAGCCTACGACGGCATAGGACCTTCTTTGCCGTCTGCCCAGGCAAAGCGGACGACAAGGCTCTTTGCCGTCAGCTTTCCTTAGGAGCAGTCGGCAAAGTGCTCGAGACGGCAGGAGACATGCGTTGCCTCCGTTAGGGGTTAACGGAGGCTTTGCCGTCTGCCTCCCCCTCCATCTTTGCCGTCTGCCTTCTCCTCCCCTCCCCTCCCCCTCCATCTTTGTCGTCTGCCTCCCCGTCCATCTTTGCCGTCTGCCTGCTCCTCCCCTCCCCCCTCTCTCCACTCTTTGCCGTCTGCCCCCTCCTCCCCCCTCCTCTGTTCCCTCTTCTTTGCCGTCTGCCCACCCTGGAGGCTGATGGCAAAGAGACTACATAGACACCCCAGGATGCACAGTTGGGTGCCATGTGGCACCTTTGCCGTCTGCCAGCTGATGGCACAGGTCTTTGCCATCAGCTGGCAGACGACAAAGAGCCCATATAGTTCCTATTTTTTTGTTTTATATTATTTCACAGCACATATATATATATATATTTGATAACACATTTATATAGTTCACCACACATATACTTGCCAACACATATATATAATTTACCACACATATATGATTCACCAATGTACATCCCCATATATCCAAAGAACCAACATACCAAGTATTGCACTGTTTATCCATATATACATATACATATAGTTCGACATTGTTCATCAACTCAAATGAAAACTAGATGATATACATATAAAGTTCATCCATTGACATTGTTCAACTCCATGAATGCCAGCTTCCATGCATGTAGTATATCCAATCTGCAAAAATGTGAATAAGAAAGTTAGAAGAAGAACAAAATATGATGTTTTTCAGCTAATTATGTCATTTTTAGCGGAAAACAAGCTAAGTATATGTGTGGTGAACTATATATCATTTGTTGGGCTAAATTATCTAATCATGTCTTTTTTGAGCTAAATGGGCTAATTATCCCATTTTAGAGGAAAACAAGCTAAGTATATAATATTAATGAGCTAACCAAGGTTCTTATGCCATTTTGAGCTTATTATGCCATTTTGGAGCTAAATGGACTAATTATGTCATTGTTGGGTTAATTAAAGCACGGATAATATGAAAGAGGAGAATAAAGAGGAGGAGGAGGAGAAGAAGAAGAAATCAAGAAGAAGGAGGAGGAGGAGGAGAAGGAGGAGGAGGAGAAGGACTAGAAGGTCCTTGGCCTTCTCCTCCTCGTCCTCCTCGTCCTCGTCCTCCTCCTTCTTCTTCTTCTTCTTCTTCTCTTCTTCTTCTTCTTCTTCTTTCTTTTCATGTTGCCTATTTCTTCTCCTCTTCTCCTCTTGTTGGAGCTAAATTACCTAATTATGTCTTTTTTGAGCTAAATGGGCTAATTATCCCATTTTAGAGGAAAACAAGCTAAATATATAATATTAATGAGCTAACCAAGGTTCTTATGCCATTTTGAGCTTATTATGGTATTTTGGAGCTAAATGGGCTAATTATGTCATTGTTGGGTTAATTAAAGCAAGGATAATATGAAAGAGGAGAAGAAAGAGGAGGAGGAGGAGAAGCAGAAGAAATCAAGAAGAAGGAGGAGGAGGAGGAGAAGGATAGAAGGTCCTTGGCCTTCTCCTCCTCCTGCTCCTCCTCCTCCTCCTTCTTCTTCTTCTCTTCTTCTTCTTCTTCTTTCTTTTCATTTTGCCTGTTTCTTCTCCTCTTCTCCTCTTGTTGGAGCTAAATTACCTAATTATGTCTTTTTTGAGCTAAATGGCTAATTATCCCATTTTAGAGGAAAACAAGTAAAGTATATAATATTAATGAGCTAACCAAGGTTCTTATGCCATTTTGAGCTTATTATGGTATTTTGGAGCTAAATGGGCTAATTATGTCATTGTTGGGTTAATTAAAGCAAGTATAATATGAAAGAGGAGAAAAGAGGAGGAGGAGGAGAAGAAGAAGAAATCAAGAAGGAGGAGGAGGAGAAGGAGGAGGATGAGAAGGATAGAAGGTCATTGGCCTTCTCCTCCTCCTCCTCCTCCTCCTCCTTCTTCTTCTCTTCTTCTTCTTCTTCTTCTTCTTCTTCTTCTTCTTCTTTCTTTTCATTTTGCCTATTTCTTCTCCTCTTCTCCTCTTGTTGGAGCTAAATTACCTAATTATGTCTTTTTTGAGCTAAATGGGCTAATTATCCCATTTTAGAGGAAAACTAGCTAAGTATATAATATTACTCAGCTAACCAAGGTTCTTATGCCATTTTGAGCTTATTATGTTATTTTGGAGCTAAATGGGCTACTTATGTCATTTGGGTTAATTAAAGCAATCATAATATGAAAGAGGAGAAGAAAGAGGAGGAGGAGGAGAAGAAAAAGAAATCAAGAAGGAGGAGGAGGAGAAGGATAGAAGGTCCTTGGCCTTCTCCTCCTCATCCTCCTCCTCCTCCTCCTCCTTCTCCTTCTTCTCTTCTTCTTCTTCTTCTTCTTCTTCTTTCTTTTCATTTTGCCTATTTCTTCTCCTCTTCTCCTCTTGTTGGAGCTAAATTACCTAATTATGTCTTTTTTGAGCTAAATGGGCTAATTATCCCATTTTAGACAAAAACTAGCTAAGTATATAATATTACTGAGCTAACCAAGGTTCTTATGCCATTTTCAGCTTATTATGGTATTTTGGAGCTAAATGGGCTAATTATGTCATTGTTGGGTTAATTAAAGCAAGGCTAATATGAAAGAGGAGAAGAAAGAGGAGGAGGAGAAGAAAAATAAATCAAGAAGGAGGAGGAGGAGAAGGAGGAGGAGGAGAAGGATAGAAGGTCCTTGGCCTCCTCCTCCTCCTCCTCCTCCTTCTCCTTCTTCTCTTCTTCTTCTTCTTCTTCTTCTTTCTTTTCATTTTGCCTATTTCTTCTCCTCTTCTCCTCTTGTTGGAGCTCAATTACCGAATTATGTATTTTTTGAGCTAACCAAGGTTCTTATGCCATTTTGAGCTTATTATGGTATTTTGGAGCTAAATGGACTAATTATGTCATTGTTGGCGAAACTAAGGCAAGGATAATATGAAAGAGGAGAAGAAAGAGGAGGAGGTGGAGAAGAAGAAGAAATCAAGGAGGATAAGGAGGAGAAGGAGGAGGAGGAGAAGGACTAGAAGGTCCTTGGCCTTCTCCTCCTTCTCCTCCTCCTCCTCCTCCTCCTCCTCCTCCTCCTCCTTCTCCTTCTTCTCTTCTTCTTCTTCTTCTTTCGTTTCATTTTTCCTATTTCTTCTGCTCTTGTTGGAGCTAAATTACCTAATTATGTCTTCTTGGAGCTAAATGGGCTAATTATCTCATTTTAGAGGAAAACAAGCTAAGTCTGGAGGGGAAACTTACCGTAGTGGTCATCAAGGAGGAGAAACACCACGGTTGCTCGCGGCGGATTCGTTTGGAGACGGTTGCCCTGGAGGAGGGTCGTGCGATGCCGCTCGGGAGTTATTCTGCAGAAAAGATATTTTGCAATGTCTCAGTTAGCATGATGACACTCAATTATTAATACTAGTTTATAATGAAACTCAACGTGCCAATCGAAGAGAAGACGGGCATCGGCGGAGGGACTTGACCGCTCTTCTCGCACAGACCCTGAAGAGTGGGTCGTATTAGTTAGTATTGAAACAGACATTACACACATGATTTGGCTAATGTGAAAAAAACATACCACAAAAAGCTCGTACAGGGCCCGTTGACCCGCCTCATTCCGGGCCCTCTCCTCCTCAAGCAATCGTGCCATGGTCTGGTCCCTCTCATCAAGAGCAGCTTGAAGAGCAGCCTGGCTTGCCAATCTCTCTTTCTCAAGAGCAGCCTGGTTTGCCGCTCTCTCTTTCTGAAGAGCAGCCTGAAACACCATTCCTCGTTACCACAGTAATGATCTATGGTGACACACATAATGAAATGGATGAAAGTGTTCTTAGTCCGTACAACTAACCTCGATGGCAAGTTCGACTGACCGTGGAAGAGGCGTTATCTCAGGACATCTGCTCGACTGGCGCTCCTTGATCTCCGGAAGAGTGAGTGGACAACGTATTATCCCATGTCCAATGGCCATCGAGCCATGGGGCCTCCCGCCACCAGATATCATCACCAGCTCTGGATCCAAAGGTTCCTGGCTAGGGTTAAAGTCATCCCCTTTCGTAGCCTTCCCCGCGTCCCTGTATGCCACGAGCTTCTGGTGGGATGATATGTTGGTGAAGTTATTGGGATCATCCAGGTCAGACTCAGAGAATGCCTTCGCCTTCTTGTACGAGGCAGTATGGGCCATGCCATAAAGGTCGTACAAGTGTGGAATCTCAGTCTTATTGTGATGCGCCTAAAAGAGAGGAACAAAATATTAGCATCAAGAATGAATTGCATGAATCATGAAGCAAATCACATACCCAGTTTCGTCCAAACTGAAGTAAGTTGGCGCTGCCTTGATGGTGTGGCACACCAACCATTTGGCTGCGCCGATCCTTCGCATTCTCGTGGATGGCTCGGCAGCTTCCTGTGCACCACTCATCAACCAACGCCTCCCAACAATCCATATTATCCGCACACCATCTCGGGGGCACCTGTAAGTTATTAGAAAGAATTTTCAGCGCTACGCCTATGAATGAAATCAAGAAAACTACGTAGAAGGACTTAAGAATAGGTAATTACCTTCATGTATTGCTCCTTCTTTAGAAACTTTCCGCGGCAATCCTTCTTCTGCTTCTTAATACCACGCGTGGCGTAGTAATCTCGAATAGCCTGCGGCCGAGCCTCGTGGCGCAAGTTCTGTAGTAACTGCCTACACTTGACCTCGAGAACCCTGGCCGCCTCCTCCTCATATCCATCCTCACACCTATCGAAGGTCTGCAATCAAACGTGAAAACACCGATTAGTACAATAATTAGCTATATTGTTAATTTTAGATTATGTAAAAGGATAATTTACCCAAAAGCTCTTGATCACCATCTCGTCCCTCATGTGGCACAAGACACCATCTATAATCTCCTCCGGCGGGGCCTGCACAGCCTGGTAGTGCTCCCAGGTAAATCCTAGTGTAGGAACCTGGCCCTCACCAGGCAACGTGACAAACCCCGAGAAATTTGTCCGGCAAAGCACACCAAGGATGGAGTTCGGCCTGCGGACTCCAAGAGGATGTACCCATCCCCTGCAGTATGATAAGGTCAGCGCATTAGATATTTGAACAAACTTGAAGGCAAAAGCTAAAAAAAGGGTAAATGTACTTACCTATCTCCTTCAGGTTTAATCACCGGCCTCTTCTCGCGGGTAGCCGGGGCGACCGGGAGACGTGTACTACCACGCTTGTACACGGTGGCCCCGTCCACCTGCACATCGCCCTCACTATCCGTAAGCTCATCCCCGCCATCCCCGCCCCCTGAGCCACCCGGACCCTCGGTCCAATCCGGCAACTCGGTACGATCCGGCCAAGCCTCCCATCGAGGCATCTCCATGTCGGGTGAAGCCTCCGGAACCGTAGTCTCCTCCGGCTGCTCCTGGGCCGAATGCACCTCGACCCGAGGCTGCTCCTGGACCGGAGTCTCATGGGACGAATGCCTGTGAACACCAGGCTCCTGGACCGGAGTCCCCGTAGCCTCCTCCGCAAACGGGTCGACCATACTAGTCCTATGCTCGGGTGAATGAGCTGGTGGTGGTGGCGAGGACGGCTCAACAGTCTTCCTGGATCTTCCGCGGCCACCACCTCTCCCTGTACCCTTCCCCTTCTTCCCTACCCGACCAGCACCTCTCCAAGTGGGCAATGCCGCCGACGAAGAAGAACCCACGGCTGGTGTCGAAAGACTATCTGCCAAGGCTCTACGGAGAGATAGGGGTGGAAGGGAAGTACCACCGCTCGTGCGGGGCACGTGGGAAGAACCCGTCGAGCGCTCTGGACCCGCGCCCACCATCTTTCAACACCTACCATGATAAAGATTAAAAGAAATTAGTACAACATAAAAAAATTGAATGACTGACATGAATAATAATATGTACATGAATAATAAAGATTAAAATATATATAATTTAAGTTGTGAATCTTACAAACTAATAATCATCATCAATAAATGCATCATCATCATCACTATCACGCATCTCTTCATGAATGACGTGCTCATCGGGTTCAACGGCGTGAAGTTGTGAAAGGCCTTCCTTTAATCGTTGAAGCATTGACAGGTCATCCGCATCAGTAACCTCTACGAGTTCCAGGTCTTCTGGTTCCGTCTCAGGGCTGCAGTCGGATTCATTGTCGCTGTCTACTTCCATGTTCTTGGATGAAGCACCGCGGTTCTTGAAACGTTTCTTGGAAAGACGTGTTTCTTGGAAGAATTCTCCATCATATGTGTCTGGGTTAATGTGAGGTTCATAATCCTGTTCATTTGGGAGAGGTGGTCTGACATGTGGCGGCACTTCATAAACAACATACCAACCTTCCAGATTCTTATCCGTTTGGCATGCCCACGGTAGATAGAAAACTTGGGTCGCCTGTTGAGCCGTAATATAGACATCAGGAACATCTAAATGGGTGTTTGGATTGATTTCGACTAGTCCTATATGTTCATGAGTCCTTCTAGTCTTTTTCGGCTGGAACCAATAACATTTGAAGACTACGACGTTCGGTGGGTTTTCACCATAGAATTGAAGTTCATAAATTGCTTCAACTCTTCCATAATACTCGATAACACCTTCGCCGATAGCAGAGACACCACAATTTGTAGATTTCCGGTCGGGCATAGATAGCTCTTTGCCAAAGGTACGAAAGAGATACCCATTGATGTTGTATTTCTCAAATGAACGGACCTTATAGTCAACACCATTAGCGACTTGTCTCAATTCGGCGTCCATAGACTCTGAATTAGCCTACAAGTTTAATACGAAACAGTTGTTGCATTAGCCGCAAGTTATACCAAGAATGAAATGGTCCATTATTGATAATTACCGTTTGTTTGAACCAAGATATGAAACCGGGATAGCCGCCTCCTGTCTTTGACAGAAGCTCATACTCTTCGACGGAATCATTTTCGATCACCGCTCCATCCGAGAATTTGACGACGTAACGGCTGTTTGAAATATCCGGGAATAAGAGCAGTTCAAATGAATTAGAAGTTACGGGAAAATGTGCCGAGAACTCACTAGATGTACGGCCGCACTTCTGTTAGGTTGTTGAAGATATACAACGAAATGTTCCGCCATTCTTCGATATCCAGCGTTATTGGTTTCGAAGCACCGGCTGGTGCGAGCTTCCCTTTGAATAGGCTAAGGTTGGACCCACCTTTTTTAGGATCTCCATCATTGTGTCGAGGCTTCGGATTATGCAAATGATGATTTTTGGCTTCATAGTGTGCTGTCACAAAGTTTGCCACCTCCTCAGTAATGAATGCCTCAGCCATCGATGCTTCAATTCTACGCTTATTTTTTACATTTATCTCGAAGGGTCTTCTGCATCCTCTCAGTTGCATAGCACCAACGATCTTGCACGAGCCCACCCAATCTTGCCTCGGTCGGTAGATGTAAAATCAAATGTTGCATTGGATTAAAGAAGCCTGATGGAAAGATCTTCTCTAACTTGCACAACAACTCCGGTGCAAACTCCTCCATGTCTTCTACCACGCCAGGCGACAATTCTTTCGCACAAAGAACACGGAAGAAATAGCTCAGCTCCGCCAGTACTAGCCATTCATCCTCAGGAATAAAGCCACGTAACATCACCAGCATTACCCGCTCTAGCCATATGTGCCAATCATGACTCTTGAGACCAAAGATTTTTAATTTTTCAAGACTCGCTCCCCTCTTTAGATTCGTTGCATACCCATCGGGGAACATCAAGTGCATTTTGACCCACAAGATAATTTCCCTCATAGCTGGCCTTCCAAGATTGAACCAGGCCTTTGGCTTCGACCACTTCTGCTTTCCTTTGCCTTCTCGCATGTTTTGTAACGGTCTATGACATAGTGTCTCTTGATCGACTCTAGCCTTAATATTATCCTTTGTCTTCCCATCTATGTCGAACAATGTACCAAAAATAGCCTCTCCGATATTCTTTTCAGTGTGCATCATGTCGATATTGTGTGGAAGAAGCAGGTCTTTGAAGTAAGGCAGATCCCAGAAGCATGGCTTGTGAGTCTAGGCGTGTTTTGAATTATACCCCTAGAAATACCCTGGACGCTCTGGATCAGGCTCGAGGGCGTTGAACTGATCCAGGATCTGTTGGCCTGTGAACGCAGGTGGTGCCAAGTTTTTGACAACTTTACCTTTGGTAAAGTTCTTCTTGTCTTTTCTGAACTGATGGTCCGGATCCAGGAACTGTCTATGCAAGTCAAAGCAAGAATACTTCCGACCCTCCTGCAACCAATGAAACTGAAGAGCTGCCTTGCATTGGGGGCACGGGAACCTTCCATGCACACACCATCCAGAGAATAGCGCATACGCTGGCAAGTCATGCATAGAGTATATGTACCACACATGCATTTTGAAGTTTTCTTTTCTAGCGGCATCGTATGTCTTGACCCCATTTTCCCAAGCTTCTTCCAATTCATCCTTAAGCGGTTGCAGGTACACATTCATATTCTTACCCGGATAATTGGGCCCTGGAATTATCAACGTCAGAAATATGTTCTTTCTTTGCATAATCTGCCCGGGGGGGGGGAGATTGACTGGAATGACAAATACAGGGCAACAACTGTATTGGCTTGCCGTCATGCCGAAGGGATTAAAACCATCCGTGGCGGCGCAGACTCAAGGATTCCTTGGATCTGCCACTTTATCCTGATGCAATCCATCGAAATGTTTCCACGCTTCCCCATCCGATGTGTGTACCATCATCTTATTCCCATCCGCATCTAGTTCGGTTCTTTTGCCCAATTTGTTCCATGTCATTTGTCTGGCTGTCTCTTCGACCATGAAAAGACGTTGAAGTCTTGGTACGATTGGCATATACCGAAGAACACTAACTGTGATTTTGGTCTGCCTCTTCTCACCCACACCGTTGTCTACCACAAGATACCTGCAAGACTCGCAATTGGGACAATAGTCCAAGTGTGCATACTCCTTCCTAAATAAGACACATCCTTTCTCACATGCATCTATCTTCTCATAGGGCATCTTAAGTACACAAAGTATTTTGTCCGACTGGTACAGGTTTGCACGCATGACATGGCCTTTGTGTAGGAAACGTCCAAATAGTGTCATCATCGCGTCGTAGCATTCTCTTTCCAAGTTGAACTGAGCCTTTAGAGCCATTACTTGTGCAATTGCATCCAGCTGACAGAGCTCAGTGTGCTCATGGGGAGGACGTTTTGAAGATTCCAACATTTCATAAAAGGCCTTTGCAGATTCCTCCATCTGATCTTCCGAATCCCGAGCATCATCAAAGTCTTGCACCATGTCTTCGATCCCGGTACCATGCTCGTCCGTGCGACGACGGACCACCGCAGCTCTTGTGCGTTGTATAGACTCACCATGAAATGTCCACACCGTATAATTAGGCTTAAAACCCCTCCTCTGTAGGTGTTTAATCATTACAACCTTTGTCGTCTTTTTATAGTTGTCGCATCCAGGACAGGGGCAATAGTTTCTTTCCTGGCCAGTTGCGAATGCGGCTTTCACAAATTCCTTTGTTTTTAAAAACCATTCTTTCGTCATCTCTTTCTGACTAGGGTGACCGGTATACATCCACGCACGATCACTCATCTTGCGTAGCTACTAAAGACAGAAGAAATATATTTATATACAATTTAGCATTTATATTCACCGGTTAATCAGGTTCGCCATTTTTATTACGTCCAGGAAACCTACACGCTAATAGGTATAGATAGGTCCTAATCCCACCCGAGTATGTGTAGATTGGGTTCATTTTCCCATGCTCTGCTCCGGATCCAACGCAAAATTTAGGCAGCACCTCCCCGCTGTTCTCCTGATACACGTCTCCGCAATAAACAGAGAGGATGTGCATCCGGAGAACAACAGGGAGGCACTGACAAAATTCCGCATCGGATCCAGAGCACAACATACGGGAAAACGAACCCAATCTACACATACTCGGGCTGTCCATGGATAATGTTGGACAATTCGAAAGGATGGCGGTTATAAATATGCAAAGACATGCATATTTATAGATGTCGCCCTTTCGAACGGGAGACGCATACTAGTCACGCATACTGATAAATTAATTGAATTACCTAAATCTAGAAAGTTTCATCCAGAAATCGAGCCACAGTAAATGAAGGGGCGGGGAGGAGATGAAATTTGTACTGACCCACGAATGCAGGGGCGGAGCTCGTACAACGCACGGGTAGGTCTTCCCACAGCAGACCTCACAGCGACGAGACCACTATCACATGTAAATCCACCCGATCAACACAAATATTCCAATTATGTCATTTTAGAGGAAAACAAGCTAAGTATATAATATTCCTGAGCTAACCAAGGTTCTTATGCCATTTTGAGGTTATTATGGCATTTTGGAGCTAAATGGGCTAATTATGTCATTGTTGCGGAAATTAAAGCAAGGATAATATGAAAGAGGAGAAGAAAGAGGAGGAGGAGGAGAATAAGAAGAAATTAAGAACAAGGAGGAGAAGGAGGAGAAGGAGGAGGAGGAGAAGGACAAGAAGGTCCTTGGCCTTCTCCTCCTCGTCCTCCTCGTCCTCCTCCTCCTTCTCCTTCTTATCTTCTTCTTCTCTTCTTCTTCTTCTTCTTTATTTTCATTTTGCCTATTTCTTCTCCTCTTCTCCTCTTGTTGGAGCTAAATTACCTAATTATGTCTTTTTGAGCTAAATGGGCTAATTATCCCATTTTAGAGCAAAACTAGCTAAGTATATAATATTAATGAGCTAACCAAGGTTCTTATGCCATTTTGAGCTTATTATGGTATTTTGGAGCTAAATGGGCTAATTATGTCACTATTGGCTTAATTAAAGCAAGGATAATATGAAAGAGGAGAAGAAAGAGGAGGAGGAGGAGAAGAAAAAGAAATCAAGAAGAAGGAGGAGGAGGAGGAGGAGGAGGAGAAGGATAGAAGGTCCTTGGCCTTCTCCTCCTCCTCCTCCTCCTCCTTCTCCTTCTTCTCTTCTTCTTCTTCTTCTTCTTCTTTCTTCTCATTTTGCCTATTTCTTCTCCTCTTCTCCTCTTGTTGGAGCTAAATTACCTAATTATGTCTTTTTTGAGCTAAATGGCTAATTATCCCATTTCAGAGGAAAACAAGCTAAGTATATAATATTAATGAGCAAACCAAGGTTCTTATGCCATTTTGAGCTTATTATGGTATTTTGGAGCTAAATGGGCTAATTATGTCATTGTTGGGTTAATTAAACCAAGGATAATATGAAAGAGGAGAAGAAAGAGGAGGAGGAGGAGAAGAAGAAGAAATCAAGAAGAAGGAGGAGGAGGAGGAGAATGATAGAAGGTCCTTGGCCTTCTCCTCCTCCTCCTCCTCCTCCTTCTTCTTCTTCTCTTCTTCTTCTTCTTCTTCTTTCTTTTCATTTTGCCTATTTCTTCTCCTCTTCTCCTCTTGTTGGAGCTAAATTACCTAATTATGTCTTTTTTGAGCTAAATGGGCTAATTATCCCATTTTAGAGGAAAACAAGCTAAGTATATAATATTAATGAGCTAACCAAGGTTCTTATGCCATTTTGAGCTTATTATGGTATTTTGGAGCTAAATGGGCTAATTATGTCATTGTTGGGTTAATTAAAGCAAGGATAATGTGAAAGAGGAGAAGAATGGCCATTTTTTAGCTAAATGGGCTAATTATCTCATTGTTGGGGAAAATAAGGTAAGGAGAATAAGATAGAGGAGAAGAAAGAGGAGGAGGAGAAGAAGAAGAATAAATCAAGAAGAAGGAGGAGGAGGAGGAGGAGAAGAAGGAGGAGAAGAAGGAGAAGGAGGAGAAGGTATTCTTCTTCTCTTCTTCTCTTCTTCATCTCTTCTTCTTTTCATCTTCTTTTCTTCTTCTCCTTCTTATTTTTGTCTTCTCATCCTCCTCCTCCTCTTCTTCTTCTTCTTCCTCTTCTTCTTCTTCTTCTCCTCCTCCTCTTCTCCTCTTCTCCTCCTCCTCCTCTTCTTCTTCTTCCTATTCCTTCTATTAAGCTAACTAACTAACTAACCTAACTAACGAAGCTAACTAAACCTACCGCTAAACCTAGATAGCACTAAACAGCAAAAAAATAACAAAAACAGAATCTACCACTAAGTAACTAAAAATTAATCTAGCTACCACTAAATAACAAAACAAAATCTACCACTAAACTACCTACTAATTCTACTAATTAACTAACTAAATCTACCAACTAACTAAACTACCACTAAAACTACTAATTAACTAACCTACCAACTAAACTATATATGCCACAACAACTACAATAACAAGAACAACTACTACAACAACAATAAAAAATCATGCCGGTAGTTATAATCTAATTCCAAAAAACTAAATACCAAACAATAAAAAATCAACTTCTTCTTCTTTTTTCTCTTCTTCTCCTTCTTATTTTTTTTCTTATTCTCTTCTTCTCTTCTTCTTTACTTCTTTTCCTTCTTATTTTTTTCTTCTCTTCTTCTTCTTCTTCTTATTCTTCTTCTCCTTATTTTTTTTCTTATCCAATTCTTCTTCTTCTTCCCCTTCTTTTTCTTCTCCTCCTCCTCCTCCTACTACTCCTCTTCTTCTTCTCCTCTTCTCCTCCTCCTCCTCTTCTTCTTATTTTTCCTCCAAATAACTAAATAACAAGGCGGCGGGGGTGGATGGGCTTACCGGCAGTGGGGCTGCGGGGGCGGCGCCGGCGGTGGGGCTACGGGGGCGGCACCAGGGGCGCCGGGGGTGGGGCAGCGGGGGCGCACCAGGGGCACCACGGGGCGCCGACGGTGGGGCTTCAGGGGCGGCACCAGGGGGCGCCGGGGGGGTTGTGGGGCTTCGGGGGAGGCACCAGGAGCACCGGGGCGGCGCCGGGGGTGGCCGGGCGACAGTGGTGGCGGCGTTGGGCATCGGGGGAGGAGAGAGAGAGGGAGGGGCCATTTGAGAGATAGAGAGGGTCGCGGTGGGGGCGGGACAGCCGTTACTAGATTCAAGACCTTTGTCGTCTGCTGGCGGACGGCAAAGGGGTCTATACTCTTTGCCTTGTGCCTCTGGCATCTTTGCCGCCAGCCAGCAAACGACAAAGAAGGGAGTAGTTTGACCTAAGGTTCCCCCGGCCAGATGAGCTTCTTTGCCGTCTGCTGGCCCCTTCTTTGCCGTCTGCGGCAAACGGCAAAGAGTTGACTGCTGGCAAAGACCTTCTTTGCCATCAGCCATTTCTTTGCCGTCAGTTTTGCTGAAGCTGATGGCAAAGAGTGTCTTTGCCGTCAGCTAGTAGACGGCAAAGACAAGGCAGACGGCAAAATCTCTGATTCCAGTAGTGCACCTTGCTCAAATGATCGACTATGACCCAAATGGAGTTATGACCCTTATTCGACCGGGGCAACCCGGTGATGAAGTCCATGCCGACTTTATCCCACTTCCATTCCGGCACTTGAAGAGGTTGCAGCAATCCAGCAAGTCGCTGGTGTTCAGCCTTGACTCGCTGGCATACATCGCATTTAGCGACATAGCATCCAATTTCCCTCTTCATGCCATGCCACCAGAATCGTTCTTGGAGGTCTTGGTACATCTTGGTACCACCTGGATGGATAGAGTACGGTGTGTCATGAGCCTCTTGCAGGATCAAGTCCTTAAGTTCGGCCTTGTTAGGTACGCATAAGCGCTTCCCGTACCACAGTACTCCTTGCTCATCAATCGAGAATCCTGGGGCTTTGCCTTCTCGCACCTTCCTCTTGAGGCCCTCGATACTCTTGTGTCCCTTCTGGGCTTCCTTGATGTCGTCTGCCATAGTAGGCTTGACTTCGAGGTTGGCCAGGTATCCTGGTTCGACTATCTCAAGCCCGAAGCTCTCTATCTCTTCATACAAGATGGGTAACCTTTCCTTGAGCGCGACGTTCAAGGAGCCTGCCTTCTGGCTTAAGGCATCGGCTACCACGTTCGCCTTGCCGGGATGATATTGAATGCTGAGGTCGTAATCCTTGATTAACTCAAGCCATCTCCGCTGCCTCATATTCAGCTCCCTTTGGGTGAAGATATATTTCAGACTTTTGAGGTCTGTATATATCTCACATCGCTTCCCCAAAAGGTAATGTCGCCACGTCTTCAGAGCATGCACTACAACTTCTAGCTCGAGATCATGGCTGGAGTAGTTCTCCTCATGCGGTCGCAGTTGCCGTGACAAGTACGCCACGACCCTGACATCTTGCATTAGGACTCCAGAGGCATCACAATATATTACGAATTCCTTGTTGATGTCTGGGGTAGCCAATACCAGGGCGGTAGTTAGCCTCTTCTTCAACTCTTGGAAACTTGCTTCGCACACCGGTGTCCACTCGAACTTTCGGCCTTCCTTCAAGAGCTGAGTCATAGGTCGAGCGATGCTGTAGAAACCTTCTACAAACTTGCGGTAGTATCCCGCAAGCCCAAGGAAACTCCTGACATCCTTCACGTCCTTTGGTGATTCCCAGTTGGTCACTGTAGTAATCTTGGACTGATCCACGACCAAACCGCTTGCCGTCAGGGTATGACCCAGAAATCCAACTTCGTTCACCCATAACTGACACTTGCTGAATTTGGCATAAAGCTGGTGCTCTCGAAGCTTTCCCAGAACTAACCTCAGGTGTTGCTCATGCTCCTCTTTGGACTTGGAGAAGATTAATATGTCATCGATGAACACGACGACAAACTTGTCCAAATATTCCATGAAGACCTTGTTCATGAGGTACATGAAGTAGGCTGGGGCATTTGTCAAACCGAAGGGCATGACAGTGCATTCATATAGACTGTATCGGGTCACGAATGCAGTCTTGGATATATCTTCGGGTGGAATCTTCAACTTGTAATATCCCGATCAAAGATCGATCTTGGAAAATACCCTGGCCCCGTTTAACTGGTCAAACAGGTCTTCGATCTTGGGGAGCGGGTACTTGTTCTTATTTGTGACTTCATTAAGAGAACGGTAATCGACGCAGAGTCAAATGGTACCATCCTTCTTTGAAACAAATAGAACAGGTGCTCCCCAAGGTGATGCACTCGGACGGATGAACCCGTTCCTGAGTTGCTCATCCATCTGCTTCTTCAGCTCTGCCAGCTCTTCGAAACCCATCCTGTAAGGCTTTTTTATATAGGCCTTGATCCGGGCATGAGATCGATGATGAACTCGATGTCTCGGTCGGGAGGCATTCCAGGTAGCTCGTCAGGAAAGACGTCCGGGTATTCACAGACTACAGGCACTTGATCTAGCTCTACCTCGGATAGACTGTTGACTCGAGACACTTGAGCTGATACTGGCTCGGAAACAAAATTGACCTTGACCCCTTTGCTGCTTGTCATGGTAATGGCCCTGTTGGCACAGTCCAAAAGACTCTGGTGCTTGGCCAACCAATCCATGCCGAGGATTACTTCTACACCTTGCGATTTAAGCACAATGAGGTCTGCCAAGAAACTCGCTCCATTGATAACTATCTCGACCCTTCTACACCCTAGGTTGGTCCTCAATACTGCCCCCGGGATTTGAATTGCCATCTGTCCACGGAGTAGAGTGGGTTTTAAACCACATTTCTCCGCAAACCTTGGAGTAACAAAAGAATGCGAGGCACCACAATCAAACAACACTGTTGCAGGAGATGAGTTGACGAGGAACGTACCCAGAATGCAGTCCAGGTCTTCCTGCGCCTCTTCTGCAGTGATGTGATTGATCCGGCCCCTGCCATTGAACTACTGGTTGCGGGGGGGCTGGTTCCTTCCTGGTGCACCTTGACCAGGGTTGGGTGCATTGGGACGCGGTGTGTCAAGCTTCTTGTTGGGGCACTGCCTGGAATAGGGCCCGGTCTGACCACACCCAAAGCAGGTGACCTACCCCGGAGGGTTGGTCTTGACTCCACCGTTGTTTGGGGGGTTGACTACTGGCTTGGCTTGCTGGTGAGGCTGATAATTCTGGCGGAACACCGGGCGCTTGTACTGCTGCTGCTGAAAGTTGGGTCTTGCAGGTGCTGACTGCCATGGTCTTGGTCTTGCGCTACTGGGTCCTCCACTACCTATCAATTTAGGCTTGCGGGTGTCGTCCATCGCACGACGCTTGTCTTCCAGCATAAGCGCCTTGTTAACCAACTCACTGAAAGTCTGGCAGTCGCAAACCACCAGCTGGTATTGCAGGGACTGCTGTAACCCTTCCATGAAGCGTACCACCTTAGCGGCCTCAGTGTTAACATCTTCGGGCGCATACCTCGACAAGAGGTTAAACTTCTGCAGGTACTCCTTAACAGTTCCACTGCCCTGCCTCAAGGCTCGGAATTCCCGCTTCTTAATGGTCATCAGTCCAGGTGGAATGTGAGCCGCCCGAAATCCTTCCTTGAACATCACCCAAGTGATGACTTGCCCGATTCGCATGATCTGCAATCCATCCCACCATTCCCTGGCGGTGCCTCCGAGATAGTGAGAAGCATAAAGGACCTTCTCTTGATCGTCGGTGCACTTGACCAGCGCAAGGAGGTCTTCAATGGTGCGGATCCAGTCATCGGCGTCCAGTGGTTCAGTCGTCTCCGTGAATATGGGGGGCGTAGTCCGCATGAACTCAGAAAGAGTTGAGCGGCCACCGCCATTCCCATTCCGCGGCGGGTTGTCCACCAGGACTTGAGTCAGCTGCTGAATAGCGGCATTGCTGGCTTGGCGCTCCTCCCGAAGAGCTTCAAGGAACTGAGCCATCGTCAAGTTCTCAGGAGGAGGTGGTGGCGGAAGGTCTCTAGGCTGCTCGTGGTGACCTCCAGCGTGAGCTTCTCCTTCGGTTCCCTGCGGCGTCCCTGAGGAGCCGGTGCTGGGGTTGCCGAAGGTGCTGTTGCGGGTTGCGTTCACCATCCTGTCATAGAAACAGACAAGTCAAAATGCCACCTTGCTCGGGAATACAAGGACTCGTTCCTAGTAAGAGGGGGGTCCAATACGTGCAAGTGCCAAGTTTTCAAAACCAAGTTTTTGACAAACGGAAATTGCATTCATAAAAACTAGGTGATGTAGTCACTTACAGGCTGCCTTAGGCAATAGGTGACTTACATCAGGCACACATACGTAAATTAGAAACAGATAAATGGATACCCTAAACTCGGGGTACTCCTAATTGCCTACGCTAAATTCTACGCGGCGGACTGCTCAGTCTCAAAGGCGGACTCAACAGGATCCTCATCTGCGTCTTCGTCTTCATCAACATCTTCTTCCTTTATAGGAGTGGAAGAAAGAATCCGCACATCACGGCGTCTCTTAGGCGAGGCGGCGAAGATCTCAGTGTACTCTTCCGCTGTCAGGCGGCGACTCCGAAGAGGGACTGCCTGGATGGGTAACACACCACCCCTAGTAGCAACAGCCGTCCTCCCTTCAGGTGCGCCTGCCTTCTTCACTTTGCGATTCTGCATCTTCTCAGTGTGGAGCAGGCCCTTGACTAGGTGCAGCTCTTGGCGAAGCTTGACTCACTCCTTAACCAGGAAGTGCGTCAGGGTGTCCGACGAGAGGCTGAAATAGGTCTGAAACCTTAATGGCATCCCATCCTCCGTGGCTGGAGTGAGGGTCCAACTCCCATCCACTCCTTCCTTAATGAAAGGTAGGTGACGAGTGACAGGCTCATTAGCTATCTCAGGAGGATGCTGCGGAGATGCACGAGCGCCTCTCGTGCGGTCGTCTCCACTGCCAACATCAGTTCTCCCATCTGTGGTCCTTCAAAGAACCAACTAGATGGGGAGTCATTAGCTTTCACTATCACGTCCACGTGATATTCCTTAGTGTCGGCGTTGACCCAGTGCTCGTGGTAGAGGAAGATGGGCGTGCGACCTACGTGGCACTTCTCGAGACAATCCACCAGGAGTGGTGGAAAGCCGGTCTCCAGAAGCGTCTGAGGTACGGCAGCCATCTACAAGGCATAGGAGAGAGGTTAGAAGGTTGTATGTGCAAAAGTTTGTGCAAGGCTGGCGTTCTAACGTTCTCGGCTAACGTCCATGCTATCTAAGGCTTCCTATAGTTAGGATGGCTCTGATACCAGTTCTGTGGGGACCCCGACTAGCAAGTCGAGTTCGCCGTGCCCAGTGACCCCAAGGATCAATGTTCACTGAACACAGATACTGAATAATAGAGTCTTACATCCAAGTACCGAAATTATTACATCAAACGACCAGAAGGTCAGGTTCAAGAGCGAGGCCTAAAGCCAAATTAAACAGATACATCGAGTAGCGGAAACTCGTAAGGGCTAAGCGGTGCCCATGCCATCAAGCCTACACCCACAGGCATTCTTACTTGGAAGCGTCCTAGATCGCAGGTTCGTCTCCGACGGCGTACTCGTTGCCAAACTCCGGTCCTTCCATGTCTGGTCAATAATATAACCAGTGGCAAGCCAATGAGTACTTTGAATGTACTCGCAAACAGCCCATGATATGAACAATGAAAGTGAAGGATAACAATATCATGCATCTTTAGTGTAACTCATCTGGGAGGAATGATCATGTATATGCCACAAGTTAAAGAATTACTCTTGAAGAACAGGTTACAGATATCAACATATCTGCTAAGGGTTGAACCATCCGGGTTTACCCTATATGCCAAGTCATCGGACTCGTCATAACCTCAATGTATTAATGATGGCTAAACCATCCGGCTTTACCCTATATGCCAAGTCACCGAACTCGGTCATATTATTATTATTATTATTGTAACAACACCTTTTTAACACCACACACACTCACTCACACTTGGTTTTTGCGTAAACGCTGGACGTAGTTTAAGCAGCACCACCCAATTGTCCTTGACCGTGGACATGGCTATTCGAATAGTTTGACACTCTGCAGAGGTAGTATGCTGGACCCACGAGAAACGGGAAACTTCCGTGTCATCCACGACTCGCCGTATATCACATATACCCGAGGTAAGTACCCGATCATCATCTTTCCCCTGACGATACTAGACAAAGAGGTCCACTCGATTGGTACCCAGCCCACATGTTGTACGTCTTACGAGCACCGACTCTGGACAATATCAACCATGCAGGGACCAACGGTGTGCCTGGAACTCATAATAATGGCATAGTCGTCCTACCTGGCACGACCCCATCACGAGAGTGACACCGATCACTCCCGCCACTAGTAATGTGGATCATTGCTAGTACCAACCAGAGTAATCAACAAAGCCCCGTCCCATAAAGGGGTATCGTGGTCGTACTGGTAAGGTTGGGACGGTCGACACATCATAAATCTAATCCCATTTCCGAAACCGTACTCACACAAAAGTACCGGTGCATCACTTCACCAAAAGTGATCACCAACTCATCATCACTCTCAGTCATTAGTGGCACCCAACGGGTTTTCATAAAATCTTTAATTTAACTCCTCATCATGCTCATGATAGAATGCTCTATCTTTACTTGTCAACATGGTAATAACATGACCCTCAAGGGGTAGGGTCAAGCTCAGTGCAATGATCTTACTCTACTAGTCAGCATGACAGTAGCATGATCCTAATAGACGGTAGGGTCAAGCTCATCATGCTTGTGCTCCGAGGAGACATGTGAATAACATCATCAACATGGAAGGGCTTTGAAGAAGCCTCCGGTGCCATCACCACAATGATGAACCGGCATCGTGTTCACATGCAACGGGAAAATACCAACTATACTAGCATGCAACAATGCTTGTGCTCAAGTCATGGTCAAAGGGCTGCTTGCCTTGGTCAGCTAGGTACCCGGGGTCTTCGAGGACTTCCGCTCCGGATCCTCGTCACTCGGTAACTCTACCGTCGAGAAAGGAATAAATAAATAATAGCTCACCCAGAAACATATCACAAGGTGCTTTTAAAAATGTTGCAAAGCTTGAATAAATTCAGTTTATTATTTTGGAAAATGTTTCCTATGGTTTTTATTAGCTAAGCATATTTATTTAAAAGCAAACAGGAGCAAACAAATGCTTTTAATATCATTTTATTATACCAAAACAGATTCTGTTTTTGATAAGTGTCAAAGTCTACAGAATCAATTACTACACATTTTTAGAAAATTGTTGGTGGAAGAATCATATTTTTCTACTGTCTAATTATTTTTATAAAAATCATTTAAGCTACAGGTTAAAAATAAAAGAAAAAGGCCAGGGGGAGACCCAGTCAGCCCAGCCAGCAGACCTGCCACCAGGCGCGCGCGGGACAGGTTCAAACCTGACCTGCGGGACCCTGGGGTCAGTGTGAGCGGCTGCGCGCGCTGGCTGCCCCAGGACACCGACAGGTGGGCTCCACCTGTCGGGTCCTTCTCCTACCTCCAGCCAGAGAGGTGGAGACGGACGCCGGCGAGGCTACCGTTGCCCTCAGGACAATCTAGGAGCGGAAATGGGTCCGTCGTTCCTCCGCCTACTTGCTCGTGGTCAGGACGTCACCGGAGGTGGTCTCAGTCACCGGCGACGAGGTGATTGTGGCGGAAGGGTTTCGGGTTGGCGTCGAGCTAGTGGCTAGGGCACGGATTCGCTCGGGGAAGTTGGGGGAAATGATCCTGGCGTCAAGGGGAGTGCAATGGGAGGTCGGTTGGCGCAGGAGCCCGCGTGTAGCCGGAGATCGACCGGAGCTCCGAGGCGGAGGGGCCTCGGTCGATATCGAGCACCGGGGCTCTGCGAGCTCAATTGGGCGGCTACGGGGAGTCTAGTGGTTGTGCTGAAGCTGCCTGGGAGGTGCTGGGGTGCCCGGGGGACCTATTTATAGGCCAGCGGCGGTGAGCCGACTCGCCCACGCCGGTGACTCGCCGTGGCGTGCGTGCATGTGAGCACAGTGAGGTGCTGGCCGCGAAACCAAGGGTTCAGGACGTGGTTTAGGACCTCCTGGTGCATTGGTCGCAGAGGGAAAGCGAGTGGGGTTGAGCCACAGCGACCGTGCATGCTCGGCCGCGTCGGGCCCGCGTGGGCACGCATCGCCTGAGCTCTTGCGTGAGAGCAGGGCACCCCTGATGGTAGCTTTGCACAGAGTGGGTGTCGGGGGAGTGTTTGGACATTACTAGGGGGGTTGGAACTGGCCGGGGCGACGTCCCCTTGCTGGAGGTTCTCTGTAGCGCGTCCAGATCGCGGTTTTGGCATGCCACGGCATCCTGGCGCGCTCTGGGGCCCTTTGGACGTGTCCTCCATGTCCTGAGTGTCGCTGGGAGCGTGCCTAGCCGTTGTGTGCTAGTGGGAGCACGAGCTGGTCAAAGGAGGCAAGGAACCCAGTGTTGCCAGTACTGGCATGTGGTTCAAATTGAAGATCTTGTCACTAGTGCGTGGAGTTGGGGAGGGGCTGGTTGACTGGGTGCTCAGGGTGTTCTGAGGCTCTAACTCACCAAGTTTGGGGCTTTGACATTGGGTAAAACAGTGGCTAGGAGGGGTTTTACCTTCCTGTCAGTAGGTGTTCGACAGTGATTTGGGGTGCTTCCAGTGCACCACTGGAATTGAAACTTAACAGGTTTGGTTTTGGGGTAAAAACATGGGGTTTTACCAAATTTGAGCTCCATTGGACAAGTTTAGCTTTGTAAACTTGAAAATGCTTCAAAATGACCAGTACTGTCCTTTACAAAGGAAGTATGGCCAAACAGAGTCTCACAAATCCCATCTTTGGTGTGGAGTCCTCATTTCGGGTGTAAAACACCTCTGCAAAGTTTCAGCTCCATTGGAGAAACTTTGCAATGTAGAGTTGTTCCAACTCTTCTCTGGACAGAGAGGGTTTTGGGCTCATTAGGTGCAGTTCCCCACCTTGGATCAAGGTGAGATTTTATGTGAGCACCTAATATGTCTTGCGAGGGCTCCTGTAATTTTATGGGAATTTATTGAGATTAATTCCTTTGGAAACATCTCAAAAAGCTAAAACAGACATAAATGGTTTTCAGGGTTTTACTCAAATAATATTAATATAAAATAGTGTTGAAAATCTTATATATGGAAAATATATGTCCTTCTGAGCTTCCATGAATTTACTCAGAATTTTCTAAGGCAGGAAAGCAATTTTCCTTGTGGGAATATCATTCCTGGCCTTAGAAACAGACATAAATATAAAATAGGAAAATAATATTTTAAATCACCAATTAATGTTTTTAATGAATGAAAATAATATTTGGATTAGATCACCAACTTTGGTTGGAAGTGCCACTTGGCTTCATGAGCTAGTAGTGTATCCCAACATGATGAAGGTGATCTTGATATAAAGGAAAAAGGGTTTTTTGAAGAGAGCAAAATAATAAGTTTTTCATGGGTTTGAGTCGTCAATCAAGCAAGCATTCACTCATACAAGGGCTGACATTGCACTCACAACATTATTTGAAAAAGTTTTAACAAGCTCTGATTTTTGCAACATAAAATACTTGTGATGAAAAACAGGGTGTGACAAAAGGAAGTGCACACCTTTACAAACAACACAATAAAAAATGACTTATCACAGTCCAAGATTGGGATTTTACTTAAATAATAGACCACCCTATAATTTTCGATTCTCTTCATGGTTCTGCACCATTTTATATTTCATGTCCTCAAGCTCTTTGGCTTGTTGCTTATTATCCTCCTTGAGTTGGTTATTTTTGTCACGACATTGCTTTAATACGCGACGACCAGCTTGAAGCTGGGATTCGTCATACCTGTGAGACTCTTGGGTTGCGTTGAGGTCTTTTTGCAATTGGCTTATAGATTCGCCTACTACAACAAAGTCTTCTATTATAAAGGTATTCCCATGGAAATCTTGCATGCTGAAAAATAATTTTACTCACTATGTGCTTCTGCGGTGAACTTCTTCACCCCTTGTAGCTCGACCTTGCTAGCTTGCAACTCGGCCTGGCTTAGCTCGCAATCCTTGGCCAGTTTCTCGTTCTCTTTATTTAGAGCCTACATGATGGTACACTATTAAATTGACCCTTAATATTGCCGTACCAACCAAGCCAAGGCTCGGAGGCTACTGGGACCGAACTTATGTTCGGGTACCAAAAACCAATGATTTACGTGCAGGTGGGAAGACATCAACTTGGCTGCTTCTTCAAGTACAACTCTCACGGCCCCAAGGTACGCATCCACGGATTAAAAGCATTAAGCTCATGCTTCGAAAAAATAGGGTGGCGCAAGGACTCCTTTCGCCGCCGGTGATTCATTAAGCTCTCACCTTCGAATGCATTGCTGAATGCTCTACGGGGTCGTCGGGAAGTAAGTCAGTATCCCGAATTCTCGAACTAGTCGAGGACCTTGGACTCTTATGGCCGTCGGACACTTCGGCAGCGTTGTCGGGTAAAGATGGTTGCGTACGTCTCCTGGATATTTTGGCTAGGGGTCAAGAGCAGCCAAGGCAATCACTACTGTGAAGAAGGAATGATGGATATATATACCTCTTGGTTGAAGGGGCGGCCGATATGTTCTCTGTCGTTGCCCCTTGTCTGGGAATCCTATGCTCGGTCGATTGTGGCTAGGTTTGTATAGCTCGGCACAGAGTTTGGCACGTGGACCGCCGACCTTTAGCGTTGGAGCTAGGAGCGTTTGGGATGACGGGATGTATAGCTCCTCTCCGAGTAATATTTTTTCTCTTGTTTGTAGTGGAGGATGGAAGAGGTCCTTGATTTTTAGCCTGGAGGTCCACCTTGACCTTGTTGACACTTTCCTGGTAAAATACTCCATCCTTGAAAACAATTGAAAGCTCTAGATCCTCATGAAGTTCGGGGTCGTCATCACGGGAGTAGCTTTTGAGTTGAGGAGCGGAATAGTTGACCGTCTCAATCCAAAACCTCCAAGGCTGTTAAGAAAAGCAAGGGGTTATTGATCGGTAAGGCGAAGCATAAGTGTCCGGACTATGGAATTATAATCACACTTACCCATTCAATGGTATTGTATGCCGAGTAGTCGTCCCTGACGGTAACGTAGGCAAAATTATCTTTTTTGCCCTTAAAGAGGTTGGCCAAAATAGCCGCAAAAGCCTCTTGATTATTCGGTCCCTATCGCCTAGAATGGGTGGTGTCGCGTGTCTCCTTGTAGTCCCACAAGTGGTGCCTGCGCTATTGGGGTTGCTGGACACACCGGGTAATTGCTGCAGCCATCACTTCGACGATGGTCAGCCCACTGTGAGCAAGTAACCTCACCTTGGAGGCTAGGCGCTGTACTTCTAGGCTCTCTTTTTGGGAGGGACTGACTCGCCGCTAGCTAAACCGCTTTTTCAAGAAGAGCTCCGAGTATTCGGGAGGACCCCTACGAACTCGGACGAATAAGGGAATGTCCTCGATATAAAACCATTCGAAAGACCTATCACTGGTTTCCTTCTTTGGAGTACCGACCGGGTATCCAATCCCGGCTATACGCCACACTTCAGCTCCGCCCACTTCCCAAATTGACATTCCCCTAATTCTGGGAATGAGACAGAAGTACTTTCTCCATATGTCGAAGTGGGGCTCATAGCCCAAGAACATCTCGCATAGGGATACGAAGCCTGAGATGTGAAGGATTGAGCCAGGGGTAAGGTTGTGAAGCCGGAGCCCATAGAACTCGAGTAATCCCCTCGGGAAGGGGTGGACCGGAAAATCCAGACCCCGGAGCAGGAAAGAAACAAAGCAGATCCTTTCTCCCTTTTGCGGGGTAGGTAAATTATCTGTGAGAGCCTCGCCGTTGGCCGAGGTTAGTCCAGCAAGGTTAGGAACGAGATCCGATGTGGGAAGATATCCTTGTACTTCAAGGCTGGGAAAATCGAGCAGGGAAATGGAATAGCTTGCCAATCTCCTAGGAGGGGGCCAAAGGGACGCGAGGAGGAACTGGCCATAGCTATGGGCACTGGAGCTCTAGGGTTTTCTCTTGGTATTTCCTGTGGGTTGGTGGTCACCCAAGGACAGATTAGTTCTGTTTATAAAGGGTATTTTCCCCTCACGATTACGAGAAGCGGTTCCGAGTGGGACTGCTAGATTGCTTGTCTTCATTAACGCGCACAGAAATCGAGTGCTGCTATCGATTCTCGAGTGGAAAGACTGAAGGCCGTGTGCCCGTGACACTTCGGTAATCAAGATCTTGTTAATGATCGGATTGTCATTCCACAAATAAGGGGAATTGGAGGAACTCTTCTTGCAAGCCGGTCACCCTAGGCGCAAGAAGTTGTCGAAGACCATCTACATCAGCGTTGGATGCAAGCTCGGGGGCTACTGAGGGAGTCCTGGAAACACGGGTGTCACACCCTGTTTTCACTTCTCTTTTATTGTAATTCAAAAATCTGAGTTTATTAAAAAAAATCCAAAATCAATGATGTGAGTGCCATGGTTTTAATTTTATGCTTGTATGTTTGATTGTGTATTAGCAAAACCATAATTTTCATAACTTAAATATTCTCAAAATCCTTTTTCTTATTTCTGATTATTTCAAACTCAACTTTGGGTTGCACTACAAGTCCTTGATGGCAAGAGAGTGTTCTTACCCAAAGTTGGTGATTTGGTTCTAAACTGTTCTTGCTTACCAAAACCATAAAACAATTGTTTTATAAATTAATTCCCTATTTTATTTGCATGTCCATTTTTGAAGCCACAGATGATATTCCTATATGGAAAAATACTTTTCTGCCTTAGAAAAATCTCAGAAAATTTGGAGGTACTCAGAGAACATATATTTTCCATACATAAGATTTTCAACCCCTATTTATATTATAAATAATTGAGTAAAACCCTGAAAACCTATTCTGTTTGTTTTGGTCTTTTGAAATATTTCCAAAGTAAATATTCTCCATAAATTCCTAAGAAATTCCAGTGACCTCCCTAAGTCATATTTGGTGCCCATATAGAGTTTCACCTTGATACAAGGTGGTTAGGGTCACCAAATAATTCCAAAGCACTTTCTGTCTAGTATGAAGTTAGAGCAACTCTACATAGCAAAGTTTATCCAATGGAGCTAAAACATTGCAGGAGTGCCTAATACCTCAAATGAGGACTCCCTGCCAAAAATGGGATTTGTGGGACTTGATTTGCCCACACTCCCTTTGGAAGGGACAGATCTGGTGATTTAGGAGTGATTTCAAGTTTACATTGCTAAACTTGTCCAATGGAGCCCAAACTTGGTGTAGCCTCATGTTTTTGCACCAAAACAAGTCCTCTCAAGTTTCATAACCAGTGGTGGAGTGTAACCACCCCAAACCACTGTCGTGCACCTTCTAACAGTATGGCAAAACCCCACTTAACCCTAGCTACACCCATTCCCTTTCTCTCAAACTCCTAGATTACGTGGCCAGCATCAATGCCCAACTCCAAACGAGTGGCCCTTCTCTGGTTCTAAGTGGAAAAGCCAAAAACCCCAATCTAAGTTTCAGCCCAAGGTTGACAGCATGTGTTTACCACCCCACCTTTGACTAGCAGATGCTTCCACGGTATTCAAACGACTAGGCATCTCCAAGCAAGGGCCCAGGACATGCCATATGCGTCCAAGGCGCCCCAAAGCATGTCAGCATGCCGTGGCATGGCAAAGCTGCACTCTGGGCATTCTACAGGGAGCAACCGAGGTGGGGGCTCCTCCCACGGCCAGTTCGAGCCTCCCCACTGTGTCCGTCCTCTCCCCCGACAACTCCACTTCATCAGGTAGCCCGCAGGGCCCATCCTTTCCGCGCTGAGGGCCGGTGCGATGCGTGCCCGCACACACTAGTTTCGGCCACAGGAGCGCGGCCACGTAGGTGCGCCACTCCTCACTCCCCCTCTCTCGCAGTGAGCTCAGAGGTCCAAAACCACGTCTTGAGACCATGGTTTCGACCCCAACCTCTCTCTGTGCCCCCGTGCGCGCCACGGTGAAACCACCAGCGTTTCCCGCCTGGTGCATTGTCGCGGGCCTATAAGTAGCCCCCCTCGCTCCAGCACCCCTCACTCCACTCCACCTAGAACCCAATCGTCTCCCTAGCCACCCCCTCGAGCAAGAAGAGCCCCGGTGCTCGAGATCGACTGAGGCCCCTCCGCCTTGGAGCTCCGGTCGATCTCCGGCTACACGGTGGTTCTCGCGCCTCTCTGCCCTCCTACGCACTCACCGTGACCCTAGGAACCTTTCCCCTCACTTCCCCGATCGATTTCATTAGCCACCATCCCCACCGTCGACAGAAACCACTCCGTTACGGCCACCTCGTTATCGGTGAACCAGGACCTCCCCTCCCCCGTTGTCGACTCAACCACCAGCAGGTAGGCCACGACGAGTCTGACCCATTCCCGCCGTTGTTAGGGCCTGAGGACGTCGTTAGCCACGCCGACGTTCCTCCCTTCCTGTCTATCCAGAGGTGGAAGATGACCCCGACAGGTGTGCCCCACTTGTGAGTGGCCCATCCACCCCTCCCTCGCGCCCCGTAGCCGCTAACCGCAGGGCGCACGCATCAGGTTTGAACCTGGCGGTGCGCGCGCCTGGGCAGGCTGGCTGGCTGGCCAACTGGGCTGTTGCCCCCTTTTCTTTTTTAAACTCTGTTTTAAAAGATTTTATAAAAAGATTTAACAAGTGAAAATTAATGATTATTCCACCATTATTCTTCTAAAAATGAGTAGTATTTAACACAACCTTTACACAAATTTTTAGGACAACTTTTTTGTTTTATAATAATAAAAAATGCTATTTGGAATAGTTTTGCTTCTATTAAATTGATTTTAAAAATAGTCCTTTCACTAAAACCACACAAATATTTTTAAAATAACAATATGGATTTATCAGAATTAAAAAACATTTTTAAAGTGACTTTGTGATCCGTTTTTGAGTGAGCTACTTATTGCTTTTTATTTATCACTATGATAGAAACCACGTTTGACGAAGGAGTTGGACTTGAAGACCCCGAAGACCTCGGATACTTAGCTGATCAAGGCAAGCAGCCCTTTGACCATGTCTGAGCTATTACAATATTGCATGCTAGTAGAGCAAATATTTCTGTTGCATGTGATCATAAGATTCGGTAAATCATTAAAGTGATGTTACCGATAGCTCCTCCGGAGCACTTGCATTTTGAGCAATATCCTACCACCTATGAGGGTCACGCTAATATCATGTTGACAAGTAAAGCTAAGAATATTAGTAGCATGAGCATGATCATGGTATAAATCAAAGGTTTATGAAAACCCCTTCGGGTGCCACTAATCCCCGAGGGTGACGATAAGATAGGTGGCCACTTTTGGAGAAGTGGTGCACCAGGTGTATTTTGGTGCGAGTGATTTCGGAAATGGGATTAGATTTATGATGTGTCGACCGTCCCAACCTAACATGTGCGACCATGTTACCCCTTTATGGGACGGGGCCTTGTTGATTACTCTAGTCGGTGCTAGCAAAGAACCACATTACTAGTGGCGGGAGTGATGTGTGGTCACTCTCGTGATGGGGTCGTGCCAGGTAGGACGACTATGCCGTTTTTACGTGTTTCGGGCACACTGGTCCCCGCATTAATGATATTGTCCAGAGTCGGTGCTCATAAGACGTACATCATGTGGGATGGGTACCAATCGAGCAGACATCTTTGTCTAGTATTGTCAGGGGAAAGGCATTGATCAGGTACTTACCTCGGGTATGTTATATACCGCGAGTCATGGATGACATAGAAGTTTCCCGGATCTCGTGGGCATAGTGTACAACCTCTGTAGAGTGTCAAACTATTCAAATAGCTGTGTCCACGGTCAAGGCCAGTTGGGTGGTGCTTCTTAAACTATGTCCAGTCATTTCCGCATAAACCAAGTGTGTGTTTGTTTTATGGTGTTATATGAGAAGGAGTGGATATGACCAAGTTTGGTGACTTGGCATATTGGGTGAACCAGAGTGTTCAACCCATAACAGATATATTGATATATGTAACTTGTTCTTCTAAATACCATCTAGCTTATGTTGCACATCCATAAACATGTTTATTTACAGTTAAGCTACTATCCACCGAAACTGCATATTACTTGTTCCCATACCAACTGCATTATTCATATCATGGGCTGTTTGCGAGTACATTCAAAGTACTCATTGGCTTTCCACTGGTTATATTATTGACCAGACATGGAAGGACCGGAGTTTGGAGAAGAGTACGTCATCGAAGATGACCCTGTGAACTAGGACGCTTCCCAGTCAGAATGCCTGTTGGTGTAGGCTGATGGCATGGGAACCCGCTTAGCCCTAAGATTTCTGCTACTAGTTGTATCAGTGTGATTTGGACTTATAGGCCCTACCTTGTGAACTTGACCTTATTGGTCATGTGTTGTAATATTTCGGTACTTGGATGTAAGACTCTTAATATTTACCATATGTGTATTCGGTGAGCATTGATCTCTGGGATCACTGAGCACGTTCATTCGGCGATCTCGACTCATAAGTCGGGGTCCCCACAACGAGTCCTCGGATGGTCGGCCCATATTCTACAGGTCGACCGCATGGGACATATTTTCAAAGACCAGACTACATGACGATTTCGTATTCAAGAAGGAAAGCTCCAAAGACTGGCGTATCATCCAAGTTTAGTAGTCTAGGTCGGCACCTCCGCCCCCGACTAAACGTCGGTTGTGTGTAACCCTAGGGACCCCTAGTGTCTATATAAACCACATGGTTTCATCCGCATAGACAAGTTGATTCATATACGGTTTAGCTCGTACGATCTCGAGGTAGATCAACTCTGTAATCCTCATACTCCATCAATATAATCAAGTAGGACGTAGGGTTTTACCTGCTCAAGAGGGCCCGAACATGCGTAAAACCATGTCCCATTCATCTCCTGCAACCCATCGATCCAAGGTCCACAGTTCAGGACCCCCCACCCGAGATCCGCTGGTTTTGACATCGGCACGAGGCTGCAGAGCATTAGGGGGTCGAACAAAGCGTTCTACGGGCTCCTACAAAGATCAGCACGACATTGGTGCCACTAGACTGAGTGAAGGTGCTTAGGGCAAGGGCCTCGTCGGCCATGGTGGACAACAAACTTCTGTCATGGCGGAGAACGACGCTACAGCAAGCGACAGACCACGGGGCTAGGGGGAGAGCAAGGGGACCTCACATGGAGGACGATGAGCTGGTCGACGGGCTTTGGGATGGCCTGAATTTGGCGAATACACGACGACAATCCGTCAACCGTGCCGGGGAAGAAGAGGTCGAGGGCGAGGATGCAGGGCGTCCGGGATCGCGTGCTTTCATGGAGATCTTTGCGGAGACAGTATGGATCCGATGGACACACAAATAGGGAAAGGTAAAGGCGTTGGTTGAGGGTTTCATGGTGGCGATCTTGCGTTCGCCTCGGCCATGGCGATGCAGGGGCGAGGGAGAAGCTAGGGGGAGGAATGGTGAGGAGGAGGGGATCCAGACGAAAGCTGGGGTCTCATCCCCATCGCCTCGCTAGCCTGGGGAGGCACACAGGCACCTACCGGCGTGGAGGCCTCGGATGCATGTCGTGCCCTCCTTTCCCTCTACCTAGTGGCAAGAGGAGGATGATAGTGCTGCCCCTTGTGGGTGGGCTAGGCCAGGTGAGCACTATGTAAGTTCTTTCCTCTCTTTTCTATTTATTGTTTATGTTTTCTATTTAATTCATCTGTGTTGTAATTTAGTAAAAATCTTAAACCATTTCTAAAATTCCTATAATAATTATGTCCAAGTCCTACATTAAAGTTTAAAATTTCAAGATTTATTTTAATAATTATGTCCATTCTATGTTTAACATTTACATCAATTTTCTAAAATAGATAAATCATTTAAGATTTATTTTAATTCCAGAAAGGAGCTAACGCTTTAGTATTTCATCAGCACTACATCAGCACATCAGCCGACCTTGCCAAGTCAAACCTTACGAGTGGGTCCCACTAGTCAGTGCCCCAAATAGTTAAACATATTTAGATTATTTAATTAGTTCATTAGGTGATCAATCCGGTGATTGGTTCCACGTGTCTATGATTGTTTAGGTTAATTAACTTAATTAATTAAAATTATTCTAATTGCATTTAGTCAAGGGCCAGGCCCCAAATGTCATTGACCCAGCAAGGTCAAATCCCTAGTCAATGGGGTTAGACCCGCGAGCGTTTAGCCGCCGGTAGCACCACACGCGGCGGATGACTCGGATTTGGTCCTCCGGTGACCAAATCCACGCCTGAGAGTGACTACAAGACGCTCTCGCTCGTCCGCATCCAATGGAAAAAGCGGCAGTGCCCGGGGTGGACTAAATTGGCGACGGCGACGACTCATGCAGCGGTTGGGGCACGGCTTGCTCGAGTGTGTTGGAAATATGCCCTAGAGGCAATAATAAAATAGTTATTATTATATTTGCTTTTTTAAGATAATCGTTTATTATCCATGCTAGAATTGTATTGATTGGAAACTAAAATACATGTCTGGATACATAGACAACACACTTTCCCTAGTAAGTCTCTAATGGACTAGCTCGTTGATCAAAGATGGTCAAGGCTTCCTCACCATGGAAATGAGTTGTCATTCGATAATGGGACCACATCATTAGGAGAATGATGCCATGGACAAGACCCAAACTATAAATGTAGCATATGATCGTGTCAGTTTACTGCTATTGTTTTCTACACGTCAAAGTATCTCTTCCTATGACCATGAGATCATGCAACTCCCGGACACTCGAGGAATGCTTTATGTGTATCAAATGTCACAACATAATTGGGTGACTATAAAGGTGCTCCACAGGTATCTCCGAGGGTGTATGTTGGGTTGGCATGGATCGATACTAAGATTTGTCACTCTGTGTGACGGAGAGGTATCTCTGGGCCCACTCGGCAATACAACATCGCAATAAGCTTGCAAGCAATATGGCTAAGGGGTTAGTCATGGTATCTTGTATTACGGAACGAGTAAAGAGACTTGCCGATAACGAGGTTGAACTAGGTATGGAGATACCGACGATCGAATCTCGGGCAAGTAACATACCGAAGGACAAAGGGAACAACATATGGGATTGATAGGATCCTTGACATTGAGGTTCAACTAATGAAATATCTGTTGGGGAACGTCGCATGGGAAACAAAAAATTTCCTACGCGCACAAAGACCTATCATGGTGATGTCCATCTACGAGAGGGGATTTCCGATCTATGTACCCTCGTAGATCGCACAACAGAAGCGTTAGTGAACGCGGTTGATGTAGTGGAACGTCCTCACGTCCCTCGATCCGCGCCGCGAACCGTCCCACGAACCGTCCCGCGATCCGTCCCACGATCCGCTCCGATCTAGTGCCGAACGGACGGCACCTCCGTGTTCAGCACACGTACAACTCGACGATGATCTTGGCCTTCTTGATCCAGCAAGCGAGACGGAGAGGTAGATGAGTTATCCGGCAGCATGACGGCGCTCCGGAGGTTGGTGGTGATCTAATCTCAGCAGGGCTCCGCCCGAGCTCCGCAGAAACGCGATCTAGAGGAAAAACCGTGGAGGTATGTGGTCGGGCTGCCGTGGCAAAAGTTGTCTCAAATCAGCCCTAATACCTCAGTATATATAGGAGGGAGGGGGAGGAAAGAGGCAGCCTCAAACGCTCAAAGTTTGGCCGAAATTGGAGGTGGAGGAGTCCTACTCCAATCCTACTTGGAGTAGGATTCCACCTTCCCACTTGGAAACTCTTTCCACCTTGTGTTTTTTCTTTCTCAAACCTTATGGGCCTTAGTGGGAACTTATTCCAGCCCACTAGGGGCTGGTTTATCTATTCCCATTTCCCATGAGACCCCTTGGGGCGTGACACCCCTCCCGATGGTCCCTGGCGCCCCTCCCGGCACTCCCGGTACACTACCGATGAGCCCGAAACTTTTCCGGTGACCAAAACAGGACTTCCTATATATCAATCTTTACCTCCGGACCATTCCGGAGCTCCTCGTGACGTCCTGGATCTCATCCGGGACTCCGAACAACATTCGGTAACCAACCATATAACTCAAATACGCATAAAACAACGTCGAACCTTAAGTGTGCAGACCCTGCGGGTTCGAGAACTATGTAGACATGACCCGAGTGACTCCTCGGTCAATATCCAATAGCGGGACCTGGATGCCCATATTGGATCCTACATATTCTCCGAAGATCTTATCGGTTGAACCTCAGTGTCAAGGATTCATACAATCCCGTATGTCATTCCCTTTGTCCTTCAGTATGTTACTTGCCCGAGATTCGATCGTCAGTATCCGCATACCTATTTCAATCTCGTTTACCGGCAAGTCTCTTTACTCGTTCCGTAATACAAGATCCCGCAACTTACAACAAGTCATATTGCTTGCAAGGCTTGTGTGTGATGTTGTATTACCGAGTGGGCCCCGAGATACCTCTCCATCACACGGAGTGACAAATCCCAGTGTCGATCCATACTAACTCAACGAACACCTTCGGAGATACCTGTAGAGCATCTTTATAGTCACCCGGTTACGTTGCGACGTTTGATACACACAAAGCATTCCTCCGGTGTCAGTGAGTTATATGTTCTCATGGTCACAGGAACAAATACTTGACACGCAGAAAACAGTAGCAACAAAATGACACGATCAATATGCTACGTCTATTAGTTTGGGTCTAGTCCATCACATGGTTCTGCTAATGATGTGATCCCGTTATCAAGTGACAACACTTGCCTATGGTCAGGAAACCTTGAGCATCTTTGATCAACGAGCTAGTCAACTAGAGGCCTACTAGGGACAGTGTTTTGTCTATGTATCCACACATGCACTGTGTTTCCAATCAATACAATTATAGCATGGATAATAAACGATTATCATGAACAAAGAAATATAATAATAACTAATTTATTATTGCCTCTAGGGCATATTTCCAACAGTCTCCCACTTGCACTAGAGTCAATAATCTAGTTCACATGACAATGTGATTCCAACGAATCCAACACCCATATAGTTATGGTGTCTGATCACGTCTTGCTCGTGAGAGAGGTTTTAGTCAACGGTTCTGAAACTTTCAGATCCGTGTGTTCTTTACAAATCTTTATGTCATCTTATAGATGGTGCTACTATGTGCTATTCGGAAATACTCCAAATATCTACTCTACTATACGAATCCGTTTCACTACTCATAGTTATTCATATTAGTGTCAAAGCTAGAATCGACGTAACCCTTCACGACAAACTTTTTAACCACCTCCATAATCGAGAAAAAATCCTTAGTCCTTCAGTTACTAAGGATAAATTTTGACCGCTGCTAGTGATTCAATCATGGATCACTCTTTGTACCTCTCAACAGACTTTGAGTCAAGGCACACATCAGGTGCCGTACCCAGCATGGCATACTTCAGATTCAACGGCCAAGGCATAGAAGACGACCTTCGTTTATTCTCTTTATTCTGCCGGGGTCGGGTTTTGAGTCTTACTCAAATTGACACCTCACAACGCAACCAAGAACTCCTTCTTTGCTGATCTATTTTGAACTCCTTTAAAAACTTGTCAAGGCATGCATCTTGTTGAAACTTCTATTAAGCGCTTTCGATCTATCTCCATAGATCTTTGATGCTCAACGTTCAAGTAGCGCAATCCAGGTACTCCTTTGAAAAGTCCTTTCAAACAACCTTGTATGCTTTACAGAAATTCTACATTACTTCTGATCCACAATATGTCAACCACATATACTTATCAGAAATTCTATAGTGCTCACACTCACTTCTTTGGAAATTCAAGTTTCTCATAAACCTTGTACAAACCCAAAATCTTTGATCATCTCATCAAAGTGTATATTCCAACTCCGAGATGCTTGCACCAGTCCATTGAAGGATAGCTGGAACTTGCATACTTGCTAGTATCTTTAGGATCGATAAAACCTCCTGGTTGTATCACATACAATGTTTGCTCAAGGAAACCGTCGAGGAAACAATGTTTTGACGTCCTATGTGCAATATTTCATAAATAATGCAGCAACTACTAACATAATTATAACAGACTTTTAGCATCGCTACGAGTGAGAAAGTCTCATCATAGTCAACTGTTTGATCTTGTCGGAAACATCTTTGCGACAAGTCGAGCTTTTCTTAATAGTGACTTATCACCATCATCGTCTGTCTTGCTTTTAAAGATCCATCTTTACTCAATAGTCCTATGACCATCAAGTAGTTCTTACAAAGTCTACACTTTGTTTTCATACATGGATCCTCTCTCGGATTTCATGGCTTCCAGCCATTTGTCGGAATCCAGGCCCACCATTGCTTTCTCCATAACTTGTACGTTCACTGTTGCTCAACAACATGACCTCCAAGACAGGGTTACCGTACCACTCTGCAGTAGTACGCGATCTTGTCAACCTACGAGGCTTCTAGTAACTTGATCCGATGCTCGATGATCACCATCATCAGCTTTCACTTCAATTGGTGTAGGCGCCACAAGGACAACTTCCTGCGCCCTGCTACACACTGGTTGAAGTGATGGTTCAATAACCTCATCAAGTTCTACCACCCTCCCACTCAATTCTTTCGAGAGAAACCTTTCCTCGAGAAAGGATCCGTTTCTAGAAACAAACACTTTGCTTTCGGATCTGAGATAGGAGATGTACCCAACTGTTTTGAATATCCTATGAAGATGCATTTATCCGCTTTGGGTTCAAGCTTATCAGACTAAAACTTTTTCACATAAGTGTCGAAGCCCCGAACTTTCAAGAAACGACAGTTTAGATTTCCCTAAACCTCAGTCTATACTGTGACATCTGAACGGAAATACGCGGTGCCCTATTTAAAGTGAATGCGGTTGTCTCTAGCGCATAACCCATAAACGATAGTGGTAATTCGATAAGAGACATCATAGCATGCACCATACCAAATAGTGCGTGGCTATGACGTTCAGACACATCATCACACTATGATGTTCCAGGTGGCATGAACTGCGAAACAATTTCCACATTGTCTTAACTGCGTACCAAAACTCGTAACTCAGATATTCATTTCTATGATCATATCGTAGACAGTTTATCCTCTTGTTACGACGAACTTCACTCCCGAAACAGAATTGAACTTTTCAATATTTCAGACTTGTGATTCATTAAGTAAATACTCTTGTCTCTACTCAAATCATCATTGAAGTAAGAACATAATGATATCCACTGCGTGCCTCAGCACCCATTGGACTGCATACATCAAAATGTATCACTTCCAACAAGTTACTATCTTGTTTCATCTCAATGAAAACAAGGCCTTGCTCATGTGGTATGATTTGCATGTCACTAGTGATTCAAAATCAAGTGAGTATAAAGATCCATCAGCATGGAGCCTCTTCATGCAATTTATACCAACATGACTCAAGCGGCAGTGCCACTAGTAAGTGGTACTATCATCATTACCTCGTATCTTTTGGCACCAATATCATGAACATGTGTAACACTACGATCGAGATTCAATAAACCATTGAATGTGATTATTCAAGCAAATAGAGTAACCATTATTCTCTTTAAATGAATAATCGTATTGCAATAAACACGATCCAATCATGTTCATGCTTAACGCAAGCACCAAATAACAATTATTTAGGTTTAACACCAATCCCGATGGTAGAGGGAGTGTGTGATGTTTGATCATATCAACCTTGGAAACACTTCCAACACGTATCGTCACCTCGCCTTTAGCAAGTCTCCGTTTATGTCGTAGCTTTCATTTCGTGTTACTAATCACTTAGCAACCGAACCGGTATCCAATACCCTCGTGCTACTACGAGTACTAGTAAAGTACACATCAACATCATGTATATCAAATATACTTCTTTCGACTTTTGCCAGCTTTCTTATCTACCAAGTATCTAGAGTTGCTTCGCCTCAGTGACCGTTCCCCTCATAACAGAAGAAGTTAGTCCTGGGCTTGGGTTTAATCTCGGGTCTCTTCATTAGTGCAGCAACTGCTTTGCCGTTTCACGAAGTATCCCTTCTAGCCCTTGCCTTTCTCGAAACTTAGTGGCTTTACTAACCATGAACTATTGATGCTCCTTCTTGATTTCTACTTTCGCAGTGTCAAACATCGCGAATCGCTCAAGGATCATTGTATCTATCCTTGATATGTTATAGTTCATCACGAAGCTCTCACAGCTTGGTGGCAGTGACTTTGGAGAACCATCACTATCTTATCTGGAAGATCAACTCCCACTTGATTCAAGCGATTGTCGTACTCAGATAATCTGAGCACACACTCAACGATTGATATTTTCTCCTTTACTTCATGGACAAAGAATCTTGTCGGAGGTCTCATACCTCTTAACAAGGGCACAAGCATGAAATCACAATTTCATCTCTTTAGAACATCTCTTATGTTCCGTGACGTTTCAAAACGTCTTCGGCGCCTTGCTTCTAAGCCATCAAGTATTTTGTACTGAACTATCGTCTAGTCATCAGAAACGTGTATGTCGGATGTTCACAACATCTACAAATGACGCTCGAGGCGCAGCACACCGAGTGGTGCATTAAGGACACAAGCCTTCTGCGCAGCAATGAGGACAATCCTCGGTTTTACAGACTCAGTCTGCAAAGTTTGCTACTATCAACTTTCAACTAAATTTTCTCTAGGAACATATAAAAACAATAGAGCTATAGCACAAGCTACATCACAATTCTCAAAGACCATTAGACTATGTTCATGACAATTAGTTCAATTAATCATATTACTTAAGAACTCCCACTCAAAAAGTACATCTCTCTAGTCATTTGAGTGGTACATGATCCAAATCCACTATCTCCAGTCCGATCATCACGTGAGTCGAGAATAGTTTGAGTGGTAAGCATCTCTATGCTAATCATATTAATTATACGATTCATGCTCGACCTTTCGGTCTCATGTGTTCCGAGGCCATGTCTGCACATGCTAGGCTCGTCAAGCTTAACCCGAGTGTTCCGCATGTGCAACTGTTTTGCACCCGTTGTATGTGAACGTTGAGTCTATCACACCCGATCATCACGTGGTGTCTCGAAACAAAGAACTGTCGCAACGGTGCACAGTCGGGGTGAGCACAATTTCGTCTTGAAATTATAGTGAGAGATCACCTCATAATGCTACCGTCGTTCTAAGAAAGATAAGGTGCATAAAGGATTAACATCACATGCAATTCGTAAGTGACATGATATGGCCATCATCATGTGCTTCTTGATCTCCATCACAAAGCACCGGCACGATCTTCTTGTCACCGGCGTCACACCATGATCTCCATCATCATGATCTCCATCAACGTGTCGCCATTGGGGTTGTCATGCTACTCATGCTATTACTACTAAAGCTACGTCCTAGCAATATAGTAAACTCATCTGCAAGCACAAACGTTAGTTTAAAGACAACCCTATGGCTCCTGCCGGTTGCCGTACCATCGACGTGCAAGTCGATATTAACTATTACAACATGATCATCTCATACATCCAATATATCACATCACATCATTGGCCATATCACATCAAAAGCATACCCTGCAAAAACAAGTTAGACGTCCTCTAATTGTTGTTGCATGTTTTACGTGGTGACCATGGGTATCTAGTAGGATCGCATCTTACTTACGCAAACACCACAATGGAGATATATTAATTGCTATTTAAGCTCATCCAAGGACCACCTCAGTCAAATCCGATTCAACTAAAGTTGGAGAAACCGACACTCGCCGGTCATCTTTGAGCAACGGAGTTACTCGTAGCGATGAAACCAGTCTCTCGTAAGCGTACGAGTAATGTCGGTCCGAGCCACTTCGATCCAACAATACCGCGGAATCAAGAAAAGACTAAGGAGGGCAGAAAAACGCACATCACCGCCGACAAAAACTTTTGTGTTCTACTCGAGAAGACATCTACGCATGAATCTAGCTCATGATGCCACTGTTGGGGAACGTCGCATGGGAAACAAAAATTTTCCTACGCGCACAAAGACCTATCATGGTGATGTCCATCTACGAGAGGGGATTTCCTATCTATGTACCCTTGTAGATCGCATAGCAGAAGCGTTAGTGAACGCTGTTGATGTAGTGGAACGTCCTCAGGTCCCTCGATCTGCCCCGCGAACCGTCCCGCAATCCGTCCAACGATCCGCTCCGATCTAGTGCCGAACGGACGGCACCTCCGCGTTCAGCACACGTACAGCTCGACGATGATCTCGGCGTTCTTGATCCAGCAAGAGAGAAGGAGAGGTAGATGAGTTCTCCGGCAGCGTGACGGCGCTCCAGAGGTTGGTGGTGATCTAATCTCAGCAGGGCTCCGCCCGAGCTCCGCAGAAACGCGATCTAGAGGAAAACCCGTGGAGGTATGTGGTCGGGCTGCCGTGGCAAAAGTTGTCTCAAATCAGCCCTAATACCTCAGTATATATAGGAGGGAGGGGGAGGGAAGAAGCAACCTCAAACCCTCAAGGTTTGGCCGAAATTGGAGGTGGAGGAGTCCTACTCCAATCCTACTTGGAGTAGGATTCCACCTTCCCACTTGGAAACTCTTTCCACCTTGTGTTTTTTCCTTCTCAAACCTTATGGGCCTTAGTGGGAACTTATTCCAGCCCACTAGGGGCTTGGTTATCTCTTCCCATAGCCCATGAGACCCCGTGGGCGTGACACCCCTCCCGATGGTCCCCGGCGCCCCTCCCGGCACTCCCGGTACAATACCGATGAGCCCGAAACTTTTTCGGTGACCAAAACAGTACTTCCTATATATCAATCTTTACCTCCGGACCATTCCGGAGCTCCTCGTGACGTCCTGGATCTCATCCGGGACTCCTAACAACATTCGGTAACCAACCATATAACTCAAATAGGCAAACAACGTCGAACCTTAAGTGTGCAGACCCTGCGGGTTCGAGAACTATGTAGACATGACCCGAGTGACTCCTCGGTCAATATCCAATAGCGGGACCTGGATGCCCATATTGGATCCTACATATTCTCCGAAGATCTTATCGGTTGAACCTTAGTGTCAAGGATTCATACAATCCCGTATGTCATTCCCTTTGTCCTTCGGTATGTTACTTGCTCGGGATTCGATCATCAGTATCCGCATACCTATTTCAATCTCGTTTACCGGCAAGTCTCTTTACTCGTTCCGTAATACAAGATCCCGCAACTTACACTAAGTCACATTGCTTGCAAGGCTTGTGTGTGATGTTGTATTACCGAGTGGGCCCCGAGATACCTCTCCATCACACGGAGTGACAAATCCCAGTCTCGATCCATACTAACTCAACGAACACCTTCGGAGATACCTGTCGAGCATCTTTACAGTCACCCAGTTACGTTGCGACGTTTGATACACACAAAGCATTCCTCCGGTGTCAGTGAGTTATATGATCTCATGGTCATAGGAACAAATACTTGACACGCAGAAAACAGTAGCAACAAAATGACACGATCAATATGCTACGTCTATTAGTTTGGGTCTAGTCCATCACATGATTCTGCTAATGATCTGATCCCGTTATCAAGTGGCAACACTTGCCTATGGTCAGGAAACCTTGAGCATCTTTGATCAACGAGCTAGTCAACTAGAGGCCTACTAGGGACAGTGTTTTGTCTATGTATCCACACATGCACTGTGTTTCCAATCAATACTATTATAGCATGGATAATAAACGATTATCATGAACAAATAAATATAATAATAAATAATTTATTATTGCCCTAGGGCATATTTCCAACAATATCTTCATAGAATATGTAGGAACTAATATGTGTTGGCGAACGTTGCATGGAAACAAAAAAATTCCTACGGAGACGAAGACCTATCATGGTGATGTCCATCTACGAGTGGAGATTGGATCTACGTACCCTTGTAGACCACATAGCAGGAAGCGTTAACAAACATGGTTGATGTGGTGGAATGTCTTCACATCCCTCGAACCGTCCCACAAACCGTCCCGCGATCCGTCCCACGATCCGTTCCGATCTAGCACCGAACGGACGACACCTCCGCGTTCAACGCACGTACATCTCGACGGTGATCTCGGCCTTCTTGATCCAACAAGCAAGACAGAGAAGTAGATGAGTTATCCGGCAGCATGACGCTGCTCCGGTGGTGGTGATGATCTACTCCTGCAGGGCTCCGCCCGAGCTCCGCAGAAATCCGATCTAGAGGTGAAACTGTATGGTATAGGCTAGAGTTGCATGTAGCAACGTTGTGCCTCAGAAAGCCCTAAATCACCACTATATATAGGAGGGTGGGGGAGGGGCTAGCCTTGAGGGACAAGGCCCTCAAGGTGCACCGGCCGCCAGGAGGAGCATGAATCCTCCTCCAATTCGGTTTGGGAAGGAGGAGTCCTCCTCTTCCTTCCCACCTCCCTCTTTCCCTCTTATTTTTCTTTTCTTTTGGTATTTTCTTTATGTGGCGCCATGGCCTTCTTGCGCTGACTCCACCAGCCCACTAAGGACTTCTGGCGCCATCTTATGACCTTGGGCTCACTTCCGGGTAGGTGGGCCCCTCCCGGTGAACACCCGGAACCCATCCGTCACTCCCGGTACACTTCTGGAATTGCCCAAAACTTTCCGGCAACCAAATGAAACCATCCTATATATCAATCCTCGTTTCCGGACCATTCCGGAAACCCTCGTGACATCCGTGATCTCATCCGGGACTCGAAACAACATTCGGTAACCACACATATAACTCAACCATACTAAAACATCATCGAACCTTAAGTGTGCAGACCCTGCGGGTTCGAGAACTATGCAAACATGATTCGAGGCACTCCTCGGTCAATATCCAATAGCGGGACCTGGATGCCCATATTGGATCCTGCATATTCTCCGAAGATCTTATCGGTTGAACCTCGGTGTCAAGGATTCATATAATCCCATATGTCATTCCCTTTGTCCTTCGGTATATTACTTGCCCGAGGTTCGATCGTCGGTATCCGCATACCTATTTCAATCTCGTTACCGGCAAGTCTCTTTACTCGTTCCGTAATACAAGATCCTATGTCTTTCACTTAGTCACATTGTTTGCAAGGCTTGTGTGTGATGTTGTATTACCGAGTGGGCCCCGAGATACCTCTCCGTCACATGGAGTGAAAAATACCAGTCTTGATGCATACTAACTCAACGGACACCTTCGGAGATACCTGTAGAGCACCTTTATAGTCACCCAGTTACGTTGCAACCTTTATAGTCCTCACATCACCATGTGATTTACATTGTAATAAATCTAATACCCATACAATTCTGGTGTTGATCATGTTTTTCCTGTGGAAGAGGTTTAGTCAGCGGGTGTGCTATATTCAGATCCGTGTGCACTTTGCAAATATTCACGTCCTATCCTTCGACGTAGTCATGGATGAGGTTGAAGCGTCATTTGATGTGTCTGGTCTTCTTGTGAAACCTTGGTTCCTTTGCTAAGGCAATGGCACCAGTGTTGTCACATAACAGAGTTATTGGATTTAGTGCGCTCGGCACAACTCCAAGATCCGTCATGAACTGCTTCATCGAGACACCCTCCTTTGTTGCCTTCGAGGCAGCAAGTACTCTGCTTCACATGCAGAATCTGCTATGACGCTTTGCATGGAACTGCACCAGCTTACCTCACCCCCATTAAGAATAAATACATGTCCGATCTGAGACTTAGAGTCATCCGGATTAGTGTCAAAGCTTACATCGACGTAACCCTTTACGACGAGCTCTTCGTCACCTCCATAAAAGAGAAACATTTCCTTCGTCCTTTTCAGGTACTTTAGAATATTATTGACCGCTGTCCAGTGATCCACTCGTGGATTACTCTAAAACCTGCCTGCCATACTTATGTCCAAGGTGACGTCTGGTCTAGTGCACAACATTGCATACATGATAGAACCTATGGCTGAAGCATAGGGGATGGAACTCATTTGTTCTCTATCTTCCACAGTTGCTGGGCACTGTGTCTTACTCAATTTTATACCTTGTAACACTGGCAAGAACCCTTTATTGGACTGATCCATTCTGAACTTCTTCAAAACTTTATCAAGGTTTGTGCTTTGTGAAAGTCCTATCAGGCGTCTCGATCTATCCCTATATAGATCTTAATGCCTAGAATATAAGCAGCTTCTCCTAGGTGCTTCATAGAGAAACTTTTATTCAAGTAATCCTTTACGCTCTCCAAAAACTCCATGTTGTTTCCAATCAGCAATATGTCATCCACATATAATATTAGAAACGCCACAGATCTCCCACTCACTTTCTTGAAAATACAAGATTCTCCAACCACTTGTATAAACCCAAATGATTTGATCACCTCATCAAAGTGTTTATTCCAACTCCGAGATGCTTGCACCAGTCCATAAATGGATTGCTGGAGCTTGCACACTTTGTTAGCATTATTTGGATCGACCAAAGCTTCGGGTTGCATCATCTACAACTCTTCCTTAAGAAAACCGTTAAAGAACGCTGTTTTGACATCCATCTGCCAAATTTCATAATCGAAAAATGCAGCTATTGCTAACATGATTCCTACGGACTTAAGCATATCTACTAGTGAGAACGTCTCATCATAGTGAACTCCTTGAACTTGTGAAAAACCCTTAGCCACAAGTCGAACTTCATAGACGGTCACATTACCGTATGCGTCTGTCTTCTTCTTAAACATCCATATGTTCTAAATAACCTTGCGGCGTTCAGGTAGTACTTCCAAAGTCCACACTTTGTTCGCATACATAGATCCTATCTCGGACTTCATGGTATCCAGCCATTTGTTGGAATTCGGGCCCACCATTGCTTCTTCATAATTCGCAGGTTCATTATTGTCTAAGAACATATGTGATAAGACAGGATTACCGTACCATTCAGGAGCAATACGTGATCTTGTCGACCTGCAAGGTCCGATAGGAACTTGATCCGAAGTTTCATGATCAGCATCATTAACATCCCCCTCAACCGGTGTCGCAACGACAAGGGTTTCTCCTTGCCCTGCGCCACCATCCAAAGGGATTAGAGGTTCGACAACCTCATCAAGTTCTATCTCCCTCCCACTCAATTCTTTCGAGAGAAACTCCTTCTCAAGAAAACCTCTATTTTTAGCAACAAACACTTTGCCCTCGGATTTGAGATAGAAGGTGTACCCAACTGTCTCCTTTGGGCAACCTATGAAGACGCACTTTTCCGCTTTGGATTCCAGCTTTTCAGGCTGAAGCTTTTTTACATAAGCATCATATCCCAAAACTTTAAGAAATGACAATTTTGGTCTTTTGCCATACCACAGTTCGTATGGTGTCATCTCAACAGATTTTGATGGTGCCCTATTTAAAGTGAATGCAATTGTCTCTGATGCATAACCCCAAAACGAGACATCATAGATCGCTCCATCTCTAACAAAGTACGATTACGACGTTCGGACACCCAATTAAGCTGTGGTGTTCCAGGCAGTGTCAACTGTGAAACAATTCCACATTGTCTTAAGTGAGCACCAACCTCGAAACTTAGATATTCACCCCCACGATCAGACCGTAGGAACTTGATCTTCTTGTTATGATGATTTTCAACTTCACTCTAAAATTGCTTGAACTTCTCAAACATTTCAGACTTGTGCTTCATCCAGTGTACATAACCATATCTACTCAAATCATGAGTGAAGGTGAGAAAATAACGATATCCGCCGCGCGCCTCCACAGTCATCGGACCGCACACATCGGTATGTATGATTTCCAACAAGTCACTTGCACGCACCATTGTTCCGGAGAACGGAGTCTTAGTCATCTTGCCCATGAGGCATGGTTCGCACGTGTCAATTTAATCAAAGTCAAGTGACTCCAAAAGTCCATCGGAATGGAGTTTCTTCATGCGCTTTACACCAATATGACCTAAGCGGCAGTGCCACAAAAACATGGCGCTATCATTGTTAACTTGAACTCTTTTGGTCTCAATGTTATGTATATGTGTATCATCGCTATCAAGATTCAATATGAAAAATCCACTCACATTGGGTGCATGACAATAAAAGATATTACTCATAGAAATAGAACAACCATTATTCTCTGACATAAACGAGTAACCGTCTCAACAATAAATAAGATCCATATATAATGTTCATGCTTAACGCATGCACTAAATAACAATTATAAGTTCATAACTAATCCTGATGGTAACTGAAGTGAAACTGTGCCGACGGCGATTTCATCAACCTTGCAACCATTTCCCACGCGCATCGTAACTTCATCTTTCGCCAGCCTTCATTTATTCCGCAGTCATGTTTCGAGTTGCAAATATGAGCAACATAACAGCTATCAAATACCCATGCACTACTACGAGAGTTGGTTAAGTACAAATCAATAAAAAATATCGAATATACCTGCTTTTTCCTTGGCTGCCTTCTTATCAACCAAATACTTGGGCAGTTGCGCTTCTAGTGACCCAGTCCCTTGCAATAATAACACTCTGTTCCAGGCTTAAGTCCAACCTTGGGTTTCTTCGTGGGATTGGAAACAGGTTTGCCGCTCTTCAAGTTGTTACCCTTCTTGCCTTTGTCGTTTCTCTTGAAATTAGTGGTCTTATTGATCATCAACACTTCATGCTCTTTTCGGAGTTCTGACTCTGCGACTTTCAGCATCGCGAATAACTCACCGGGTGACTTGTTCATCCCTTGCATGTTATAGTTCAACACAAAGATCTTGTAGCTTGGTGGCAGTGATTGAAGAATTCTGTTAGTGATAGCCTCTGGCGCGAGTTCAATCCCCAGCTCAGCTAGACGGTCTGAGTACCCAGACATTTTGAGCACATGTTCACTGACAGACGAATTCTCCTCCATCTTGCAAGCATAGAATTTATCGGAGGTCTCATACCTATCAATCTGGGCGTTCTTCTGAAAGATAAACTGTTGGAATTATGCCCTAGAGGCAATAATAAATATAGTTATTATTATAATTCCTGTATCAAGATAATCATTTATTATCCATGCTATAATTGTATTGAATGAAGACTCATTTACATGTGTGGATACATAGACAAAACACCGTCCCTAGCAATCCTCTAGTTGGCTAGCCAGTTGATCAAAGATAGTCAGTGTCTTCTGATTATGAACAAGGTGTTGTTGCTTGATAACTGGATCACGTCATTAGGAGAATCACGTGATGGACTAGACCCAAACTAATAGACGTAGCATGTTGATCGTGTCATTTTGTTGCTACTGTTTTCTGCGGGTCAAGTATTTATTCCTATGACCATGAGATCATATAACTCACTGACACCGGAGGAATGCTTTGTGTGTATCAAACGTCGCAACGTAACTGGGTGACTATAAAGATGCTCTACAGGTATCTCCGAAGGTGTTAGTTGAGTTAGTATGGATCGAGACTGGGATTTGTCACTCCGTGTGACGGAGAGGTATCTCAGGGCCCACTCGGTAATACAACATCACACACAAGCCTTGCAAGCAATGTAACTTAGTGTAAGTTGCGGGATCTTGTATTACGGAACGAGTAAAGAGACTTACCGGTAAACGAGATTGAAATAGGTAAACGGATACTGACGATCGAATCTCGGGCAAGTAACATACCGAAGGACAAAGGGAATGACATACGGGATTATATGAATCCTTGACACTGAGGTTCAAACTATAAGATCTTCGTAGAATATGTAGGATCCAATATGGGCATCCAGGTCCCGCTATTGGATATTGACCGAGGAGTCTCTCGGGTCATGTCTACATAGTTCTCGAACCCGCAGGGTCTGCACACTTAAGGTTCGACGTTGTTTTATGCGTATTTGAGTTATATGGTTGGTTACCGAATGTTGTTCGGAGTCCCGGATGAGATCACAGGCGTCACGAGGGTTTCCGGAATAGTCCAGAAACGAAGATTGATATATAGGATGACCTCATTTGATTACCGGAAGGTTTTCGGAGTTGTCGGGAATGTACCGGGAATGACGAATGGGTTCCGGGAGTTCACAGGGGGGGGGGGCAACCCACCCCGGGGAAGCCCATAGGCCTTGAGGGTGGCACACCAGCCCTTAGTGGGCTGGTGGGACAGCCCAAAAGGGCTCTATGCGCCAAGGAGAAGAAAATCAAGAGGAAAAAAAAAGGAGGAGGTGGGAAGGAAGGGGGACTCCCTCCCACCAAACCAAGTCCAACTCGGTTTGGGGGGGGGGAGTCCTCCCCCCTTGGACTCGGCCGACCCCCTTGGGGCTCCTTGAGCCCCAAGGAAAGCTCCCCTCCCTCCCACCTATATATACGGAGGTTTTAGGGCTGATTTGAGACGACTTTTCCATGGCAGCCCGACCACATACCTCCACGGTTTTTCCTCTAGATCGCGTTTCTGCGGAGCTTGGGCGGAGCCCTGCTGAGACAAGGTCATCACCAACCTCCGGAGCGCCGTCACGCTGCCGGAGAACTCTTCTACCTCTCCGTCTCTCTTGCTGGATCAAGAAGGCCGAGAACATCGTCGAGCTGTACGTGTGCTGAACGCGGAGGTGTCGTCCGTTCGGTACTAGATCGTGGGACTGATCGCGGGATTGTTCGCGGGGCGGATCGAGGGACGTGAGGACGTTCCACTACATCAACCGCGTTCACTAACGCTTCTGTTGTACGATCTACAAGGGTACATAGATCACTCATCCCCTCTCGTAGATAGACATCACCATGATAGGTCTTCGTGCGCGTAGGAAATTTTTTGTCTCCCATGCGACGTTCCCCAACATAAACTTCAACTCCTAGAACATCTCATATGCTCCATGGCGCTCAAAGCGACGTTGAAGTCCCGGCTCTAAGCCATACAAGACTGCACATTGAACTACCGAGTAGTCCTCCTTACATGTTAACCAAGCGTTCTTAACATCTTGGTCAGCCGTAGCGGGTGGTTCATCTCCTAGTGCAGCTTTAAGGACATAATCCTTCTTCCCAGCTTGCAGGAGCAATTTAAGATGATGAGCCCAGTCTACAAAGTTGCTTCCATCATCTTTCAACTTAGCTTTCTCTAGGAACGTATTAAAATTCAGGGTGATTGTCGTGTGAGCCATTGATCTACAACACAAATATTTCAAAGTGGACTTAGACTATGTTCAAGATAATTAGAGGTCAACTAATCAAATTACTTGCTAAACTCCCACTCAAAAAGTACATCTCTCTAGTCATTTGAGTGGTACATGATCCAAATTCACTAACTGAAGTCCGATCATCACGTGAGTCGAGAATAGTTTCAGTGGTAAGCATCTCAATGCTAATCATATCAACTATACGATTCATGCTCGACCATTCAGTCTCATGTGTTCCGAGACCATGTCTGCACATGCTGGGCTCGTCAAGTTTAACCCGAGTGTTCCACGCGTGCAACTGTTTTGCACCCGTTGTATGTGAACGTTGAGTCTATCACACCCGATCATCACGTGGTGTCTCGAAACGACGAACTGTCGCAACGGTGAACATTCGGGGAGAACACAATTTCGTCTTGAAATTTTAGTGAGAGATCCCCTTATAATGCTACCATCATTCTAAGAAAAATAAGGTGCATAAAAGGATTAACATCAGATGCAATTCATAAGTGACATGATATGGCCATCATCATGTGCTTCTTGATCTCCATCACTCAAGCACCGGCATGATCTTCTTGTCACCGGTGCCAAACCATGATATCCATCATCATGATCTCCATCAACGTGTCTCCATCGAGGTTGTCATGATATCTATGCTATTACTAGTAAAGCTACGACCTAGCAATATAGTAAACGCATTTGCAAACACAAACGTTAGTTTAAAGACAACCCTATGGCTCCTGCCGGTTGCCGTAGCATCGACATGCAAGTCAGTATTAACTATTATAACATGATCATCTCATACATCCAATATATCACATCACGTCATTGGCCATATCATATCACAAGCATACCATGCAAAAACAAGTTAGACGTCCTCTAATTTGTTGTTGCATGCTTTACGTGGCTGCTATGGGTATCTAGTATGATCGCGTCTTACTTACGCAAAGACCACAACGGAGATGTGCAAATTGCTCTTTAACCTCTCCAAGGACGGCCTCGGTCAAAATCAATTCAGCTAAAGTTGAAGAAACCGACACCCGCCAATCATCTTTATGCAACGAGGTTGCATGTCAATCGTTGAAACCAGTCTCTCGTAAGCGTACGAGTTATGTCGGTCTGGGCCGCTTCAATCCAACAATACCGCCGAATCGAGAAAAGACTAAGGAGGTCAAAAACTCGAACGTCACCATCCACAAAATCTTTTGTGTTCTACTCGAGATAACATCTACGCATGAACCTGGCTCATGATGCCACTGTTGGGGAACGTTGCATGGGTAACAAAAAAAATTCCTACGCACACGAAGACCTATCATGGTGATGTCCATCTACGAGTGGAGACTGGATCTACGTACCCTTGTAGATTGCACAGAAGGAAGCGTTAAGAAATGCGGTTGATGTAGTGGAACGTCTTCATATCCCTCGAACCATCCCAAGAACCGTCCCGCGATCCATCCCACGATCCGTTCAGATCTAGCGCCGAACCGACGGTACCTCTGCGTTCAGCACATGTACTACTCGATGATGATCTTGGCCTTCTTAATCCAGCAAGCAAGATGGAGAATTACATGAGTTCTCCGGCAGCATGGCAGTGCTCCAGTGGTGGTGATGATCTACTCCTGCAGGGCTCCGCCCGAGCTCCGCAGAAATCCGATCTAGAGGTGAAACTGTGTGGTCTAGGCTAGAGTTGCACGTGGCAAAGTTGTGTCTCAAAAAGCCCTAAACCACCACTATATATAGGAGGGAGGGGAGGGGCTAGCGTTGAGGTACAAGGCCCTCAAGGTGCACCGGCTGCCAGGAGGAGGAGGACTCCTCCTCCAACTCTGTTTGGGAAGGAGGAGTCCTCCTCTTCCTTCCCACCTCCCTCATTCCCTTTTCCTTTTCTTTTCTTTTGGTATTTTCTTTATGTGGTGCCATGTCCCTCTTGGGCTGACTCCACCAGCCCACTAAGGAATTGTGGTGCCACCCTATGACCTTGGGATCACTCCCGGGTGGGTGGGACCCTCCCGGTGAACACCCGGAACCCATTCGTCACTCCCGGTACACTATCGGAATTGCCCGAAACTTTCTGTTAACTAAATGAAACAATCCTATATATCAATATTTGTTTCTGGACCATTCCGGCAACCCTCGTGACGTCCGTGATCTCATTTGGGACTCCGAACAATATTCAGTAAGCGCACATATAACTCAACCATACTAAAACATCATCGAACCTTAAGTGTGCAAACCCTGCGTGTTCGAGAACTATGCAGACACGATCCGAGGCACTCCTCGATCAATATCCAGTAGCGGGGCCTGGATGCCCATATTGGATCCTACATATTCTCCATTGGTCTTATCGGTTGAACCTCGGTGTCAAGGATTCATATAATCTCATATGTCATTCCCTTTGTCCTTTGGTATGTTACTTGCCCGAGATTCGATCGTCGGTATCCGCATACCTATTTCAATCTCGTTACCGGCAAGTCTCTTTACTCGTTCCATAATACAAGATCCAATGACTTACACTTAGTCACATTGCTTGCATGGCTTTTGTGTGATGTTGTATTACCGAGTGGGCCCCGAGATACCTCTCCGTCACACGGAATGACAAATCCCAGTCTTGATCCATACTAACTCAACGGACACCTTCGGAGATACCTGTAGAGCACCTTTATAGTCACCCAGTTACGTTGCGACGTTTGATGCACAATAGGTATTCCTCCGGGGTCAGTGAGTTATATGATCTCATGGTCATACGAACAAATACTTGATACGCAGGAAACAATAGCAATAAAACGACACGATCAATATGCTACGTTCATAGTTTGGGTCTAATCCATCACATCATTCTCCGAATGATGTGATCCTGTTATCAAGTGACAACACTTGCATATAGTCAGAAAACCTTGACTATCATTGATCAACTGGCTAGCCACCTAGAGGCTTGGTAGGGACATTATTTTGTCTATGTATCCAGACATGTATCTATGTTTTCATTCAATACAATTATAGCATGGATAATAAACGATTATCTTTAAACAGGAAATATAATAATAAATATTTATCATTGCCTCTAGGGCATATTTCCAACAATATGGACATCCATGTCCCGTTGTTGGTTATTTACCGGAGAGTGTCTCGGTCATGTCTCCATAGTTCTCAAACCCACAGGATCTACACACTTAAGGTTCCGTGACGATATAAGCATAATTGAGTCACAATGTTGGTGATCGAAGCTTATTTGGAGTCCCGGATGAGATCCCAGACGTGACGAGGAACTCCGGAATAGCCCGGAGGTGAAGATTGATATATAGGATGCAGGTCATCGGAATCCGGAAGTGTCCCAAGGCATACCGAAGGTTTCACGGAGTACCGAAAGGGGTTTCGGGAGGCCCCGACAATTGTTGGGGGGCATCATGGGCCAAGGAGAGGGGCCACCGCAGCTCACCAAGGGGCTAGCGCAGCCTCCCTCCACAGCCACTTCTCCCGAAGGGGGGTGGGCCTCCTTCGTGTGCAGGCCAGCCCAACTTGGGTGCCAAGGCACCCAAGTGGGTGGGGCACCCTAACCATAGCCGCCACACCCCTCCTCGCATGTCTGCCGGCGCCTAGGGGTAACCCTAGTGCGCCCTCCCCTCTCCCTTCCTCCTACATATATAGAGGTAGAGAGGGGGCAGCCACGCGACAATATTTCCGCGACACTGCCGCTCTTCTCCCTCACAGTTTCTCTCCTCCATAACCCCTCGGCGAAGCTGTGACGGGCTGTCACCACCAATACCTCACCGTGTTGTCCTGCCATCGGAGGACTCGGGCTTCTATTTCACCACCGCTCGCTAGATCGAGGAGGTGAAGACGTCACCAAGCTATACGTGTGTTGAGCGCAGAGGTGTCGTCCGTTCGACACTTGATCAGGAGATTGCGGGACGGTTTGTGATTGGATCGCGAAGACGTATGATAACCCACAAGTGTAGGGGATCGCAACAGTTTTTGAGGGTAGAGTATTCAACCCAAATTTATTGATTCGACACAAGGGGAAGCGAAAGAATATTCTCAATTATAAGCACCTGTGTTTGTCAATTTCAACCACACCTGAAAGATTAGTGTCTGCAAGCAAAGTATCAGTAGCAAAGTGGTATGATAGCAACGGTGTCAGAAAAGGATCTGTTGACGGCAGACTATTCCTAACTTGTTGTATCAATGGCGCCAGTAAATAGCACGTGGACTGGGAACTATTCTTCCCCGGCAACGGCTCCAGAAAAGTCTTGCAACAAGTAACATCAAAGTAGCACGTAAAAGTAGTAGTGACAGCAGTAGCAAGGAACAACAATAGTGACAGCAGTAGCAGCAGCAGTAGTAACAACAGAGTAACAGTAGTAGCGATAGTAGTAGCAGCAAAGTAACATAGCAAGGACCAGTAGTAAAAGACTCGTAGGCAGTGGATTGGTGATGGATGAGTATACCGGATGTGATTCATCATGTAACAGCTATAATGCGGAGAGATATGTAACTAGCTCTTGTTCGTCAATCTAATGTAGGCATGTATTCCGTATGTAGTCATACGTGCTTAGGGAAAAGAACTTGCATGACATCAATTGTCCATCCCTCCCGTGGGAGCGGGGTCCTAATGGTAACTACGAGATATTAAGGTTCTCCTTTTAATAAAGAACCGGACCAACGCATTAACCCTTGGTGAATACATGAACTCCTAATACTATGGTCATCTCCGAGAGTGGTTCCGGCTATTGTCAGCCCGGGGTTGCCGGGTCATAACACATAGTAGGTGACTATAACTTGCAAGATAGGATCTAAAACACACATATATTGGCGACAACATAATAGGTTCAGATCTGAAATCATGGCACTGGGGCCCTAGTGACAAGAATTAAGCATGGGAAAGTAGTAGCAACATCAATCTCAGAACATAGTAGATACTAGGGATCAATCTCCGTCAAAACTAACTCGATTACATGATAGATCTCATCTAACTCATCACCGTCCAGCAAGCCTACGATGAGATTACTCACGAACGGTGAAGAGCATCATGGAATTGTCGATGGAGGAAGGTTGATGATGACGATGGCGACGATTTCCCCTCTCCGGAGCCCAAAACGGACTCCAGATCTGCCCTCCAGATGAAGAACATGAGGTAGCGGCGCCTCCATATCGTAAAACACGATGAATCCTTCTCTTTGATTTTTTTCGGGCGAGACCGAATAAATAGAGCTCTGTTTGGGGGCGGCGGTGCCACGTGGGCCCCACAAGCCCTCACGGCGCAGCCTGGGGGGGGGGGGTGGCCGCGGCCCAGGGGCTTGTGGGCCACTGCACACCTTCTCCGGTGGATCTTTGCGCAGGTATTTTTCTTTAATTCCAAAGAAATTCTCCGTAAATTTTCAGGACATTCCGAGAACTTTTATTTCTGCACAAAAACAACACCATGGCAATTCTGCTGAAAACAGCGTTAGTCCGGGTTAGTTACATTCAAATCATGCAATCTAGAGTCCAAAACAAGGGCAAAAGAGTTCCGAAAAGTAGATACGATGGAGACGTATCAACTCCCCCAAGCTTAAAGTCTTGCTTGTCCTCAAGCAATTCAGTTGACAAACTGAAAGAGACAAAAGAAAAAACTTTGACGAACTCTGTTTGATCTTGTTGTTGCCACTATGTCTAACTCATAACCAGAATTCAGCAAGATCACAAGTAAACCACATAAGCAGATGACATCTAGGTGTGATAGTAAAGTCATATCAATAGCATAACCAGCTAGCGAGAAAATAATAATAAGCCTCAATTGTCAACACTTCAATCAAAATAACATGAAGCAGTACGAACAGATGGTATCTCGCTAGCTCTTTCTGAGACCGCAAAACATAAATGCAGAGCACCTTCAAAAACCGAGGGCTGACTAAACCTTGTAATTAAAAGCAATGAAGATCCAGTCACAGTCATACTCAACACAGTTAAAAGCAAAGCATAAAAATGACAGAGGTACTCTCTAATTGGTTCTTTTGTAAGAGGAGGATGACTCAACAGGAACATAAATAGACAGGCCCTTCACAGAGGGAAGCATTGATTTGCAGAGGTGCCAGAGCTCAAGCTTTTAAAACAGAGATAATAATATTGGGTGGCATGCTTTCATTGTCAACACAATTACTAAGAGTTCTCAACATCTTCCACTATACACATGCTATATGCGGTTCCCAAACAGAAAAGTAAAGTTTTGACTCCCCCACCACCAATCAATCACACTCCGCGGCTAGGAAAATCCTCGGGTACCGTCCATACCAACATCAATCCTGGGGGAGTTTTGTTTGCAATTATCTTTTCGATTTGAGCATGGAACAGGGAATTCCAATTACCGGCCCCTTTCTCGTGAATGATAGTGAATAAACACATATCGAGGATAACACGCCTAGCATGGAATATACCAATAGCCCCCTGTCACCACATGAGCTGTTCGGGCATGCAAAATATATTATTTCTTGAAGGTTTAGAGAGTGGCACATGCAAATTTACTTGGAACGACAGGTAGATATGGCACATATGTAGGTATGGTGGACTCATATGGAACAACTTTGGGTTTATGGAAGTGGATGCACAAGCAGTATTCCCGCTTAGTTCAAGTGAAGGCTAGCAAAAGACTGGGAAGCGACCAACTAGAGAGCGACAACAGTCATCAAAATGCATTGAGATTAACTAACATCGAGTGCAAGGATGAGTAGGACATAAATCACCAAGAACATGAACATCATAGAGACTATGTTGATTTTGTTTCAACTACATGCGTGAACATGTGCCAAGTCAAGCCACTTGAATCATTCAAAGGAGGATACCATCCTATCATCCAAGACAAACCATTATAAGCTCCTAGCTAAGTAAGCATGGCATAAGAAACTATGATCTCTAAGTTGTCATTGCAAACATGTTTCCCTCACAACAAAGATGAATCAGGCATGATGAGCTAGTCATATTTACAAAAACAAAATAGATCGAGTTAATACCAGCTTTTCCAGGCTTAGTCACTTCATCATATATCGTCATTATTGCCTTTCACTTGCACGACCGAATGATGTGAAAAATAATAAGCGTGCTCGTGCATTGAACTAAAGCTGGAATCTGCAGGCAAACACAAAGGAGAAGACAAAGTAATATGGCTCTTTGAAAGCTAAACAGGTATGCATGCAAGAGCCACTAAACATTGTAACCAATATCTTCTACCTTGACCCAAAGAAAAAGAAAACTATTTACACGGGAAATCTCCCAACAAGCAAAAGAAGAAAATAAAATATTTTTGGGTTTTATCAAACTAGACAGACACACGAAAAGAAAACTAGAAAAAGAAACTAAATTAGCATGGATGGTACAGTGGCAAAGTGTGAACACCGGCTAACAAAGTGAAAGCATAACCAAGAATATAAAGTCGGTGAGAACACGTACTCCCCCAAGCTTAGGCTTTTGGCCTAAGTTGGTCTACTCCCAAGGAGGGAAATAACCAGCTCCGGGATACTCCGGAGTGGACTGAGGATGCCACTGCTGTGTGAGATCCTCTGGCTCCCACTGATAAACTGGCGTCTGGTACTCGACTGGTGGCTCGGGCACGGGCACCTGTGGTTGGGCTAAGCCCCAATATGCGTAGATGTACGAGGGCATAATAGTGTACCTTCCTACAAGAAGATTGAACAAAGAAGGAGTAGGAAAAGTAATAGTCTCACGAGTACCCTGACTAAATACCAGGTTATAAATCATCCTTCTATTTATATCTCTATCAAGAAAGTCATGGCGAACCATGCTATCGTAATCTAGATATATCTCGGGAAGAAGAACCTCTTCTTCCTCTTCCAGTCTAATAGGTATCTCAAAGTGTCTGGCAAGACGGGTAGCATAGATACCTCCATAGAAAACACCATTAGAATGGTTCAGGTTCAACCTTGAGCTACTATAGCACCCAAGCAATATGTTTTATCGTTATAATCGCGCAAGACCGCAAGATCTGGGGAACTAAGTGACCTAGCTTTCCCACGGCCAATCAAACATTTTCCCACGAATGATGAGAAGTATCGAAGCACAGGAAAATTAATGCTAGCAGCTCTAGCAAAAGACACTCCTCTCTCCTCTCCTACAGCAATTGTACTGATGAAAGCTTCCAAGTCCCGTGGACGAGGTTCATGAATATCCCCAACGTAAGGTCATTTGCAAACATTGCAAAAATCCTGGAGTGACATGCGCTGGGGGATATCATAAAGTTTAAAATCAACCATAGGAGGATTCTTCCTCGGATAGAAGTTAAAGCTTTGTACGAAGATATTAGTGAGGAGGAGGTATTGCGGACACTTATCTTCAACGAAGGCAGTAAGGCCTGCGTTTCCCACCAAGTGATAAAAGTACTCATAAATTCCAACGGCGCGTAAGAACACGTCGCTTGGCCACTCGCATGCTCGAACTTCTACGACTCGAGGGACCGGATACTTGAGCTTCTTCTCACTCCCATCATCCTTGGGGTCACTACTTGAAGAGCCTCTTAAGAACCTCCTCATCTTTTCCCTTTTCTATCTCTGAAAATTTCTGAAATTTTTAGTGATTCCATGGAGAAGTGAATAAGGATCAACGAAACTCATAGCAACTACTCCCACAAGTGCCTAGAGGCCATATTATGCATCAAAACCACTTGGGACCAGCTAGAATCAGCATGCAAAGCTCAAGCACATGGCCACCAAGGCAGCAAAAATACGCGGAGTATAAGGCACTAGAGTTAAAACTAATTGGACCAATGGAGGAGTCACTTACCAAGGAGTAATTTCCCAAAAATAGTTCGGAGAATGGTGATTTGAGCAAAGAGATCGAAAATCCCACCAAGAGGAGCAAGAACATGGGTTTGAGTTGCGAAACGATTTTTTCTGGAGGTAGGAGAACCAGATGAGAGCAAGAATGAGTGGAGGGGGTGCCTGTGGGCCCCACAAGCCTGGGTGGCGCGGCCCGGGTGGTGCCCGCGCCCCAAGGGCTTGTGGCCCACTGGTGCAGTCCCTAGACAAGCTCTTCGTCTCAGTATTTTTCAAAAATTCCAGAAAAAATCATACTTGATTTTCAGGACGTTCGGAAAACTTTTATTTTCGGGGTACTTTTGTACCAGACGCTAAAACAGAAAACAGGGAAAACTAAACTAAATCTATCATTTTTCTTCTAAGCAACCAAAGGTGAAAGCTTGGAACAGAGGTTTGTGACTCCTTGATTCATCCATCTCATGGTTATCGAAAGAAATCCGTCAGTGAGGTTGATCAAGTCTCTTTGACAAACTTTTTCTAATCGCAAAAAGAGAATGGAGAATTCTCGAATAGTCACTAGGTCACCTCAATGGGGATGTGTATCTCCCCAACATGCAAATCATACTTCATCTTGACACGAGGAATAGGGCATTCAAAGCTCCCAATAAGAATCGATGAAGTTTTTTCGATAGCATTGATGCAATGTACTCGATATTGTTTCTTCGGAAAGTGCACCGTATGCTCATTACCGTTGACATGGAAAGTGACTTTGCCTTTGTTGCAATCTATAACAGCCCATTCAGTGTTTAAAAAGGTTCTTCCGAGGATGACAGCCATGGCATCGTCCTCGGGAATATCCAAGATAACAAAGTGTGTTAAGGTAGTGACGTTAGCAACCACAACTGGCACATCCTCGCAAATGTCGATTGGGAAAGCAGTTGATTTGTCGGCCATTTGCAGAGAGATTTCAGTGCGTGTCAACTTATCCAATTCAAGTCTACGATAAAGAGAAAGAGGCATAACAGTAACACCGGCTCCAAGGTCACATAAAGCAGTTCTAACGTAGTTACCTTTAATGGAGCAAGGTATAGTGGGCACACCGGGATCACCTAGTTTCTTAGGAGTTCCACCCTTGAAGGTATAATTAGCAAGCATAGTGGAAATCTCAACCTCAGGTATCCTCCTCTTATTAGTCAGAATATCTTTCATGTACTTAGCATACGGAGACATTATGAGCATATCTGTCAAACACATTTGCAGAAAGACAGGTCTGATCATTTCAACAAATCGCTCAAAATCCTCATCATCCTTTTTCTTGGATGGTTTGGGAGGAAAGGGCATGGGTTTCTGAACCCATGGCTCCCTTTCTTTACCATGCTTCCTAGCAGTGAAGTCATTCTTATCGTATCTTCTATTCTTAGGTTGTGGGTTATCAAGATCAATAGGTTCAATCTCCACATCCTTATCGTTGCTAGGTTGAGCATCAACATGAACATCACTATTGATATCATCATTAGGCTCTTGTTCATCGCCAGATTGTGTTTCAGCATCAGAGAAAGAGGCATCGTTTGGACTCTCAGGTGTAGCAGCAACAGGGTTGCTAGCATGCACATCCCTATCATCTTTCTTCTTCTCTCTAGGATGACTAGGTCCATCAGCGCTAACTCCTTGAGAATCTTGTTCAACTCTCTTCGGGTGACCCTCAGGATACAAAGGGTTCCTGGGTCATTCTTCCGCCTCTAGTGACGACTCTGACAGAATTGTCATTCAACTCATTGAGCAAGTCATTCTGAGCTTGAAGTACTTGTTCTACCTGAGTAGTAACCATGGAGGCATGTTTACTCAGAAGCTTAAGATCATTGACATTTCTGTCCACACAAGCACTTAAATGACTAAGCATATGAGCATTCTGTTCCAATTGTCTGCTAACATAATCATTGAAACTGTGTTGTTTGGCAACAAAGTTATAAAATTCATCCAAGCATAAGCTAGAAGGTTTATCAAAAGGAATATCACTCTCATCAAACCTACGCAGAGAATTTACTTCTACTACCTGTATCGGGTTATCAAGACCATGGATCTCTTCGATAGGTGGTAGATTTTTGACACCCTCAGATTTAATGCCTTTCTCTTGCATAGATTTCTTGGCTTCTTGCATATCTTCAGGACTGAGGAATAGAATACCTCATTTCTTTGGAGTTGGATTAGGAGGTGGTTCGGGACTAGTCCAAGCATTCTCATTGCACAAGATCTTATTCAGTAGAATCTCAGCTTGTTCTACGGTTCGTTCCGTAAAAGCACCACCAGCACAACTATCTAGGTGGTCTTTGGAAGCATCGGTAAGTCCATTATAGAAGATATAAAGTATTTCATTCTTCTCAAGAGGGTGACCAGGCAAAGCATTTAGTAGCTGGACGATCCTCCCCCAAGCTTGTGGGAGACTCTCTTCCTCAGCTTGAGCAAATTTGTATATTTCCTGCAAGGCGGCTTGTTTCTTATGGGCAGGGAAATATTTTTCAAAGAAGTAGTAGACCATATCCTCGGGGCTACGCACACATCCAGGAGCAAGAGAAGTGAACCAAGTCTTAGCATCATCCTTTAGCGAGAAAGGAAACAGCTTGAGGATATAGTAGTGGCGGATCTTTTCCTCACTAGTGAATAGGGTGGCTATATCGTGCAGTTTGGTAAGATGGGCTACAACCGTTTAAGACTCATAACCGTGAAAAGGATCAGATTCTACCAGAGTGATTAACTCAGGGTCGATAGAGAATTCATAATCCTTATCGGTCACAAAGATAGGCGAAGTAGCAAACTTCGGGTCGTATTTCATCCTAGCGTTCATAGATTTTTCTTTCCACTTGCGCAGTAATTTATCAACATCATAGCTATCCTTACATGCAAGAAAATCCTCAGCTATCTCTCCCTCCATAACATAGCGTTCAGGCATAATAGGCAATTCAGGCATAGTAGCAGGTTCTACTTCAATAGTATCAGCAGTTTGAGAAGTATCATCACGTCTAGTAGCAATTCTAGCAATTTGTGCATCAAGGAATGCACCTAGTGGCAAAGCAGTATCAGGCATAGCCTCAACCATAGCATCATCTGGCATAGTATCAAGCATAGCATCATCAGGCATAGTATCAAGCATAGCATCATCAGGCATAGTATCAAGCATAGCATCATCATAAGCATCATGGGCAGCAGAAGTAGCATCATCAAGCATAGGCGACATATCAAGATTTCTAGCAGGAGGTGATGTCGCAAACATACTCATAACTGAAGGTGAATCAAGTGCATAGCTAGATGGCAGTTCCTCACCTGTCCTCGTAGTGGAAGGCAAGACTTTAGTTCTCGGATCTATCGGATTCCCCATAGTAATCAGCAGACGTCAACCCCAAATGACTCAGAGAATATAGTTGTGCCTCCCCGGCAACGGCGCCAGAAAATAGTCTTGATAACCCACAAGTGTAGGGGATCACAACAGTTTTCGAGGGTAGAGTATTCAATCCAAATTTATTGATTCGACACAAGGGGAAGCGAAAGAATATTCTCAAGTATTAGCAGCTGAGTTTGTCAATTTCAACCACACCTGAAAGATTAGTGTCTGCAGGCAAAGTATCAGTAGCAACGTGGCATGATAGCAACGGTATAAGAAAAGGATCTGTTGACGGCAGACTACTCCTAACTTGTTGTATCAATGGCGCCAGTAAATAGCACGTGGACGGGGGACTATTCTTCCCTGGCAACGACTCCAGAAAAGTCTTGCAACAAGTAACAGCAAAGTAGAAAGTAACAACAGTAGTGACTGCAGTAACAAGGAACATCAGTAGTGACAGCAGTAGTAGCAACAGTACTAACAGCAGAGTAACAGCAGTAGCAACAGCAGTAGCAACAAAGTAACATAGCAAGGACCAGTAGTAAAAGACTCGTAAGCAGTGGATCGGTGATGGATGAGTATACCGGATGTGATTCATCATGTAACATCTATAACACGGAGAGATATGTAACTAGCTCCCGTCCGTCAATCTAATGTAGGAATGTATTCCGTATGTAGTCATACGTGCTTAGGGAAAAGAACTTGCATGACATCTATTGTCCATCCCTCCCGTTGCAGGGGGTCCTAATGGAAACTACGGGATATTAAGGTTCTCCTTTTAATAAAGAACCGGACCAACGAATTAACACTTGGTGAATACATGAACTCCTCATACTATGATCATTTCCGAGAGTGGTTCCGGCTATTGTCACTCTAGGGTTGCCGGGTCATAACACATAGTAGGTGACTACAACTTGCAAGATAGGATCTAAAACACACATATATTGGCGACAACATAATAGGTTCAGATCTGAATTCATGGCGCTCGGGCCCTAGTGACAAGCCTTAAGCATGGGAAAGTAGTAGCAAAATCAATCTCAGAACGTAGTGGATACTAGGGATCAATCCCCGTCAAAACTAACTCGATTACATGATAGATATCATCCAACTCATCACTGTCCAGCAAGCCTACGATGAGATTAATCACGAACGGTGAAGAGCATCATGGAATTGTCGATGGAGGAAGGTTGATGATGATGATGGCGACGATTTCCCCTCTCCGGAGCCCAAATCGGACTCCTGATCTGCCCTCCAGATGAAGAAGAGGAGGTGGCGGCGCCTCCGTATCGTAAAATGCGATGAATCCTTCTCTCTGATTTTTTTCCGGGCGAGACGGAATAAATAGAGTTGAGTTTGGGGGCGGTGGTGCCACGTGAGCCCCACAAGCCCTCACGGCGTGGCCTGGGGGGCGGGTGGCCGCGGCACAGGGGCTTGTGGCCCACTGGCACGCCTCCTCCGGTGTATCTTTGTGTAGGTATTTTTTCTTCGTAAATTTTCAGGATATTCCGAGAACTTTTATTTATGCACAAAAACAACACCATAGCAATTCTGCTGAAAACAGCGTTAGTCCGAGTTAGTTCCATTAAAATCATGGAAATTAGAGTCCAAAACAAGGGAAAAAGAGTTCAGAATAGTAGATACGACGGAGACGAATCAACGTACAACTACATCAACCGCGTTCTTGAATGCTTCCGCTTAGCGATCTACAAAAGTATGTAGATCCAATCTTTCCACTCGTAGATGGTCATCACCATGGAAAGATCTATTTGCACATAGGAATTGTTTTGTTTCCCATGCAACGTTCCCCAACAGTCCTATCAGAGCTTGATCTATGCATAGATGGCATCTCGAGTAGAACACAAAGGAGTTTGTGGGCGTTGATATTCAGATTGCTTCCCTCCTTTGTTATTTCTTGTTTCTGTGGTATTGTTGGATGAAGCGGACCGGACTAACTTTACTCATCGACATACCAGAGACCGGTTCCATCGACTAACATGCAACGTGTGGCATAAAGATGGATGTCGGGTGTCCGTCTCTCCTACTCTAGTTGAATCGGATTCGACAAAAACCTTGTAGAAGGTTAAATATCAATTTGCATATCACCGTTGTGTTTTATGCGTAGGTACGAAGCGTTCTTACTAGATACCCATAGCAGCGATGCAAAATTTGCAACAACAAATTATAGGACGTCTAACTTGTTTTTGCAGGGTATGCATGTGATGTGATATGGCCAATGACATGATGTGATATATTTAATGTATGAGATGATCATGTTATAATAGTTAATATCGACTTGAATGTCGATGCTATGGCAATCGACAGGAGCCATAGGGTCGTCTTTAATTATTGTATGAGCTGCATGTCACTCATTAAGCACTATGTGGTGCTTTAATTTATCGCTAATCGATAGCAATAGTAGTACAAGCATGGTTTGTGTGACAACCTCAATGGCATCACAATGATGGGGATCATGGTGTGGCACGAGTGACGATGGAGACCGTGTCGGTGCTTTGGAGATGGAGATCAAAAGCACAAGTTCATGGCCATATCATGTCACTTATGATTTGCATGTGATGTTAATCCATTTATGCACCTTGCTTTGCTTAGGACTACGGTAGCATTATAAGGTGATCCCTCCCTTACTTTCAAGATAAAATTGTGTTCTCCCCGAGTGTGCACCATTGTGAAATTTCGTCGTTTTGAGACACCACGTGATGATTGGATGTGATAGACTCTACATTCGCATGCAACGGGTGCAAGACAGTTTTGCCCATGCGAAACACTCAGGTTAAACTTGATGGTCCTATCATGTACAGACATGGCCTCGGAACACAAGAGACCGAAATGTCAAACATGGGTCATATACTTGATATGATCAAAATGGAGACGTTCACTAGTGACGCCACCTCACGTCATGTGATGATCGGGCATGGGCTGGTGGATTTGGATCATGTGTCACTCGAATGACTAGAGGGATGTCAATTTGAGTGGGAGCTTTTAGTAATATTATTAACTAAACTCATTATCTTGAACAGTAGCATATGTAATATTTGCAAATTTATGTTGTAGATCAATGGCTCACGCAGTAGCACCCCTGAATTTTAGTGCATTCGTAGAGAAAGCTAAGCTGAAAGATGATGGGAGAAACTTTGTTGATTGGGCCCGTAATCTGAGGCTTGTCCTCACGATTTCCCAAAAGAACTATGTCCTTGATACACCAGTAGAAAAGAGGGCTTTGGTCCACTTTATGTAATCCCATTAGTCCCGGTTCACTCATGAACCGGGACCCATGGGGGCATCGGTCCCGGTTCGTGAGGCCGGGGCACCGACCGGGCCTCGTGGGCCATTGGTCCCGGTTCGTATGACCCCTTTGGTCCTGGTTCCACACATGAACCGGGACCAATGTGCCTTGCTCCTGGCCTGCAACCATTAGTCCCCGTTTGTGGCTGGAACCGGGACCAAATGTTGAACTTTAGTCTCGGTTCCAGCCAAAAACCGGGACCAATGGTTGGCCTATATAGACCCCTTGCCCACGAGCAGAGCAGTGCACTGCTTTGTTTTTTTGGCCGGACGTGGGAGAGATTTGTGTTGCTCTAGCTCACCTCCTATGCACATGAGGTGTTCGATGACATGCCCAAGCCACACTTAAGGTTTCTCGTGTCGAATCTCCTTGTCCAAGCTCCATTTTCCTCGAGTTTTGTGTAGCTTTGGCGGTCTATCCTATCCCGTCCCCGTCCGCACCGCCATCGATCGCCCGCGCCCATCTCGGCACCGGCACCACCGTGGTTAGTCTATAATACCACGGTAGAAACGTCTATTTAGAAACAAAAAGCATGCCGAGTTTATGCAATGGCACATAAAAGACCGTAAGAAATACGGGAAGTTGAGAGCACCCGCTGACGGGTCACAGTAGAGAAAGATCGAGAGAAAGTGGAGGGACTTTACATGTGATCCAAGGAACGTATGGTTTGGTTTAGGTGGAGATGTTGTTAATGCTTTTGGGGAGCAGAGCAGCAAGCATAGCACATGGCCTGTGACTCTATGTATGTATAACCTTCCTCCTTGGTTGTGGATGAAGCAGATGTTCATTATGATGCCAGTGCTCATCCAAGGCCCTAGGCAACCCGACAATGACATTGATGTGTACCTAAGGCCATTAGTTGACGAACTTTTACAGCTATGGAATGGAAATGGTGTACGTGTGTGGGCTGAGAACGAACAAGAGGAATTTGACCTACATGCGTTGTTGTTTTAACCATCAACGATTGTCCTGCTCTCAGTAACCTTTCAAGACAAACAAACAAGGGATACAACGCACGCACGCATTGTTTAGATGACACCAACAGTATATATTTGGACAAATGCAGGAAGAATGTGTACCTGGGGCATCGTCGATTTCTTCCGACCAACCATCAATGTCGAAAGAAAGCAAAGCATTTCAAAGGTGAGGCAGATCACCAGAAGAAGCCCACCCTCCGTACTGGTGATCACATACTTGATATGGTCAATTATTTACATGTAATCTTTGGAAAGGGTCCTGGCGGACTATCTATTCCGAATGACGATGCGGGACGCGCACCCACGTGGAAGAAGAAATCTATATTTTGGGACCTACCCTATTGGAAACACCTAGAGGTCTGCTCTGCAATCGACGTGATGCACGTGACGAAGAATCTTTGCATGAACCTGCTAGGCTTCTTGGGAGTGTATGGGAAGACAAATGGTACACCGGAGGCACGGGAGGATCATCAAAGTGTGCATGAAAAAGACGGCATGCATCCAAAGTAGTATGAAGGTCCTGCCAGCTACGCTCTTACCAAAGAAGGGAAGGAAATCTTCTTTGAATGCCTGCTCAGTATGAAGGTCCCGTCTAGCTTCTTGTTGAATATAAAGGTAATAATAAATATGGCAGAGAAAACGTTGCAGAACCGAAAGTCTCATGACTGCCACGTGATTATGACGCAACTGCTTTCAGATGCCACGTGATTAGCCATTGTGAAGCTATGTGCATTCCTTAATGCTATCTCTTAGAAGGTGATCGATCCAGAAATCCTGCCAAGGTTAAGGAGTGATTTGGTGCAATGTCTTGTTAGTTTCGAGCTGGTGTTCCCACCATCCTTCTCTAATATCATGACAAACGTCCTAGTTCATCTAGTCGACGAGATTGTCATTCTGGGCCCTATATTTCTACACAATATGTTCCCCTTTGACAAGTTCATGGGAGTCTTGTAGAAATATGTTCGTAACCGCGCTAGGCCAGAAGGAAGCATCTCCATGGGCCATCAACCAGAGGATGACATTGGGTTTTGTGTTGAATTCATTCCTGACCTTAAGAAGATTGGTCTCCCTCAATTGCGGTATGAGGGGAGACCGACTGGAAATGGCACTCTAGGAGCGGACTCAATAATATGTACGGGCGGGCATTCTTGGTCTCAAGCACACTACATAGTTCTACAGAAATCTACCTTGGTGACCCCGTATGTCGATGAACACAAGAATATTCTACGCTCCAAACACCCGGAGCAGTGTGACGACCGGATTACATATGAACACATAAGGACTTTTGGCAGTTGGTTGCAAAAACGACTCATGGGTGACAACATTTTTTCTGATGAGTTGTACTCGTTGGCCAGGGGACCATCTTGGTCTGTATTCACTTACCAAGGGTACGAGATAAATGGGAATACATTTTACACGTTCACCCAAGATCAAAAGAGCACCAACCAAAAGAGCGGTGTCCGCTTTAATGCAGCAAACACCAAGAGGGGAAAGGACACATATTACGGTTACATAGTGGACATATGGTAACTTGACTATGGACATGATTTCGAGGTCCCTTTGTTTCAGTGCAAATGGGTCAATCTGTGAGGAGGCGGGGTACAGATGGACCCATAGTACGGAATGACACAAGTGGATCTGAACAATCTTGGGTACACGGATGAACCATTCGTCCTAGCCAATGATGTGGCATAGGTTTTCTATGTGAAGGACATGTCTACCAAACCGAGAAAAAGAAAATATAAGGCAGCAAATACATCATACGATGAGCCAAAGCGCCACATAGTTCTTCAAAGAAAAAAAGACATCGTGGGATTGGAGGGCAAGACAGACATGTGTGAAGATTATGAAAAGTTTCATGAAATTCCTCCCTTCAAATTCAAGGCTGACCCAAGCACCCTGTTAAACAATGAAGATTATCCATGGTTACGGTGCAATAAGCAAAGGACACAAGCGAAGAAAAAGCAAAGAAATGAAATGCCTTTTGTAACATATGAGTTTTCATATGAAACCCTGATACTTCGAAAGAGATTGTGCGTCTTGTACCCGAAGTGCATCCAGTTTTTGCCTTAACCCTCTCAACATTTTTGCACATGCTATGTGGGTGAAATAATGATACCATGCCAACTTTCAACCTTTTCAGAGTACATTTGTAGTGCTTTTCAATTTCATGGTCATTAGCTAAAAAATCAGTAAATGCATGAAAAATACCAAAGGAAGTCAGAAAATGTTGAAAATTGATGATGTCGCTTTGAATGGTGCATTTTGAACACACAAAAAGTCTGGAGTTCAAATAAGTTCAAAAAATGAAATCCCTATGTAATAGATGAGTTTTCGTATGAAACCCTGATACTTCGAAAGAGATTGTGCGTTTTGTACACGAAGTGCATCCAGTTTTCGCCGTAACCCTCTCAACTTTTTAGCACATGCTATGTGGGTGAAATGATGATGCCATGCCAACTTTCAACCTTTCCAGAGTTCATTTGTAGTGCTTTTCAATTTAAGGGTCATTTGGCTCAAAAAAAATCAGTAAATGCATGAAAAAATACCAAATGAAGTCAGAAATGGTTGAAAATTGATGATGTGGCTTTGAATGGTGCATTTTGAACACACAAAAAGTCCGGAGTTCAAATAAGTTCAAAAATGAAATCCCTTTTGTCGGATTTCAGGCTCCACTAAACACCAAGGATTCGAACCCAGGGACGCGCACGGAGACCACTCAACAGATTCGATTTTCCAGGATCGTCATTCGACAGGTAAGGCTAAGAACTCAAGCGACGGTGAGAGAGACTAGAAACACGGTAGTTTACCCAGGTTCGGGCCACTGCGAAGCGTAAAACCCTACTCCTGCTTTTGGTGGATTGCCTCTCACGGAGGTGGTGGATGAATTAGTACAGTGCTCTCGAGCCTCCGGAGTCCAAGTGGCTATGTGTATTATTCTATCGTCCGAATGAACCTCCCTCTCATGTATCCTACCCTCTCTATTTATAGCGTAGGCCCCGGTCCATTTCCCTCATAGCTTTGGCGGGAAGGGATCCCACAACGGCCAATTTTGAAGGAGAATAGGGGAACATGCTCCCTTGCCCAAAGGTGGTCTTTGCCTGCAAAGTAACTGTCTGCACTATAGAGACGGGCCCGAGGATGACGTTTGCCCTACTAGCGGGCGACGACGGCTTCATTGCACGAGAAAGGAAACCTTTGGAAGATGCCTTTGGGACCCCTATACACTCCTGCCTCCTTTGCACCAAAGGGGAAACTGCCCCGCTCCGCCATCTGCTCCTCGCCTGTCCTTTCCTGGTGTCACCCTTGACTCCAGAGGTTGGGCCTAGCCTCAGAATGTCCGCTGCTCCGGAGGGGTCCTGAGGAGGCCTCCTGCGTGTCTGGATGCCGTTCCTCCTTGTGAGGCATGGCTTCTCACGAGGGCCTTGTCGAGGCTGCCGATGCTTGGTCGATGGATTGGGCCAGTCGTGGGCCGCAGACAGGCGCGTCTGGGTACCCCCATTCCCAGAACACCGACAGAAGCCCCCAAGCCCAAGGCGCGCCCGGGCTGGCCTCCTGGCGAAGTCTTGGAGGCAATCCGAAGCGTCGTGGGTCCTAAATGTCTGTGGGTCGGGCTTCATGTGCGCCACGCACCTCGTGGCAACACTTCAGTTCTCGAGGCGCCCAGAGGCGTGCCTGGTCAAATTGCTGTGACGCTAGGGCGCAGCATCGGCCATCATTATTCCTTGGGCATGACGCATGTACGCCCGCCACACGGGCACGCCCCTCGTGAACTGCGCGGGCCTGGGAACGCGAAGGGATACTAGCCTGCCCTGGGCTGCCTATTTAACCCGGCTAGGGTGATAAGGCTTGCGTCGCCCAGTCTTTTTTGCCTCCCACCTTGAGCCTTTCGCTACCTCAGCATGGCGCCGATGAGGAGATTCTCCGCTACCGACAAGGGGAAGGCCCATGGTGAAGGTCGTGCTGCTCAACATGCCAAGAGGGGGCAAGGCCGCCCTCGAAATTATGCGGCAGAGCCGGCGGCAGTCTTCGGCGGGCGTGGTTGTGGTTTCGCCCGCCCAAGGATCTCCATTGGTGGCAATGGAGGGGCGTCGGCTGGAGCAGGTGCCCATAGCTGCCGGAGTGGGAGATCGGGGCTGGCCACTTGGCTGCCTCGCCCGGAGCTCCATTCGTCCGATACGGCGATGGAGTTTATGACGTGGGTGGAGAGGTCGGAAATCGCTTGGCTCCAGCTTCCGAACTTCTTCGTGAAGGTGTTGCCGGCCGGTGGGCCTCGGGGCCTCTGGTTGTAGGCCAACGGCTGCTGTGGCGGGGCATCCTGGGTGGAGGTTGAGGTCACCCCCGACGGTTTCGTGTATCTGAACCTTGGGTGGCAGACCTTCGCCCATACCCGAGGCCTGAAGGGGTGGCGCTACCTCCTCTTCAAGTATGACGGGGAGGCGACGCTCTTCGTCAAGATCTTCGGGGTGGAGGGCGATCTCCTGGGTTGCTGCCTGGAGGATGCCGACCGTGGCAGTCTGGTGGACGAGCCTATTGATGACCCACAAGTATAGGTGATCAATCATAGTCCTTTTGATAAGTAAGAGTGTCGAACCCAACGAGGAGCAGAAGGATCTGACAAGTGGTTTTCAGCAAGGAAATATCTGCAAGCACTGAAATTATCGGTAACAAGTGATTGTGTGGTGAGATGATTCATAGCAAGCAACAAGTAACAAAAGTAGCAATGATGCAATAAAGTGGCCCAATCCCTTTTGTAGCAAGGGACAAGCCTGGACAAAGTCTTATAGGAGGAAAAACGCTCCCGAGGACACACGGGAATTACTGTCATGGTAGTTTTCGTCATCTTCGTATGATTCGCGTTCGTTACTTTGATAGTTTGATATGTAGGTGGACCGGCGCTTGGGTACTGCCCTTACATGGACAAGCGTCCCACTCATGATTAACCCCTCTCGCAATCATCCGCAACAACGAAAGAAGAATTAAGACAAAGTCTAACCATAGCATTAAACTAGTGGATAAACTAGGGTTTAAGCTTCTGTCACTCTAGCAACCCATCATCTACTTACTTCTTCCCAATGCCTTCCTCTAGGCCCAAATAATGGTGAAGTGTTATGTAGTCGACGTTCACATAACACCACTAGAGGAAAAACAACATACAACACATCAAATTACCGAACGAATACCAAATTCACATGACTACTATTAGAATGACTTATCCCATGTGCTCAGGAACAAAAGTAACTACTCACAAAGCATAATCATATTCATGACTAGAGAGGTAATGAGTAGCATCAAGGATTTGAACATAAACTCTTCCACCAAGTAATCCAACTAGCATCAACTACAAAGAGTAATCAACACTACTAACAACCTTACAAGTACCAATCGGAGTCGCGAGACGGAGATTGGTTACAAGAGATGAACTAGGGTTTGGAGATGAGATGGTACTGATGAAGATGTTGATGGTGACGAGTCCCCTCCGACGAGAGGAGTGTTGGTGATGACGATGGCGATGATTTCACCCTCCAGGAGGGAAGTTTCACCAGCAGGATCGTCCAGCCGGAGCTCTAGATTGGTTCTGCTCAAGTTCCGCCTCGTGGCTGCGGCGAATCCATGAAAAAACTCCTCCCTGATTTTTTTCTGGACGAAAACCTTCATATAGGAGAAGAGGGGGGGCAGTGGGCCAGCATGCTGCCCATAAGCCCCTTTGGCGCGGCCAGTTGGTGGCCGCGCCAAGCAGGCTTGTGTCCATCTGCTAGCGCCCCTCTAGCGCTTCTTTGGCCCAGTATTTTTTATAAATCCAGAAAAAAATCCTCGTTGATTTTTACGGTGTTTGGAGTTGCGCAGAATAGGTGTCTCAAACTTGCTCCACTTTCAGGCCAGAATTCCAGTTGCCGGCATTCTCCCTCTTCATGTAAACCTTGCAAAATAAGAGAGAAAACGCATAAGAATTGTGCCGTGAAGTGAAATAACAGCCCAAGAAGTGATAAATATCAACATGAAAACATGATGCAAAATGGACGTATCAACTCCCCCAACTTAGACCTTGCTTGTCCTCAAGCGAAAGCCTAGCTCAATAAATATGTCCACATGTTTAGGGAGAGAGGTGTCGACAAAACAAGATACGAACATGCATGCATCATGATCATGCTCAGAACAGCAATACCAACATATAATCTCTCATGCCAAAGTGACAATTCCTTCACAAAGTAAAGCATGGATCAAGAACTTTACCAAGAAGTAACAACCGATAGCCTTTAGTCATTGAAGCAATTGCAATTTATCACAACACCAGAAAGAGTCAAATAAGAGCTTGTAAAGCAAATCCACATACTCAATCATTCTTTCGTTGTCTACAATTGCTACAACTCACGTCGTACTCATGAGATCAAAGTTTCAGCAGGACACACAGAAAGATAGGGGCTTATAGTTTTGCCTCCCAACTGCTTACCTCAAGGGTAATGTCAACAATGATAATTCATGAATACTTACCTCCAAGTTGACATATGAATATAGATCTTTCCCAAACATATGACGTTAGCCAAGATAAAGGCGAAATAAGGAATTGGTGAAGATCACCATGACTCTTTCAAGGGCAAAAAGTAAAGGTACAAGATAGGCCTTTCGCAGAGGGAATCAGAGGTTGTCATGCGCTTTTGAGGTCTGGATGCGTGTCCTCTTAGTGCGGAGGAACGTCACTTTATATTGCATCCTGTGATAAAGAACTTTTATGCAGTCGCTTTTATGTCTTTCTCATCACATGTTCGTACAAAGCTTATATTCCACACACTAACAGATCATACATATTAGAGAGCATTTTTTATTGCTTGCACCGATGACAACTTACTTGAGGGATCTTATTCAATCCATAAGCAGGTATGGTGGACTCTCATGGCAAAACTGGGTTGATGGTTTATGGATGCACAAGTAGTATCTCTACTTAGTGCGGGAGGTTTGGCTAATGTGAGGTGGATGCAATCGTCACATGCTAACGGATCTCTAATCATATAACATTGTCCGGAGCGAAGCAAACACAATTCATTATGTTGTCTTCCTTGTCCAACATCTACTTCTAGGCATGCAATAGTTTAGTGAGTGTTCACAATCATAGATGGTGTCAGAGATGATATATTTATAGGTGAACCTCTCCTTCTTTATCACTTCCTATTAATTGCAACCATGACCAAGGTCTACGTTTGCCTACCCTCAACAAGTTTCAATCCTCATTCTTTTTATATGTGAAGTCATCACTTTCCATAAGATCATTACATGATCTTTCATGCTTTTGTTCTATTCTAAAACTATTGATCATGGCAAGAGGCAAAGCCCTTCAACTAAGACACTCTTTATTATATGGCTCACGAGCTCGAATACATTGGGGGTGACACAAAGCAACACTCAAGACTAAAATACTAAGACTTTTAATCTACTAGAGAAAGATAAAACTAAAAAGGAAAACTAAAACAAAGGTAAAGGCAAAAGATGTGATGGTGATACGATTCCGGGGCAACTCCCCCAAGCTTGGCACAAGCCAAGGGGATTGCCCATACTCATGCTCAGTTGTCTTCCTTTGGTGGTGATGGTGGAGTTGTTGCAGAGGTCTTGAGCTTGTTTAATTTCCATTTGAGCATAAAATTATGCTCCCTCAGATCATCATTTTCCTCTTCAAGATTATACACCCTTTTGCATAATTCCTGCTTACTCTCCTGGAAGAAACAAGAAGGGATAAACAAAGTCTTAGATTTCTTCCTTGAGTCAGGGTTGAGGTAGAGGTGCCTCCTCTTCATCGGAACTTGTTTGTTCCTTCCCCTTCGGATCATAATCTTCTTCCTCATCAGTGGTCGAGCCATAAGGATCCAAGTCCCCATAGACCTTGGGATTAGCAAGGTAATATGCCACATAGCTCTCCCCCTCTGAATCTTGAGGAGACATCTTACCCTAAATCTGCGGCAGAAAACAGGCTCGAAACGAAAAACAGAGGAAATCTGCGTGATGCAGGGGTCAGACCAAACGGGAGTATATATAATGATTTTTTTTCAGACCAGAAGGAGTACCCCGCACGAAAACGAAGTCCACGAGGTGCACGAGGTGGCGACAAGCCCTCCTGGCGCGGCCAGGGGGTGGGCCCGCGCCAGGAAGGCTTGTCGCCTCCTCGCGCACTTTCCGGACTACTTCCAATTTTTGAATTTTTCAAATATTCCAAAACGGAGAAAATTTCCTACTGGAAAATTTTTGGACTCCGTTTTCTTACCGAATCACATACCTCTTCATTTCGGAGTCTAAAACAGGCTGATAAATATCCCTTAGGTATTCTTCCGGGGTTATTGTATGATAATATTGCTCCCGACATTTATGGGAGTACCTGAGATATAATGCTTGATTCTCTACCCATTTACAACTCTCAGACAATTACATTCCGTATTGTTGATCTTGATATCACCGGAACAATATACTTCCTCAACAACATTGGGACCTTCCCATTTAGAGAGAAGCTTGCCTGCAAAGAATTCTAAACGAGAGTTATATAGCAAGACATAATCACCTACATTGAACTCATGCTTTTGTATCCTCTTATCATGCCATCTATTAACCTTCTCTTTGAACAACTTGGCATTCTCATATGCCTGAGTTCTCCATTCATCAAGCGAGCTAATATCAAATAACCTCTTCTCACCGGCAAGTTTGAAATCAAAGTTGAGCTCTTTGATTGCCCAATAAGCTTTATGCTCTAGCTCAAGAGGTAGATGACATGCTTTACCGTACACCATTTTGTACGGAGACATGCCCATGGGATTCTTATAGGCAGTTCTATAAGCCCACAGTGCATCATTGAGCTTCTTAGACCAATTCTTTCTAGACCTGTTAACGGTCTTTTGCAAAATTAGTTTAATCTCTCTGTTGCTAGATCTACTTGACCACTGGACTGAGGGTGATAGGGAGACGCAATTCTATGGTTGACATCGTACTTAGCAAGCGTTTTACGGAAAGCACCGTGAATGAAGTGTGAACCACCGTCAGTCATTAGATATCTAGAGACTCCAAATCTAGGGAAAATAACTTCTTTAAGCATCGTGATAGAAGTGCTGTGATCAGCACTACTAGTGGGGATAGCTTCTACCCACTTAGTGACGTAATGAACAACAATTAGGATATCAGTATACCCATTGGATTTTGGAAAAGGTCCCATATAATCAAAGCCCCAGACATTAGATGGTTCAATGACAAGTGAATAGTTCATAGGCATTTCCCGACGTTTGCTAATATTACCTATTCTTTGACATTCGTCACAAGACAAGACAAACTTACGGGCATCCTTGAAGAGAGTGGGCCAATAGAAACCTTATTGCAATACCTTGTGCGCAGTTCTATCTCCCGCATGGTGTCCTCCGTAGGCCTCGGAGTGACACTTCTATAGGATCTGTCCCTGTTCATGTTCAGGTACACGACGTCTAATAACACCATCTACTCCTTCCTTATAAAGGTGAGGATCATCCCAAAAGTAATGTCTCAAGTCAAAGAAGAATTTCTTCTTTTGCTGGTACGTGAAACTAGGTGGTATGTATTTGGCAACGATATAGTTTGCATAATCAGCATACCATGGTGCAGTAAGCATTGATGAAATTCAATTGCTCATCGGGAAAGCTATCATCAATAGGTTGTGGGTCATCAAGAACGTTCTCCAACCTAGACAAGTTATCTACTACGGGGTTATCAGCACCCTTCCTGTCGACAACGTGCAAATCAAACTCTTGTAGCAAGAGAACCCATCTGATAAGTGTAGGTTTAGCGTCCTTCTTCCCCATGAGGTATTTAATAGCAGCATGATCAGTGTGAATAGTGACTTTGGAATAAACTATGTAAGACCTGAACTTTTCACATGCAAACACGACTGCTAAAAATTCCTTCTCCGTAGTAGCATAGTTTCTCTGGGCACTGTCTGGAGTTTTACTAGCGTAGTGAATAACATTGAACTTCTTATCAACTCTTTGCCCTAGAACAACACCAACAGCATAGCATCACACATGATTTCAAAATGTAAGTTCCAATGAGGTAGTTGAAAAATAGGTGCAGCGATCAAAGCCCTCTTAAGTATTTCGAAGGCTTCGTCACAATCATCGTCAAAAACAAAAGGAATATCTTTTTGCAAGAGATTGGTAAGAGGCCTTGAAATCTTAGAGAAGTCTTTAATGAACCTTCTATAGAAACCAGTATGACCAAGGAAACTTCTTATACCTTTGATATCTGTCGGGTATGGCATTTTCTCGATTGCATCAACCTTAGTCTTATCGATTGCAATACCTCTTTCAGAAATTTTATGTCCTAAGACGATTCCTTCATTAACCATAAAGTGGGACTTCTCCCAATTCAGGACAAGATTGGTGTCTTTAAATCTCTGTAAGACTCGATCAAGGTTGCTGAGGCAATCATCAAAGGAAGACCCATAAACAGAAAAGTCATCCATGAAAACCTCGACAATCATTTCACAAAAGTCAGAGAATATAGCCATCATACATCTTTGAAAGGTGGCAGGTGCATTGCATAAGCCGAAAGGCATACGTCTATAAGCAAAGGTACCGAAAGGGCAGGTGAAAGTGGTTTTCTCCTGATCAGATTGTGCAACTGGTATTTGGGGGAATCCAGAATAACCGTCTAGAAAGCAGAAATGTGTGTGTTTAGACAACCTTTCTAGCATTTGGTCGATAAAAGGCAAAGGGTCGTTATCTTTCCTTGTGGCTTTATTCAATTTCCTAAAATCGATCACCATCCTATAGCCAGTAATAATCCTCTATGGTATCAATTCATCCTTATCATTAGGGACAACGGTAATGCCTCCCTTCTTAGGGACGCAATGCACCGGACTCACCCAATCGCTATGAGCAACAGGATAGATAATACCCGCTTCCAGGAGCTTTAGTATTTCTTTTCTTACTACTTCTTTCATCTTAGGATTCAATCTCCTTTGATGGTCAGCAACTGGTTTAAAATCAGGATCAGTTTTGATCTTAGGCTGGCATAGAGTGGGACTAATGCGCTTAAGATCATCAAGAGCATATCCAATAGCAGCACGGTGCTTCCTCAGAGTTTTTAGCAACTTCTTTTCTTCATGCTCTGAGAGGCTAGCACTAATTATGACAGGGTATATCTCTTTTTCATCAAGAAAAGCATACTTAAGAGTATCTGGCAACTGTTTAAGCTTGAACACAGGATCACCCTTTGGTGGAGGTGGATCCCCAAACAATTCAATAGGGAAGTTATTCTTAAGGATAGGATATTGTTCTAAGACAACTCTATCTATCTCATCCCTTTCATCCATATACATATCATTTGAATTCTCAAGCAAGTTTGCGCTAAGGGATCAGTAGGAGGCACGGAAATAGAAGCTCAGGCTATAGTTTCATCCTTACTAGGCAACTCCTTTTCATGAGATTGTCTACCAAACTTGGAGAAGTTGAACTTGTGTGACACACCTTCAAAGCCAACAGTGACAGTTTGCTTCTCTCGATCAATATGAGCATTGACGGTATTGAGAAAAGGTCTACCAAATATGATGGGACAAAAGCTATCTTGAGCGGTAGCAATAACGAGGAAATCAGTAGGATACTTCGTTTTACCACACAAGACTTCAACATCCCTAACAATTCCCACATGGCACATAGTATCTCTATTGGCAAGCTGAATAGTGACATCAATAGGCTCTATCTCAACAAGTGCAATCTCATCTTTGATTTCATCATATAAGGATTGAGGTATTGCACTAACACTAGAACCCACGTCACATAAACCATGATAACAATGATCTCCTATCTTAACAGAGACCATAGGCGTGCCAACAACATGCCTATGTTTGTCTCTAACATGAGGTTTAGCAATTCTAGCAGCATCTTCACAGAAGTGAATATTATGTCCCTCAACATCGTCGGACAGAAGATCTTTGATGATAGCAATGCTAGGTTCAACTCTAATTTTCTCAGAGGGTGTAGGTGTTCTAATATAGCCTCTACGTATCACAGTTGAAGCTTTAGAATGACCCTTTATCCTAACAGGGAAAGGTGGCTTCTCAATGTAAGCATTGGGAACCACTGGATCATTATAGGCAATGACTTTCTCTTCAACTGGAGTGGGTTTAACTACATTGACTTCTAGAGGAGGATGATATTTAAACCAGTTCTCTTTGGAGAGATCAATATGAGCAGCAAAGGATTCAATGAAGCTACTATCTCAGAGTCAAGTCCAGACTTAGCGCTAAAGTCACAAAAAAGTATTTATCTCAACAAAGGATTTAACGCAATCAAACGTGAAATTCGTACCTGACTCCTTACCTTCTTCAAGCTCCTAAGCTTCAGAGTTGCGTTTAATTCTCTCCAATAAATTCCATTTGAAGTCAATATCTCTATTCATAAAAGAACAGGTACAAGAAGTGTCAAGCATGGTGCGATCATCATGAGAAAGCCGAGCATAGAAGTTCTGAATGATAATTTCTCTCGAGAGCTCATGATTGGGGCATGAATATAGCATTGATTTAAGACTCCCCCAAGCTTGAGCGATGCTTTCTCTGCCATGAGGCCAAAAATTATAAATATAATTCCGATCACGATGTACTAAATGCATAGGATAGAACTTTTTATGAAATTCCAATTTCAACCGATTGTAGTCCCATGATCCAGTATCATCACATAGCCTATACCATGTCAACGCCTTATCCTTCAAAGATAAAGGAAATACTTTCTTATTGACCTCATCCTCGGGCAAACCTACAAGCTTAAATAAACCACAAAATTCATCTACATAGATTAGATGCAAGTCTCGATGTGATGTTCCATCTCCTGTAAAAGGATTAGCCAGCAGTTTCTCAAGCATACCCAAAGGAAATTCAAAGCAAATATTTTTAGTAGGTGCACCAGGTTGAGGAGAAACTCTTTGTGCTTCTGTTTGAGGTGAAGATACCCCGAACAAGCCCCTCAAAGGATTAGTATCCATAGTGACAAGTGACAATAAATTTCAGCACACTATATGAATGTTTCCTTACCAATTTCCACTTACCAAAGGCGCTTCACTCCCCGGTAACAACGCCAGAAAAGAGTCTCGATGACACACAAGTATAGAGTATCAATCGTAGTCCTTTTGATAAGTAAGAGTGTCGAACCCAACGAGGAGCATAAGGATCTGACAAGTGGTTTTCAGCAAGGAAATATCTGCAAGCACTGAAATTATCGGTAACAAGTGATTGTGTGGTGAGATGATTCGTAGCAAGCAACAAGTAACAAAATTAGCAACGGTGCAGCAAAGTGGCCCAATCCCTTTTGTAGCAAGGAACAAGCCTGGACAAAGTCTTATAGGAGGAAAAACTCTCCCAAGGACATGCGGGAATTTCTGTCATACTAGTTTTCATCATGTTCATATGATTCGCGTTCGTTACTTTGATAGTTTGATATGTGGGTGGACCGGCGCTTGGGTACTGCCCTTACTTGTACAAGCATCCCACTAATGATTAACCCCTCTCGCAAGCATCCGCAACTACGAAAGAAGAATTAAGACAAAGTCTAACCATAGCATTAAACTAGTGGATCCAAATCAGCCCCTTACGAAGTAACGCATAAACTAGGGTTTAAGCTTCTGTCACTCTAGAACCCATCATCTACTTACTACTTCCCAATGCCTTCCTCTAGGCCCAAATAATGGTGAAGTGTTATGTAGTCGACCTTCACATAACACCACTAGAGGAAAAACAACATACAACGCATCAAATTACCGAACGAATACCAAACTCACATGACTACTATTAGCATGACTTATCCCATGTCCTCAGGAACAAAAGTAACTACTCACAAAGTATAATCATATTCATGACCAGAGAGGTAATGAGTAGCATCAAGGATCTGAACATAAACTCTTCCACCAAGTAATCCAACTAGCATCAACTACAAAGAGTAATCAACACTACTAGCAACCTTACAAGTACCAATCGGAGTCGTGAGACGGAGATTTGTGACAAGAGATGAACTAGGGTTTGGAGATGAGATGGTGCTGATGAAGATGTTGATGGTGACTAGTCCCCTCCGATGAGAGGAGTGTTGGTGATGATGATGGCGACGATTTCCCCCTCCGGGAGGGAAGTATCCCTAGCAGGATCGTCCTGCCGGAGCTCTAGATTGGTTCTGCTCAAGTTCCGCCTCGTGGCGGCGGCGAATCCACGAAAATGCTCCTACCTTATTTTTTTCTGGACGAAACCCTTCCTATAGCAGAAGATGGGGGCCAGTGGGCCAGCAGGCTGCCCACAAGCTCCCTTGGCGCGGCCGGGGGGTGGTCGCGCCAAGCAGGCTTGTGGCCACCTCCTAGCGCCCCTCTGGCGCTTCTTCGGCCCATTATTTTTTATAAATCTAGCAAAAAAATCCGCGTTGATTTTTACGGCGTTTGGAGTTGCGCAGAATAGGTATCTCAAACTTGCTCCACTTTCAGGCCAGAATTCCAGCTGCCGGCATTCTCCCTCTTCATGTAAACCTTGCAAAATAACAGAAAAAAGGCATAAGAATTGTGCCGTGAAGTGAAATAACAGCCCAATAAGTGATACATATCAACATGAAAACATGATGCAAAATTGACGTATCACCTGTCTCTGATGGCGGGCGTTGGTCCCCCAGCGTCGGCGATACCTCCTCGCTGCCGTGTCCGAGCCTCGAGGAGGAGCCCCCTAGCGTTGCGCCGCCCGTCTGCTCCTGCGACGCGTGTGAAGGAGGAGGAGGACACGGACTGAGTGTCGACGTGCGGGTGTAGGGTGTCAGCGGCGGCGACCCTCCTCCGGCATCTCCACCGCCAGTTTTCTCCTCCTTGCTTATGACCCTGCATTCATAGGAACGAGGATAGGCCCTTCGGGCATGTAATGGATTTGGGCAGCCGCCTCCTTTTGTTAGTGATGTTGCTTCTCTGCTGGTTTAGATACTTAGCTTGGTTTGCTTGTGGGAAACTACTTTGTTCTGACGCATGACTGTGGTGCTCGGGGGGGGGGGGGTCGGTTAGGGACGTCCAAAAACTCGGGGCACCGGTCCCGCACATCTCCCTGCCGTCGTGGGGCGCGACCCGTTACCAAGGTCGTTCCTCACGGGGCAAAGCCCTGGCATCGGGGTGCCAGGTGGCTTTGTGACCGGTAAGGCTCTTGAGGCGCTGTGCCTAAGAGCCCCCTTAGACATTCAAGCGGCTCTACGTCGACAGGATCCAGTCCCGCTCATTTCCTGCCGCGAGGAACGACTTGTCAAGGTCGCCCCTCGCGGGACAAGGCCCTAGCACTCGGGTACCAGATGGCTTTGAGACCGGTAAGGTTACTTAGGTGTGACGCTCAGGAGCCCCCTTAGACATTCAAGAGGACCTCAAAAGTTCCGTTTTTGGACGTCCCTAATCTGCATTCAAGAAGTCCTGCGTCGGCAGGCCCTAGTCCCGCACATTTCCCCTCCGTCGTGACGCGCAACTCGTTACCAAGGTGATTCCTCACGGGGCCAGGCCCCGGCACCGGGGTGCCAGGTGGCTTTGTGACTGGTAAGGCTCCTCAGGCGTTATGCTCAAGAGCCCCCTTGGGCGCTCAAACTGCCCCAAGATAAACAACTGTTGTGCGGAAAGACCAAATGTTGTTCCCTCTCCAGGTTGGTGTGCCGAGCCGCGAATAGACCTCTTGAGTGAGTACTAGTTGGCATGAGTCTGCCGACTTGTCAGTGAGTACCACATGTGGATTCGGGTGCCAAGAACTTGGAGAGGTGTCAGCACCGTGCCCCCAGCGCCTGCTCGCGGGGTACAAGCAGGTGAGGGCAGACATATGCTCGACTCAGAGGAAAAGAGTGCCGCGAAGAGTTCAGGGAAAATAAGTTTTTGCAGAAAGCTTCATTTGGAAAGGCCCCGAGTTTTGATTTCATAACTACTAGTAAATCCAAGCCAGAAAAAGAAAATGCAAGCCGTGTCCGGCACCTAATATGTTCTCTGCCTCCATCGCCCCCAGCGCTGAGCATAGGGCTTCCACTAGGTGTTGGCTGGACCCCTTCCGCTTCCTCAGGGGGGCCTGGGCGTATACAGCCTCGGCTCGTTATTACATGAGAGTGTCACGGTGGGGGTGTATCTCGGAGGTCGCGAGGACGCTTTGGCCTTGCGAGTGTCCCTACCCTCAAGGCATTAGGCGCCTGATTCCGGAAGTCATTGGTGGACTGTGTTGATTTCCTCTGTCTTCCCCACTAGGCGTGGGATGGACCCCTTCCACGTCCTCGGGGGGCCCTGGGCGTATACAGCCTTGGCTCGTTATTACATAAGAGTGTCACGGGATGAAGTAGGTTCCGGAAGAACTGAAGGACGACGCAGGGACGATGCTGAGGCGACGCGGAAGCAGTGCAGGGGCGGTGCAGAGTCATCATGGGTAGAACTTGCAGAGGTGCTGCATGTTCCACGCGTTCTGGATGGGAACTCCATCTTGAGTCTCCAGACGCACGGCACCAGGCCCAAAGACGTGGACAACCTTGAATGGGCCTTCCCACATGGGCGAAAGCTTATGCAAGCCTTCCCTGGATTGGACCCACCTCAAGACGAGATCACCGACTTCGAGAGTCCTGGAGCGGATGCTGCAGCAATGGCACCGCCGCAAGGCCTGCTGGTACCTCGCAGCTCAGAGAGAGTCCCGGCGGCGCACCTCCTCTCCAAGTACGAGGTTCGTCCCCCGCGCAGCCTCCTGACGCTCCTCATCGAATGCCAAGACCCACGGGGAGCGGTGCTTGATTTCGTGGGGAAGAATTGCCTCTGCTCCGTAGACGAGGAAGAACGGGGTTTCACCAGTGGGTTTGGTTGCAGTGGTGTGGATGGACCACAGTACCGACGGGAGCTCATCGACCCGACATCAGCCGCAAGCTTCGAGCTTGTTCTTGAAACTCATCACTTTGAGACCCCGCAGGACCTCTGCCTTGGCGTGCTCCGCCTGGCCATTGCTCCGCGGATATGCCACACATGCGTAGCATATCTGTGTACCGAGGTTAGCACAGTAAATCTTGAAGAGCTGACTGGTGATCTGTGAGCCGTTATCAGTGATGATGCGGTTGGGGACGTAGAAGCGGCTCACGAGGCCCTTGATGAACTTGACGGTAGACCTGGCCGGGATGGCACGCACGGGATCCACCTCCGCCCACTTGGTGAATTTGTCGATGGCGACATGGAGGTAGCGGAAGCCCCCAGCGGCCCGCGAGAAGGGCCCCAATATGTCCAGCCCCCAGACCGCAAAAGGCCAGGTGAGCGGGATGGTGTCGAAGCCCTGCGCGGGCTCCTAGATCTGCTTGGCATGGAACTGGTAGGCCTCGCAAGAACTGACCAGCTCGGTGGCATCGTCCAGAGCCGTGGGCTATAAAAACCTGACTTGGGCGCCTTACCTGCGAGCGTGCGTGAGGAGGAGTGATGTACGCAGTCCCCTCCATGAATGTAAGCCAGTACCTTGCGCCCCTGCTCCCTGGAGATGCACCGTAGCGCGACGTTGTTCGGGCGTGTGTGGTACAAGGCACCGTCTCGCACGCAGTAGGTTGACGTTTGTCGTACTATGCGTTTCGCATCTTCTTATTTCTCCGACAATGTGCCGCAGAGAAGATATGCTCCGAGTTCCTGCATCCAACCATCGTCTTGAGCCTCCAGGGCCAGGTGCAGTCGAGACCCCGAGGCCTGCCCATAGTCTGGAGCCCCCGAGGGCGGTGCTAGGGGGAGCTCCTCTCCGTGCGGCGCCGGGTCCTCAGGTGACAGCGCTGCGGAAGGCTTGAAGAGTCGTCCTCGAAAACGCCTGGCTCATGAGCCTCGCGACGCAAAGCTATTTTGGCGATGTCCTCCGCCTCCTTGTTTTCGCCTCGCGAGACGTGCTGCAGCTCCAGGCCCTGAATAAATTTCTCGATCTTACGTACCTCCTGCAGATACGCCTCCATATGCTCATCCTTGGGAGCGTACTCCTTGTTAGAGAAGTTGACGAGGAGCTGAGAGTAGCCCGGCAAAGAGGACCTCGTACTCTGCTATGTTTTTGGTGACCTCCCCCCCCGTTGGAAGCAGAGCTGCACGGCGTAGCGAAGCTTGTCTCCCATCAGGGAAGTGAGCAGGACACCAGCCCCGCTCCCATTCGCGTGAAGGCTCCGTCGAAGTGCATTGTCCATCCCTCGGGCGCTTATGCTCTCGGGGCAAGGGATTGGCTCCCTTCCAGCCCCCGGTCCGGTGCGTCCGTCCATTCCGCCAAGAAGTTGGCCAGGGCAGCTCCCTTGAGGCCTGAAGCTCGATGTTGAAGGCCTGAAGCTCGATGTTCCACTCAGCTCAATCTTCGTGCCGTGTTTGGGTTGTGCAGGTTATTCTCCAAGGGGTAAGAGGATACGACCTTGATCGGGTGTCCTTGGAAGTAGTGACACAGTTTGCGCGAGGCGATGAGGAGCGCCAGAGGGAGCTTCTGCTGCATTGGGTAGCGTGAGCACGCATCCCGCAGTACCGTGCTGACGAAGTACACTAGGTGCTCAACGACGACGCTTTCGCCCGGGGCGCCGTGCTCCTTGGTGGCTTCAGGAGGTCGGGCGTTTCGTCGTCCGGAGGAAAAGTCAGGGCCTTGGGAAGACAAGGCTCTTCGTGATATGATTCGCCAGTATGGGCCTCAGGTCCCTCCGCTTGCGGGGGAGTTGGAGTTTGCGAGTCGTGCGAGCCTTCAGGCGCATCGGGCGAGGGTGTGCTGGGGCTTCCCAAAGTAGCACCCTTGCCGGCTTGCTCCTCCCTCACTGCCACCAACGCGGCGCTGGCGGAGTGTGGGGTGGGAGTGAGGTAAAGTAGCAGGGGCTCCCGAGGGCGAGGCGCCACCATGACCGGCGGGCTCGTGAGGTAACGCTTGAGGTGGTCGAAGGCAGTGTCGGCCTCCGGGGTCCACTTGAAGGCCCCCTTCCTTTTCAAGATTTTGAAGAAGGGCAGGGCCCGCTCGCCAAGCTTGGAGATGAAACGACCCAGGGAGGTGACACACCCAGCGAGCTTCTTCATTTCTTTGAGGGTTGTGGTAGCGCTCATCTTGTTTATGTCATTTCCCTTTACTAGGTTAGCCTCGATCCCCCGGTGCGACACCAGCAAACCGAGTAGCTTGCCCAATCGGACTCTGAAGACGCACTTCTCGGGGTTGAGCTTCAGGTTCACCTCCCGTAGGCTTGCGAATGTCTCCTCCAGATCATACACCAGGGTCTTTGCATGGCTTGACTTTACCACGATGTCGTCGACGTAGCCCTCTGTGTTCCTCCCGAGCTGCGGCCCCAAGGCATTATGCATCAGCCGTTGGAAGGTTCCCCCGGCGTTCTGCAGCCCAAAAGGCATACGCTCGTAGCAGCATACCCCGCATAGGGAGAGGAAGGATGTCTTCTTGACATCCTCCACTGCCATCTTGATCTGGTGGTAGCCCGAGAATGCATCCAAGAAGCACAGGAGGTCGCATTTCATGGTGCAGTCCATGATCTTGTCGATGCGTGGTAGTGGGAACGGGTCCTGAGGGAAAGCCTTGTTGAGGTTCATGAAGTCGACGCACATGCGCTCCTTCCCGCACTTCTTCGAGACAACCACCGGGTTGGCCACCATTCTGGGTAGCACACCTCCCTTATGACCCCTGCTTCCTTGAGCTTGCGCATCTCTTGAGCGATGACCACCTGCTTCTCCGGGGCTTGCCTCCTTCCTTTCTGCTTCACCGGGCGCACGTTCGGGCACACCATGAGGTGGTGCTCGATGACGTCCCTCGGAACCCCCACAAGTTCGGAGGCGCTCCAGGCGAACGCGCTCTTGTTTGCCCTGAGGAAATCCACCAATGCCTTCTCTTGGTCTTTGGGGAGATTCGCGCTGATGATGAAGGTGGGGGCCAAGCTCCCTTCTTCCACCGGCACTTGCTTCGTCTCCTCCCGGTCCTGTGAAAACAACTGCTTCTTCTTCACGGGCGCGATGTCATGGACGTCTCCTGGGTCCTCAATGGCGCGCGCCTCTCCCCTGGAGTCGACATGCACTGCGGGGGTGGCCTTATGGGATAGCCCGAGTACCCGTGAGGTGTACTTGATGTCTCCCACGACGGTAAGCACGCCAGCTCGCTGGCATCTTGACGACGTTGTAGCCCGGGTGTGTCGCCGCCATGAACTACATGAGGGCGGGGTAGCCGAGTATAGCATTGTACGGAAGGTGGATGTGAGCGATGTCGAAGTCGATCTGCTCGGTGCGGAAGTTGAAGCGGGTGTCGAACGTGACAGGGAGACGGATCCGTCTGACGGGAATGACGGATCCCGCCACAACCCCAGAGAAGGGATTCGAGGGCGAAAGCTGCTCTCGGGTTAACTACAGCGCGTTGAAGGCCTCCACTGAGATGACGTTGAGGCCGACGCCGCCATTGATGAGGGTCTTGGAGACAGCCACGCCGGAGATGGTTGCCGTGCACAGCATGGGAAGCGTCCCGGCAACCGTCGTGGCTTTAGGGTGGTCGTCGGAGCCGCAGGTGATGTCGAACTCTGGCCACACACGACGTTTCTGGGGCTCCGGCCTTAGGCACGTCGTCCCCCCATGATGCAGGAAATGCTTGACGTGGCGGATGGAGGGTGGCGGCTACGATCCGCCGAGAATGCAGGTGACCACACGGACGGCCCTGCTTGCTCGGACACCGTCCACCACCGCGGACCGATGGTCATTGATGGTTGCACTTGCCATGGTGTTGCCGAGTCGAGATCTGGTTCCTGCTGTTGGTGTGGAGGCTCGGACACGCGCGTCAAATGTCGGATTTGGGGCTCCGCTAAACCCCAAGGATTTGAACTCACGGACGCACATGAAGGACACTCAACAGATTCGATTTTCCAGGCTCGTCACTCGACGGGTAAGGCTAAGAACTCACATAACGGTGAGGTTGACGAGAAACACGGTAGTTTACCCAGGTTCGGGCTGCTGCGAATCGTAAAACCCTACTCTTTCTTTTGGTGGATTGCCTCTCGCGGTGGTGGTGGATGAATTAGTAAAGTGCTCTCGAGCCTCAAGAGGCCAAGTGGCTATGTGTATTGTTCTACCATCCGAATGAACCCCCCTCTCACCTATCCTACCCTCTATATTTATAGCGGAGGCCTGGGTCCTCTTCCCTCATAGCTTTGGCGGGAAGGGATCCCAGAGCGGCCAATTTTGAAGGGGAACACAGGAACATGCTCCCCTGCCCAAAGGTAGTCTTTGCCTGCAAAGTAACTGTCCGCGCTGTAGAGACGGGCCCGAGGATGACGTTTTCCTTACTGGCGGGCGGCGGTGGCTTCGTTGCCCCAGAAAGGAAATCTTTGGAAGATGCCTTTGGGACCCGTGTATGCTCCTCCCTCCTTTGCACCAAAGGGGAAACTGCCCCACTCTGCCATCTGCTGCTCGCCTATCCTTTCTTGGCGTCACCTTTGACTCCTGAGGATGGGCCTGGCCTCGAAATGTCCGCCGCTCCGGAGGGGTCCTGAGGAGGCCTCATGCGGGTCTTCATGTTGTTCCTCCTCGTGAGCCCTGGCCCCTCAAGAGGGCCTTGTCGAGCCTGTCGATGCTTCGTCGATGGAGTGGGCCAGCCTTGGGCCACAGACAGGTGAGTCTGGGAACCCCCATTCCCAGAACGCCGAAACCTTTGTAATAGATGAGTTTTCGTATGAAACCCTCCTACTTCGAAAGAGATTGTGCGTTTTGTGCGTGAAGTGCATCCAGTTTTTGCCATAACCCAGTCAACTATTTAGCACATGCTATGTGGGTGAAATGATGATACGATGCCAACTTTCAACCTTTTTAGAGTTAATTTGTAGTGCTTTTCAATTTAAGGGTCATTTAGTTCAAAAAATTTAGTAAATGCATGAAAAATACCAAATGAAGTCAGAAATTGTTGAAAATTGATGAGGTGGCTTTGAATGGTTCATTTTGAAAAAAATTGGGACCTAAAACCAAAAAGAATCATTGAAAAACAATAAGTAGGAACAAAATAAAATAAATAAAGTAAAAAAACAAAACAAAAAAACTAGATTTTTTTTAAAAAAATGCCACCTACTGGGCCACCACGGCCTGAATTCGACTAGAAACCCAACCAGCTGGTTGGGCCAGAATTCAGGCCCGTAGAAAGCCCAATAGGCCCACAGGCAGTGACAAATTAGGCCTGGCAGCCTGCAGTTGAGAGGAGCTCAATAGGGTGTGCGCAACAGCACTTATAAACCACTCGCGAGCTCTCTCGGCTAGTGAGGTGCGACTAAAAATTTGGCCCCGGGCAGCACCACACTTTGATGCTGGTTGGTGGCTCCAACCGGCACCAATACCACCGATTCGTCCTGGTTGGAGCCACCAACCAGTACTAAAGGTCTCTTCTTCCCGACCTTTTGGGCCTCTGAAAATTGGCCTTTAGTCCCGGTTGGTGGCTCCAACCGGGACGAAAGGGTGGCATTTGTCCCGGTTTCAGTCACCAACCGGATCCAAAGGTGTTCGCATATATGGCGGGACTTGTCGAAATTTGCACCAACTCCCATTTCCCTCTTTCAATTATCTTCTCGTCCTCGCCGTCGCCCCGAGCCCATCCTAGTCGTTGCCCCGAGCCCATCGTCGCTGGCCCGCGCATCCTTCAAGAGCCTGTCGTCGGTGCCCTCGAGCCCGATGCATCCACCGTCGTCTCGAGCCCGTCGTCATCGTCGCCCACGAGCACATCGTCGTCGCCATCGCCATCGCCCCGAGCCCGTCGTCGCCCCCGAGCCCATCGTCGTCGCCGTCGCCCCCGAGCCCATTGCCGTCGTCGCCGCCCTGAGCGCATCGTCATCGTCGTCGCCCCCGAGCTTGTCGTCGCTGCTCTGAGCCCGTCAACGCCGGCCCGCAGCTCCTCCTCGAGCCCGTCATCGTCGTCGCCCGCGCCACCCTGAGCCTGCTCTATGTAAATATTCACTATGCATTTTTGTACATTTGCAAATATTCACTATGAACATTTGTTTATGTATAAGAATATCATGATAGATGTTTCTAGTTTATGATTATGCATACACAAATAGTAAAATAGGACTCATGTCTACTCCATGATTGGTACCAAAATAGGACTCCTATAGCTAAGATGACATTTGGTACAACATCTTTGGTATGGGTCTTGGAAAACAATTGAACATTGTTGGATCATGTTCTATTGCTAACAGATTGTGGTGATACCCCTCCAAGTAGTGACGAGACACGGTTCAAATTTGAGTCACTGACTTGTTAGCGATGAAATTGTAGAATCTGTGACTTGCGAAGATTCCTTCATGGATGAACTAAACACACCCCTCCATGTAGTGACGAGACACAATTTTTTGTTCATCAAAGAAAGTTTTTTTGTTTATAGAAGAAAGTTTTTTGTATAGAATCCATTCTTTGACATTCACGAGAGAGGCGATCCAGACATCGGACATTCATGTTTGTGTATTAATTGCCATGTCGTAATATTTGCAGAAACTATAGATCCAAGATACTTGGAACAAGAACAGTTGTTGGGTGACATGATCCGCGATGGAGCTGAGATATGTTTGTATCTCAACGACACCGATGGTCTGGAAGGAGAGCATGACGGCTCCAGTGATCGAACAATGTAGGAGGAAGGACATGATCATGATGGCTCTAGTGACTAAATGTCGGAGGAAGAAGGAGACCATGATGAAGGCTCCGGTGACTGGAACGGAGAAGGGAGATGTTGGAAAGTCAGAATTGAGCCAAACTTCGGTTACGAGATGAGGCCCGAAGAGAAGGTTGCGCAAGGATGAAAAGTTCACGATCACAACACTTGTGGACGATGGCCTACTGAATTTAGCCAAGCGTACCAAGGACACATTTTCTACTCAGTGCAGAGCTATTGTTAGGGACAACATCCCGATCACCATCAAGCAATGGGATAAGCCTAAGGGCAACGATGTCCCTAAAGGTGATTATGTCACCGATAGGCAGAAAGATGATCTTTGGACTACGCTGAAGGCAAATTTCACCCTACCGCGAGAGGAGGATCCGAATAAGCTAGTTATAGAGCCACTGGTCAAGGCGTGTGCTCTTAAGAAGATGGCATATCTATTCAGGAGGTGGAAGAAGGAGTTGAAATCAAAGCTTGTCGACAAAGGGAAGACTCCAGAATTCATTGGCTGATTTGAGAAGATGAGATATCTCTGGCCCGTATTTGTGGCATAAAATACTTCAGACAAGAGTAAGAAAATGTTAGAGACAAACAAGAACAATGCTGCAAAGTAGCAGCATCACCATCACACGGGGACAGGTGGCTAACTCAAAGCCCGTGTGCTGTGGGACAAAGTTGAGAATGACCTGATTGCTAAAGGGGTCGAACCACAGACATTTAACTGGCCAGACCGTTCAAGGACTTTGTTCTTCGGGGTTGGGCGAACTTTGGACCTTGAAACAAGAAAGTGTCGTTGGACGAATGAGCAAATTGCAATACCCATCAACAAGCTTCAGAAGTGTATCACCGCATCACACGAAGGGACGTTCATTCCCAACAGAGAGAAGGACGAGCGGACAGAGGCCCTGGGGAATGCTGAGCACCCTGGACAAACACGAGGGACACCAGGCTCCGTTCCGTGGATGCTTGGGTTTCCCGACGTAGGCGGTTACAGAAGCCGAGAGAGAAAGAGAACAATGGAGTTGAGAGACGTGCAGAAGATCCAAGCAAGACTACAAAAGCTAGAGGAACTTGAGAGCGAGTGAGCAGCCGACCAACCATCTCAGCGGCACAAAGTTTCCCAGAAGCTACACCGCCATCTCACCGGAAAAGCAGCATGCCTTCCACGGAGCTCGTTCAGCTTGACTTCAGGCTCGTATCTACCCCGTGGATACTATCACGGAGGCTCAACATTGCGAGATTATGACGAAATGCCGGAACCTCACTTTCAAGGCTGCTATCGGCTCTGTTGCACCTCCTCTACCCAACAGAACTTTTCACTGCATTCTGATTCCACATGGCTTTGCTGTTGTGATGGTGGATGAAGTAAAGGACGGATTTTAGGAGCTCGAGCTTGACCACCCTACAGGTGAAGGGGAGAATAAGCTGGTTCATGATGTGAGGAGTACATGTCTATGGCAGAAGGAGTACATCAAGCTTCCAAACTGGATGCCTCCACCTCCTCCTCCTCCTCGGAGAGTCAGGGCACTCCGCCTCCTCCTCCTCATCCTCCTCCAGCGATAAAGGTTACTCCGCCTCCTCCTCCTCGTCCTCCTCCGGCGAGTGATCAGGGCACTCCGCCTCCTCCTCCTCCGACGAGTCAGGGCACTCCACCTCGTACTCCTCCTCCGGTGAATGATTAGGGCACTCCTCCTCCTTCTCTCAAGCAGAAGAAAGTCACCGCCGCTCCGGCGGCTAGCAGTGATGTAAGGTTAGCAAAACGAAGAAGTGGGAATACAATTCCCCAGCTCAGCCAACAGGAGAAGCAATCGTGCCCCCCGCTCAAGGTGTCTAGCGATATCGTCGTCTCTAATCATCCGGGAATGGTGCTCGGTACCAATCCTAATGATTACTTGGAGGATGTTGTAATTTTTGAAACAGCTGAGCTAACAAAAGAAATATATAAATACGTGCACGGGAAGACTCTCATTAAACCTGGTCATCCTCCTCTAACACCGATGATGCACAAATTGCATGAGTGGTACATGAAAACCTGCATGGAGTCTGGGAAAGATACTATCTATATGGAAGTGAAACCAGAGCACGAATTCGTTGGAGCTCCAGTGATGCATGTTGAATTTGTGGAGTTATTTCAGTTATACAATCAACTGGCCCCCGACAAACAACTCATGACTTCCTACTGTTTGTACGTATTACTTCTATAGTTAAGTGTCTAGCTTAGCTCGTTCATTGCATGTATATATAATTACCCTCACTATATATATTATGCAGATTGAATACCGGCGAATTAGAAAAAGCAGGAATCTTTGACATTGGGTTCATTAGCCCAGATGCCGTAAATGAATGGTCGGTAGGAAAATCAATCAAAGATACCGAGTACAACTTGCTAAAGTCGTTCCGTATAAATCAAAACAAAAGGGAAATACTCTTTCCTTACAACTTCAAGTGAGTGTTGCTGTCTTCTATCTATAGTCGGTTTCGCTTACTAGAGGTTAAGTAATGTAATCGATGAGTTATATATGTGTGAGCAGTTACCTTTATTCTGCAATCCATTAAGATTGACGGGGCAAAAGTAACTGTCTTAGACTCGACACATAAAGATCCCGAGTATTATGCGGACAAGACTACAATGCTCAAGAAGTAAGTTCCGTCAATACCGGGACCATATTGGCATGCAACTTTCATTAATTTCTTGATATCAACTAATCATTTTCTTTGCCTCGCAGGGTTTGGAAGAAGTTCACCAAAAAGGCTCCCGGTCTAAACAAAGAGTTGCAATTTACGCAACCCAAAGTAAGTAGTACTAGCTAGTTCCGCGCATCTCTAATTGATTTAAATTTTCATGAATATATCATTACCAAGCTTTCTTATCAGTTTGATTGATCTCTATTCTTGCAAAGTGCTTGTACCAGGAAAGTGGGACTGAATTATGCGCATACTACGTATGCGAGTTCATTCGCCTCTCGACCTATGAGCAGGCGGGCTTATCTGAGAAACAATATCAAGTACGTAAATAATATTCACCATTTTATTATATATATATTAGCATCAATTGTGTTGAGTTTTATTCATATATATGCATGTATTGACCCCCTTCTTTAAATTAGAGCTGGCAGATTAGGGATGAACTCCTAACACATGATCGCATACGAGAAATTCAAGAGGAATTGGTGGGATTCTTTCTTGACCACGTCATATCTAAAGACGGAGAATACTATGTGGATTATTTGTGATTGGATCTTAGGTAGATGATGTTAGGGATTGTAAAAGATGTTATATTGTAAAAGATGTTAGAGATTGCAAATGGTTTCCTTCATTTTCTTATTAGCCAGCGCCAAGTTCTTTCTATATGTATAGTAGCTAGCGTCAACGAAGCATGAAGAAAGAGAGGACACTTCTCTCTATTAGCTAGCTAACACATTATGAAACCACAAAATTAACCCTCCAAAACCCCCCTATCCCCCCATTAAAAAACAAAAAACCCAACTCCGGCCAGATGCTGACGCGTGGATGCCATTTGGTGCCGGTTGGTGTGACCAACCGGGACTAAAGTTCCTCCTGCCCGAGCTCCCCGCAACGGCCACGTGGAGACCCATTTGTCCCGGTTAGTAAGCAAACCGGGAATAAAGGTTTTGGGCTTTAGTCCCGATTCCAGAACCAAGGGTAATCGGCCTCTGGAACCGGGACAAATGGGCCATTTTCTACTAGTGATACACTGCTAGGTGACATGCCACACAAACCGGCGTCCTAAGATGTTGTGAACATCTGGCAGTCGCATCTGAATGACTACTTAGTAGTTGAGTGTGCGATCTTGTATGGCCTAGAACGAGGACTTCAAACACGTTTTGAATGTAATGGAGCATATGGGATGTTCCAAGAATAGAAGCTTATATTTGAGAAGAATGCCCGGATTGAGAGGTATGAGACCTGTGATAAGTTCTATGCTTACAAAATGGAGGAGAACGGGTTTGCCAGTGAGAATGTGCTTAGAATGTTTGAGTATGCCAACAATCTGGCTAAGTTGGGAATTGCTCTCCCGCTAGAGGCCATCACTGATAGAATTCTCCAACCACTGCCACCTAGCTTCAAAAGCTTTGTGCTGAACTACAACATGCAAGGGATGAATAATTCAGTCGTCGAGCTGTTTGCGATGCTGAAAGTCGCTGAGTCAGAAATTCAGAAGAAACATCAAGTGTTGATGGTTAATAAGACCACCAGTTTCGAGAGGAATGGCAAGGGCAAGAAAGGTAACTTCAGGAAGAGTCACAAAGTTGTTGCCCCCGTGAAGAAACCCACTGCTGGGCCAAGCCAGAAACTGAGTGCTATCATTGCAAGGGGACTGGACACTAGAAGTGAAACTGCCCCAAGTATCTGGCTGACAAAAAGGCGGACAACGTCAAACAAGGTATATATTTTTGGGGAACGTTGCTTGGGAAACAAAAACTATCCTACGCACATGAAGACCTATCATGGTGATGATCATCTACGAGAGGGAGGTCGGATCTACATACCCTTATAGATTGCTAAGTGATACGTCTCCAACGTATCTATAATGTTTGATGGTTTCATGCTTTTATCTTGTCAAACTTTGGAAGTTTTGCATGCCTTTTATATATTTTTTGGGACTAACTTATTAACTCAGTGCCAAGTGTCAGTTCCTTTTTTCCATGTTTTTGACCCCTTTTAGAGGAGATTTTGAAACGGAGTCCAAAGGGAAGAAAATCCCCGAAAAGATTTTTTTGGAACGGAAGAAGATCGGGGAGCTTGGGAGCCAAGGCAGGGGAGCCCGAGGGGCCCCACAAGCCCCCACCCTGCGGCCAGGAGGGGAGGCCACGCCATCCAGGCTTGTGGGGCCCCTGAGCGTCCCCTGACCTAGGGGTTGCGCTTATAAATTCCCTAAAAATACCAAAAAAATTAGGAGATCATCGCAATCACTTTTCCGCCGCCGCAAGCTTCTGTTTCCGCAAGATCCCATCGGGGGCACGTTCTGGTGCCCTGTCGGAGGAGACATTCGGACACGGAGAGCTTCTTCATCAACACCATGACCTCTCCGATGATGTGGGAGTAGTTCACCATAGACCTACGGGTCCATAGCTAGTAATTAGATGGCTTCTTCTCTCTCTTGGATCTTCAATACAAAGTTCTCCATGATCCTCATGGAGATCTATCCGATGTAATCTTCTTTTGCGGTGTGTTTGTCGAGATCCATGAATTGTGGATTTATGATCAGATTATCTATGAATCTTATTTGAATTTCTTCTGATCTCTCTTATGCATGATTTCATATCCTTGTAATTATCTTCGAGTTGTGGGTTTGGTCTGGCCAATTAGATCTATGATTTTTGCAATGGGAGAAGTGCTTGGTTTTGGGTTCATACCGTGCGGTGACCTCACCCAGTGACAGAAGGGGTAGCGAGGCACGCATCGTGTTGTTGCCATCAAGGGTAAAAAGATGGGGTTTTCATCATCGGTTTGAGATTATCCCTCTACATCATGTCATCTTGCTTAAGGCGTTACTCTGTTCGTCATGAACTCAATACACTAGATGCATGCTGGATAGCGGTTGATGTGTGGAGTAATACTAGTAGATGCAGAAAGTATCAGTCTACTTGTCTCGAACGTGATGCCTATATGTAAGATCATTGCCTTAGATATCGTCATGACTTTGCGCGATTCTATCAATTGCTCGACAGTAATTTGTTCACCCACCATGATATTTGCTATTATGAGAGTAGCATCTAGTGTACACTATGGCCCCTAGGGTCTAATCCACACCATATTTTCGGCCTTACACTTTTTACTTCATCGCACTTTCCGTCGTCAGATCTCACTTTGCAAACAATCTTGAAGGGATTGACAACCCCGTTGAAGCGTTGGGTGAAAGCTTGTTTGTGTTTGTGAAGTTACGTTGGCCTTGACGAGGCCCTCCTTATGGATCGATACCTTGGTTCTCAAACTGAGGGAAATACTTACTCCTCCTATGCTGCATCACCCTTTCCTCTCCAAGGGAAAAACCGATGCAAACCAGAGAAGTAACAAGAAGAATACCTAAGCTCCTGGGAAGGAGTTTTGTTGCAGCAGCAAAAGAATTTTTGGCGCCGTTGCCGGGGAGGAAGATCAAATCAAGAACTCATCCAAGTAGGTGTTTGCCACTTGCCTCTCGTTTTCCTCTCCCCCACTTCACCAATTTGCCTTTTCCGTTTGCCTTTTTCGTTTGCTTTTTCTCGCCTGCTCTTCGTTTGCTTGTGTGCTTGCTTGCTTGCTGAAGTCACCATGAACGAAAACACCAAACTTTGTGACTTCTCGAATACTAATAATAATGATTTTATTAATACTCCGATGGTTCCCGCCACTAGTGCGGAGTCATACGAAATCAATGCCGCTTTGCTGAATCTTGTTATCAAAGAGCAATTCTTTAGCCTTCCTAGTGAAGATGTCGCATCCCATCTCAATATCTTCATTGAGCTTTGCGATATGTAATAGAAAAAAGATGTGGATAATAACGTGATTAAATTGAAGCTTTTGCCTTTCTCGTTGCGAGATCGCGCAAAAACTTGGTTTTCTTCTTTGCCCAAATATAGTATCGATTCTTGGGATAAGTGCAAAGATGCTTATATATCCAAGTATTTTCCGTTGGCTAAGATCCTCTCTCTCCGTAATGATATCATGAACTTCAAGCAACTTGATCATGAACATGTTCCACAAGCTTGGAAGAGAACGAAATTAATGATTAGAAATTGTCCCGCTCATGGCTTGAGCCTTTGGATGATTATTCAAATCTTTTACGTTGGCTTGAATTTCGCTTCTAGAAATATCTTGGACTCCGCCTCAGGTGGAACGTTCATGGAAATCACGTTAGGGGAAGCCACAAAGCTCTTAGATAACATCATGACAAACTACTCTCAGTGGCACACTGAAAGGTCACCTACTAGTAAGAAGATACACGCTATAGAAGAAATTAACTCGTTAAGTGCTAAGATGGACGAGTTAATGAATTTGGTTTCTAGTAGAAGTGCTCCTTTGGATCCTAATGATATGCCCTTGTCTTCTTTGATTGAGAGTAGCAACGCTAGCTCGGACGTTAACTTTATTGGTAGGAATAACTTTGGCAACAACAATGATTTTAGAGGAAACTATGTTCCTAGGCCTTTTCCTAGTAACTCCTCTAATAACTTTGGCAACTCATACAACGATACTCATGGAAATTACAATAGATTACCCTCTGATCTAGAGAGTAATATCAAAGACTTCATCAACTCCCAAAAGATTTTCAATGCGTCCATAGAGGAAAAACTACTAAAAATTGACGATTTGGCTAAGAGCGTTGATAGAATTTCTTGTGATGTTGATGCTTTGAAAGTTAGATGTGCTCCACCCAAAATCAACATGGATGAAACTTTGAAAGTTATGCCTGTTTCCATGATTGAGAGCCAAGAAAGAACCGCCCAAATTCGTGCTAGACATGAATGGCTTAAAAAGGCGTGTTCTCGTGATGAGAATCACGAAGATCTTAAAGAGCTTGGTGTGACTCCCATTGAATCTTTGTTTTCTTGTGTCAAACCTAAGGATTATGCGGCTGGATATGAATCCACTTTGGTTGAAAAGTGCCCCAATGATTCAGAGTACATCTATCTTGATGCTAAAAGCATTGAAAGTGGAGTAGAAGATGTTAAACTTTGAGTAGTAATGAAATTACTACCGTGGATTTCAAGGAATTCAATTATGATAGTTGCTCCTTGATTGAATGCATTTCTTTGATGCAATCCATGTTGAACTCTCCACACGCTTATAGCCAAAACAAGGCCTTTACCGATCATATCGTCGAAGCTATGATAAAATCTCTTGAAGAGAAACTTGAATTGGAAGTCTCTATCCCTAGAAAGCTTCATGATGAGTGGGAACCTACCATCAAAATCAAAATCAAAAACTATGAGTGCAATGCTTTGTGTGATTAGGGTGCTAGTGTTTCTGCGATTCCAAAGTCTTTATGTGATGTTCTGGGTTTTATTGAGATTGAAGAGTGTTCTCTTAATTTGCATCTTGCTGATTCTACTGTCAAGAAACCCATGGGAAGGATCAATGATGTTCTTATTATTGCAAATAGGAACTATGTACCCGTGGATTTCATTGTGTTTGACATTGATTGCAATCCTACATGCCCCATTATTCTTGGTAGGCCTTTCGTAAGGACTATCGATGCTATCATCGATATGAAGGAAGGGAATATTAGATTTCAATTTCCTTTAAGGAAGGACATGGAACACTTTCCTAGAAAGAAAATAAGATTGCCTTATGAATCCATGATGAGGGCCACTTATGGTTTGAGCACCAAAGACGATGATACGTGATTCTATCGCTTCTATGCCTAGCTAAGGGCGTTAAACAATAGCGCTTGTTGGGAGGCAACCCAATGAATTTATATTTTTCTTTCTGTTTTGTTGCTTCTACACCATCACAATTCTGTTGTGATTATGTTTTTTGTGTTTCTTTTTGTGTTTGAGCCAAGAAAAGCCTTTATGACTAGTCTTGGTAATGGTTGTTTGATCCTGCTGGAAAAAGACAGAAACTTTTCGCTCACGAGATGATTTTTAATTTTTATTCAGAAAGAGCTTTTGAGTTAACTATTTTTTCTTCTGATTGATATGGTTTTTTACCAGGCTGTCGTAATTATTCAGATTTTTGAGGTACCATAAGTATACGAAGTATACAGATTGCTACAGACTGGTCTGTTTTTGACAGATTCTGTTTTTGTTGAGTTGGTTGCTTGTTTTGATGAAACTATGGTTAGTATCGGGGGGTACTAGCCATGGAAAAGTGAGAATACAGTAGCCCATCATCAATATAGATAGAATTCAAGTTTTCTACAGTACCAAAAGAAGTGGTCGTTTGTTTTCTTGTGCTAATGTTATCACGAGTTTCTGTTTTAGTTTTGTGTTGTGAAGTTTTCAAGTTTTGGGTGATGTTCTCATGGACAAAGAGATAAGGAGTGGAAAGAGCTCAAGCTTGGGGATTCCCAAGGCATCCCAAGCCAAATTGAAGGACACCAAAAAGCCTAAGCTTGGGGATGCCCCGGGAAGGCATCCCCTCTTTCGTATTCAATCCATCGGTAACATTACATGGAGCTATATTTTTATTCACCACAAGATATGTGTTTTGCTTGGAGCGTCTTGTATTATAGGAGTCTTTTCCTTTTGTTTTTTCACAATAATCCTTGCTGCACACCTTTTTGAGAGAGAGAGAGACATGCAGTCATCGTGATTTTTGCTAGAATACTCATAGTGCTTCAGTTATATCTTTTGAGATAGATACTTTTGCTCTCTGTGCTTCGCTTATATCTTTTAGAGCACGGCGGTGTGTGATTTGGTAGTTGGCTTATTCTATGGAAGTAGTCCGAAATGTGATAGGTACCCAAAGAGGATGCAAAAACCTCCATCTTCATGTGCATTGAGTAGAAAGAGAAGTTTCGATTCCTCTCAATTAGTTTTGAGACGTGGATTCAGTAATATTGAGAGTTATGTTAGTGGGGTGTTGTGAATCTAGAAATACTTGTGTTGAAATTAGTGATTCCCGTAGCATGCACATATGGTGAACCGCTATGTTAGGAACTCGAAGCATGATCGATCTATTGATTGTCATCCTTTGTGTTGAGGTCGGGATCGCGCGATGGTTTACACCTACCAACCCTTGCCCTCGGAGTATGCGTTTAGCACTTTGTTTCGATTTCTAATAAAAACTTTTGCAACAAGTATGTGAGTTATTCATGACTAATGTGAGCCCATGGTATAGATGCACTTTCACCTTCCACCATTGCTAGCCTCTCTAGTGTCGCGCAATTCTCGCCGGTACACAAACTCACCAAACACCTTCCTCAAAACAGCCACCATATCTACCTACTATGGCATTTTCATAGCCATTCCGAGATATATTGCCATGCAACTCCCACCGTTCCGTCTCATGACTTGTTCTGTCACTCTCATATTGCCATTGCATGATTGTAAGATAGCTAGCGAGATGTTTCAACGTCATACGCCATGCTAGATCGTTGCACATCCCGGTACACTGCCGGAGGCATTTCCTATGGAGTCATCATCATTGTGATCTTTGAGCTATGAGTAAATAAAAGTGTGATGATCATAATTATTAGAGCATTGTCCCATGTGAGGAAATAAAAAAAGAGGCCAAAGAGCCCAAAAAAAACAAAAAAAAGAGGCCTAAGAGCCCAAATGAAAAAAAGAGAGAAGGGAAAATGCTACTATCTTTTTCCACACTTGTGCTTCATGATAGCACCATGTTCTTTATGATTGAGAGATTCTTGCTTTGTCACTACCATATGCTAGTGGGAATCTTCATTATATAAGTTGGCTTGTATATTCCAATGATGGGCTTCCTCAAAATTGCCCTAGGTCTTCGTGAGCAAGCAAGTGGGATGCACACCCACTAGTTTTCCTTTTGAGCTTTCACATAATTATAGCTCTAGTGCATCTCTTGTATGGCAATCCCTACTCATTCAGATTGATATCTATTAATGGGCATCTCCATAGCCTATTGATACGCTGAGTCAGTGTGACCATCTCCTTCTTTTTGTCTCACAACCACCACCACACTCTATTCCACCTATAGTGCTATATCCATGGCTCGCGCTCATTTATTGCGTGATAGTTATAAAAAGTTTGAGAAAGTAAGAGTGTGAAAACAATTTCTCGGCCAATACCGGGGTTGTGCATGATTTACATTAGTTGTGTGAGGATGATGGAGCATAGCCAGACTATATGATTTTGTAGGGATAACTTTCTTTGGCCTTGTTATTTTGAAAGTTCATGATTACTTTGCTAGTTTGCTTGAAGCATTACTGTTTTCATGTCAATAGCAAACTATTTTTTTGAATCTTACGGATCTGAACATTCATGCCACGTGAAAGAAGTTGCAAAGGACAACTATGCTAGGTAGCATTCCACATCAAAAATTCATTCTTTATCACTTCCCTACTCCAGGACAAGCAGGAGTTAAGCTTGGGGATGCTTGATACCTCTCCAACGTATCTATAATTTTTGATGGTTTCATGCTTTTATCTTGTCAAACTTTGGATGTTTTGCATGCCTTTTTTATATTTTTGGGACTAACTTATTAACTCAGTGCCAAGTCCCAGTTCCTGTTTTTCCATGTTTTTGACCCCCTCTAAGAGGAGATTTTGAAACGGAGTCCAAACGGAAGAAAATCCCCGAATTTTTTTTTCTGGAACGGAAGAAGATCGGGGAGCTTGGGAGCCAAGGCAGGGGAGCCCCAGGGGCCCCACAAGCCCCCACCCCACGGCCATGGGGGAGGTCGTGCCATCCAGGCTTGTGGGCCCCCTGAGCGTCCCCTGTCCTAGGGGTTGCGCCTATAAATTCCCTAAAAATCCCAAAAAAATCAGGAGATCATCGCAATTACTTTTCCGCCACCGCAAGCTTCTGTTTCCGCAAGATCCCATGTGGGGCACGTTTTGGTGCCCTGCCAGAGGGGACATTCGGACACAGAGGGCTTCTTCATCAGCACCATGACCTCTCCGATGATGCGTTAGTAGTTCACCATAGACCTACGGGTCCATAGCTAGTAACTAGATGGCTTCTTCTCTCTCTTGGATCTTGCATACAAAGTTCTCCATGATCCTCATGGAGATCTATCCAATGTATTCTTCTTTTGCGGTGTGTTTGTCGAGATCCGATGAATTGTGGATTTATGATCAGGTTATCTATGAATCTTATTTGAGTTTCTTCTGATCTCTCTTATGCATGATTTCATATCCTTGTAATTCTCTGCGAGTTGTTGGTTTTGTCTGGCCAACTAGATCTATGATTCTTGCAATGGGAGAAGTGCTTGGTTTTGGGTTCATACCGTGCGGTGACCTCACCCAGTGACAGAAGGGGTAGCGAGGCACGCATCGTCTTGTTGCCATGAAGGGTAAAAAGATGGGGTTTTCATCATTGGTTTGAGATTATCCCTCTGCATCATATTATCTTGCTTAAGGCGTTACTCTGTTCGTCATGAACTCAATACACTAGATGCATGCTCGATATCGGTCGATGTGTGGAGTACTAGTAGTAGATGCAGAAAGTATTGGTCTACTTGTCTCGGACGTGATGCCTATATGTATGATCATTCCCTTAGATATCATCATGACTTTGCGCGGTTCTATCAATTGCTCGAAAGTAATTTGTTCACCGACCGTGATATTTTCTATTATGAGAGAAGCCTCTAGTGAACACTATGGCCCAGTGTCTACTCCACACCATATTTTCAGCCTTACACTTTTTACTTCGTTGCACTTTCCGCCGTTAGATCTCACTTTGCAAACAATCTTGAAGGGATTGACAACCCCTTTGAAGCGTCGGGTGCAAGCTTGTTTCTGTTTGTGCAGGTACTTTGGACTTGACGAGGCCCTCCTTCTGGATCGATACCTTGGTTCTCAAACTGAGGGAAATACTTACTGCTCCTGTGCAGCATCACCCTTTCCTCTTCAAGGGAAAAACCGACGCAAACCAGAGAAGTAACAAGAAGAATTCCTAAGCGCCAGGGAAGGACTTTTGTTGCCACAACACTAAGCGGGAAGTGTTAAGAAATGTGGTTGATATAGTGGAACGTCTTCACGATCCAAATCGCCGCCGTCCCACGATTCGTCCCGATCTTGCATCGAATGGACGTCACGTCCGCATTCAGCACACGTACAACTCAATGACGATCTCCGCCTTCTTGATCCAGCAAGAGAGACGAAGAGGTAGCTGAATTCTCCGGCATCACGAAGGTCTGGCGGTGATGATGGTGGAGCTACTCCGGCAGGGCTTCAGTGTGCCGTACTGATCTAGCTACGATGTGTCACGAAGTAGTGGAGGGAGAGAGGTTTGCACAAAGGCCTTTTTTGTGCAAAAACCCTCTCAAACCTCCACTATATATAGGAGAAACCAAGGGGTGGCTGCATTGCCTTCTACTCCAAGTAGGAGGGGTCGGCCGAGCCAAGGAGGAAGGTCTCCTCCTCCAATTCAGTTTGGTGGAGGAGTCCTTTCCTTCTTGCCCACCTCCTCTCATTTTTTTCTTTCCTTTCCTTTATTTTTGCTCTAGATGAAATAGTCCTATTCGGCTGGCCTCACCAGCCCACTAAGGGCTGGTGCGTGTGACGCCCTCGGTTTAATCGTACGCTAACCATACACGCAAAAGCGTACGATCAAACCCAAGGACTCACGGGAAGATATCACAACACAACTCTAGACACAAATAAAATAACATCAGCTTCATATTACAAGCCAGGGGCCTCAAGGGCTAGAATACGAAAGCTCGATAAACATGCGAGTCAGTGGAAGCAACAAATATCTGAGTACAGACATAAAACATGGGGTGCCTTAGAGAAGGCTAGCACAAATGATACAACGATCGAACGAGGCAAGGCCTCCTGCCTGGAACCTCCTAACTACTCCTGATCATCAGCGGCCTCCACGTAGTAGTAGGCACCGTAGGGGTAGCAGTTGTCGGTGGCGGGGACCTCCATCTCCTAGGCTCCATCATCTGGTCGCAGCAAACGGATCAAGGGGACAAGGGGGGAGCAAAGCAGCGGTGAGTACTCATCCAAAGTACTCGCAAGTCCTACATCAGAACTATTCTAATTATGCATCAGTATCAAAGAAGGGGGGTTATATGTGGACTGACTGCAGCAATGCGAGAATAGAGAGAGAAGGACTAGTCCTATCGAAGACTAGCATCTTCAGGGTCTTGCAGCAACAGACGAGAGTAGAACAGGGGTAACACGTTAATAACCAAATTGGTGCAGCAATATTAAAGTGAGGTCGTTCCTAAAGATCCTCCCTCGACTCCCTGCGAGGAAGCAATCCTGAGGCAAACTAATTCCAGTTAAGTAAAAATTGTAGTTGTAAAAGATCGGGGCACAACTCCAAGTCGTCCTGTAACCGTGGACACGGCTATCCGAATAGTTAATTTTCATCCCTGCAGGGGTGCACCACATGTCCCGTCACGCTCGATAACACTCTGGCCGGACATACTTTTCTGGGTCCTGCCCGGCCTCGGAATATCGACACGTCGCAACCCCACCTAAGACTAATCAGAGAGGCTAGCCCACCGGTCTAAATCCTAAGCACAAAGGGTTCATGGGCCCCGTTCCCCTTCACGCTCCTGCACGTGGCGTGGGTGGCCGACGTTAGTCCTAGCATCCCTTAATCACAAGCGCGATGCATCTCGGGACCACTCGGGCGCGCGCCGCTACAATGCTGGCATCTGAAAAGCTTCGGCTGATACCACGACGCCGAGTACCCATAATTCTACCCGCGTATCCGGTTAGTGCGAAAAGGTCTCCGACCAACCCAGATCAAATACCCAAATCCATTAACATTTTCATTAGGCCAACAACACAGTTTCACGGGAATCCACCCATCTTACAACTAATCACCAATGTCCCCAGTAACATGGTCGAGTAACTGTGTGGTTGTAACATCGGGGGGGAAGGGATCCGAGGTATCACCCTCGTTGGATTCCGAACGATGTACCCGTCAAGGTGGGCTTAGAGGAATCACCCTCGGGGGTCCCACACTTGAGGGGTTGCACGACAGGGGCGTCATCGGGAATGGTGAAAGAGGAATCACCCTCGATAACCACGACCGACTAGCTATACTACAGAGATATCATTAGGAGTACTTAGCGAGGTGTCACCCTCGGTGGCCGATAGTATCTCTGTAGCTCGTACAACGAAGGGGGTGAATGTGTCGTGTCGGGTCTGGCTCATCGATCAGAGATCGAGATTTGAAAACAAGCGGGGCAACTGAACTACGGGGTCAGAGGGGATGACTGCTCCACCTATGCTAAGCATATTAAAGTTACAAGACTGAAAGTAGCAGTTCATCAAAAACAGGCTATGCATCAGATATAGGAGCTAACTACAACAGTAGCAAAAATACTAATGCAAGAAGTAGGAAGAAAGACATAGGCGATATAGGAATGATCAAGGGGGGGGGGGTTGCTTGCCTTGCTGCTCTGCGGCAAAGGACTGATCGGCAGGGTCGTAGATGTACCTGGCAGCAGCGTCAGTCTCGGGCTCTACCGGTAAGAAGAGGGGGAAGAAACAATAAATAATAGCAACGGTGCCACAGAAAGCATGACATGGCAAGATGCAGGCTAGACATGAGCTAACGCAGCAACATCCGTCATAGACGGGTCGGAAGAATATCTCACGATATTTTCCGGGTCTCGGGCTACTACCGGTTATACTGGAAATGATGGAAAAGTTCCAAGTTTGCTATGCTAGGGACGCGTGACAGACGAACGGGCCGTGTATCCGGGTTCGTCTCGTTTTGCTGATCAACTTTCATGTTGAAAATATTTCGATCTGACTTACGGATTATTTAATATTAATTTTTAAAGTTTTATTTAATAATTAGGAATTAAAAACAGATTTAATTATTTTAATAAAATCATATTATGACATCATCGCGATGTCATGCTGACATCAGCAGTTCACTGGTCAACTAACCAGCGGGTCCCGAACGTCATAGGCACAAGTTTTAATTAAGACTAAATATTATTTAATCAGATTAATTTAGTGGGGGACCCACGTGTCATACTCTAATTATTCTCATTATTTAGTTTAACTAATATATCTATTTATTTCTTTAATAAAAACATTATTTTTATTTTTAATTTAACTATCGCGTGGGGCCTCCTTGTCATAGACAGCGGGTGCGTTGGCCCCACCGGTAAGTGACCTAAGGCTATTTACTCATTTTTTTACACATACATAACCATGCATATATCGTATGCCTCCAAATATCCATATACGCAAATACATACATCGCATCTCATACATACATACATTCATACGCATCTAATACATCATTTATTTTATTTTCTTTTAACTCAACAACACTCTCATCTCTCTCTCTGTTAACAAAGAGACACAGAACTCTGTGCTAACTCAACATAGGAAAACACCTTCTTCAAATCCTTCTACCGGTCACTACCGTCGACGGATCGGGGTCCCGTTTGCCGGAACGGAACCGGGACGGTGAGGGGAACGCGACGGTGGGAGGAGCCCGAGGAGGGGCTCACCAACGGTGATGGGACGGCCCGATGAAGCCGGAGTTCGCGGGAAGCGGAGGTGACGGCGGTGATGGCGCGGTGGTGGTGATGCCGGTGAGGACGGTCGCCGGAGAAGCCTCTCGGAGGTGGCCAACCGGCGCGACGAGGAGGAGGAGTCTCCCTGCCCGGTCCCTCTTGGACCGAGCGGGAGGAAGGACCGACGGGGGGTTGGGGCCGGCCGGCGGGGTGGGGGCGCCGGAGCTTGGTCGGCCGGGGAAGGTGGGGTGGCTCGGTGGGGGTGGTGGTGAGGCTAGGAGGAGCGGGGCCGCGTGGTGGGCTGGCCAATTGGGCCTCTTGGCCCAGCTCGGCCAGGGGCGTGGGGGTTTCTTCTCTTTTTTTTTCTTTTTTCTTTTTTGTTGTTGTTGTTTTGTTTTGTTTTATTTTTTGGTTTTTCCTTTTCTATTCTTTCTTTGTTTCTAATTTCTTTTTTTTCTTTTATAATTTACTATATATACTTTTAATTCTTTCTTTTATATATTTATTTTCATTTACTATCTTTCTTTTATTTATTTGATTTAAAGCTCCCCTTTCAAATATATTGGGATTATCAATAATTCTAAAAGTGCCCGATTCGATATTATAATCCGTTAGGGAATTTTTCATAACTCCCCGACGTTTTTATTTCAACAACACAAAATCTTTTCTCGTCTGACTTTATTTTAAAGCTTCGAATTTGATTCGGTTTCAACCAACACGAGATCATTGATATTACTTGCGATGACGTGGCATCGTTAGCGCGGGATCAGTGTCGCTTAATTACAATCATTACTGTAGCAAAAGTCGAGGATGTCACAATTCTCCCCTACTAACAAGAATTCTCGTCCCGAGAATTAAGAGGTAGAGGGAAAGAGCCCGGGGTATTCATTACGAAGATGAATCTCGCGTTCCCAAGTGGCTTCATCTTCAGAGTGATTTGACCACTGCACCTTAAGGAACTTGGTGACCTTGCGACGAGTCTTACGTTCGGCTTGGTCGAGAATGCGGACCGGATGCTCTTTATAAGAGAGGTCTTGTTGTAGCTCAAGCATATCGTGATCCACTGCTCGAATAGGGTCCTTGAAGCAGCGACGGAGCTGAGAAACATGGAAGACATCGTGAACCTCAGAAAGGTTCGCCGGCAGTTCCAGTTGATAAGCCACTCTCCCACGCCTTTCGAGAACAGTGAAAGGACCTATATGACGAGGAGCTAACTTGCCCTTGATTCCGAAATGGTGTGCACCTCTCATTGGTGTGACACGAAGATAAGCCTTTTCGCCAGGTTGATAGACCATATCTTGATGATGACGGTCATACTGACTCTTCTGACGAGACTGAGCAGCCTTCAGATTCTCACGAATAATGCGGACTTGATCTTCGGCATGTTGAATAATATCCGGACCGAAAAGTGATCGTTCCCCAGTTTCTGACCAATTCAGAGGAGTTCCACACCTTCGCCCGTACAATACTTCGAAAGGGGCCATCTTCAGACTAGCTTGATAGCTATTGTTGTAAGAGAACTCGGCATACGGGAGAGATTCCTCCCATTTCTTACCGAAAGAAATGACACAAGCTCGAAGCATGTCCTCCAGAATTTGGTTGACTCGTTCAACTTGTCCGTGGGATTGAGGATGAAATGCAGTGCTGAAGGACAGATGAGTCCCCATAGCCTTCTAAAAACTTTCCCTGAATTTTGAAGTGAACAAGCTGCCACGGTCCGAACTGATTACCAACGGAATACCGTGAAGTGAAACAACTCTTGACATATAAAGATCTGCCAGCTGACTAGCATTAATCGTTTCTTTGACGGCCAGGAAATGTGCAACTTTAGACAGTCGATCAATGACGACAAGAATAGCATCATTACCTTTCTGAGATCTGGGAAAACCAGTGACGAAGTCCATTTCAACGTGGTCCCATTTCCACTCGGGAATAGAGATAGGTTGCAGAGTTCCAGCAGGCTTTTGGTGTTCTGCTTTGATACGCCGGCATATATCACATTCTTCCACATAGCATGCAATGTCTTGTTTCATATTGGGCCACCAGAATCTTTGCCAGATGTCTTGGTACATCTTGGTACTACCCGGGTGAATAGACAATGGTGTGTCATGAGCTTCTTCCATCACCTTCCCAGTCATCCTGAGATTTTCCTTCTTATTTGGGACGAATAGGCGACCCTTGAAATACAAGGCGCCACCTTCATCAACAGTGAAAAAGGAGGGCCTACCCTTTGCAATATAGCTCTTAATCCCGTCGACATCATCGTCAAAGTCTTGCATATTCTTTATGGAGCTCACAAGATCTGGTTCAACCACTAGGTTACTGAGGGAACCCTGATTAACAACACGAAGGTTCATCTTTTGACACTCTTCAGGAGGGGGAACAAGGTAACCCTGAGGAACAATGTGGAGGTTCAGCTTACGGAATTCCTCTTGCAGACGATCGTGAACCTGATGAACCTGGAGGTGGTTGCAGTATGACTTGCGACTTAAGGCATCAGCCATTACATTAGCCTTGCCAGGGGTATATGATATACTAAAGTCAAAATCTTCTATACGCTCCATCCATCTTTGTTGACGCAGGTTCAGCTCCGGTTGAGTGAACAAGTACTTCAGACTTTGATGGTCGGTGTAGATTTCACAGCGATTACCGACAAGGTATTGTCGCCACTCCTTCAATGCATGAATGACTGCGGCAAGCTCGAGATCATGAACTGGGTAGTTCTCTTCATGAGCACGCAGTTGACTTGAAGCATAAGCGATCACCTTGCGATCCTGCATTAGGACACAACCTATTCCTTGACGAGAAGCATCACAGTATATGACGAAGTCCCTTTTCGTATCTGGAGGAGCAAGTACTGGAGCGGACGTCAGTTTGTCCTTGAGCGCCTGGAAACTTTCCTGACATTTATCAGTCCATTCATACTTAACACCTTTGCGAAGCAGGTTGGTTAAGGGCTTTGCAATCTTGGAGAAGTTCTCGACGAATCGACGGCAATAGCTGGCGAGTCCGAGAAAACTTCTGACTTGCTTGATATTCTTCGGGGGAGTCCAGTCAAGAATAGCTTGAATTCATTCGGGGTTGACCGCAATACCATCCTTGGAAATCACATGACCAAGGTAAGTCACTTCGTCTAGCTAGAACTCACATTTGGAATACTTCGCATAGAGTTTATGCTCCCGAAGCTTATCCGGTACAAGACGAAGATGTTCAGCATGCTCTTCTTTGTTCTTCGAAAACACCAGAATATCATCCAGATATACCACAACAAATTTGTCGAGGTAGTCCATGAATATATAATTCATCAGTCGAGAGAAGGTTGCCGGTGCATTGGTTAAGCCGAAGGACATGACGGTGTACTCGTATGATCCATATCGAGTAACAAAGGCGGTCTTTGGAATATCCTCCTTGCGAACACGGATCTGGTGGTATCCCAATCTCAAGTCGAGCTTAGAGAAAACGATGGAACCAGCAAGTTGATCATACAAATCATTTATCCGAGGGAGAGGATATTTGTTTTGAATAGTGGCCTGGTTGATAGGACGATAGTCTTGAACCAATCGATTTGTCCCATCCTTCTTCTTAACAAAGAGAGAAGGTGCTCCCCAAGCAGAGGAACTCGGACGGATGAAACCCAGACGGAGCGAGTTGTCAATTTCTTGCTTAAGTTCAAGGAGTTCATGTGGTGGCATTTTATAAGGACGCTTGGCAATAGGAGTGGTACCGGGTACCAAGTCAATGACAAACTCGACAGCTCGAGCAGGGGGATCCCCGGAAGTTCTTCTGGAAAGACATCTTGAAATTCTCGGACCACTGGTATGTTTTCAATCCCTTCCAGAGGCGACGCATTTAATGCATTCAAAGCATACAGTCGTGCCTCAGCATTATGGACGAGATGCGCATGGTAGCTTATTACTTCATCTGAAGGGTGCAGGAGGTGGACGGTCTTGGTGGCACAAACGATCGATGCTGTATGAGCTTTCAACCAGTCCATCCCCAATATGAGATCAATGTTGGATGACTTTAGTAGGATGGGGTTGGCAAGGAATTCTAATCCTTCAATTTCAATTGGAACATGGGGGCAAACCACAGAGGTTCGGCATTCGCCCCGAGGGGTGTTTACCACTATCGGGATGTTCATCTCTTCGTTCCTAATGTCAAGCATGTATGCAAAATTTTCCGACATAAAGGAATGTGATGTTCCTGTATCAAACAATACAGAAGCAGGTACTGAGTTAATGAGAAGTGTACCCATCACGGTAGCAGGCTGGTCTTGAGCTTGACCCATATCAATGTTGTTGGCCTGACCACGAACATAAGCAGGCTTAGCGTTGAAGTTACGGTTTTGATTGTTGCCACTGCTAGTTGCGGGAAGTGTCAGTTGATTCGGATTTTGCCTGCAGTCTCTAGCACGGTGACCTGGACGGCCACACTTGAAGCACAGCCCGTCCTCAGGACGGGAAGGAGGAACTCGAGGCGGTGGAGCTGGAAGCCTCGGCTGCCTAGGTGGTGGAGGAGGCAGGCGAGGTGCAGCATAGGACGGCCGCGGAGTAGGAGCAGGTGCATGGTACATGTTGTTGGGAATCCAGATCTTCCGCTTCTGTGCAGATGAGCCCGAAGATGAGCCCATGTCACGGTTGCGCTTGCTGCTATCTTTGTATTCCTGTAGACCAGTCTCCACCTGAATAGCCTTGTTCACCAGGGTGGAGAAATCAGCATAGTCCTGAATGAGGAGTGTCAGCTTGATATCAGAGTGGAGGCCTTCACGGAACTTCTCCTGCCTGCGTGCATCAGTCGCAATGTCTTCTTCAGCATAGCGAGATAATTCCAGTAATTCGCGCTGATAAGCATCCATTGTCTTGTTGCCCTGGACCAAGTTGCGGAACTCACGCTTCTTCCGGTCCATGATTCCCTGGGGAATGTATCGAGCACGGAAAGCAGCCTTGAACCCTGCCCAAGTGATGATAGTCCCATCGGGCTGAGAGCGCATGTGGCTGTCCCACCATTGAGCAGCGGGACCCTTCAGAAAGTAGGCGGCAAAGTTGACATAGCTCGCCAGGGGCACATTGGCAGACTCCAGCTCATAAGAAATGTCACGGAGCCAGTCATCAGCATCTAGAGGCTGAGTTGAGCTGCAGTAGATCGCAGGGTTGAGACGGCAGAAGTCTTGCAGTGTCACGCCTTGCGGTTGGTTCATGTTCGGCCTTTGGAACTGATCCATGAGCCCTTGCATAAACTGGCGGTTCAGCTCAAACTGTTGGATCATCCCCGCCATATACTCAGGAGGCGGGGGTGGTGCATCGTTGGCAGGGGCACGCGGGCGGCCAGCTGGTCTAACCATCTTGTTAAATATTTAGCAGGGGTAGTTTATCTTAAAGTAATTGCAAAGGCATCGCACGCATTCATGAAGTAATTAAGCATAATGGAAGGGAAATGCGATAGATACTCCATAGAAGTTGAGTTCGACATACAGACCCATACATAAGTTCGATTACAGACTATCGATTACAAATTCGAAATTTGGCGATAGCCCGGACGCATTAGACGATACCCTGGACTCACTAGGCGGCGCGCAGGCACGGGGTGGAAGAGTACCACAACGAGATGTAGCGATAAGGCTACATCAACGTCGGAGAGGATGATCGAATCCTGGTAGCTGGCGGTGATAGAAGGTAGGGACAGGACCCTGTGTCCCGTTGTGACTCTGGTGACAGTACCCCATCCAGTCGAGGAGCTGAGGTCCAAGTGGAGGGGTTCTACCCCCAACATCGGTCCACTCGAGAGCTGATTGTAGCTTTGTCCTGCTCGGCTCGCGGATGCGCATAGGGGGGACCCTCGGACAGTGTGATGGCTGCAGCTCTATCAATGCATCGTAAAGACGAGCGCGCGTAGCATACAACTCCACAGTCAGAGCTCGGAGAGCACGATCCATTGCCTCAGTGTACTGCACTAGAACCCGCGCGTCGTAGCAACGCGTCACGTAGGGGGCGCAGACAGCGACGTAGGAACGGTCGCTGTGCTCCCGAACGTCAGAAGCGTAGGAAGTGAGATCAGACCCAGTCTCATCCCCAGCAGGAGCATGTGGGATGTATCTGAAAGGGCTCTCCTCCAGGTGAGGGTACGCTCCACGGAGACGGGTGATGGCGATGTAGGCCGCATCATGGACGGCCATCTCGATCGACACTCCAATACCACAGAACACGTGGCGCTCGAGGGTCTCGCCGCCCCTCTGGTCGAAGATGCGAACCTCAGCCTGGTACTGGTACTGGTTGTACTCGCGGAAATCCTCGAACACAGTGTACTCGGGGTACCAGCGATATCCCAGCCTGGTCAGGAGATCGACCAAAATGGTCGGGAACCAAGTCGTCTCAGTGGCCTGTGTCAGGCGCACATGCTGTCTTGCGGGACGCATCTGGAAATAAGATTGACGGATGTCAAATGACAATGTGTATAATATATATTCAGGAGAAAGAGTAGTTAGTCCAGCGCTCCGGATCGATGTGATTCGAGAACCTAATGTTAGAGTTAGTAAAATCTTTGACCCGAAAGAGAAGAGAAAGTAGAGCCCAGAGTATAGGAAAGGAGTAAAAGATACTAATACCACCCAATTGAGATGTGGGCCCGTAAGCCACAACATCAGTGTTAGTAAAGTTTTTCAAACACTAGACTCAACTTCGGCCAAGGAGTTGGAAAGGGGGCTACCTACAGGCAGTTGGCTCTGATACCAACTTGTGACGCCCTCGGTTTAATCGTACGCTAACCATACACGCAAAAGCGTACGATCAAACCCAAGGACTCACGGGAAGATATCACAACACAACTCTAGACACAAATAAAATAACATCAGCTTCATATTACAAGCCAGGGGCCTCAAGGGCTAGAATACGAAAGCTCGATAAACACGCGAGTCAGCGGAAGCAACAAATATCTGAGTACAGACATAAAACATGGGGTGCCTTAGAGAAGGCTAGCACAAAAGATACAACGATCGAACGACGCGAGGCGTCCTGCCTGGGAACCTCCTAACTACTCCTGATCATCAGCGGCCTCCACGTAGTAGTAGGCACCGTCAGGGTAGCAGTCGTCGGTGGCGGGGACCTCCATCTCCTGGGCTCCATCATCTGGTCGCAGCAAACGGATCAAGGGGACAAGGGGGGAGCAAAGCAGCGGTGAGTACTCATCCAAAGTACTCGCAAGTCCTACATCAGAACTATTCTAATTATGCATCAGTATCAAAGAAGGGGGGTTATATGTGGACTGACTGCAGCAATGCGAGAATAGAGAGAGAAGGACTAGTCCTATCGAAGACTAGCATCTTCAGGGTCTTGCAGCAACAAACGAGAGTAGAACAGGGGTAACACGTTAATAACCATATTGGTGCAGCAATATTAAAGTGAGGTCGCGCCTAAAGATCCTCCCTTGACTCCCTGCGAGGAAGCAATCCCGAGGCAAACTAATTCCAGTTAAGTAACAATTGTAGTTGTAAAAGATCGGGGCACAACTCCAAGTCGTCCTGTAACCGTGGACACGGCTATCCGAATAGTTAATTTTCATCCCTGCAGGGGTGCACCACATGTCCCGTCACGCTCGATAACACTCTGGCCGGACATACTTTTCTGGGTCCTGCCCGGCCTCGGAATATCGACACGTCGCAGCCCCACCTAAGACTAATCAGAGAGGCCAGCCCGCCGGTCTAAATCCTAAGCACAAAGGGTTCGTGGGCCCAGTTCCCCTTCACGCTCCTGCACGTGGCGTGGGCGGCCGACGTCAGTACCCATAATTCTTCCCGCATAGCCGGTTAGTGCGAAAAGGTCTCCGACCAACCCAGATCAAATACCCAAATCCATTAACATTTTAATTAGGCCAACAACACAGTTTCACGGGAATCCACCCGTCTTACAACTAATCACCAATGTCCCCAGTAACATGGTCGAGTAACTGTGTGGTTGTAACATCGGGGGGGGGATCCGAGGTATCACCCTCGTTGGATTCCGAACGACGTACCCGTCAAGGTGGGCTTAGAGGAATCACCCTCGGGGGTCCCACACTTGAGGGGTTGCACGACAGGGGCGTCATCGGGAATGGTGAAAGAGGAATCACCCTCGATAACCACGACCGACTAGCTATACTACAGAGATATCATCAGGAGTACTTAGCGAGGTGCCACCCTCGGTAGCCGATAGTATCTCTGTAGCATCGTACAATGAAGGGGGTGAATGTGCCATTACGGGTCTGGCTCGTCGATCAGAGAGCGAGATTTGAAAACAACCGGGGCAACTGAACTACAGGGTCAGAGGGGATGACTGCTCCACCTATGCTAAGCATATTAAAGTTACAAGACTGAAAGTAGCAGTTCATCAAAAACAGGCTATGCATCAGATATAGGAGCTAACTACAACAGAAGAAAAAATACTAATGCAAGAAGTAGGAAGAAAGACATAGGCGATATAGGAATGATCAAGGGGGGGGGGGGTTGCTTGCCTTGCTGCTCTACGACAAAGGACTGATCGGCAGGGTCGTAGATGTACCCGGCAGCAGCGTCAGTCTCGGGGTCTACCGGTAAGAAGAGGGGGAAGAAACAATAAATAATAGCAACGGTGCAACACAAAGCATGACATGGCAAGATGCAGGCTAGACATGAGCTAACGCAGCAACATCCGTCATAGACGGGTCGGAAGAATATCTGACGATATTTTCCGGGTCTCGGGCTACTACCGGTTATACTGGAAACGATGGAAAAGTTCCAAGTTTGCTATGCTAGGGACGCGTGACACACGAACGGGCCGTGTATCCGGGTTCGTCTCGTTTTGCTGATCAACTTTCATGTTGAAAATATTTCGATCTGACTTACGGATTATTTAATATTAATTTTTAAAGTATTATTTAATAATTAGGAATTAAAAACAGATTTAATTATTTTAATAAAATCCTATTATGACATCATCGCGATGTCATGCTGACATCAGCAGTTGACTGATCAACTCACGAGCGGGTCCCGAACGTCATAGGCACAAGTTTTAATTAAGACTAAATATTATTTAATTAGATTAATTTAGTGGGGGACCCACGTGTCATACTCCAATTATTCTTATTAATTAAATAATATATCTATTTATTTATTTAATAAAAACATTATTTTTATTTTTATTTTAACTATCGCGTGGGGCCTCCGTGTCATAGACAGCGGGTGCGTTGGCCCCACCGGTAAGTGACCTAAGGCTATTTACTCATTTTTTTACAGATACATAACCGTGCAAATATCGTATGCCTCCAAATATCCATATACGCAAATACATACATCGCATCTCATACATACATACATTCATACGCATCTAATACATCATTTATTTTATTTTCTTTTAACTCTACAACACTCTCATCTCTCTCTCTGTTAACACACAGATACAGAACTCTGTGCTAACTCAACTTAGGAAAACACCTTCTTCAAATCCTTCTACCGGTCACTACCGTCGACGGATCGGGGTCCCGTTTGACGGAACGGAACTGGGACGGTGAGGGGAACGCGACGGTGGGAGGAGCCCGAGGAGGGGCTCACCAACGGTGATGGGACGGCCCGATGAAGCCGGAGTTCGCGGGAAGCGGAGGTGACGGCAGTGATGGCGCGGTGGTGGTGATGACGTGGGCGGTAATTAAGCTTCGAATCCGATTCGGTTTCAACCAACACGAGATCATTGATATTACTTGCGATGACGTGGCATCGTTAGCGCGGGATTAGTGTCGCTTAATTACAATCATTACTGTAGCAAAAGTCGAGGATGTCACAGTGCGCCACCCATGGCCCTATTAGGTTCTCTCCCGGGTGGGTGGCCCCTCCCGGTAAAACCCCGGAACCCATTCATCACTCCCGGTACTTTACCGGTAATGCCCAAAATATTTACGGAAGCCAAATGCAACAATCCTATATATTAATCTTCGTTTCCAGACCATTCCAGGGACACTCGGGACGTCCGGGATCTCATCCGGGACTCGGAACAACATTCGGTTACCAACATCAATAATTCAACTATACCAAAAACGTCACCGAACATTAAGTGTGCAGACCCTGCGGGTTCGAGAACTATGTAGACATGACCCACACACTATCTGGCCAATATCCAATAGCTGGACCTGGATGTCCATATTGGATCCTACATATTCTACGAAGATCTTATCGGTTGAACCTCTATCTCAAGGATTCACGCAATCCTGTATATCATTCCCTTTGTCCTTCAGTATGTTACTCCCCCGAGATTCGATCGTCGGCATCTCCATACCTATTTCAATCTCGTTACCGGCAAGTCTCTTTACTCGTTCCGTAATACAAGATCCCGTGACTAACTCTTTAGTCACATTGCTTGCAAGGCTTGTTTGTGATGTTATATTACCGAGTGGGCCCCAAGATACCTCTCTGTCACACGGACACCTTCAGAGATGCCTGTAGAGTAACTTTATAGTCACCCAGTAACATTGCCGCGTTTGATACACACAAGGCATTCCTCCAGTGTGAGTGAGTTAAGTGATCTCATGGTCATAGGAATGAATTCTTGACATGCAGAAAACAATAGCAACAAAATGACACGATCATATGCTACGTTTACAATTTGGGTCTTGCTCATCACATCATTCTCCTAATGATGTGATCCCGTCATCAAGTGACAACACTTGTTTGTGGGTAGGAAACCTTAACCATCTTTGACCAACAGGCTAGTCAACTAGAGACTCGCTGGGGACATTGTTTTGTCTATATATCCGCACATGCATTTATGTTTCCATTCAATACAATTGTAGCATGGATAATAAACAATTATCTTGAAATAAGAAATATAATAATTATTATTTTATTATTGCCTCTAGGGCGTACTTCCAAAAGTCTCCCACTTTCACTAGAGTCAATAATCTAGCCTCACATCTCCATGTGATTTACAATGTAATGAATCTAAAACCCATACAGTTCTTGTGTTGTTCATGTTTTGCTCGTGGAAGAGGTTTAGTTAGCGGATCTGCAACATTCAGATCCGTGTGCACTTTGCAAATATTTATGTCCTTCTCCTTGATGTAATAGCGGATGGCATTGAAGCGTCGCTTTATGTGTCTGGTCCTCTTGTGAAATCTTGGTTCCTTGGCTAGAGCAATGGAACCAGCGTTGTCACAGAACAGCTTGATTGGATCCACTTCACTTGGCACTACTACAAGATCTGACATGAACTGCTTCATCGAGACACCCTCCTTAGCCGCCTCTGAGGCATGTATGTACTCCGCTTCACATGTAGAATCATCTACGACGCTTTGCTTGGAACTGCACCACCTTACAGCACCCCTGTTAAGAATAAATACGTATCCGGTTTGCGACTTAGAGTCATCCGGATCAGTGTCAAAGCTTGCATCAACGTAACCCTTTACGACAAGCTCTTCGTCACCTCCATAAACGAGAAACATTTCCTTAGACCTTTTCAGGTACTTCAGAATATTCTTGACCGCCGCTAGTGTTCCACTCCTGGAATACTTTGAAACCTGCCTGCCATACTTATGGCGAGGATGACATTCGGTCTTGTGCACAGCAGTGCATACATGATAGACCCTATGGCTGAAGTATAGGGGACGACACTCATCTTTTCTCTATCTTCTGAAGTTACTGGACATTGAGTCTTACTCAACTTTATACCTTGTAACACAGGCAAGAACCCCTTCTTGGATTGTTCCATTTTAAACTTCCTCAATACTTTATCAAGGTATGTGCTTTGTGAAAGAGCTATTAGGCGTCTCGACCTATCTCTATAGATCTTTACGCCCAATATGTAAGCAGCTTCTCCTAGGTATTTGATTGAATTTTTTTATTCAAGTAATCCTTTACGCTTTCCAAAAACTCCACATTGTTTCCAATCAGTAATATGGCATCCACATATAATATTAGAAACTCTATAGAGCTCCCACTCATTTCTTGTAAATACAAGCTTCTCCAAAAACTTGTATAAACCCAAACGCCTTGATCACCTCACCAAAGCACTGATTCCAGCTCCGAGAAGCTTGCACCAGTACATAAATGAATCGCTGGAGCTTGCACACCTTCTCCACATTCTCTGGATCGACAAAACCTTCGGGTTCCATCATATACAACTCTTCCTTAAGAAACCCGTTAAGGAACGCCGTTTTGTCATCCATCTGCCAGATTTCATAATCGAAAAATGCAGCTATTGCTAACATGATTCACACGGACTTAAGCATCGCTACGGGTGAGAATGTCTCATCGTAGTCAACTCCTTGAACTTGTGAAAAACCCTTTGCCACAAGTCGAGCTTTATAAATGTTCACATTACCGTCTACGCCCATCTTCTTCTTAGAGATCCATTTGTTCTGAATAGCCTTGCGACCTACAGGTAATACTTCCAAAGTCCATACTTTGTTTAGATACATAGATCTTATCTCGGATTTCATACCTTCTAACCATCTGTTGGAATTTGGGCCCACCATTGCTTCTTCATAATTCGCACGCTCGTTGTTGTCCAACAATATGATCGACAAAACAAGATTCTTGTACTACTCTGGAGCAGTACGTGCTCTTGTTGACCTGTGAGGTCTGACAGTAACTTGATATGAAGCTTCATGATCATCATCATTAGCTTCCTCTTCAAGTGGTGTTGCATCGACAGAAATTTCTTTCAGTCATGCGCCACCATCTTGTTGAAGGAGAGGTTCCGCAACCTCATCAAGTTCTATCTTCCTCCCACTCAACTCTTTCGAGAGATACTCTTTCTCTAGAAAAGCTCCGTTCTCAGCGACAAACACTTTGCTCTCGGATCTGAGATAGAAGGTATACTAAGGTGTCTCCTTTGGGTAACCTATGAAGGCTTTTTGACATAAGCATTACATCTCCAAACTTTAAGAAACGACAACTTTGGCTTCTTGCCATACCATAGCTCATATGGTGTCGTCTCAAGGGATTTTGATGGTCCCCTATTTAAAGTGAATGCAACTATCTCCAATGCATAGCCCCAAAATGATAATGGCAAATCGGTACGAGATATCAAAGAACGCACCATATCTAATAAAGTACGATTACGACGTTCGGACACACCATTACGCTGTGGTGTTCCAGGCGGTGTCAACTATGAAACAATTCCACATTATCTTAAGTGAGCACCAAACTCGTAACTCAGATATGCACCTCCTTGATCAAATCGTAGGAACTTGACCTTCTTGCTAAGATGATTTTGAACTTCACTCTGAAATTGTTTGATCTTTCCAAATGTTTCAGACTTGTGCTTCATCAAGTTGATATAGACATACCTACTCAAATCATCGGTGATGGTGAGAAAATAACAATATCCGCCTCGTGCCTCTATGCTCATTGGTCCGCATACATAAGTATGTATGATCTCCAACAACTCACTTGCACGCTCAATTGTTCCAGAGAACAGAGTCTTAGTCATCTTGACCATAAGACATGGTTTGCATGTGTCAAGTGATTCAAAATCAAGTTACTCCAAAAGTCCATCTACATGGAGTTTCTTCATGCGCTTAACACCAATATGACCTAAGCGGCAGTGCCACAAGAAAGTGGCACTATCATTGTTAACTCTACATCTTTTGGTCTCAATGTTATGGATATGAGTGTCATCACAATCGAGATTCAATATTATCAAACCCCTCACATTGGGTGCATGACCATGAAAGCTATTACTCATATAAATAGAACAACCATTATTTTCTGACTTAAATGAGTAACCGTCTCGCAATAAACAAGATCCAGATATAATGTTCATGCTCAACGCACACACTGAATAACAATTATTTAAGTTCATAACTAATCCCGATGGTAACTGAAGTGAGACCGTGCCGACGGTGATCGCATCAACCATGGAACCATTTCCCACGTGCATCGTCACTTCATCCTTTGCCAGCCTTCGTTTATTCCGCAGTTCCTGTTTCGAGTTGCAAATGTGAGCAACAGAACCGGTATCAAATATCCAAGCACTACTACGAGAGCTAGTGAGGTACACATCAATAACATGTATAACATATATACCTTGTTTGGCGTTGGCCGCCTTCTTATCGGCTAGATACTTGGGGCGGTTGCGCTTCTACTGACCAGTCCCCTTGCAATAATAGCACTCTGTTTCCTGCTTAGGTCCAGCCTTGGGTTTCTTCGTCGGAGGGGCAACAGCTTTTCCACTCTTCTTGGAGTTACCCTTCTTGCCTTTGCCGTTTTTTCTTGAAACTAGTGGTCGTATTGACCATCAACACTCGATGTTCTTTCTGGATTTCTGACTCAGCGACTTTCAGCATCGCAAATAACTCGTCGGGTGACTTATTCATTCCTTGCATGTTATAGTTCAACACGAAGCTCTTATAGCTAGGTGGGAGTGACTAAAGAATTATGTCACTGATAGCTTCTTGCAGGAGTTCAATCCCCAGCTCAGCTAGACGGTTAGAGTACCCAGACATTATGAGCACATGTTCACTCGCGGACGAATTTCCTCCATTTTGCAAGCATAGAACTTATCGGAGGTCTCATACCTCTCGAGCCGGGCATTCTTCTCAAAGATAAACTTCAACTCCTGGAACATCTCATATGCTCCATGACGTTCAAAACGTCTTTGAAGTTCCAGTTCTAAGCCATACAAAACAGCATATTGAACTAATGAGTAGTCATCCTTACGTGCCTACCAAGCGTTCAAATCATCTTGGTCTGCCATAGTGGGTGGTGCATCACCTAGCGCAGCATCCAGCACATATTGCTTTTGGCCATCTTGGAGGATAAGCCTCAGATTTCGAGCCCAGTCAACAAAGTTGCTACCATCATCTTTCAGCTTAGCTTTCTCTAGGATCGTATTGAAATTCAGGGTTGCTACTGCATGAGCAATTGATCTACAACATAAAACTTTACAAAGATTACTTAGACTATGTTCAAGACAATTGAGTTTAGCTAATCATATTACTAATAAAATCCCACTCCAATAGACATCCCTCTAGTCATTCGAGTGTCGCATGATCCAAATTCACTAACTCAAGTCCGATCATCACGTGAGTTGAGTATAGTTTCACTGGTAAACATCTCCATGTTGATCATATCAACTATATGATTCATGATCGACCTTTCGGTATATTGTGTTCCGAGGCCATGTTTGTACATCCTACGCTCGTTAAGTTTAAGCTGAGTGTTCTACGTGTGCAACTATTTTGCACCCGTTGTATGTGAATGTTGAGTCTATCACACCCGATCATCACATGGTGCCTCGAAACGACGAACTGTCGAAACGGTGCACAGTCGGGGAGAACACAATTTTATCTTGATTTTAGTGAGGGATCACCTTATAATGCTACCGTCTTTCTAAGCAAAATAAGGTGCATAAAAGGATTAACATCACATGCAATCATAAGTGACATGATATGGTCATGATCTTGTGCTTCTTGATCTCCATCACCAAAGCACCGGCATGATCTTCATCGTCACCGGCACTACACCATGATCTCCATCATTGTGCTGCCATCGAGGTTGACGTTCTATCTATGCTATTACTACTAAAGCTACTACCTAGCAATATAGTAAACGCATCTGCATGCAGATACGTTAGTTTAAAGACAACCCTAGGCTCCTGCCGGCTGCCGTAGCATCGACGTGCAAGTCGATATTTAACGATTACAACGTAATCATCTCATACATCCAATATATCATATCATGTCTTTGGCCATATCACATCACATGCATACCTCGCAAAAACAAGTTAGACAACTTCCAGTTCGTTGTTGCATGTTTTATGTGGCTGCTATGGGTATCTGGTATGATCGTATCTTACTTACACAAAGACACAGCGGTGATATGGAAATTGCTATTTAACCTTCTCAAAGGACCGCCTCGGTCAAATCCGATTCAACTAAAGGTGAAGAAACAGACACCCGCGAGTCATCTTTATGCAACAAGTTGCATGTTAGTTGATGAAACCGGTCTCTCGTAAGCGTATGAGTAAGGTTGGTCCAGGCCTCTTCAATCCAACAATATCGCCGAATCAAGGAAAGACTAAGGAGGGCAGAAAATTGAACATCAACGCCCACAAACAATTTTGTATTCTACTGGAAATATCATCTATGCATGAACCTAGCTCTGATACTACTTTTGGGGAACGTTGCATGGGAAACAAAAAACTTCCTACGCACAAGAAGACCTATCTTGGTGATGATCATCTACGAGAGGGAAATTGAATCTACATACCCTTGTATATCTCTAGGCGGGAAGCGTTAAGAAACGCGGTTAATGTAGTGGAACGTCTTCGTGATCCAAATCGCCGCTGTCCCACAATCCGTCCCGATCTAGCACCGAACAGACGGGACCTCCGTGTTTATCACACGTACAGCTCGATGACAATCTCCGTCTTCTTGATCCAGCAAGAGAGACGAAGAGGTATCTGAATTCTCCGGTAGCACGACAGCGTGGCGGTGATGATGGTGGAGCTACTCCAGCAGGGCTTCGCCGTGCCTTACCGATCTAGCTACGATGTGTCACGAAGTAGTGGAGGGAGGGAGATTTGCACAATGAATTTTTTGTGCAAAAACCCTCTCAAACCTCCACTATACATAGGAGGAACCAAGTGGTGCATGCCTTGCCTCCTACTCCAAGTTGGAGGGGTCAGCCGAGCCAAGGAGGAAGGTCTCCTCCTCCAATTCGGTTTGGTGGAGGAGTCATTTCCTTCTTGCCCACCTCATCTCTTTTTTTTCTTACCTTTCCTTTTTTGCTCTAACCGAAATAGTCCTATTTGGCTGGCCTCACCAGCCCACTAAGGGCTGGTGCGCCACCCATGGGCCTATTAGGTTCTCTCCTGGGTGGGTGGCCCCACCCGGTAAAACCCTAGAACCCATTCGTCACTCCCGGTACTTCCGGACCATTCAGGAGACACTCGTGACGTCCAGGATCTCATCCGGAACTCCGAACAACATTTGGTTACCAACGTCAATAATTCAACTATACGGAAAACGTCATCGAACCTTAAGTGTGCAGACCCTACGGGTTCGAGAACTATGTAGACATGACCGAGACACTCTCTGGCCAATATCCAACAGCGGGACCCGGACGTCCATATTGGATCCTACATATTCTATGAAGATCTTATTGGTTGAACCTCTATGTCAACGATTCACACAACCCCGTATATCATTCCCTTTGTCCTTCGGTATGTTACTCACCCGAGATACAATTGTCGGCATCTCCATACCTATTTCAATCTCGTTACCTGCAAATCTCTTTACTGGTTACTTAATACAAGATCCCGTGACTAACGCTTTAGTCACATTGCTTGCAAGACTTGTTTGTGATGTTGTATTACCGAGTGGGCCCCGAGATACCTCTCCGTCACACGGAGTGACAAATCCCAGTCTTTATCCATGCTAACTCAATGGACACCTTTGGAGATGCATGTAGAGTACCTTTATAGTCACCCAGGAATGTTGCGACGTTTAATACACACAAGGCATTCCTCCGGTGTCAATGAGTTATATGATCTCATGGTCATAGGAATGAATACATGACATGAAGAAAACAATAGCAACAACATCACACGATCATATGCTACATTTATAGTTTGGGTCTTGTCCATCACATCATTCTCCTAATGATGTGATCCCGTCATCAAGTGACAACACTTGTCCATGGCTAGGAAACCTTCACCATCCTTGACCAACAGGCTAGTCAACTAGAGACTCACTAGGGACATTATCCATTCAATACAATTATAGCATGGATAATAAATGATTATCTTGAAACAAGAAATATAATAATAAATATTTTATTATTTCCTGTAGGGCTTATTTCCAACATATATGATATACATGTTATTGATGTGTACCTCACCAACTCTCGTTGTAGTGCGTGGGTATTTGATACCGGTTCAGTTGCTCACATTTGCAACTCAAAACAGGAACTGCGGAATAGACGAAGGTTGACGAGGTATGAAGTAACAATGCGCGTGGGAAGTGGTTCCAAGGTTGATGTGATCGTTGTCGGCACGCTCTCACTTCGGTTACCACAGGGATTAGTGATGAACCTGAATAATTGTTATTTTGTGCCTGCGCTAAGCATGAACATTATATGTAGATCTTGTTTATTGCCTGACGGTTATTCATTTCAATCATAGAGTAATGGTTGTTCTATTTATATGAGTAATATCTTTTATGGTCATGCACCCAATGTGAGGGGTTTATTATTATTGAATCTCGATAGTGATGACATGCATATTCATAACATTGATGCAAAAATATGTAGAGTCGATGATATCACTTTGTTGTGGCACTGCCGCTTTGGTCATGTTGGTATAAAGCGCATGAAGAAACTCCATGCTGATTGACTTTTGGAGTCACTTGATTTCGAATCACTTGACACATGTGAACCATGCCTCATGGGCAAGATGACCAATATTCCGTTCTTTGTAACAATGGAGTGAGCAGGTGACTTATTGGAAACCATACATACTAATGTGTGTGGTCCGACGAGCATTGAGGAGCGCGGTGGATATCGTTATTTGCTCACCTTCATGAATGATTTGAGTAGATAAGGTTATATTTACTTAATGAAACACAAGTGTGAAACGTTTGAAAAGTTCAAGCAATTTCAGAGTGAACTAGAGAATCATCGTAACGAGGAGATCAAATTCCTACTACGTGATCGAGGAGGAAAATATCTGAGTTATGAGTTTGGCAGTCACTTAAGACAATATGGAATTGTTTTATAGTTGACTCCGCCTGGAACACCACATCGCAATGGTGTGTCCGAATGTCGTAATCGTACTTTATTGGATATGGTGTGTTCTACGATGTCTCTTGCCGATTTGCCATTATCATTTTGGGGCTCTGCATTAGATACTGTTGCATTCACTTTAAATACGGCACCATCAAAATCTGTTGAGACGACGCCATATGAAATTTAGTTTGGTAAGAATTGTGATGCTTATGTCAAAAACCTTCAGCGTGAAAACTTGGAACCCAAAGCAGAGAAATGCGTCTTCATAGGATACCCAAAAGAGAGAGTTGGGTGCACCTTCTATCTCATATCTGAAGGCAAAGTGTTTGTCGCTAAAAACAGAACATTTCTTGAGAAAGAGTATCTCTCGAAAGAATTGAGTGGGAGGAAGATAGAACTTGATGAGGTTGTTGAACCTTCATTTCAATAGAGAGTAGCGCAGCACAGAAAGATGTTTCTGTGGAGCATGCACCAGTTGAAGAGGAAGCCAATGATGATGATCATGTAGCTTTGGATCAAGTTTCTATCGAACCTCGTAGGTCGACAAGGGCACGCACCGCTCCTGAGTGGTATAGTAACCTTGTCTTGACAGTCGTGTTCTTGGACAAGATGAGCCTACGAGCTATGGAGAAGCTATGGTGGGCCCAGATTCCAACAAATGGTTAGAGGCCATGAAATCTGAGATAGGATCCATGTATGAAAACAAAGTGTGGACTTTGGAAGAACTGCGTGAAGGTTGAATGGCTATTCAGAATAAATGGATCTTTAAGAATAAGACGGACGCTGACGGTAATGTCACCGTCTATAAAGCTCGACTTGTGGCAATGGTTTTTTCACAAGTTCAAGGAGTTGACTACGATGATACCTTCTCACCCATAGCGATGCTTAAGTCTGTCAGAATCATGTTAGCAATAGCTGCATTTTTTGGTTTGGAAATTTGGCACATGGATGTCAAAACAGCGTTGGAGATGAGTACGTCTTCGGAGATGCCCCTACGAACTAGGACGCTTCCTAGTCAGAATGCCTGTTGGTGTAGGCTGATGGCATGGGCACCCGCTTAGCCCTAAGATTTCCGGTACTAGTTGTATCACTATGATTTGGCCTTATAGGCCCTACCTTGTGAACTTGACCATTCGGTCACGTGATGTAATAATTCGGTACTTGGATGTAAGAGTCTTATTATTCAATATCTGTGTGTTCGGTGAGCATTGATCTGAGATCGCTGAGCATGTTCATTCGGCGATCTTGACTCGTAAGTCGGGGTCTGTGCAGAGCTGGTATCAGAGCCATCCTGACTATAGGAAGCCTTAGGTAGCATGGACGATAGCCGAGACGACTAGTGCACTTAGACCTTAACCTGAGATTCAGCACCCACTAGAAACTTTCTAACCTTCTCCCCTACATCTTGTAGATGGCGCCGTACCTGAGATGCTTCTAGAGACGGGCTTTCCCCTACTTTTGGGTGATAGCCTCGAGAAGTGCCAAGTACACCGCACGCCCATCTTCCTCTACCATGAGCACTGAGTCAACACTGACACCAAGGAGTATCACGTGGATGTGATAGTGAAGGCTAATGACTCCCCGACTAGCTAGTTCTTTGAAGGACCGCAGATGGAGGATCTGATGTTGGCAGTGGAGACAGCCGCACGAGAGGCGCTCGTGCGTCTCCGCAACATCCTTCCTGAGATGGCTAACGAGCTAGCTACTCGTCACCTACCTTTTGTTAAGGATGGGATAGATGGGAGTTGGACACTTAACCCATCTTCTGAGGACGGGACGCCACTAAGGTTTCAGACCTACTTCAGCCTCTCCTCCGACACTTTGACGCACCTTTTGATCAAGGAGTCATCAAGGATTCGACAATGACTGCATCAAGTCAAGGATCTCCTCGGCATGGAAAATATGAATAACCGCAAGGTGAAGAAGGAAGGAGCACCTGAAGGATGATCAGGCGTTGCTTTCCGAGGAGGAGTACCACCGCTTCAGGCCACTCCTATTCAGAGTCGCCGCGTGACCGCGGAAGACTACGCCAAACTCTTCGCTGCCTCACCAACCAATAGACGTCGTGATGGACCGCTTCCTTCTCCCACCCCTCTGAAGGAGGGAAGTACTGATAAAGATGAAGATGAAGATGAAGATCCTGCAGAACCCGCCTATGAGACTGAGCAGTCTACCGCTTAGGATTAAGACATAGGTAATTAGGAGTTTCCTCCCGAGCGTAGGAGTTCATGTATCGGTTCATGTGATCCATGAGTGTTGTGTAAGAATCTTTGGGTGCAAGTCGCATTCTGCCTTAGGCAGCTTGTGATTGACTACATCACTTGTTTTAATCTAATGCATTAGATTTTCCAAAAAAACTTTGGTTTAAAAATTTCACACTAGCACAGCACCAGCCCCCCCTCTTTACTTGAACATCATCCCTTATGATTTCGGCCAGTTCGACAAATTGACCTGTCTACTCCCCTGACAGGATGGTGATTGCAACTCGCACCAGCACCTTCGACAACCCCGGCTCTACCACTTCAGGTCAGGAGCAGGGAACCGGAGGGGAAGCTCAAGCTGGAGATCACCACGAGCAGCAACACGATGTTCCACCGCCCACACCTCCTCCTCAAAGATTGACAATGGCTCAGTTCTTTCAAGCTCTCCGAGAGGAACATCAAGCCAATAATGTCGGTATTCAGCAGCTGGCTCAAGTCTTGGTGAACAACCCGCCGTAGAATGGGAATGGCAATGGTCGCTCTACTCTCTCTGAGTTCATGGCAACTACGCCACCCATATTCACAGAGACGACTGAACCATTGGATGCCAATGACTGGATCCGTACTATCGAAGACCTCCTCGCGCCGGTCAAATGCACTGATGATCGTGAGAAAGTCCTCTATGCTTCTCACTGTCTCGGAGGAACATCCAGAGCTTGGTGGGATGGATTTCAGATCATGCGAGCAGGGAAAGTCATCATTTCGGCTATGTACAAAGAGGGATTCCGCGCTGATCACATTCCTCCCGGAATGATGACCATTAAGAAGCGGGAATTCCGAGCCTTAAGGCAAGGCAGTAGATCCGTCAAGGATTATTTGCAGAAGTTCAACCTCCCGTCGAGATATGCACCAGAAAATGTCAACACTAAGGCCGCCAAAGTGGAACGCTTTATGGAAGGACTGCAGCAGTCACTCCAGTATCAGCTGGTCGTATGTGAATGCCGGACCTTGAACGATCTGGTTAATAAGGCCCTTATGTTGGAGGATAAGCATCGTGCAATGGACGACACCCATAAGCGCAAGCTGATAGGTAGTGGAGACCTAGTAAACCGAAGCCACGCCCATGGCGGTCAGCTCCAGCAAGACCCAATTATCAGCAGCAGCAGTACAAGTATCCAACATGTCATCAGAACCACCAGCCTCAGCAGCAAGTCAACACCAAGCCAGCATTCAACCCACCGAACAACAGTGGGGTCAAGACCAATCTTCCAGCGCAAGTTACCTATTTTGGATGTGGACAGACTGGGCACTCTTCCAGGCAATGTCCCAACAAGAAGCCCGACGCACCGCGCCCCAATGCGCCAATCCAAGGCCAAGGAGCATCAGGCAGTAACCAAGATCCCCGCAACCAGCAGTATCACAACAGGGGCAGATCAATCATATCTCCGCAGAAGAGGCACAACAAGACCTGGACTGCATTCTGGGTACGTTCCTCGTCAACTCCACCCCAGTAATAGTATTGTTTGATTGTGGTGCTTCGCATTCTTTTGTTACACAAAGATTTGCGGGAAAATGTGGTTTAAAACCTACTCTTCTTAACGGCCAAATGGCAATTCAAACCCGGGAGCAGTGTTAAGGACCAACCTAGGATGTAGGATGGCTGGGATTCTTATCAATGGGATAAGCTTCCAGCAGACCTCATTGTCATTAAGTCGCAAGGCCTAGAAGTAATTCTCGGCATGGATTGGTTGGCCAAACATCTGAGCATCTTGGACTGTGCCAATAGGGCTATTACCATGAAAAGCGACCAATGGGTCAAAGTCAAGTATGTCTCTGAGCGAGTAACCACTCGAGTACCATAGGTTAACAGCCTGTCAGAGGAAGAGCTCGATCGAGTGCCAATAGTCTGTGAGTACCCGGACGTCTTTCCTGATGAGCTACCAGGGATGCCTCCCGACCGATACATCGAGTTCATCATTGAGCTCATGCCCAGGTCAAGGCCTATCTATAAGCAGCCTTATAGGATGGGACCAAAAGAGCTAGCGGAGTTGAAGAAGCAGCCAGATGAGCACCTCAGGAAAGGGTTCGTTCGTCCGAGTGCGTCACCTTGGGGATCACCTGTCCTGTTCGTGTCCAAGAAGGATGGAACCATCAGACTCTGCTTCGATTAGCGTTCTCTCAATGAGGTCACGATCAAGAACAAGTATCCACTCCCCAAGATTGAAGACTTATTTGATCAATTAAATGGAGCTAAGATATTCTCCAAGATCGATCTTCGATCTGGATATTACCAACTGATGATCCGACCTGAGGACATACCCAAGACTGCGTTCATGACCCGGTACAGTCTATACGAATGCACTCCCATGTCTTTCGGGTTGACTAATGCCCGAGCTTACTTCATGTACCTCATGAACAAGGTCTTCATGGAATACGTGGATAAGTTTGTCATTGTTTTATTGATGACATACTAATATTCTCCAAGTCCGAAGAAGAGCATGAGCAACACTTGAGGTTAGTGTTGGAAAAGCTTCGAGAGCACCAACTTTATGCCAAGTTCACCAAATGTCAATTCTGGCTGAACGAAGTTGGGTTCTTGGGTCGTACCATGACAGCAAGTGGATTAGAAATTGGTCCCTCCAAGATTACTACGGTAACAAACTGGGAGTTGCCAATTGATGTGAAGGAAGTCAGGAGCTTCCTCAGGCTCGCGGGATACTACAACAAGTTTGTAGAAGGGTTCTCCCACATCACTCGACCCATGACTCAGCTCTTGAAGAAAGGAAAGAAGTTCGAATGGACGCCGGAGTGTGAAGCAAGCTTCCAGGAGTTGAAGAAGAGGTTAACTACCGCCCCGGTATTGGCCACTCTAGATATCAGGAAGGAGTTTGTGATATATTGTGATGCCTCCAGGACCGGGCTCGGTGGAGTTCTAATGCAAGACGGTGGAGTCGTGGCGTACCTGTCACGACAACTGCATTTGCATTAGGAGAATTATGCCACCCATTATCTCGAGTTAGCAGCCGTCGTGCATCCTCTAAAGACATGGTGACGTTACCTTCTGGGGAAGAGATGTGAAATATACACCGACCACAAGAGTCTGAACTATATCTTCACTCAACGGGAATTGAATATGAGGCAACGAAGATGGTTGGAGTTAATCAAAGATTACGACCTCAACATTCAATATCACCCCGGTAAGGCCAATGTGGTGGCTGATGCCTTAAGCCGGAAAACTAGCACCTTGAACATCATGCTCAAGGAAAGGCTACCCGCCTTATATGAAGAAATGGAGAACTTCAGACTGGAGCTAGTGGAATCAGGATTCCTAGCTAACCTCGAAGTCAAACCAACGCTGGTTGATGACATCAAGGAGGCCTAGAAGGGGCACAAGAGCATTGAAGGCATCAAGAAGAAGATCCAAGAAGGCAAGGCCCCAGAATTCTCGGTCGATGAACAAGGGGTAGTGTGGTTTGGGAAACGTTTATGCGTACCCAACAAGGCAGAACTCAAAGATTTAATCCTGCAGGAAGCACATGATACATCCTACTCTATTCACCCCGGTGGTACCAAAATGTATCAAGATCTTCGAGAAAAATTCTGGTGGAATGGCATGAAGAGGGAAATAGCGTCTTATGTTGGCAAGTGCGACGTATGCTAGCTAGTCAAGGCTGAGCATCAGCGACCTGCTGGACTGCTACAACCTCTCCATGTGCCAGAATGGAAGTGGGACAAAGTCGGCATGGACTTCACCACTGGATTGCCCAGATCAAGTAAAGGGCATAACTTCATATGGGTCATTGTCGACCATTTGACCAAGGTGGCCCATTTCATTCCAGTCAACCCCACTTATGATGGAAACCAATTGGCTAGTCTGTATATCCATCGTATTGTGAGCCTTCACGGAGTTCCCAAGGAGATTTTATCTGATCGAGGCACGCAGTTCACCTCTAGATTCGGGAATAAGTTCCAAGAAGCCCTCGGAACCAAACTCTCTTTCATCACCCCTTTCCACCCACAAACGGGCAGACAAATGGAGAGAGTAAACCAGATACTCGAAGATATGCTCCGCGCTTGTGTCTTGGCACATGGTGCCAAATGGGAAGACTGTCTGCCGTTCGCTGAGTTCTCATACAACAACATCTACCAGTCCAGTCTTCAGATGGCCCCATTTTAAGTGTTGTACGGACGAAAGTGCCGCACCCCACTCAACTGGTCCAAATCCGGTGAAGGATTAATTTTCGGGCCGGAGGTTTTGCACATGGCAGAAGAGAAGCTGCAGCTTGTCTGAGAAAACCTAAAGGCAGCCAAGTCACGGCAGAAGAGCTATGCGGATTCTCACTGCAGAGATGTGGAGTTCGTTCCCGGAGACCAGGTGTACCTCGATGTCACGCCTCTTAAGGGAACCAAGTGTTTCCATGTTAAGGGGAAACTTGCTCCACGGTTCATTGGACCTTTTAAGATCACGGCAAGGCGTGGAGAAGTTGCTTACCAGTTGGAGCTACCTCCGGAACTTTTGGGTGTGCACAACGTCTTCCACGTGTCACAACTTCGGAAGTGTCTTCAAGCGCCAAACGGTCCCGATCTTTACAAGGACATTGACCATCAGGTCATCGACCTTCAGCCAGATCTCACCTACCGCGAGAAGCCGATCCGCATCCTGGATGAAGCAGAGCGTTGCACCATAAGCCGCACCATCAAGTATTTCAGGGTTCAGTGGAGCAACCACACCGAAGCAGAAGCAACATGGGAGCTTGAAGATTATCTCCGATATGAGATTCCATACCTTTTTAGCACCTAGCTTAGGAATCTCGGGGACGAGATTCTTGTAAGGGGGATAGGTGTGTCACACCCTTTTTCACTACCACTTTTTCTGTAATTCAAAAATATGAGCTTATTAAAACTTTTTCAAAACTAATGTGGTGATGCCATGATTGTCATTGTATGCTTGTGTTCTTGATCATGTGATGATAAAAACCACATTTCTCAAATCAAATTATTTTCAAAACGTTTTTCTTATTTTCTGATTAAAATAAAACCCTGCTTTGAGTTGCACTACATGCCCTTGATGGCAAGGTGTGTTCTTACCCAAAGTTGGTGATCTAATTTTAGCCCAAATTTTAGTACATCAAAACCACAAAATAATTATTTTGTGAATAATTTTTCTAATTTATTTGCATGTCCATTTCTAAGGCCAGAAATGGTATTCCTATATGGAAAAATACTTTTCTGCCTTAGAAAAATTTGATTAAATTTGGAGATGATCAGAAGGACATATATTTTCCATACATAAGATTTTTAACCCCTATTTATATTATTAATATTTGAGTAAAACTTTGAAAACCATTTCTGTCTGTTTTGACCTTTTGAAATATTTCCACAGGAAATATTCTCAATAAAATCCGAGAAAATTCCAGTGGTATCCCTAAGCCATATTTGATGTCCACATAAAGTTTCACCTTGATCCAAGGTGATTAAGGACACCAAATAACTGCAAAACTCCTTCTGTCCAGATTGGAGTTAGAGCAACTCTACATAGCAAAGTTTGTCCAATGGAGTTGAAACTTTACAGGAGTGTGTAATAACTCAAATGATGGTTCCACACAAAAAATGGGATTTGTGGGACTTAATTTGCCCACACTCTCTTTGGAAGGAACAGATCTGGTCAAATGGTCAAGTTTTCAAGTTTACAAAGCTAAACTTGTCCAATGGAGCTCAAACTTGGTGAAACCCCATGTTTTAGCACCAAACCCAATCCTGTTAAGTTGCAGAACCAGTGGTGGGGTGCAACCACCCCAAACCACTGTCGAGCATCTTCTGACAGATGGGTAAAAGCCCCTCTAACCTTAGTTAAACCCGATTCCTTTGCCCCAAAGTCTCAGATTTGGTGGCTAGTATCAATGCACATCCCGAGTCAACTGGCCCCTCTCTGGTTCCAAGTAGAAATGCCAAAATCCACATTCTAAGCTTCAACTCAAGGCTGGCAGGACCTGTTTCTGTTGTCTCCCTTGACCAGCCGAAGCTCCACGGGACTCCAATAGCTAGCCTCATCCCAGCCAGTGCCCAGGACATGCTAGACACATCCAAAGCACCCCAGAGCGCGCCAGCATGCCGTGGCATGCCAAAACTGTGCTCTGGGCGCGCTACAGGAAGCCACCGAGGTGGGGTCGACGCTCTCGGCCAGTTCCAGCCTCCCCCGAGGTGTCCAACTTCTTCCCCGACAACCCCTCTGCATCAGGCGACCACCAGGGCCCCTCCTCTCGGGATCCAAGAGATGGTGCGACGCGTGCCCACGTGCACCAGAACCGGCCAGAGATGCGCGGCCACGAATGCTCATCTCCCCTCTCTCTCCCTTCCTTGCAATAGGTTCTGGCAGTCCAAAACCACATCCTAAGATCGTGGTTTCGACCCCAGCTCCTCTCTGCAACCCCATGCGCGCCACGGTGAGTCACCGGCGCTCCCGAATTAGCTCACCGTCGCGGGCATATAAATAGCTCTCCCCCTCCCTCCTGCACCCCTTAGACAACATCACAGCAACCTCTAGCACCCCCCTAGCAACGCCACCAAACCAGCAGAGCCTTGGTGCTCGAGATCGACCGAGGACCCTCCGCCTCGGAGCTCCGGTCGATCTTCGGCTACACGACGGCTCCTGTGTCCCTCTGCCCACCAAACCACTCCCCTTGACCCGAGGGATCTTTCCCCATCTTTCCCAAGCTAATCCGTGCTTCTAGATACCCCCTCCACCTTTGCCCGAAACTCCTCCGCCGCGGCCTCCTCGTCGCCGGTGAACCAGAGCCTCTCGGTCGTTGTATCAACCACCAGCAGGTAGGAGACGACGAGCCGGACCCATTTCCATCTTCGTTGGGGCCCGAGGACGTCGGTAGCCACGCCGGCGTTCTCCTCCTCCTCTCTGGCCAGAGGTAGGAGACGACCCCAACACGTGTGCCCCACCTATCGGTGGCCCATCTCTCTCTCCCTCGCTGCCCGCAGCAGCTGATCGTAGGGGCCCGCGCGTCATGTTCAAACCTGACGGCGTGCGCGCCTGGGTAGGCTAGCTGGCTGGCCTTTGTGCCGGCCCAGTCCCAGGACAAGCCAGGCCACGGGCTGTAGCCCTTTTTCTTTTATTTAAAAACATGTTTTTCAAAGATTTTTATAAAAAGATTTAACCAGTGTTAAAATATGATTTTTTCCACTGTTAATCTTCTAAAAATGTGTAGTATTTAATAGAACCATTGTTTCAATTTTGCAGCAACTATTCTGTTTTTAAATAATAAAAAGGATTAATTTGGAATAGTTTTGCTTCTATTTAGTTGATTTTTAAAAATATTTCTCCATTAGAAACAGAAGAAAATATTTTTAAATTAGAAACCTAGATTTATCTGAAATAACCAACCTTGTTAAAATGACTTTCTGATTTGATTGAGAGTGAGCTACTTATTATTTTATCTTTATACGATGATAGGAAACCCGTGTGACGAAGGGATCCCATTGACCATGATTGAGCATATGTTATATTGCATGCTAGTGTAGCAAATATTTTCGTTGCATATGATCATAAGTGTCGGTAAATCATTGAAGTGATGTTAACGATGGCTCCTCTGGAGCGCATGCATTGAGCTTGATCCTACCACCTATGAGGGTCATGCTAATATCATGTTGACAAGTAAAGTTAGAGTAATATTAGCATGAGCATGTTGTTGGTATAAATCAAAGATTTATGAAAACCCCGTCGGGTGCCACTAATGCCCGAGGGTGATGATGAGTTAGGTGGCCACTTTTGGTGAAGTGGTGCACCGGGTATTTGTGTGAGTATGGTTTCGGAAATGGGATTAGATTTATGATGTGTCGACCGTCCAAACCTTACATGTACGACCCCGTTACCCCGTATGGGATGGGGCTGTGTTGATTACTCTGGTCGGTGCTAGCAAAGAGCCACATTACTAGTGGTGGGGGTAATGTGTGGTCACTCTCGTGATGGGGTCGTGCCAGGTAGGGCGACTATGCCGTTTTTACGTGTCCCAGGCACACCGTTGGTCCCCGCTTGGTTGGTACTGTCCAAAGTCAGTGCTCGTAAGACGTACCACATGTGGGCTAGGTACCAATCGAGTGGACCTCTTTGTCTAGTATCGTCAGGGGAAAGGCATTGATCGGGTACTTACCTCGGGTATTTTATATACCGCGAGTCATGGATGACACGGAAGTCTCCTGGATCTCGTGGGTCCAGCGTACTACCTCTGCAGAGTGTAAAACTATTTGAATAGCCGTGTCCACGGTCAAGGACAGTTGGGTGGTCTTGCTTAAACTACATCCAGTCGTTTCCGCATAAACAAGGTGTGTGTGCGTATGCGTTAAATGGTGTTACTATATGACCAAGTTTGGTGACTTGGCATATAGGGTGAACCCGGTTGGTTCAACCCTTGACAGATATATTGATATATGTAACCTGTTCTTCAAAAGTAGTTTACTTATGATGTTACCTATGGTCATGCTTATTAACCATCAAGAAGATCTCCACCAAAGAAGCTTGTTATTGTTATCCTTCACTTGCATTGTTCATATCATGGGTTGTTTGCGAGTACATTCGAAAGTACTCATTGGCTTGCCACTGGTTATATTGTTGACCAGACATGGAAGGACCAGAGTTTGGAGGTGAGTACGTCTTCAGAGACGCCCTTGCGAACTAGGACGCTTCCCAGTTAGAATGTCTGTTGGTGTAGGATGATGGACTGGGCACCCGCATAGCCCTAAGATTTCCGCTACTAGTTGTATCAGTGTGATTTGGCCTTATCGGCCCTACCTTGTGAACTTGACCATTCGGTCACGTGATGTAATAATTCGGTACTTGGATGTAAGACTCTTATTATTTAGGATCTGTGTGTTTGGTGAGCATTGATCTCTAGGATCACTAGGCACGTTCATTCGGCGACCTCGAATCGTAAGTTGGGGTCCCCGCATGCAAGCATCTCGGAGTTGAAATCAGCGTTTTGATGACGTGATCAAAGCGTTTGGGTTTCTACAAGTTTATGGAGAAGCTTCTATTTACAAGAAAGTGAGTGCTAGCTCAATAGAGTTTCTAATATTATATGTGGATGACATATTGGTGATTGGAAACAATATAGAATTTTTTGGAAGCGTAAAGGATTACTTGAACAAGAAGTTTTCAATGAAGGACGTATGAGAAGCTGCTTACAAATTAGGCATCAATAACTATAGAGATTGATCGAGACGCTTGATAGAACTTTCGTAGATCACATACCTTGATAAAGTTGTGAAGAAGTTCAACATGGAACAGTCCGAGAAATGGTTCTTGCATGTGTTGCAAGGTGTGAACTTGAGTAAGACTCAATGCCGAGTGACTGTGGAAGATAGAGAAAAGATGAGTGTCGTCCCCTATGCTTCATTCGTAGGCTCTATCATGTATGCAATGTTGTGCACAAGACCTGATGTCAGCCTTGCCATAAGTATGGCGGGAAGGTTTCAGAGTGATCCAGGAATGGAAAACTGGAAGCGGTCAAGAATATTACGAAGTACCTGAAAATACTAAGGAAATGTTTCTCGTGTATGGAGGTGATCAAGAGCTCATCGTAAAGGGTTACATTGATGCAAGCTTTGACATTGATCCAGACGACTCTAATTCGCAAACCAGATACATATATTCGCAATGGCGATGCGGTAAGCTAGTAGAGTTCCAAGCAAAGCTTGGTAGCTGATTCTACATGAGAAGCGGAGTACATAGCTGCCTTGGAGGCGGCTAAAGAAGGTGTATGGATGAAGGAGTTCATGACAGATTTTGGAGGTGTGCTGAGTGCACTGGATCCAATGACTCTGCTCTGTGACAAAACTGGTGCCATTGCACAAGCCAAGGAACCAAGGTTTCACAAGAGGACGAAACACATAAAGCGACGCTTCAATTCCATCCGCATTTACATCAAGGAGGAGGAGATAAATATTCGCAGAGTGCACATGGATCTGAATGTTGGAGACCCGTTGACTAAACCTCTTCCATGAGCAAAACCTGATCGACACCAGAACTATATGGGTGTTAGATTCATTACAATGTAAATCACATGGAGATGTGAGCTAGATTATTGACTCTAGTGCAAGTGGGAGACTGTTGCAAATATGCCATAGAGGCAATAATAGAATAATTATTGTTATATTTCCTTGTTCAATATAATCGTTTATTGTCCATGCTATAATTGTACTGATTGGAAACTAAAATACATGTGTGGATACATAGACAACACATTGTCCCTAGTAAGCCTCTAATGGACTAGCTCGTTGATCAAAGATGGTCAAGGTTTCCTGACCATGGACATGATTTGTCATTTGATAACGGGATCACATCATTAGGAGAATTATGTGATGGACAAGACTGTAATGGCCCAGAGTGTAACTTGCCTTATTTGGAACCTTTTGTATGTGGGTCCATCTTGTCATTGCTATGATTGTTATATTCCATGTGGTATTTCATGTGCATGCCTTGTTTTCTTTGGCATTCATGCATCCATTCATCCATGCCTCTTTGTGTTTGTTTCCTTTGTGAATCCATGTGATGTAGTGGTATGTGTGTGATGATATGTGTTGATAAGTGAAACGATGTGGAGTAGTGCATTTGAAAGTAGAGAGCAACTATGTTGGTTTGCAACTAGGTTTCAAAACTTCTTCCTCTCTATATCTCAAGCTCAAGTTTTACTTGCTCCATCCCTGTTTCAAAAATGCTCATGTTTTAGTATGAATTGTGATGGATGTGATGCTACGTTTTTAGTGTTTTGAAACTTTGTTTTAGTGGTGCAAATATTCATAAAACAGATCAATTAATTCTGATTTATAAATATTTAAAGGCTCCAAAAATTCCTCTTATATTTTAGTTAAATAGGTTAAAATTCCTTATGACCACGGGCATTGTTATTTTATTTTTAGATTCAACAGTGTTGCCTCTGCATTTGTTTTGCCTGTGTTTGTTTTGTAAATAGAAAACCCTAGTGGGTTTTCTTTTCTCTATCGAGCGCCTTCGAGTGGGCTTTCTCCCATTGGCTGGCCCAACTTCCTCTCGCGCGCTAGCCTTTCCCTGTAGACGGCGTCTCCTTCCTCTGTCGCCTTTCCGTCAGTCTCCTTCAGAGACAGCGCGACAGAGAGCGACGCCGTCTCACGGACGTCGAAGCCGCGCGTCCCTCGCCTCCTCCTCCTCCTATAAAGAGCCCCTCGCGTCCGTGCAAGGCCTAGGGTTCCTCCCTAGCCGCCGCCACTTCTTTCCCCATCTCTCCCTCCCTCTCCCTTCAGGTAAGATCTGTAGGAGCAGGTTCAGAGTCAGTGTCGCCGTCGATGTTCCGTCGTCCCTCCCCTCGTCGCCAGCGTGTTTCCGTCGAGGCCGAGCCGTCCACGAGGATGGGGAATCAACCCCCGATCCATTCCCGACGCTAGCGAGGACGATCATCCTCCCTGGCGTCTCCTCCGCGTCGTCAACGCCGGAGCACCTGCGGGTCGTGCGGTGGCTACTGCCTCTTCTTCCTCTACGACGAACCCAATCATCCCCGAGCACTCCGAGGTGAGCTACTCGTCCTCTTCTCCCGTTTCCTCCCCGCGCATAGAAACCTAGGGCCATAGCGCCGCCGCTCTGTCGCCGTAGACGCCGCCTATATGTGCGTAGTTGCGCCGCCGTGGGAGGCTCCCCAATGCTGCGGTAGGCATGGGAATGGATCCCTGGTGGATTCCTCTTCCTCCCTGCAAGCAGCCGTTGACCAATTTAGGCCGAAGCCTCCTCGGCGGTCGTCCCCTGTTCCGACCGCCACCAATCTGTTGCAGGAGTAGAGAGGGGTGCCCAATAGAGCAACCTCCTCTTCTCTGTTAAGATCAGTAGCAACAGCGTAGTGGTAGGGGTGTTTTGTGGCATCAGGCGGGTGTGGGTTCGAGTCCCGCAGCAACACCCCCCTTTTGCTATTTATTTTCGGCACATTAGCTTCAGGGAAGCATATCCTGCTTACCAGATCTCTTTTGTCGAGCCAGAGTGATGTAGTGTAGTGGTGCTAGTTGCTGGTGGTGAACCATGGGGTCTTGGGATCGTTTCCCAGACCAACCCCTTTATTTTTGTTGCCTAGTTCTTTTGCAGATTTTCAATTGTTTGCTAGAATAGTTGATGTGGTATGCTTGGTCACCTTGTGTGGTATTTTTCACCTCACAACCAGTAGGTTGGCTCTAGTATTTTGCTAGCATGTGTAGAAATGGGTGTGTAGTTATTTGAGTGCAAGTGTGTGTGTGAGCAAGCTCCCAAGATGTGTATGTGTGTGGTGCATCACACAAGAGTTGTGTAGTTGATGTATGTGGAGAGTGCTTGTGTGGTGCAAGCACCCATGAGCTTGTGTGTGGATTCCTCCCCCCACATACTTTGTGTGTAGGAGTAGTGATTCTTGTGTGTGTGTAGGTGATCATGTGATGTTGTGTGTGCATTTGTGTGTGTGACACCCACATGCCAAGGAATGGTTTGCCTTGATGAGCACATGTGTCCAAGCATGTATGTATGAGTGTTAGAGATAGTGCGTGAGTTTGTGTATATTTGATGTATGGAGTTGATCTCAATAGCATGGGTAGGTGCTTGATGTGTGTGTGTGTGTGGTGGTGTGCTAAGGCACATGGACATGAGGTCTACCCCTCATTTGCACCAATGGAGTGATGAGAGTGTGCAATTGCATGTGTAGATGATGAACTTGTGTGCAACACATGTGATATAGCACTATTTGCATCTATGTCTTTTCCATGTATATTTTCTTGTTAGCTTTGTGCCCATTTGTTCTATGCAAGTACCTAGGTATTATATATGTTTTAGGGGTAGAATCATCCCTGGAATCCAATGATGGAATCAGTTTTCCCTTTGGAACACTTTCTGGGAATGTCATATTTCTATTTTGTTCAATGTTTAGAGCTTGGTTCCATGTGATGTGATGAGCCCAAGAGGTTGATTCCTTGTTGTGGCAGTAGCGGGTGAACCCCTCTACTGCATTGTGTTGGTGTTTCATGCTTAGGAGTTTACAAGTGCAAGTTGTGCTTAGTCAAAGTAAGCATGTGGTTGAAAATTTCAGCTTAGTGAAAATCTGTGATTTTCACTAAGTTTGAGAAACTGCTGTTATTTTCTTCCATTGTAGTTGTGCTTGCAAAAGTTCATGTCTTGGGAATCAGCCCCTGCAATCAACTGAGAAGTTGGAGCTTTGTGTTTTTCTAGCTCTGTGTCAATTTTCATTCCATTTGACTTCGTGTAGATATTGTTTTGCGTGATGTAAAAATGCTTCAAAGCATAAACAGCTAGTGAGAATTTGAGAATTTCACTAAGTCCCTGAAAACTGACATTTTTGTCCAAGTTAGCAGCTGTAGAACTTTCGGTGTGAAACTCCTTTGTATTATCTTTTTGCTCATGCTTGTAGAGCTTTTGAATAGCTTCTGCCACATATCTTATTTGGCACATTTGGGTGGCTGTAGGTGCTTTGCATGTAGCTATCAAATTGCTATGATGCTATTTAGGACAGAATGTATAGTTTTGATGTTTTGATGCTTGTGAGTGCATAGTTGATGGTGTGGGGAGTTTCTTTGCACCACCCCATCTATACTTGCTTGTTTGGTGATTTGGCAAACTGGGAATACTAGAAGTATGCCATTGGAGTGTGTTTGTGATGGATTTTATCTGTAGGACTCCATTTCTTTTTTCGTAGTGTTTGGTTGATTCCTAGCTCCGTTCGTCACGTTCTTTATATGTTTTTGCATCATTTTCGCGTGATGCATGTGTTCATGACATCGTCATGCATGTCAAGATAACTTAGAGTGCCGTTCTGTCCAGAAGTTTGTAGTTTCTTCTCATGCATGTGCAAGTGACTAGAATAGAGATGCATGTTCATTCTCATCTCATGCATCATGTGTTTGTTGCATCATGTGTTGTTTTTGTTCATTGGATGCTATTTTTATGTTGGGTAGCACCGGGATCGGAGAGCGAGTACGTGGATCTGGGAGAGTACGTGGAGGACGAACAAGAGCAGTTCCAAGGTGAAGACATCACATGCAAGATGACATGACATTGATACAATCTCTAGTCTTGTTGTGCCTAGAGTCACGTTTCCTTCGTCATATGCTGGCTTCCTACCACTGAAATAATTGCCTCCTGATATTTCCATGAAACCAAAACACTTACCCCTCCTAGAAAACATTGAATGGCTAAGTAGGCTTGCTCAGCTTCTAATGTTAGCATTGCTAGTTGCAGGTCCAATTGTCTCATGTGATAACATGAGTTTGGTATCGTTATGTTAAATCTGTTATTTAATTAATGCATCTATATACTTGGTAAATAACGGAAGGCCTAGCCTTTTATCGGGTGTTTTGTTCCATTATTGCCGCCATAGTTTCCGGCTACCGATGTTTGATTCCATAACTGATCGCTCCTAACACGTCCGGGGTTGTTATGGGAACCCCCTTGATAACTCGTGTAGTGTTAAGACTTGTCCGGTAGGACCCAATATTGGTTTTAATTTTCTAATCATTAATAGTAATGTGCATAGGCAATAGCTACCCCGAGGAATAAATCAACAACCCGGGCCAGTGCTCCTCATGAGTGTTGGTCCAACCTGGTGTGCCTGCGGGGCCACCACAAGGAAACTTGAGGTTTGGTTCTCGTAGCTAGTTCCATTCGTCGTGTCCTGAGACTGAGATACGCGGCTCTTATCGGGGTCGTCGACACGACGGGAGGTCCTGCTAGTCTTGTCTAATCTTAGCGATATATCTTGCGTATAGGAATCCCGGTGAAGCTTTGGTTCTCCCCAGAGTTGAGGTTTTCCTCTAAGGAATCCGACGAGATCACGAGTTTCTTGATAGAGGATTACTTTGCGGCTCGTGACCATTTGTGATGGACTAGTTGGAGCACCCCTGCAGGGTTTGATCTTTCGGAATGCCGTGCCCGCGGTTATGTGGCAATGTGGAATATTTGTTAACATTCGGTTATAGATAAGTTGAACCTAATCTAATAAAAATGCGAACTGTGTGCGTAACTGTGAGTGTCCCCTTCGAAGACCTCTCTTCGATCGGGAACACGGTGGGGTGATGTTTGACGTAAGTAGGTGATCAGGATCACTTAGTGATCAGCTAGTCATCGATCGCTAGCATAGACCAACATCTATATCTGTTCTATGTAAGTTAGCCACCATAAATGCTTAGGATGCTGCAACCTAAATACTGAACCTTCCTTACCAAATAACTTGACTAGTTCTGGCACCGAGGTCATAGATTGCTGAGTCTCTGTGGCTCAAAGATTACTACAACACCCCAACAGGAACAGGTACGCCCGACACAGGTGATCTCGATGACACGCAGCTGGCGTGGCAGTACGATGAGGAGAACAACCGCCTGTACGTGAACTATCCAGAAGACTGAGGCATGGTCGTGATCGTGGGCAAGCATGCAGGGTAGCATAGCCTTTTCTCATGTTATGTAGTCCGTAGAGGAACTACCTTGTCTGAATAAATGTATGATGTAAACTCTGATATTATCTATGATTCCATATTTGTCATTCTTTATTACGTATGTGTTATGTTATCGTGCTTGCGAAACGCTTAGATGCGTTTCTTTCAATTTTGGGGCCTCGTTCCCTAAATCGGAAAGGACCGCATCTTAGTCGTAACAAGTTGGTAATCAGAGCCTTATGACCATAGGAGCCTTTGTGTGATCGTACTTGGCTGAGTCGAGTCTAGTAAAATGTTTTGAGTCTTAGTTATATCGGAGAGTAGGTTTCTTTTTTCTCCTCTTCCATGCTCTTGTGAGGTTCCCGACTTAGGAAATTTTAATTCTACTCCTCTTCTCGCTCAAAAAAAAATTAGGATCACGCGGGTATTTTTGAAATCTATATGATATCGATGTGACGGCGTTCTGTCTTGGTGCCTCCTGTCTGCCTTGATCTCTTCCGGGGAGTTGAGCTCGAGGGGATACTTGTGCACATCGCCATCATTCAAATTTCTGAGTATCTTAGAACGAAGGATGTTCGTAATTGCTTCAATACTAGTAGTGGCGAGATAACCCCAATGTCCCCCGTATTGGTGCAGATTGTTCGGGAGTACTGCCATACTTTGAATCGCTGTGATCACGAGGGTTTGTAGTAGATGAAGGTTAGAGATTCTGGTTATGTGTTGACGGATGTGATACAGTGGACGAGTTAGTATAGGGGTTGTGTGAATATTACTCCTTGTATCCGTGTACCAGATTGCATGACCAGATATTTTGGGAATTCATAGGTGGGATATCAAGTAGTGACTTATAGGACAATCTTCCTATAGATGTATGATGTGATGTTGGGATTCGACATTCAGTGGGTATGTTTGTTCACGGTCGTCTTACAGTGGTTCTCGTTGTGTCTTAAAGAGTCCTTATAACTTGGTACGACTCGGGGATACTTCGTAAGTCGTGTGCACTACCTTGCACAGGATGGCTACTGTAAATTCGAGACCGTGCGATCTTATCCACGAAGATATCGGATGAAATCTCGATCATATGTTTGTTTCGAGCACTTCTAGCTCATACTTGTTTCAAGTGGTCTTAATCAGAATTTTGTCGACAATCACTTTGAGGAAGCATTCTTACTATTTTGTTCGAGTGCAATTGCTAATATTCCTGTTTAGATATTCCTTCCTTTTTGATTCACCTATACCTTCAATTTATTCTCTCGGTTAATGTGTTGTCCGTCTTCAGGATGGCTCCACCAACTCGTCAGAATCCAGGTCGTGAGGATGTGCCGCCACCACCTCCTCCTCCAAAGAATCCTCCTCCGCCGCCGCCTCCTCCTGCAGAGGCTTGGCAAGTGGTGATGGCTTCTACAAATGCAAACACTCACATGTTGATACAGTTGTTGCAAGAGAGGACTAATCAGCAGCATGGCAACTTCAATCTTGGGGGCAATCAGTTTGCTAATCTGAGTCACTTCCTCTCAAACCAGCCGAAGACCTTCACGTCGTGTGACCAGCCGTTTGATGTTGAGGATTGGATCCACAACATGAACAAGCACTTTGAATGTAGCATTGTCCGTCCAGAGGATTTCGTCAAGTTTGCAACTTTCCAGGTGAAGGGGCTAGCATCTATCGGGTGGCAATAGTTGAAGGATTCCAGGGGTGCTAGAGTGATCACTTGGGATGAGTTTTGCCGTGACTTCAGATCCCACTACATTCCGTCCAGCTTTGTGGAGGAAATGTGTGAGAAGTTCAGGCGCTTGAAGCAAGGTGGTAACTCCGTGTACAAGTACAACGTCGAGTTCCACGAGCTAGCCCGATACGCCTTGCAAGATTTATCAGTTCAAGGTGGCTTGAAAAAATATTTGCAGTGAGCTCTCGCTTTGCACGATCCTGAGGAGTTCGATAAGTTCTACAACTTATCTCTCAGGGCTAAGGCAGCATTGCTCAGGGTGGAGAATTCTAAGAAGCGCTTCTGAGATTCCAGCTCGTCTTCCTCAACTCAGGTGGTTCAAAAGCAACAGAAGTATTGGGTGTCTCCTCCTCCTCCTCGGCACACGCAGCAGTTCAAGCATTCTGGTGGCCGTGGTTCTTCCCACCCACCCAACCCAGCTTTTCAGCAGAGATTCCAGAAACATAAGTAAGGGCCTCCTCAGACACACTATCGTCAGCCAGCAGATGTTACTTGTCACAAGTGTGGGCAGAAGGGTCACTATGCCAACAAGTGCACTTCTCAGCTCCGTCTTCCGCCTCCTCCTCCAGGCAAACCTCCAAGCAATGCTCTCGTGAATTTCAACCCCAGGTCTTCTCAAGTGAACATGGTGAATGCAGCTGAGGTAGAAAACTCGTCAGATGTGATTATGGGTAACCTCCTCGTCAATGATATTTCTGCTAAAGTGTTGTTCGATTCTAGCGCATCGCATTCTTTCATGTCATATCCCTGTGCATCTGGTAATAATATTGCGGCCAAGTTTTTACCAAAGTCATTGCAAGTTGTGTCTCCGGGTATGCGGATGTGCTCTCAGTTGTTCGTTTTGGGTGTTTCTGTCAAGATGGGTAGTTATTCTTTTTTGGCGTCCCCTATTGTCTTGGGCAATTCCAACATTGATTAGATCCTTGGTATGGACTGGTTAGCCATGAACAAGGCATCGATTGATTGTGAAGCTTACTCACTCTTCGGAGGACGTGATTATCTTCGCGGCGCGCGATGACACAATCCGTCCGTTCTCTTTGAATGAAAAGGGTGAGATTAATCCTATTTCGCAAGTCCGAGTGGTCTACAAATATGCAGATGTGTTTCCAGAAGAGCTCCCAGGAATGCCTCCGCACCGAGAAGTTGAATTTATTAATGAACTTGAACCAAGTACTGAGCCCGTGTGCAAACAGCCGTACAAATTGGGTCCAGAAGAGCTGAAGGTGTTGGAAATATGCCCTAGAGGCAATAATAAATTAGTTATTATTATATTTCTTTGTTCATGATAATCGTTTACTATCCATGCTATAATTGTATTGATTGGAAACACAGTGCATGTGTGGATACATAGACAAAACACTGTCCCTAGTAAGCCTCTAGTAGACTAGCTCGTTGATCAAAGATGGTCAAGGATTCCTGACCATAGGCAAGTGTTGTCACTTGATAATGGGATCACATCATTAGGAGAATCATGTGATGGACTAGACCCAAACTAATAGACGTAGCATGTTGATCAGGTCATTTTGTTGCTACTATTTTCTGCGTGTCAAGTATTTGTTCCTATGACCATGAGATCATATAACTCACTGACACCGGAGGAATGCTTTGTGTGTATCAAACGTCGCAACGTAACTGGGTGACTATAAAGATGCTCTACAGGTATCTCCGAAGGTGTTCGTTGAGTTAGTATGGATCAAGACTGGGATTTGTCACTCCGTATGACGGAGAGGTATCTTGGGGCCTACTCGGTAATACAACATCACACACAAGCCTTGCAAGCAATGTAACTTAGTGTAAGTTGCGGGATCTTGTATTACGGAACGAGTAAAGAGACTTGCCGGTAAACAAGATTGAAATAGGTATGCGGATACTGACGATTGAATCTCGGGCAAGTAACATACCGAAGGACAAAGGGAATGATATACGGGATTATATGAATCCTTGGCACTGAGGTTCAAACGATAAGATCTTCGTAGAATATGTGGGATCCAATATGGGCATCCTGGTACCGCTATTGGATATTGACCGAGGAGTCACTCGGGTCATGTCTACATAGTTCTCGAACCCGCAGGGTCTGCACACTTAAGGTTCGACGCTGTTTTATGCGTATTTGAGTTATATGGTTGGTTACCGAATGTTGTTCGGAGTCCCGGATGGGATCACGGACGTCACGAGGGTTTCCGGAATGGTCCGGAGATGAAGATTGATATATAGGATGACCTCATTTGGTTACCGGAAAGTTTTCGGGCATTACCGGAAAAGTTTCAGGCTCATCGGTAGTGTACCGGGAGTGCCGGCAGGGGTGACGGGGACCATCGAGAGGGGTGTCACGCCCCAAGGTGTCTCATGGGCTATGGGAAGAGATAAACCAGCCCCTAGTGGGCTGGAATAAGTTCCCACTAAGGCCCATAAGGTTTGAGAAGGGAAAAACACAAGGTGGAAAGAGTTTCCAAGTGGGAAGGTGGAATCCTACTCCAAGTAGGATTGGAGTAGGACTCCTCCACCTCAAATTTCGGCCAAACCTTGAGGGTTTGAGGATGCCTCCTCCCCTCCCTCCCTCCTATATATAGTGGGGTTTTAGGGATGATTTGAGACAACTTTTGCCACGGCAGCCCGACCACATACCTCCACGGTTTTACCTCTAGATCGCGTTTCTGCGGATCTCGGGCGGAGCCCTGCTAAGATTAGATCACCACCAACCTCCAGAGCGCCGCCACGCTGTCGAAGAACTCATCTACCTCTCCGTCTCTCTTGCTGGATCAAGAAGGCCGAGATCATCGTCGAGCTGTACGTGTGCTGAACGCGGAGGTGTCGTCCGTTCGGCACTAGATCGGAGCAGATCGTGGGACGGATCGCGGGACGGTTCGTGGGACGGTTCACGGGGCGGATCGAGGGACGTGAGGATGTTACACTACATCAACCACGTTTCTTAGCGCTTCTGCTGTGCGATCGACAAGGGTACGTAGATCGGAAATCCCTTCTCGTAGATGGACATCACCATGATAGGTCTTTGTGCGCGTAGGAAAATTTTCGTTTCCCGTGCGACGTTCCCCAACAGTGGCATCATGAGCTAGGTTCATGCGTAGATGTCTTCTCGAGTAGAACACAAAAGTTTTTGTGGGCGGTGATGTGCGTTTTTCTGCCCTCCTTAGTCTTTTCTTGATTCCGCGGTATTGTTGGATCGAAGCGGCTCGGACCGACATTACTCATACGCTTCCGAGAGACTGGTTTCATCGCTATGAGTAACTTCGTTGCTCAAAGATGACTGGCGAGTGTCGGTTTCTCCAACTTTAGTTGAATCGGATTTGACCGAGGAGGTCCTTGGATGAGGTTAAATAGCAATTCATATATCTCCGTTGTGGTGTTTGTGTAAGTAAGATGCGATCCTACTAGATATCCATGGTCACCACGTAAAACATGCAACAACAATTAGAGGACGTCTAACTTGTTTTTGCAGTGTATGCTTGTGATGTGATATGGCCAACGATGTGATGTGATATATTGGATGTATGAGATGATCATGTTGTAATAGTTATTATCGACTTGCACGTCGATGGTACGTCAACCGGCAGGAGCCATAGAGTCGTCTTTATACTAACGTTTGTGCTTGCATATGCGTTTACTATATTGCTAGGACATAGCTTTAGTAGTAATAGCATGAGTAGCACGACAACCCCGATGGAGACACGTTGATGGAGATCATGGTGTGACGCCGGTGACAAGAAGATCGTGCCGGTGCTTTGGTGATGGAGATCAAGAAGCACATGATGATGGCCATATCATGTCACTTATGAATTGCATGTGATGTTAATCCTTTATGCACCTTATCTTGCTTAGAACGACGGTAGCATTATGAGGTGATCTCTCACTAAAATTTCAAGACGAAATTGTGTTCTCCCCAACTGTGCACCGTTGCGACAGTTCTTCATTTCGAGACACCACGTGATGATCGGGTGTGATGGACTCAACGTTCAGATACAACGGGTGCAAAACAGTTGCACAGCGGAACACTCGGGTTAAGCTTGACGAGCCTAGCATGTGCAGACATGGCCTCGGAACACATGAGACCGAAAGGTCGAGCATGAATCGTATAGTTGATATGAGTAGCATAGAGATGCTTACCACTGAAACTATTCTCGACTCACGTGATGATCGGACTTGAGATAGTGGATTTGGATCATGTACCACTCAAATGACTAGAGAGATGTACTTTTTGAGTGGGAGTTCTTAAGTAATATGATTAATTGAACTAATTTTCATGAATATAGTCTAATGGTCTTTGCGATTTACGATGTAGCTTGCGCTATAGCTCTACTGTTTTTATATGTTCCTAGATAAAATTTAGTTGAAAGTTGATAGTAGCAAACTTTGCAGACTGAGTCTGCAAAGCCGAGGATTGTCCTCGTTTCTGTGCCGAAGGCTTATGTCCTTAATGCACCACTCGGTGTGCTGCACCTCGAGCGTCGTCTGTGGATGTTGTGAACATCCGACATACACGTTTCTGATGACTGCGCGATAGTTCGGTGCAAAATACTTAATGGCTTAGAAGCGTTGCGCCGAAGACGTTTTGAAACGTCACGGAACATGAGTGATGTTCTAAAGAGATGAAATTGTGATTTCATGCTTGTGCCCTTCTTAAGAGGTATGAGACCTCCGACAAGATTCTTTGTCCATGAAGTAAAGGAGAAAAACTCAATCGTTGAGTGTGTGCTCAGATTGTCTGAGTACGACAATCACTTGAATCAAGTGGGAGTTAATCTTCCAGATGAGATAGTGATGGTTCTCCAAAGTCACTGCCACCAAGCTGTGAGAGCTTCGTGATGAACTATAACATATCAAGGATAGATACATTGACCCTTGAGACATTCGTGATGTATGACACTGCGAAAGTAGAAATCAAGAAGGAGCATCAATGGTTGATGGTTAGTAAAACCACTAAGTTTCATGAAAGGCAAAGGCTAGAAGGGATACTTCGTGAAACAGCAAAACAATTGTTGCACTAATGAAGAGACCCAAGTCTAAACCCAAACCCGAGACTAAGTGCTTCTGTTATGAGGCGAACGGTCACTGAGGCGGAGCTACCCTAGATGCTTGGTAGATAAGTAGGCTGGCAAAGTCGAAAGTAGTATATTTGATATACATGATGTTGATGTGTGCTTTAATAGTACTCCTAGTAGCGCGAGGGTATTGGATACCGGTTCAGTTGCTAAGTGATTGGTAACATGAAATGGAAGCTACGGAATAAACGGAGACTAGCTAAAGGCGAGGTGACGATACGTGTTGGAAGTGTTTCCAAGGTTGATATGATCAAACATCGCACACTCCCTCTATCATCGGGATTGGTGGTGAAACCAAAATAATTGTTATTTGGTGTTTGCGTTGAGTATGAACATGATTGGATCGTGTTTGTTGCGATACGATTATTCATTTAAAAGAATAATAGTTATTCTATTTGCTTGAATAATTACCCTCAATGGTTTATTGAATCTCGATCGTAGTGTTACACATGTTCATGATATTGGTGCCAAAAGATACAAGGTAATGATGATAGTACCACTTACTTGTGGCACTGCCGCTTGAGTCATGTTGGTATAAATTGCATGAAGAGGCTCCATGCTGATGGATCTTTATACTCACTTGATTTTGAATCACTAGTGACACGCAAATCATACCACATGAGCAAGGCCTTGTTTTCATTGAGATGAAACAAGATAGTAACTTGTTGGAAGTGATACATTCTGATGTATGCAGTCCAATGGGTGCTGAGGCACGCAGTGGATATCATTATGTTCTTACTTCAATGACGATTTAAGTAGATACAAGAGTATTTACTTAATGAATCACAAGTCTGAAATATTGAAAAGTTCAATTATGTTTCAGAGTGAAGTTCGTCGTAACAAGAGGATAAACGATCTACGATATGATCATATAAATGAATATCTCAGTTACGAGTTTTGGTACGCAGTTAAGACAATGTGGAAATTGTTTCGCAGTTCATGCCACCTGGAACATCATAGTGTGATGATGTGTCTGAACGTCATAGCCGCGCACTATTTGGTATGGTGCATGCTATGATGTCTCTTGTCGAATTACAACTATCGTTTATGGGTTATGCATTAGAGACAACCGCATTCACTTTAAATAGGGCACCGCGTATTTCCGTTGAGATGACACAGTATAGACTAAGGTTTAGAGAAATCTAAACTGTCTATTCTTGAAAGTTTGGGGCTTCGACACTTATGTGAAAAAGTTTCAGTCTGATAAGCTCGAACCCAAAGCGGATAAATGCATCTTCATAGGATATCCAAAATAGTTGCGTACATCTCCTATCTCAGATCCGAAAGCAAAGTGTTTGTTTGTAGAAATGGATCCTTTCTCGAGGAAAGGTTTCTCTCGAAAGAATTTAGTGGGAGGTTGGTATAACTTGATGAGCTTATTGAACCATCACTTCAACCAGTGTGTAGCAGGGCGCAGGAAGTTGTTCCTATGGCGCCTACACCAATTGAAGTGGAAGCTAATGATGGTGATCATTGAGCTTCGGATCAAGTTACTGCAAACCTCGTAGGTCGACAAGGTCGCGTACTACTACAGAGTGGTATGGTAACCCTGTCTTGGAGGTCATGTTGTTGAACAATAATGAACCTACGAGCTGTGGAGAAGCGATGGTGGGCCCGGATTCCGACAAATGGCTGGAGGCCATGAAATCTGAGAGAGGATCCATGTATGAAAACAAAGTGTAGACTTTGGAAGAACTACTTGATGGTCGTATGACTATTGAGTAAAGATGGATCTTTAAAAGGAAGACAGACGATGATGGTGATACGTCACTATTAAGAAAAGCTCGACTTGTCGCAAAGATGTTTCCGACAAGATCAAACAGTTGACTATGATGAGACTTTCTCACTCGTAGCGATGCTAAAAGTCTGTTAGAATTATGTTAGTAGTTGCTGCATTATTTATGAAATATTGCACATAGGATGTCAAAACATTGTTTCCTCGACACTTTCCTTGAGCAAACATTGTATGTGATACAACAAGGAGGTTTTGTCGATCCTAAGGATACTAGCAAGTATGCAAGCTCCAGCGATCCTTCAATGGACTGGTGCAAGCATCTCGGAGTTGGAATATACACTTTGATGAGATGATCAAAGATTTTTGGTTTGTACAAGGTTTATGAGAAACTTGTATTTCCAAAGAAGTGAGTGGGAGCACTGTAGAATTTATGATAAGTATATGTGGTTGACATATTGTGGATCAGAAGTAATGTAGAATTTCTGTAAAGCATACAAGGTTGTTTGAAAGGAGTTTTCAAAGGAATACCTGGATTGCGCTACTTGAACGTTGAGCATCAAAGATCTATGGAGATAGATCGAAAGCGCTTAATAGAAGTTTCAACAAGATGCATGCCTTGACAAGTTTTTGAAGGAGTTCAAAATAGACCAACAAAGAAGGAGTTCTTGGTTGCGTTGTAAGGTGTGAATTTGAGTAAGACCCAAAACCCGACCCTGGCAGAATAAAGAGAACAGACGAAGGTCGTCTTCTATGCCTTGGCCGTAGAATCTGAAGTATGCCATGCTGGGTACCGCACCTGATGTGTGCCTCGACTCAAAGTCTGTTGAGAGGTACAGAGAGTGATCCATGATTGAATCACTAGCAGCGGTCAAAATTTATCCTTAGTAACTGATGGACTAAGGAATTTTTCTCGATTATGGAGGTGGTTAAAGAGTGAGTCGTAAAGGGTTACGTCGATGCAAGCTTTGACACTAATTCGAATAACTATGAGTAGTGAAACGGATTCGTATAGTAGAGTAGATATTTGGAGTATTTTCGAATAGCACATAGTAGCAACATCTATAAGATGACATAAAGATTTGTAAAGAACACACAAATCTGAAAGTTTCAGAACTGTTGACTAAAACCTCTCTCACGAGCAAGACGTGATCAGACCCCATAACTATATGGGTGTTGGATTGTTGGAATCACATGGTGATGTGAACTAGATTATTGACTCTAGTGCAAGTGGGAGACTGTTGGAAATATGCCCTAGAGGCAATAATAAATTAGTTATTTTTATATTTCTTTGTTCATGATAATCGTTTATTATCCATGCTATAATTGTATTGATTGGAAACACAGTGCATGTGTGGATACATAAACAAAACACTGTCCCTAGTAAGCCTCTAGTTGACTAGCTCGTTGATCAAAGATGGTCAAGGTTTCCTGACCATAGGCAAGTGTTGTCACTTGATAACGGGATCACATCATTATGAGAATCATGTGATGGACTAGACCCAAACTAATAGACGTAGCATGTTGATCGTGTCATTTTGTTGCTACAGTTTTCTACGTGTCAAGTATTTGTTCCAATGACCATGAGATCATATAACTCACTAACACCGGAGGAATGCTTTGTGTGTATCAAACGTTGCAACGTAACTGGGTGACTATAAAGATGCTCTACAGGTATCTCCGAAGGTGTTCATTGAGTTAGTATGGATCAAGACTGGGATTTGTCACTCCGTATGACAGAGAGGTATCTTGGGGCCCACTCGGTAATACAACATCACACACAAGCCTTGCAAGCAATGTAACTTAGTGTAAGTTGCGGGATCTTGTATTACGGAACGAGTAAAGAGACTTGCCCGTAAACGAGATTGAAATAGGTATGCGGATACCGACGATCGAATCTTGGGCAAGTAACATACCGAAGGACAAAGGGAATGACATACGGGATTATATGAATCCTAGGCACTGAGGTTCAAATGATAAGATCTTCGTAGAATATGTGGTATCCAATATGGGCATCCAAGTCCCCCTATTGGATATTGACCGAGGAGTCACTCGGGTCATGTCTACATAGTTCTCGAACCCGCAGGGTCTGCACACTTAAGGTTCGACGTTGTTTTATGCGTATTTGAGTTATATGGTTGGTTACCAAATGTTGTTCGGAGTCCCAGATGGGATCACGGACGTCACGAGGGTTTCCCGAATGGTCCGGAGACGAAGATTGATATATAGGATGACCTCATTTGGTTACCAGAAAGTTTTCGGGCATTACCGGAAAAGTTTCGAGGTCATCGGTAGTGTACCGGGAGTGCCGGGAGGGGTGACGGGGACCATCAAGAGGGGTGTCACGCCCCAAGGGGTCTCATGGGCTATGGGAAGAGATAAATCAGCCCCTAGTGGGCTGGAATAAGTTCCCACTAAGGCCCATAAGGTTTGAGAAGGGAAAAACACAAGGTGGAAAGAGTTTCCGAGTGGGAAGGTGGAATCCTACTCCAAGTAGGATTGGAGTAGGACTCCTCCACCTCAAATTTCGGCCAAACCTTGAGGGTTTGAGGCTGCCTCCTCCCCTCCCTCCCTCCTATATATATTGGGGTTTTAGGGATGATTTGAGAGAACTTTTGCCATGGCAGCCCGACCACATACCTCCACGGTTTTACCTCTAGATCGCGTTTCTGCGGAGCTCGGGCGGAGCCCTGCTAAGATTAGATCACCACCAACCTCCGGAGCGCCGTCACACTGCCGGAGAACTCATCTACCTCTCCATCTCTCTTGCTGGATCAAGAAGGCCGAGATCATTGTCGAGCTGTACGTGTGCTGAACGCGGTGTCGTCCGTTCGGCACTAGATCGGAGCGGATCGTGGGACGGATCGCGGGACGGTTCGTGGGGCGGATCGAGGGACGTGATGACGTTCCACTACATCAACCGTGTTTCTTAACGCTTCTGCTGTGTGATCTACAAGGGTACGTAGATTGGAAATCCCCTCTCGTAGATGGACATCACCATGATAGGTCTTCGTGCGTGTAGGAAAATTTTCGTTTCCCATGCGACGTTCCCCAACAGAAGGAACTTAAGAGGCAACTCGATGACCAGGAGCGTTTGGGTATGATCAAACCGAGCTCGTCTCCTTGGGGCTGTGGAGTTCTGTTTGTCAAGAAGAAGGATGGCACGGACCACTTATGCGTCGATTACCATCCATTGAACAAGAAGACAATCACAAACAAGTATCCACTTCCGAACATAAATGAGTTGTTCGAACAGTTGAAAGGGGCTAAGATCTTCTCCAAGCTCGATCTCAGAATGGGCTATCATCAAATTCGCATTCGCGAAGAGGATATTCCAAAGACTGCTTTCAGCACTAGTTTTGGCTCGTATGAGTATACGGTCATGTCTTTTGGTCTGGCAAATGCTCCACCGACATTTTGTCGAATGATGAACTACATATTCTCTCCATTCAAGAATGAGTTCGTCTTGCTGTATCTTGACGATATTCTGGTCTTTTCAGAGACTGAGGAAGAACATGAAGAACATCTCAGGCTGCTGCTTGATAAGCTGAGAGAGCACAAATTATATGCCAAGTTTTCCAAGTGTGAGTTCTCGTTGAAAGAAGTCGTCTATCTTGGGCACATCATCTCTACTGAGGGCATCAAAGTTGATCCGTAGAAGGTGCAGGCCATTGTTGAGTGGGAGCCTCCGCAAAATGTGAAGCACCTTCGAAGCTTTCTCGGGCTTGCAAGCTATTGTAGAAGGTTCGTTGAAAACTTCTCCAAGATTTCTAAGCCTCTCTCAAGTCTTCTTCAGAAGGGTGTGAAGTATGCCTGGTCTCCAGAATGTCAGTTGGCCTACGACACACTCAAAGAGAAGCTCACCTCTACTCCAGTCTTGGTTCCTCCTGATGATTCCAAACCTTACCAAGTGTTCTGCGACGCCTCTCTTCAAGGTCTTGGTGCAGTTCTGATGCAAAAGAAGAAAGTGGTTGCTTATACTTCCAGGCAGTTGAAGCCAGCTGAGAAGAATTATCATGTGCATGATCTTGAGGTGAAAGCAGTGGTACATGCTCTGATGACTTGGAGACACCTGTTGTTGGAACGAAAGGTTGAAGTGTTCACTGATCACAAGAGTCTCAAGTACATCTTCACCCATCCTAACCTGAATCTCCGGCAAACTCATTGGGTGGAGATGCTCCAAGATTTTAATCCGAGCGTTGAGTACACGCCAGGCAAAGCTAATGTCGTCGCAGATGCTTTGAGCAGGAAGGCTTACTAAAACAGTCTCATTCTGAAGCCTCTCCAGCCTGACCTTTGTGAATCTTTCACAAAGCTCAACCTTCAGTTAGTACCTCAAGGATTTCTTGCAAATCTTCAGATCTCTCCTACCTTGGAAGATCAGGTCCGAGCAGCACAACTTGTTGATGCAATGGTGAAGAAAGTTAAGATTGGCTTGGCAAAGGGACTTCCCAAATATAAGTGCTTCAATGTTGATGCCAGAGACACGTTGTTCTTTGAGGATCGTCTTGTCGTTCCAAAAGGTGATCTCAGAAAGGTAATCATGGAAGAAGCTCATAAATCTCTGCTCTCTATACATCCAGGAAGATCCAAGATGTATCAGGACTTGTTACAGACCTTCTGGTGGACTCGCATGAAGCGTGAGATTGCTCAGTTCGTAAACGAATGTGGTGTATGTCGAAGGGTGAAAGCAGAGCATCAACGTCCAGCAGGTCTTTTGCATCCATTGCCCATTCCCCAGTGGAAGTTCGACCATATTGAGATGGATTTCGTCAACGGGTTTCTGAAGTCCAAGAAGGGTAACGATGCCATCTTCGTCGTCATCGACAAGTTGAGTAAAGTGGCTCATTTTCTTCCAGTCAAGGAATCCATCTCCGCAGCTCAGCCTGCAGAGCTGTACACTTTGAGGATAGTATCTTTGCACGGCGTGCCTATGATGATTTCTTCGGATCGCGGAAGTATCTTCACTTCCAAGTTCTAGGACTCTTTTCAGTCTTCGATGGGCACGAAGATACGCTTCAGCACAGCTTTTCATCCTCAGACTAGTGGTCAAGTGGAGCGAGTCAATCAGGTCCTTGAGGATATGCTGAGAGCCTGTGTTATATCTTTTGGTATGAAGTGGGAAGACTGCCTGCCTTTCGCTAAGTTCTCGTATAACAACAGTTATGAAGCTAGTTCAGGCAAAACTCCGTTTGAGATTCTCTATGGCAGGAAGTGCCGTACCCCGCTCAATTGGTCCGAGACCGGCGAGCATCAGATTCTTGGCAATGACTTGATAGAGGAAGCTAAAGAGATGTGTCGGGTCATTCGGGATCATCTCAGAGTAGCGCAGTCCCGTCAGAAGAGCTATTATGATAGCAAGCATCGGGACATGTCTTATGAGCTCGATGACTTCGTCTATCTCAAGGTCTCCCCTATGAAGGGTACACAACGCTTTGGCATCAAAGGCAAGATTGCGCCTCGTTTCGTGGGTCCTTTCAGAGTTGTTGGCAAGAGAGGCGGCCTTGCATACCAGCTCGAGCTCCCATCAAACTTCGCAAATGTGCATGATGTGTTCCATGTCTCTCAGCTCCGGAGGTGCTTCAGGACTCCCGAGCGCACTGTTCTTCTTCAAGATTGTAATGGCACAGAGTGTAACTTGCCTTATTTTGAACCTTATGTATGTGGGTCCATCTGGTCATTGCAATGAGAGTTATATTCCATGTGGTATTTCATGTGCATGCCTTGTTTTCTTTTGCATTCATGCATCCATTCATCCATGCCTCTTTGTGTTTGATGCCTTTGTGAATCCATGTGATGTAGTGGTATGTGTGTGATGATATGTGTTCATAAGTGAAATGATGTGGAGTAGTGCATTAGAAAGTAGAGAGCAACTATGTTGGTTTGCAACTATGTTTCAAACCTTCTTCCTCTCTATTTATCTCAAGCTCAAGTTTCACTTGCTCCATCCCTGTTTCAAAAATCCTCATGTTTTAGTATGAATTGTGATGGATGCGATGCTATGTTTTTAGTGTTTCGAAACTTTGTTTTAGTGGTGCAAATATACATAACACAGATCAATTATTTATGTTTTATAAATATTTAAAGGCTCTAAAAATTCCTCTTATATTTTAGTTAAATAGGTCATAATTCCTTATGACCAGGGTCATTGTTGTTTTATTTTTAGCTTCAACAGTGATGCCTATGCATTTGTTTTGCCCCTGTTTGTTTTGTAAATAGAAAACCCCAGTGGGTTTTCTTTTCTCTATCTGGCGCCTTCGAGTGGGCTTTCTCCCATTGGCTGGCCCAACTTCCTCTCGTGCACCAGCCTTTCCCTGTAGACGGCGTCTCCTTCCTCTGCCGCCTTTCCGTCAGTCTCCTTCAGAGACAACGCGCCAGAGAGCGACGCCGTCGAGGTCGCGCGTCCCTCGCCTCCTCCTCCTCCTATAAAGAGCCCTTTTCGTCCGTGCAAGGCCTAGGGTTCCTCCCTAGCCGCCGCCACTTCTTTCCCCATCTCTCTCCCCCTCTCCCTTCAGGTAAGATCTGTAGGAGCAGGTTCAGAGTCAGTGTCGCCGCCGGTGTTCCGTTGTCCCTCCCCTCATCGCCGGCGCGTTTCCGTCGAGCTCGAGCCGTCCACGAGGATGGGGAATCAACCCCGATCCATTCCCGATGCTAGCAAGGACGATCACCCTCCCTCGCGTCTCCTCCGCGTCATCGTCGCCGGAGCAGCTGCGGGTCACGCGGTGGCTGCTACCCCTTCTTCCTCTCCGACGAAGCCAATCGTCCCCGAGCACTCCGAGATGAGCTTCTCGTTTTCTTCTCCCGTTTCCTCCTCGCGCGTAGCAACCTAGGGCCGTAGCACTGCCGCTCTGTCGCCGTAGCCGCTGCCTAGCTGTGCGTAGTTGCGCCGCCGTGGCAGGCTCCCTCCTGCTGTGGTAGGCACGGGAATGGATCCCTGGTGGATCCCTCTTCCTTCATGCAAGCAGTCGTTGACCAATTTAGGCCGTAGCTTCCTCGGCGGTCGTCCCCTGTTCCGTCCGCCGCCGATCTGTTGCAGGAGCAGAGAGGGGTACCCAATAGAGCAACCTCCTCTTCTCTGTTAAGATCAGTAGCAACAACGTAGTGGTAGGGGTGTTTTGTGGCATCAGGCGGGTGTGGGTTTGAGTCCCGCAGCGACACCCCCCCCCTTTTGCTATTTATTTTCGGCACATTAGCTTCGGTGGAAGCATATCCTGCTTACCCTATCTCTTCTGTCGAGCCAGAGTGATGTAGTGTAGTGGTGCTAGTTGCTGGTGGTGAACCAAGGGGTCTTGGGATCGATTCCCAGGCCAACCCCTTTATTTTTGTTGCCTAGTCCTTTTGCTGATTTTCAATTGTTTGCTAGAATAGTTGTTGTGGTATGCTTGGTCACCCTATGTGGTATTTTTCACCTCACGACCAGTAGGTTGGCTCTAGTATTTTGCTAGCATGTGTAGAAATGCATGTGTAGGTATTTGAGTGCAAGTGTGTGTGTGTGAGCAAGCTCCCAGGATGTGTATGTGTGTGGTGCATCACACAAGAGTTGTTTTGTTGCTGTATGTGGAGAGTGCATGTGTGGTGCAAGCACCCATGAGCTTGTGTGTGTGTGTGGGTTCCTCCCCCCCACATACTTTGTGTGTAGGAGTAGTGATTCTTGTGTGTGTAGGTGATCATGTGATGTTGTGTGTGCATGTGTGTGTGTGACACCCACATGCCAAGGAATGGTTTGCCTTGATCAGCATATGTGTCCAAGCATGTATGTATGAGTGTTAGTGATAGTTTGTGAGTGTGTGTATATTTGATGTATGGAGTTGGGCTCAATAGCATGTGTAGGTGCTTGATGTGTGTGTGTGCGTGTGGTGGTGTGCTAAGGCACATGGACATGAGGTCTACCCCTCATGTGCACCAATGGAGTGATGAGAGTGTGCAAGTGCATGTGTAGATGATGATGAACCTCTGTGCAACACATGTCATATAGCACTATTTGCATCTATGTCTTTTCCATGTATATTTTCTTCTTAGCTTTGTGGCCATTTGTTAAATGCAATTACCTAGGTATTATATATGTTTTTGGGGTAGAATCATCCCATGAATCCAATGATGGAATCAGTTTTCCCTTTGGAACACTTTCTTTGAATGTCATATTTCTGTTTTGTTCAATGTTTAGAGCTCGGTTCCATGTGATGTGATGAGCCCAAGAGGTTGATTCCTTGTTGTGGCAGTAGAGGGTGAACCCCTCTACGTCATGTTGGTGGTGTTTCATGCGTAGGAGTTTACATGTGCAAGTTGTGCTTAGTCAAAGTAAGCATGTGGAGTCTGAGAAACTGCTGTTTTTTTCTTCCCTTCTAGTTGTGCCTGCAAAAGTTCATGTCTTGGGAATCAGCCCCTGCAATCAACTGAGAAGTTGGAGATTTTGTGTTTGTCTAGCTCTCTCTCAATTTTCATTCCATTTGCCTTCCTGTAGATATTGTTTTGGGTGCTGTAAAAATGCTTCAAAGCATAAACAGCTAGTGAGAATCTGAGAATTTCACTAAGTCCCTGAAAACTGATATTTTTGTCGAACTTTCTGTGTGAAACTCCTTTGTATTATCTTTTTGCTCATGCTTGTATAGCTTTTTAATAGCTTCTACCACATATCTTATTTGGCACATTTGGGTGGCTGTAGGTGATTTGCATGTAGCTCTCAAACTGCTATGATGTTGTTTAGGACAGAATGTATAGTTTTGATGTTTTGATGCTTGTCAGTGCATAGTTGATGGTGTGGTGAGTTTCTTTGCACCACCCCATCTATACTTGATTGTTTGGTGATTTGGCAACCTGGTAATACCAGAAGTATGCCATTGGAGTGTGTTTGTGATGGATTTGATCCGTAGGACTCCATTTCTTGTTTCGTAGTTTCCGGTTGATTCGTAGCTCTGTTCGTAACGTTCTTTATAGGTTTCTTGCATCGTTTTTGCGTGATGAATCTGTTCATCACATACTCATGCATGTCAAGATAGCTTAGAGTGAAGTTCTGTCCAGAGGTTTGTAGTTTCTTCTCATGCATGTGCAAGTGACTAGAATAGAGATGCATGTTCATTCTCATCTCATGCATCTTGTGTTTGTTGCATCATGTCGTGTTGTTGTTCATTGGATGCTATTTTTATGTTGGGTAGCACTGGGATCGGAGAGCGAGTATGTGGATCCGGGAGAGCACGTGCAGGACGAACAAGAGCAGTTCCAAGTTGAAGACATCACACGCAAGATGACAAGACATTGATACCATCTCTAGTCTTGTTGTGCCTAGAGTCACGTTTCCTTCTTCATATGCTCGCTTCCTACCACTGAAATAATTGCCTCCTGATATTGCCATGAAACCCAAACACTTACCCCTCCTAGCAAACATTGAATGGCTAAGTAGGCTTGCTCAGCTTTTAATGTTAGCATTGCTAGTTGCAGGTGCAATTCTCTCATGTGATAACATGAGTTTGATATCATTATGTTAAATCAGTTATTTAATTAATGCATCTATATACTTGGTAAATAACGGAAGGCCTAGCCTTTTGCTGGGTGTTTTGTTCCATTATTGCCGCCATAGTTTCCGGCTACCGGTGTTTGATTCCATAACTGATCGCTCCTAACACGTTCGGGGTTGTTATGGGGACCCCCTTAATAAATCGTGTAGTGTTAAGACTTGTCCGGCAGGACCCAACATTGGTTTTAATTTGCTAATCACTAAATAATAATCTGCATACGGAATAGCTACCCCAAGGAATAAATCAACAACCCGGGCTACTGCTCCTCATGAGTGTTGGTCCAACCTTTTCTGCTTGCAGGGCCACCAGAAGGAAACTTGAGGTTTGGTTCTCGTAGCTAGTTCCATCTGTCATGTCCTGAGACTGAGATACGCGGCTCTTATTGGGGTCGACGACACGACGGGAGATCCTGCTAGTCTTGTCTTACCTTAGCGATATATCTTGTGTATAGGAATCCCGGTGAAGCTTTGGTTCTCCCAGAGTTGAGGTTTTCCTATAAGGAATCCAACGAGATCACGTGTTTCGTGATAGAGGATTACTTTGCGGCCTGTGACCATCTCTGATGGACTAGTTGGAGCACCCCTACAGGGTTTAATCTTTCGGAAAGCCGTCCCCGCGGTTATGTGGCAACGTGGAATATTTATTAACATCCGGTTATAGATAACTTGAAACTAATCTAATAAAAATGCCAATTGTCTGCGTAACCGTGACTGTCCCCTTCGAAGACCTCTCTTCGATCGGGAACACGGTGGGGTTATGTTTGATGTAAGTAGGTGTTTAGGATCACTTAGTGATCAGCTAGTCATCGATCGCTAGCATAGACCACCATCTATATCTGTTCTACGTAAGTTAGCCACCATAAATGCTTAGGATGCTGCAACCCAAACACTGAACCTTCTTTACCTAATAACTTGACTAGTTCTAGCATCGAGGTCATAGATTGTTGAGTCCGTGTGGCTCATAGATTACTTCAAAACCCCAACAGGTATAGGTATGCCCTACACAGGTGATCCCGACGGCACATAGCTGGCGTGGCAGTACGATGAGGAGAACGACCGCATGTACATGAACTATCCAGAAGACTGAGGCATGGTCGTGATCGTGGGCAAGCATGCTGGGTAGCATAGCCTTTTCCCATGTTATGTAGTCCGTAGCGGAACTACCTTCACTACAGGAATCAGCTTCTTTGTCGTCTGCCATCACAGACGGCAAAGACAAAATCCTTGACGGCAAAGACAAAATCACAGACGGCAAAGATTCTCACGACGGGCAAAATTTCTGCGTCAGCCTACGACGACATAGGACCTTCTTTGCCGTCTGCCCCCCCAAAGCGTACGGCAAAGCTCTTTGCCGTCAGCTTTCCTTAGGAGCAGTCGGCAAAGTGCTCGAGACGGCAGCCGATAGGCGTTGCCTCCGTTAGGGGTTAACAGAGGCTTTGTCATCTGCCTCCCCCTCCATCTTTGCCGTCTGCCTACTCCTCCCCTCCCCCCCCCTCCATCTTTGCCGTCTGCCTCCCCCCTCCATCTTTGCCGTCTGCCTACTCCTCCCCCCCCCCTCCACTCTTTATCGTCTGCCTCTCCCCCCCTCCACTCTTTGTCGTCTGCCTCCTCCTACCCCCCTCCTTTGTGCCCTCTTCTTTGCCGTCTGCCCACCCTGAAGGCTGACGGCAAAGAGACTATATAGACACCCCAGGATGCACAACTGGGTGCCATGTGGCACCTTTGCCATCTGCCAGCTGATGGCACAGGTCTTTGCCATCAGCTGGCAGACGGCAAAGAGCCCATATAGTACCTTTTTTTTGTTTTATATTATTTCACAGCACATATATATATATATATATATATATATATATATATATATATATTTGACAGCACATTTATATAATTCACCACACATATATGATATATAGTTCACCACACATATACTTGCCAACACATATATATAATTCACCACACATATATGATATACATATAAATCAATGTACATCCCCATATATCCAAAGAACCAACATACAAAGTATTGCACTGTTTATCCATATATACATATACATATAGTTCAACATTGTTCATCAACTCAAATGAAAACTAGATGATATACATATAAACTCCATGAATGCCAGCTTCGATGCATGTAGTATATCCAATCTGCAAATATGATGTTTTTCAACTAATTATGTCATTTTTTAGCGGAAAACAAGGTGAGAATATAATATTCATGAGCTAACCAAGGTTCTTATGCCATTTTTAGCTTATTATGGCATTTTGGAGCTAAATGGGTAAATTAAAGCAAGGATAATATGAAAGAGGAGAAGAAAGAGGAGGGGGAGGAGAACAAGAAGAAATCAAGAAGAAGGAGGAGAAGGAGAAGAAGGACTATAAGGTCCTTGGCTGTCTCCTCCTCCGCCTCCTCCTTCTCCTTCTTCTCTTCTTCTTCTTCTTTCTTTTCATTTTGCCTATTTCTTCTCCTCTTCTCCTCTTGTTGGAACTAAATTACCTAATTATGTCTTTTTGGAGCTAAATGGGTTAATTATCCTATTTTAGAGGAAAACAAGCTAAGTATATAATATTCATGAGCTAACCAAGGTTCTTATGCCATTTTGAGCTCATTATGGTATTTTGGAGCTAAATGGGCTAATTATGTCATTGTTGGGGAAATTAAAGCAAGGATAATATGAAAGAGGAGAAGAAAGAGGAGGAGGAGAAGAAGAAGAAATCAAGAAGAAGGAGGAGAAGGAGGAGAAGGAGGAGGAGGAGGAGGAGGAGAAGGACTAGAAGGTCCTTGGCCTTCTCCATCTCCTCCTCCTCCTCCTTCTCCTTCTTCTCTTCTTCTTGTTCTTCTTCTTCTTCTTCTTTCTTTTCATTTTGCCTATTTCTTCTCCTCTTCCCCTCTTGTTGGAGCTAAATTACCTAATTATGTCTTTTTGGAGCTAAATGGGCTAATTATCCCATTTTATAGGAAAACAAGCTAAGTATATAATAGTTATGAGCTAACCAAGGTTTTTATGCCATTTTGAGCTTATTATGGTATTTTGGAGCTAAATGGGCTAATTATGTCATTGTTGGGTTAATTAAAGCAAGGATAATATGAAAGAGGAGAAGAAAGAGGAGGAGGAGGAGAAGAAGAAGAAATCAAGAAGAAGGAGGAGAAGGAGGAGGAGGAGAAGGACTAGAAGGTCCTTGGCCTTCTCCTCCTCCTCCTCCTCCTCCTCCTCCTTCTCCTTCTTCTCTTCTTCTTCTTCTTCTTCTTCTTCTTCCTTTTCATTTTTCCTATTTCTTCTCCTCTTATCCTCTTGTTGGAGCTAAATTACCTAATTATGTCTTTTTTTAGCTAAATGGGCTAATTATCCCATTTTAGAGGAAAATAAGCTAAGTATATAATATTCATGAGCTAACCAAGGTTCTTATGCCATTTTGAGCTTATTATGGTATTTTGGAGCTAAATGGGCTAATTATGTCATTGTTGGGAAATTAAAGCAAGGATTATATGAAAGATGAGAAGAAAGAGGAGGAGGACGAGAAGAAGAAGAAATCAAGAAGAAGGAGGAGAAGGAGGAGGAGGAGAAGGACTAGAAGGTCCTTGGCCTTCTCCTCCTCCTCCTCCTCCTCCTCCTCCTCCTCCTTCTCCTTCTTCTCTTCTTCTTCTTCTTCTTCTTCTTTCTTTTCATTTTGCCTATTTCTTTTCCTCTTCTCCTCTTGTTGGAGCTAAATTACCTAATTATCTCTTTTTGGAGCTAAATGGGCTAATTATCCCATTTTAGAGGAAAACAAGCTAAGTATATAATATTCATGAGCTAACCAAGGTTCTTATGTCATTTTGAGCTTATTATGGTATTTTGGAGCTAAATGGGCTAATTATGTCATTGTTGGGGAAATTAAAGCAAGTATAATATGAAAGAGGACAAGAAAGAGGAGGAGGAGGAGAAGAAGAATAAATCAAGAAGAAGGAGGAGAAGGAGGACGAGGAGAAGGACTAGAAGGTCCTTGGCATTCTCCTCCTCCTCCTCCTCCTTCTTCTCCTTCTTCTCTTCTTCTTTTTCTTCTTCTTTCTTTTCATTTTGCCTATTTATTCTCCTCTTCTCCTCTTGTTGGAGCTAAATTACCAAATTATGTATTTTTGTAGCTAAATGGGCTAATGATCCCATTTTAGAGGAAAACAAGCTAAGTATATAATATTCATGAGCTAACCAAGGTTCTTATGCAATTTTGAGCTTATTATGGTATTTTGGAGTTAAATGGGCTAATTATGTCATTGCTGGGGAAATTAAAGCAAGGATAATATGAAAGAGGAGAAGAAAGAGGAGGAGGAGGAGAAGAAGAATAAATCAAGAAGAAGGAGGAGAACGAGGAGGAGGAGAAGGACTAGAAGGTCCTTGGCCTTCTCCTCCTCCTCCTCCTCCTCCTTCTCGTTCTTCTCTTCTTCTTCTTTCTTTTCATTTTGCCTATTTCTTCTCCTCTTCTCCTCTTGTTGGAGCTAAATTACCTAATTATGTCTTTTTGGAGCTAAATGGGCTAATTATCCCATTTTAGAGGAAAAGAAGCTAAGTATATAATATTCATGAGCTAACCAAGGTTCTTATGCCATTTTGAGCTTATTATGGTATTTTGGAGCTAAATGGGCTAATTATGTCATTGTTGGGGAAATTAAAGCAAGGATAATATGAAAAAGGAGAAGAAAGAGGAGGAGGATAAGAAGAAGAAATCAAGAAGAAGTAGGAGAAGGAGGAGAAGGAGGAGGAGGAGGAGGAGGAGAAGGACTAGAAGGTCCTTGACCTTCTCCATCTCCTCCTCCTCCTCCTCCTTCTCCTTCTTCTCTTCTTCTTGTTCTTCTTCTTCTTCTTCTTTCTTTTCATTTTGCCTATTTCTTCTCCTCTTCCCCTCTTGTTGGAGCTAAATTACCGAATTATGTCTTTTTGGAGCTAAATGGGCTAATTATCCCATTTTATAGGAAAACAAGCTAAGTATATTATAGTTATGAGCTAACCAAGGTTTTTATGCCATTTTGAGCTTATTATGGTATTTTGGAGCTAAATGGGCTAATTATGGCATTGTTGTGTTAATTAAAGCAAGGATAATATGAAAGAGGAGAATAAAGAGGAGGAGGAGGAGAAGAAGATGAAATCAAGAAGAAGGAGGAGAAGGAGGAGGAGAAGGACTAGAAGGTCCTTGGCCTTCTCCTCCTCCTCCTCCTCCTCCTCCTCCTTCTCCTTCTTCTCTTCTTCTTCTTCTTCTTCTTCCTTTTCATTTTGCCTATTTCTTCTCCTCTTCTCCTCTTGTTGGAGCTAAATTACCTAATTATGTCTTTTTTTAGCTAAATGGGCTAATTATCCCATTTTAGAGGAAAACAAGCTAAGTATATAATATTCATGAGCTAACCAAGGTTCTTATGCCATTTTGAGCTTATTATGGTATTTTGGAGCTAAATGGGCTAATTATGTCATTGTTGGGAAATTAAAGCAAGGATTATATGAAAGATGAGAAGAAAGAGGAGGAGGACGAGAAGAAGAAGAAATCAAGAAGGAGGAGGAGGAGAAGGACTAGAAGGTCCTTGGCCTTCTCCTCCTCCTCCTCCTCCTCCTCCTCCTCCTTCTCCTTCTTCTCTTCTTCTTCTTCTTCTTCTTCTTTCTTTTCATTTTTCCTATTTATTTTCCTCTTCTCCTCTTCTTGGAGCTAAATTACCTAATTATCTCTTTTTGGAGCTAAATGGGCTAATTATCCCATTTTAGAGGAAAACAAGCTAAGTATATAATATTCATGAGCTAACCAAGGTTCTTATGTCATTTTGAGCTTATTATGGTATTTTGGAGCTAAATGGGCTAATTATGTCATTGTTGGGGAAACTAAAGCAAGTATAATATGAAAGAGGACAAGAAAGAGGAGGAGGAGGAGAAGAAGAATAAATCAAGAAGAAGGAGGAGAAGGAGGAGAAGGAGGACGAGGAGAAGGACTAGAAGGTCCTTGGCATTCTCCTCCTCCTCCTCCACCTCCTTCTTCTCCTTCTTCTCTTCTTCTTTTTCTTCTTCTTTCTTTTCATTTTGCCTATTTCTTCTCCTCTTCTCCTCTTGTTAGAGCTAAATTACCAAATTATGTATTTTTGTAGCTAAATGGGCTAATTATCCCATTTTAGAGGAAAACAAGCTAAGTATATAATATTCATGAGCTAACCAAGGTTCTTATGCAATTTTGAGCTTATTATGGTATTTTGGAGTTAAATGGGCTAATTATGTCATTGCTGGGGAAATTAAAGCAAGGATAATATGAAAGAGGAGAAGAAAGAGGAGGAGGAGGAGAAGAAGAATAAATCAAGAAGAAGGAGGAGAACGAGGAGGAGGAGAAGGACTAGAAGGTCCTTGGCCTTCTCCTCCTCCTCCTCCTCCTCCTCCTTCTCCTTCTTCTCTTCTTCTTATTCTTCTTCTTCTTCTTTCTTTTCATTTTGCCTATTTCTTCTCCTCTTCTCCTCTTGTTGGAGCTAAATTACCCAATTATGTCTTTTTGGAGCTAAATGGGCTAGTTATCCCATTTTAGAGGAAAAGAAGCTAAGTATATAATATTCATGAGCTAACCAAGGTTCTTATGGCATTTTGAGCTTATTATGGTATTTTGTAGCTAAATGGGCTAATTATGTCATTGTTGGGGAAATTAAAGCAAGGATAATATGAAAGAGGAGAAGAAAGAGGAGGAGGAGGAGAATAAGAAGAAATCAAGAAGGACGAGAAGGAGGAGAAGGAGTAGGAGGAGAAGGACTAGAAGGTCGTTGGCCTTCTCCTCCTCCTCCTCCTCCTCCTTCTTCTCCTCCTTCTCCTTGTTCTCTTCTTCTTCTTCTTTTTTCTTTTCATTTTGCCTATTTCTTCTCCTCTTCTCCCCTTGTTGGAGCTAAATTACCTAATTATGTCTTTTTGGAGCTAAATGGGTTAATTATCCAATTTTAGAGGAAAACAATCTAAGTATATAATATTAATGAGCTAACCAAGGTTCTTATGCCATTTTGAGCTTATTATGGTATTTTGGAGCTAAATGGTCTAATTATGTCATTGTTGGGGAAATTAAAGCAAGGATAATATGAAAGAGTAGAAGAAAGAGGAGGAGGAGGACAAGAATAAGAAATCAAGAAGAAGGTGGAGAAGGAGGAGAAGGAGGACGAGGAGAAGGACTAGAAGGTACTGGGCCTTCTCCTCCTCCTCCTCCTCCTCCTCCTCCTTCTCCTTCTTCTCTTCTTCTTCTTCTTCTTCTTCTTATTTCTTTTCATTTTGCCTATTTCTTTTCCTCTTCTCCTCTTGTTGGAGCTAAATTACCTAATTATCTCTTTTTGGAGCTAAATGGGCTAATTATCCCATTTTAGAGGAAAACAAGCTAAGTATATAATATTCATGAGCTAACCAAGGTTCTTATATCATTTTGAGCTTATTATGGTATTTTGGAGCTAAATGGGCTAATTATGTCATTGTTGGGGAAATTAAAGCAAGTATAATATGAAAGAGGACAAGAAAGAGGAGGAGGAGGAGAAGAAGAATAAATCAAGAAGAAGGAGGAGAAGGAGGAGAAGGAGGACGAGGAGAAGGACTAGAAGGTCCTTGGCATTCTCCGCCTCCTCCTCCTCCTCCTTCTTCTCCTTCTTCTCTTCTTCTTCTTCTTCTTCTTTCTTTTCATTTTGCCTATTTCTTCTCCTCTTCTCCTCTTGTTGGAGCTAAATTACCAAATTATGTATTTTTGTTGCTAAATGGGCTAATTATCCCATTTTAGAGGAAAACAAGCTAAGTATATAATATTCATGAGCTAACCAAGGTTCTTATGCACTTTTGAGCTTATTATGTTATTTTGGAGTTAAATGGGCTAATTATGTCATTGTTGGGGAAATTAAAGCAAGGATAATATGAAAGAGGAGAAGAAAGAGGAGGAGGAGGAGAAGAAGAATAAATCAAGAAGAAGGAGGAGAACGAGGAGGAGGAGAAGGACTAGAAGGTCCTTGGCCTTCTCCTCCTCCTCCTCCTCCTTCTCCTTCTTCTCTTCTTCTTATTCTTCTTCTTCTTCTTTCTTTCCATTTTGCCTATTTCTTCTCCTCTTCTCCTCTTGTTGGAGCTAAATTACCTAATTATGTCTTTTTGGAGCTAAATGGGCTAATATCCCATTTTAGAGGAAAAGAAGCTAAGTATATAATATTCATGAGCTAACCAAGGTTCTTATGCCATTTTGAACTTATTATGGTATTTTGGAGCTAAATGGGCTAATTATGTCATTGTTGGGGAAATTAAAGCACGGATAATATGAAAGAGGAGAAGAAAGAGGAGGAGGAGGAGAATAAGAAGAAATCAAGAAGAAGGAGGAGAAGGAGGAGAAGGAGTAGGAGGAGAAGAACTAGAAGGTCCTTGGCCTTGTCCTCCTCCTCCTCCTCCTCCTCCTTCTTCTCCTCCTTCTCCTTGTTCTCTTCTTCTTCTTCTTCTTTCTTTTCATTTTGCCTATTTCTTCTTCTCTTCTCCCCTTGTTGGAGCTAAATTACCCAATTATGTCTTTTTGGAGCTAAATGGGTTAATTATCCAATTTTAGAGGAAAACAAGCTAAGTATATAATATTAATGAGCTAACCAAGGTTCTTATGCCATTTTGAGCTTATTATGGTATTTTGGAGCTAAATGGGCTAATTATGTCATTGTTGGGGAAATTAAAGCAAGGATAATATGAAAGAGGAGAAGAAAGAGGAGGAGGAGGACAAGAATAAGAAATCAAGAAGAAGGTGGAGAAGGAGGAGAAGGAGGACGAGGAGAAGGACTAGAAGGTACTTGGCCTTCTCCTCCTCCTCCTCCTCCTCCTCCTCCTCCTCCTCCTTCTCCTCCTCCTTCTTCTCTTCTTCTTCTTCTTCTTCTTCTTTCTTTTCATTTTTCCTATTTCTTCTCCTCTTGTTGGAGCTAAATTACCTAATTATGTCTTCTTGGAGCTAAATGGGCTAATTATCACATTTTAGAGGTAAACAAGCTAAGTTTGGAGGATAAACTTACCGTAGTGGTCATCAAGGAGGAGAAACACCACGGTTGCTCGCGGCGGCTTCGTTTGGAGACGGTTGCCCTGGAGAAGGGTCGTGCGATGCTGCTCGGGAGTTATTCCGTAGAAAAGATATTTTGCAATGTCTCAGTTAGCATGATGACACTCAATTATTAATACTAGTTTATAATGAAACTCACCGTGCCAATCGAAGAGAAGACGAGCATCGGCGGAGGGACTTGACCGCTCTTCTCACACAGACCCTGAAGAGTGGGTCATATTAGTTAGTATTGAAACAGACATTACACACATGATTTGGCTAATGTGAAAAAAAACATACCGCAAAAAGCTCGTACAGGGCCCGTTGACCCATCTCATTCCGGGCCCTCTCCTCCTCAAGCAATCATGCCGTGGTCTGGTCCCTCTCATCAAGAGCAGCCTGAAGAGCAGCCTGGCTTGCCAATCTCTCTTTCTCAAGAGCAGCCTAGTTTGCCCCTCTCTCTTTCTGAAGAGCAGCCTCAAACACCATTCCTCGTTACCACACTAATGATCTATGGTGACACACATAATGAAATGGATGAAAGTGTTCTTAGTCCGTACAACTAACCTCGATGGCAAGTTCGACTGGCCGTGGACGACGCGTTATCTCAGGACAGCTGCTCGACTGGCGCGCCTTGATCTCCGAAAGAGTGAGTGGACAACGTATTATCCCATCTCCAATGGCTATCGAGCCATGGGGCCTCCCGCCACCAGATATCATCACCAGCTCTGGATCCAAAGGTTCCTGGCTAGGGTTAAAGTCATCCCCTTTTGTAGCCTTCCCCGCGTCCCTGTATGCCACGAGCTTCTGGTGGGATGATATGTTGGTGAAGTTATTGGGATCATCGAGGTCAGACTAAGAGAATGCCGTCGCCTTCTTGTACGAGGCAATATGGGCCATGCCATAAAGGTCGTACAAGTGTGCCATCTCAGTCTTATTGTGATGCGCCTAAAAGAGAGGAACAAAATATTAGCATCAAGAATGAATTGCATGAATCATGAAGCAAATCACATACCCAGTTTCGTCCAAAATGAAGTAAGTTGGCGCTGCCTTGATGGTGTGGCACACCAACCATTTGGCTACGCCGATCCTTCGCATTCTGGTGGACGGCTCGCCAGCTGCCTGTGCACCACTCATCAACCAACGCCTCCCAACAATCCATCTTATCCGCACACCATCTCGGGGGCACCTGTAAGTTATTAGAAAGAATTTTCAGCACTACGCCTATGAATGAAATCAAGAAAACTACATAGAAGGACTTAAGAATAGGTAATTACCTTCATGTTTTGCTCCTTCTTCAGAAACTTTCCGCGGCAATCCTTCTTCTGCTTCTTAATACCATGCATGGTGTAGTCATCTCGAATAGCCTGCGGCCGAGCCTCGTGGCGCAAGTTCTGTAGTAACCGCCTACACTCGGCCTTGAGAACCCTGGCCGCCTCCTCCTCATATCCATCCTCACACCTATAGAAGGTCTGCAATCAAACGTGAAAACACCGATTAGTACAATAATTAGCTATATTGTTAATTTTAGATTCTGTAAAAGGATAATTTACCCAAAAGCTCTTGATCACCATCTCGCCCTCGTGTGGCACAAGACACCATCTATAATCTCCTCCGGCGGGGCCTGCGCAGCCTGGTAGTGCTCCCAGGTAAATCCTTGTGTAGGAAACTGACCCTCACCAGGCAACGTGACAAACCCCGGGAAATTTGTCCGACAAAGCACACCAAGGACGGAGTTCGGCCTGCAGACTCCAAGAGGGTGTACCCATCCCCTGCAGTATGATAAGGTCAACGCATTAGATATTTGAACAAAATTGTAGGCAAAAGCTAAAAAAAGGGTAAATGTACTTACCTATCTCCTTCAAGTTTAATCACCGGCCTCTGCTCGCGGGTAGCCGGGGCGACCGGGAGACGTGTACTACCACGCTTTTACACGGTGGCCCCATCCACCTGCACATCGCCCTCACTATCCGTAAGTTCATCCCCGCCATCCCCGCCCCCTGAGCCACCCGGACCCTCGTTCCAATCCGGCAACTCGGTACGATCCGGCTAGGTCTCCCATCCGGGCCTCTCCACGTCGGGTGAAGCCACCGGAACCGTAGTCTCCTCCGGCTGATCCTGGGCCGAATGCACCTCGACCCGAGGCTGCTCCTGGACCGGAGTCTCATGGGACGAATGCCCGTCAACACCAGGCTCCTGGACCGGAGTCCCCGTAGCCTCCTCCGCAAATGGGTCGACCATACTAGTCCTATGCTCGGGAGAATGAGGTGGTGGTGGTGGCGAGGACGGCTCAACAGCCCTCCTGGATCTTACGCGGCCACCACCTCTCCCTGTACCCTTCCCCTTCTTCCCTACCCGACCAGCACCTCTCCTAGTGGGCAATGCCGCCGACAAAGAAGAACCCACGGGTGGTGACGACAGACTGTCTGCCAAGGCTGTACGGAGAGATAGGGGTGGAAGGGAAGTACCACCCCTTGTGCGGGGCGCCTGGGAAGAACCCGTCGAGTGCTGTGGACCAGCACCCACCATCTTTCCACACCTGGTGACCTGCCATGATAAAAATTAAAAGAAATTAGTACAACATAAAAAAATTGAATAACTGACATGAATAATAATATGTACATGAATAATAAAGATTAAATATATATAATTTAAGTTGTGAATCTTACAAACTAATAATCATCATCAATAAATGCATCATCATCATCACTATCACGCATGTCTTCATGAATGACGTGCTCGTCGGGTTCAACGGCGTGAAGTTGTGAAATTCCTTCCTTTAATCGTTGAAGCATTGACAGGTCATCCGCATCAGTAACCTCTACGAGTTCTAGGTCTTCTGGTTCGGCTTAGGGCTGGAGTCGGATTCATTGTCGCTATCTACTTCCATGTTCTTGGGTGAAGCACGGCGGTTCTTGAAACGTTTCTTGGAAAGACGTGTTTCTTGGAAGAATTCTCCATCATATGTGTCTGGGTTAATGTGAGGTTAATAATCCTGTTCATTTGAGAGAGGTGGTCTGACATGTGGCGGCACTTCATAAACAACATACCAACCTTCCAGATTCTTATCCGTTTGGCATGCCCACGGTAGATAGAAAACTTGGGTCGCGTGTTGAGCCGTAATATAGACATTGGGAACATCTAAATGGGTGTTTGGATTGATTTCGACTAGTCCTATATGTTCATGAGTCCTTCTAGTCTTTTTCGGCTGGAACCAATAACATTTGAAGACTACGACGTTCGGTGGGTTTTCACCATAGAATTGAAGTTCATAAATTGCGTCAACTCTTCCATAATACTCGATAACACCTTCGCCGATAGCAGAGACACCACAATTTGTATATTTCCGGTCGGGCATAGATAGCTCTTTGCCAAAGGTACGAAAGAGATACCCATTGATGTTGTATTTCTCAAATGAACGAACCTTATAGTCAAAACCATTAGCGACTTGTCTCAATTCGGCGTCCATAGACTCTGAATTAGCCTACAAGTTTAATATGAAACGGTTGTTGCATTAGCCGCAAGTTAGACCAAGAATGAAATGGTCCATTATTGATAATTACCGTTTGTTTGAACAAAGAGATGAAACCGGGATAGCTGCCTCCTGTCTTTGACAGAAGCTCATAGTCTTCGACGGAATCATTTTCGATCACCGCTCCATCCGAGAATTTGACGACGTAACGGCTGTTTGAAATATCCGGGAATAAGAGCAGTTCAAATGAATTAGAAGTTACGGGAAAATGTGCCGAGAACTCACTCGATGTACGGCCGCACTTCTGTTAGGTTGTTGAAGATATACAACGAAATGTTCCGCCATTCTTCGACATCCAACGTTATTGGTTTCGAAGCACCGGCTGGTGGGAGCTTCCCTTTGAATAGGCCGAGGTTGGACCCACCTTTTTTAGGGTCTGCGTCATTATGCCGAGGCTTCGGATTATGCAAATGATGATTTTTGGCTTCGCAGTGTGTTGTCACAAAGTTTGCCACCTCCTTAGTAATGAATGCCTCAGCCATCGATGCTTCAATTCTACGCTTATTTTTACATTTAGCTCGAAGGGTCTTCTGCATCCTCTCAGTTGCATAGCACCAACGATCTTGCACGGGCCCACCCAATCTTGCCTCGGTCGGTAGATGTAAAATCAAATGCTGCATTGGATTAAAGAAGCCCGGTGGAAAGATCTTCTCTAACTTGCACAACAACTCTGGTGCAAACTCCTCCATGTATTCTACCACGCCAGGCGACAATTCTTTCGCACAAAGAACATGGAAGAAATAGCTCAGCTCCGCTAGTACTAGCCATTCATCCTCAGGAATAAAGCCACGTAACATCACCGGCATTACCCGCTCTAGCCATATGTGCCAATCATGACTCTTGAGACCAAAGATTTTTAATTTTTCAAGACTCGCTCCCCTCTTTAGATTCGTTGCATACCCATCGGGGAACATCGAGTGCATTTTGACCCACAAGATAATTTCCCTAATAGCTGGCCTTCCAAGATTGAACCAGACCTTTGGCTTCGACCACTTCTGCTTTCCTTTGCCTTCTCGCATGTTTTGTAACGGTCTATGACATAGTGTCTCTTGATCGACTCTAGACTTAATATTATCCTTTGTCTTCCCATCTATGTCGAACAATGTACCAAAAATAGCCTCTCCGATATTCTTTTCAGTGTGCATCATGTCGATATTGTGTGGAAGAAGGAGGTCTTCGAAGTAAGGCAGATCCTAGAAGCATGGCTTGTGAGTCCAGGCGTGTTTTCAATTATACCCCTTGAAATACCCTAGACGCTCTGGATCAGGCTCGAGGGCATTTAACTGATCCAGGATCTGTTGGCCTGTGAACGCAGGTGGTGCCAAGTTTTTGACAACTTTACCTTTGGTAAAGTTCTTCTTGTCTTTTCTGAACTGATGGTGAGGATCCAGGAACTGTCTATGCAAGTCAAAGCAAGAATACTTCCGACCCTCCTGCAACCAATGAAACTAAAGAGATGCCTTGCATTGGGGGCACAGGAACCTTCCATGCACACACCATCCAGAGAATAGCGCATACGCTGGCAAGTCATGCATAGAGTACATGTACCACACATGCATTTTGAATTTTCTTTTCTAGCAGCATCGTATGTCTTTACCCCATTTTCCCAAGCTTCTTCCAATTCATCCTTAAGCGGTTCAGAAATATGTTCTTTCTTTGCATAATCTGCCGGGGGGGGAGATTGAGTGGAATGACAAATATAGGCCAACAACTGTATTGGGTTGCCGTCATGCCGAAGGGATTGAAACCATCCGTGGCGGCGCAGACTCGAGGATTCCTTGGATCTGCCGCTTTATCCTGATGCAATCCATCGAAATGTTTCCATGCTTCCCGATCCGATGTGTGTACCATCATCTTATTCCCATCCGCATCTAGTTCGGTTCTTTTGCCCAATTTGTGCCATGTCATCTGTCTGGCTGTCTCTTCGACCATGAAAAGATGTTGAAGTCTTGGTACGATTGGCATATACCGAAGAACACTAACTGCGATTTTGGTCTGCCTCTTCTCACCCATACCGTTGTCTACCACAAGATACCTGCAAGACTCGCAATTGGGACAATAGTCCAAGTGTGCATACTCCTTCCTAAATAAGACACATCCTTTCTCACATGCATCTATCTTCTCATAGGGCATCTTAAGTACACGAAGTATTTTGTCCGACTGGTACAGGTTTGCAAGCATGACATGGCCTTTGGGTAGGAAATGTCCAAATAGTGTCATCATCGCGTCGTAGCATTCTCTTCCCAGGTTGAACTGAGCCTTCAGAGCCATTACTTGTGCAATTGCATCCAGCTGATAGAGCTCAGTGTGCTCATGGAGAGGATGTTTTGAAGACTCCAACATTTCATAAAAGGCCTTTGCAGATTCCTCCATCTCATCTTCCGAATCCCGAGCATCATCAAAGTCTTGCACCATGTCTTCGATCCCGGTACCATGCTCGTTCGTGCGACGACGGACCACCTCAGCTCTTGTGCGTTGTATAGACTCACAATGAAATGTCCACACCGTATAATTAGGCTTAAAACCCCTCCTTTGCAGGTGTTTAATCATTACAGCCTCTGTCGTCTTTTTATAGTTGTCACATCCAGGACAGGGGCAATAGTTTCTTTCCTGGCCATTTGCGAATGCGGCTTTCACAAATTCCTTTGTTTTTACAAACCATTCTTTCGTCATCTCTTTCTGACTAGGGTGACCGGTGTACATCCATGCACGATCACTCATCTTGCGTAGCTACGAAAGACACAAGAAATATATTCATATATAATTTAGCATTTATATTCATCGGTTAATCAGGTTCACCATTTTTATTACGTCTAGGCAATCTACACGCTAATAGGTAAAGATAGGTCCTAATCCCACCCGAGTATGTGTAGATTGGGTTTGTTTTCAATTGCTCTACTCCGGATCCAACACAAAAATTTCGGCAGCACCTCCCCGTTGTTCTCCTGATACACGTCTCCGCAATAAGCAGAGAGGATGTGCATCCGGAGAACAACAGGGAGGCACTGACGACATTTCGCATTGGATCCAGAGCACAACATACGGGAAAACGAACCCAATCTACACATACTCGGGCTGTCCATGGATAATGTTGGACAATTCGAAAGGATGGTGGTTATAAATATAAAAAGACATGCATATTTATAGATGTCGCCCTTTCGAACGGGAGACGCATACTGATAAATTAATTGAATTACCTAAATCTAGAAAGTTTCATCCGGAAACCGAGCCACAGTAAATGAAGGGGCGGGGAGGAGATGAAATTTGTACTCACCCACGAATGGAGGGGGCAGAGCTCGTACAACGCACGGGCAGGTCTTCGCACAACAGACCTCTCAGCAACGAGACAACTATCACATGTAAATCCACCTGATCAACACAAATATTCCAATTATGTCATTTTAGAGGAAAACAAGCTAAGTATATAATATTCATGAGCTAACCAAGGTTCTTATGCCATTTTGAGGTTATTATGGCATTTTGGAGCTAAATGGGCTAATTATGTCATTGTTGGGGAAATTAAAGCAAGGATAATATGAAAGAGGAGAAGAAAGAGGAGGAGGAGGAGAAGAAGAGGAAATCAAAAAGGAGAAGAAGGAGGAGAAGGAGGAGGAGGAGAAGAAGCCGAAGGTATTTTTCTTCTCTTCTTCTCTTCTTCTTCTTCTTCTTTGTTTCTTTTCATTTCTCCTATTTATTCTCCTCTTCTCCTCTTGTTGGATCTAAATTATCTAATTATGTCTTTTTGGAGCTATATGGGCTAATTATCCCATTTTAGAGGAAAACAAGCTAAGTATATAATATTCATGAGCTAACCAAGGTTCTTATGCCATTTTGAGCTTTTTAGGGCATTTTGGAGCTAAATGGGCTAATTATGTCATTGTTGGGTTAATTAAAGCAAGGATAATATGAAAGAGGAGAAGAAAGAGGAGGAGGAGGACAAAACGAAGTAATCAAGAAGAAGCAGGAGAAGGAGGAGAAGGAGGAGGAGGAGAAGGACTAGAAGGTCCTTGGCCTTCTGCTCCTCCTCCTCCTCCTTCTCCTTCTTCTGTTCTTCTTCTTCTTCTTCTTTCTTTTCATTTTGCCTATTTCTTATCCTCTTCTCCTCTTGTTGGAGCTAAATTACCTAATTATATCTTTTTGGAGCTAAATGGGTTAATTATCCCATTTTAGAGGAAAACAAGCTAAGTATATAATATTCATGAGCTAACCAAGGTTCTTATGCCATTTTGAGCTTATTATGGTATTTGGGAGCTAAATGGGCTAATTATGTCATTGTTGGGGAAATTAAAGCAAGGATAATATGAAAGAGGAGAAGAAAGAGGAGGAGGAGGAGAAGAAGAAGAAATCAAGAAGAAGGAGGAGAAGGACTAGAATGTCCTTGGCCTTCTCCTTCTCCTCCTCCTCCTCCTCCTTCTCCTTCTTCTCTTCTTCTTCTTCTTCTTCTTCTTCTTTCTTTTCATTTTGCCTATTTCTTCTCCTCTTCTCCTCTTGTTGGAGCTAAATTACCTAATTATGTCTTTTTGGAGCTAAATGGGCTAATTATCCCATTTTAGAGGAACACAAGCTAAGTATCTAATATTCATGAGCTAACCAAGGTTCTTATGCCATTTTGAGCTTATTATGGTATTTTGGAGCTAAATGGGCTAATTATGTCATTGTTGGGTTAATTAAAGCAAGGATAATATGAAAGAGGAGAAGAAATAGGAGGAGGAGGAGGAGAAGAAGAAATCAAGAAGAAGGAGGAGAAGGAGGAGAAGGAGGAGGAGGAGAAGGACTAGAAGGTCCTTGGCCTTCTCCTCCTCCTCCTCGTGCTCCTCCTCCTCCTTCTCCTTCTTCTCTTCATCTTCTTCTTCTTCTTTCTTTTCATTTTTCCTATTTCTTCTCCTCTTCTTCTCTTGTTGGAGCTAAATTACCTAATTATGTCTTTTTGAGCTAAATGGGCTAATTATCCCATTTTAGAGGAAAACAAGCTAAGTACATAATATTCATGAGCTAACCAAGGTTCTTATGCCATTTTGAGCTTATTATGGTATTTTGGAGCTAAATGGGCTAATTAAATCATTGTTGGGTTAATTAAAGAAAGGATAATATTAAAGAGGATAAGAAAGAGGAGGAGGACGAGAAGAAGAAGAAATCAAGAAGAAGGAGGAGAAGGAGGAGAAGGAGGAGGAGGAGAAGGACTAGAAGGTCCTTGACCTTCTCCTCCTCCTCCTCCTCCTCCTCCTTCTTCTCTTCTTCTTCTTCTTCTTCTTTCTTTTCATTTTGCCTATTTCTTCTCCTCTTCTCCTCTTGTTGGAGCTAAATTACCTAATTATGTCTTTTTTGAGCTAAATGGGCTAATTATCCCATTTTCGAGGAAACAAGCTAAGTATATAATATTCATGAGCTAACCAAGGTTCTTATGCCATTTTGAGCTTATTATGGTATTTTGGAGCTAAATGGGCTAATTATGTCATTGTGGGGGAAATTAAAGCAAGGATAATATGAAAGAGGAGAAGAAAGAGGAGGAGGAGGAGAAGAAGAAGAAATCAAGAAGAAGGAGGAGAAGGAGGAGGAGGAGGAGGAGGAGGAGGAGAAGGACTAGAAGGTCCTTGGCCTTCTCGTCCTCCTCCTCCTCCTTCTCCTTCTTCTCTTCTTCTTCTTCTTCTTCTTTCTTTTCATTTTTCCTATTTCTTCTCCTCTTCTCCTCTTGTTGGAGCTAAATTACCTAATTATGTCTTTTTTGAGCTAAATGGGCTAATTATCCCATTTTAGAGGAAAACAAGCTAAGTATATTATATTCATGAGCTAACCAAGGTTCTTATGCCATTTTGAGCATATTATGGTATTTTCAAGCTAAATGGGCTAATTATGTCATTGTTGGGGAAATTAAAGCAAGGATAATATGAAAGAGGAGAAGAAAGAGGAGGAGGAGGAGAATAATAAGAAATCAAGAAGAAGGAGGAGAAGGAGGAGAAGGAGGAGGAGGAGAAGGAGGAGGAGGAGAAGGACTAGAAGGTCCTTGGCCTTCTCCTCCACCTCCTCCTCCTCCTTCTCCTTCATCTCTTCTTCTTCTTCTTCTTCTTCTTCTTCTTCTTTCTTTTCATTTTTCCTATTTCTTCTCCTCTTCCCCTCTTGTTGGAGCTAACTTACCTAATTATGTCTTTTTGGAGCTAATTCGGCTAATTATCCAATTATAGAGGAAAACAAGCTAAGTATATAATATTCATGAGCTAACCAAGGTTCTTATCCCATTTTGAGCTTATTATGGTATTTTGGAGCTAAATGGGCTAATTATGTCATTGTTGGGGAAATTAAAGCAAGGATAATATGAAAGAGGAGAAGAAAGAGGAGGAGGAGGAGAAGAAGAAATCAAGAAGAAGGAGGAGAAGGAGGAGGAGGAGAAGGACTAGAAGGTCCTTGGCCTTCTCCTCCTCCTCCTCCTCCTCCTTCTCCTTCTTCTCTTCTTTTCCTTCTTCTTCTTATTGTTTTTCTTCTCCTTTCTCCTTCGTCTTCTTCTTCTTTCTCCTTCTTCTTCTTATCCTTCTTCTTTCTTCTCCTTCCCTTCCTTTTCCTTCTTCTTCTTCTTCTTCTTCTTGTCCTTCCCTTCCTTTTCCTTCTTCTTCTTCTTCTTCTTTCTTCTCCTTCCCTTCCTTTTCCTTTTAACCACCCCTGTTCGTTCGCCACCACAACATAAGCTCCCCTGTTTGCCTGGCTCCCTTTTAACCCCCCGGTTGTGCTAACGATGTTGCCAATGGCCCCCTTTGAGTTGATTAGCTCTAGATTAAGCAAATAATAGCACCGACTAGTCTAATTATTTTCTGAAATGACAAAACTGCCCTCCCTCATCTAGTATAAGTCACACGAGCTGGGCAGAAGCTGCTCCCGTTCTCTGCTCGTTCCCCTCCCTGACCTAGCCGCCCCAAGCGCTGCTGCACCTCGCCTCCGCCGCAGATGCCCCAGCTGCCGCATCTGCCCCAGCCGCCCCATCTCCATTGCTGCTCCAAGGTTAGGCAAGCCTCTTCCCTTCCCTAGCCGCCCCATTGCTGCTACACCAACAAAGTCTCCAGCAAAAGGAAAGAAGAAGAAGATGACTCCAAAGAAGAAGAAATTAAGTGAACTGTGAACTCGTTTGTGCTTCCATGAACTACTTTTGCTGCTGCGACACCAAAAAAGTCTCCAGCAAAAGGGAAGAAGAAGAAGATGACTGCAAAGAAGAAGAAATTAAGTGAACTGTGAACTAGTTTTGTCTATTGATGTACCCATTTGTTATTTATCCATTGACAAATCTGTTAAACATTGCAAAGGGGGGCATCAGCTACAGCATGGTGAAAACTGGGGGGGCGGGTTAAAAGGGAGCCAGGCAAACAGGGGGGCTTATGTTGTGGTGGCGCACGAACAGGGAGGGTGATAATCAATTCTCCCCTTCTTATTTTCCTTCTTCTTCTTATTTTTTTCTTCTCCTATCTCCTTCTTCTTCACCTTTCTCCTTCTTCTTCTTCTCCTTTTCTCCTTTACTAAAAACGAAACTAACCTAACTAAACCTAAACTAAAACTGAACCTAAACTAAACTAATTTAACAACCTAACTAGCCTAACTAACCTAATAAACTAAAAAATTAACCTAACTAATTTAACATAAATAAAAATAACGAAAACCAAAAAAATGGGGGGACTCACCGGCGGGGGCGGCTGGGGCGTCGGGGCTGCGAGGAGGATGGGTGCGACGGGGCAGTGCGGCGGCGGGGGGCAGTGGTGGCGACGGGGCGGCTGTGGAGGCGACATGTGCGGTGGTGCAACGGTGGTGGCAGCGGTAGCGGGGGCGAGGTGGGGGAGAGAGAGAGAGGGGCGGCAGCGGGGGCGACAGGGGCGGCAGTGGGGGCGACAGGCCGCGGCGGGGGTGACAGGAGCGGCGACCCGACGGGGGCGGGGGTGCGACGATGGTGGCGGCGGCCGTTACAGAGAGAGGGGCGTGCGGGGTGGGGAGAGAGAGAGGGGCGCGTGGGGTGACCGTTACAGAGAGAGAGAGAGGGGCGGGGTGGGGGGAAGGAGCCGTTAACGGTGTTAGAGCATGGTCGTCTGCCGGCGGACGGCAAAGAGTCTGACTCTTTGTCGTCTGCCTCCGGACTCTTTGCCGTCTGCTAGCACACGGCAAAGGTCCGACTCCAGTTTGACCTAGCCACCCCGCGGTCACGTGGGCCTATCTATATCTTTGCCGTCTGCCTCTGGACTCTTTGTCGTCCGCTAGCAGACGGCAAAGATGTGACAGATGGCAACAAGGCGATGCCATCAGCCTGTGCTTTGCCGTCTGTTTTGCTGAAGCTGACGGCAAAGACACTCTTTGCCATCAGCTAGCAGACGGCAAAGACTAGTCAGATGGCAAAAAACTGTTTTCCAGTAGTGCTTGTCTAAACAAATGTATGATGTAAACTTTGATATTATCTATGAGATGGCAAATGATTCCCTATTTGTCATTCTTTATTATGTATGTGTTATGTTATCGTGCTTGCGAAACGCTTAGATGCGCTTCTTTCCATTTTGGGGCCTCATTACCTAAATCGGAAAGGACCACATCTTAGTCGTTACAAAGATCCAAACTATAAAAGTAGCATATGATCATGTTAGTTTACTGCTACTATTTTCTGCATGTCAAAGTATCTTATCCTATGACCATCAGATCATGCAACTCCCGGACACCGGAGGAATGTTTTTTGTGTATCAAACATCACAACGTAACTGGGTGACTATAATGGTTCTCTACAAGTATCTCCGAGGGTGTCTATTGGGTTGGCATGGATCGAGACTCGGATTTGTCACTCCGTGTGAAGGAGAGGTGTCTCTAGGCCCACTCGGTAATACAACATCGCAATAAGCTTGCATGCAATGTGACAAAGGGGTTACTCACGGGGTCTTACGGAATAAGTAAAGAGACTTGCAGGTAAAGAGGTTGAACTAGGTATGGAGATACCGACGATCAAATCACGGACAAGTAACATACCAAAGTACAAAGGGAACAACATATGGGATTGATTGAATCCTTGACATTGTGGTTCAACAGATGAAAGATCTTCGTAGAATAAGTAGGAACTAATATGGACATACAGGTCCCACTAATGGTTATTGACCGGGGAGTGTCTCGGTCATGTCTCCATAGTTCTCGAACATGCATGGTCTACACACTCAAGGTTCGGTGATGATATAAGCATAATTGAGTCATAGTGTTGGTGATCGAAGGTTGTTTGGAGTCCCAGATGAGATCCCGGATGTGGCGACGAACTCCAGAATAGTTTGGAGCTTAATATTGATATATAGGATGAAGGTCATGAGAGTCTGGATGTATTCTGAGGTGTATGGAGGTTTTCACGAAGTATCGTAAGGGGTTTTGGGAGGCACGGGCAATTGTTGGGGTGGCTCATGGGCCAAGGAGAGGGGGCACTGCAGCCCACCAGGGGGCTAGGCACAACCCCTCTCCTCAACCACTTCGGCCGAAGGGGGATGGGCCTCTTTGTGGCCCAGGCCAGCCCAACTCGGGTGGCAAGGCACCGAAGTGGGGGGCCACCCTAACCATAGCTGACGTCCCCCTCCTCACTTGGCCGCCGGCCCCTAGGGGGTAACCCTCGGGCGCCCTCCCCTCCCCCTCGGGTAGAGAGGGGGCAGCCACATGACAATCTTGCCGCGGTGCTGCGCCTCCTCTCCCTGCCAGTTTCTCTCCTCCATGACCCCTCGGTGAAGCCGTGCCTGGCTGTCACCACCAATACCTCACCACGTCGTCGTGTTGTCGGAGGACTCGGGCTGCTACTTCACCATCGCTCGCTGGATGAAGGAGGTGAAGGCATTTCCAAGCTATACATTTGTTGAGCGCGGAGGTGTCGTCCGTTCGGCACTTGATCGGGAGATCGCGGGATGGATCGTGATTGGATCATGAAGATGTACCACTACATTAACCACGTTCTTGAACGCTTTCGCTTAGTGATCTACAAAGGTATGTACATCCAATGTCTCCAGTCGTAGATGGTCATCACCGTGGATAGATCTGTTTGCACTTAGGAATTTTTTTTGTTTCCCATGCAACAATCCCCAACAGGGTGCGAGGCTGGACACAATGAGGGGGTCGAACAAGGCATGTTGCGGGCTCCTACGAACACCAGGATGACAATGGTGCCACTGGACACTGTGAAGGTGGTCGGTGCAAGAACCTCGTCGTCCATGGCGGATGGCGACCTTCGGTCACAACGGATAACGACGCTAAGGCAAGAAACGCATCATGGGCCTAGGGGAAGAGAAAGGGGAGCTCACATGGAGGACGATGAGCTGGTCGGCGAGCTTGGGGACAGCCTGAATCCGGTGAATCGACTGCGGCGATCCGTCGGCTGTGGCAGGGTAGAAGAGATCAAGGGAGAGGATACAGGGCGTCCGGGATCACGTGCTTTCATGGAGAACTTCAGGAGACGGCACGGATCCAATGGACACAAAAACTAGGCGAGGTGAAGGCGTTATTCGAGGGGTTTGCGGTGGCCAGCTCGTGATGGCCTCTGCCATGGCGATGCTAGGGCGAGAGACAAAAAGGGGGGAACGGCGAGGAGGAGGGGATCCCGACGATAGATGGGGTCTCATCCCCATCGCCTCGTTGGCCTCGGCAGGTAGCCAGGCACCCGCCGATGTGGAGGCCTTAGGCGCACGCCGTGCCGTGCTTCCCCTGTGCCTATTTGCAAGAGGAGGAACTCAGTGCTGCCCCTGGTGGGCTGGGTTGGGCCAGGTGAGAACCAGGTAAGTTAAGTCATTTACTCTCTTTTCTATTTATTGTTTTTGTTTTATATTTAATTCATTTGTTTTTTGATTTAGTAAAAATCCTAAACCATTTTTAAAATATGTGAAATAATTATGGTGGCAAAGTTTGATATGCCCAAGTCCCACATTTAAGTTTCAGCAACTTTAAGTCTGTTAAAACATTTATAGCAATTTTTAGGCCATTCAAAAAGAAATCTTGGGATATTATAAAATGCCAAATGACCTTGTTAAATGTGCATCACCTCTCGTATGTTGTTTCCAGCATTCTTCTAAAATGATGAACATTTCTGAAGGCCATTTTGGATTCATTGAAAAAAAAATATTTGATGGAAATGGTTTTTCAATGTGGTGCTAGGGTTTGGCAATCCCCATTTTAAATTCATTTGAATTTAACATGATGCATGGATGCTCACTCAGTCGGGCCCCTAGGACCGGGGGTACCTAGGCCCATCGACCTGCAACCCCGGACGCGACGCGACGGGACGAGCTTGCTTAGCCCATCGGTGAGCCCAGTCGGGAGAACCCTCACGACGGCTCGTGCCTCACGAGGTGAGTGCTTGAGGGTTGTCACCAAGGGCCTCGGTAGGGTGCGAGTCATGAGGTTCTCCCATGAGGCCCCATCGAATAGGCCCGCCAAGGATTTCTTGGTAGGATCCCACGACCCAGTTCCGTCTCACGAGTGAGGCAGGCCGCGCGGGAGGCATGGGACCAGTGCCAACGATTGCTTACGGGGAGGGTTTCCCCTTCCGTGCTAAGTGAGTCGGGACAGCTGGCATGCTCCCAAAGAGACCCCCAAGGGTTTCCCATTCGGTGCAAGGAGACTAAAAATGGAGGCTCCACAGGACTGAGGTCATCCCCGAGACCACCCGCGCGTCATGGCGAGAAGCTTTTGCACGCGAAGACCACCTTTGTCAGGGGGGATGTAGTCGTGTCCCCGTTCAAAAATGTCCCTTCTGGCAACCCTTCCCGCCCATGTTTTCGAGTGAAGAGGACCAAGGCCCGTATATAGGAGAGGCCCGCCCTCCATAGAAGCGGATCCATCCTCATCCCCGGGCTAGGGCAATAACCCACCTTCGTACCAATGTTCCACTTCAAGCAATCCCAACACAAGCATGAGTAGGGTTTTACACCACGAGGTGGCCCAAACCTAGGAAACTTCTATGTATTTTTAGTTCGTCTCCCAAGCTCACGCTACCGTAGAACCGCCCTGAAGCCGTTGGTTCTGGAGGGTAGGAAGCGAGCACACCCTAGTGTTCGAACCCTCCCTTGTGTCCGCAGAGCCTCGGTTCCGGCATTTGGCACGCCAGGTAGGGGTGCGCAGCCGCTCCCCCGCTCTAGTTTCGCTCCACCTTCACCGACCCCATGGCTGACACCCACCGCCTCCCTCGAGGGAGCTCGATGCCAGACATCCGCTACCGGCCTGCCAGCGTTGCAGCCACCACCTTCTTCGCCCCCGCCACTGACGGGTAGCAGGGCTTCCTGTTGGCCCCAGCACATCAAGGAGGTCGCCCACCTGCGTCCCCATGGCCTCGGCCCCATCCTGCATCCACGTAGGGGACCTGAACGCGCAGGACACGCTGCTCATGGTGAGAGAACTACTTCACCACCGCCCGACGGACAGAGGGTACGATGCGTGGGCGGACCATGTCGCCGAAATCGTCACCGTACCTAGAAGGACCCTAGCGCCCTACGCTCTGCTTCGACCCCCGTCACCGGGGGTAAGAGGCTTGACCAGGGAGCCTCCCCCGAGTGGCGGCTCACTTAGCCCGTGGCTTGATAGGCCTGAGCAAGCCCCACCCCATGTCGTGCTCCTGATCCTCAGGGTCCCGGTGATCGGCCCCGGACCTTAGCTGGCCCCCAGCGGTGACGCACCTCGCAAGGCTGGCGGTAAGTTCTGCGCCCTCCACAACATGCACACCCACAACACGGAGGATTGCCAGGCGATCAAGATCCGCAACAACAAGTGCACAACTCGGCATCAAGATCGTGTCATCCCCACCGACCGCAGAGGATACGTCGGCGACCACGCCCGCCGACCCCGTGGCGACGGTGGAAGCGATCGTCCCCGAGATGATGCACGGCGTGAATCCCCCTACGATGGTCTCCACCCATATTGAACCACTTTGCCATCACACTCGCGATCCTCGGGCAAAGGGGGTGTCGGATTGAGCGCTAGCGTCGAGGCTTACGTGCAACAAAGCGTCACCCACTTCCCCCTGGCGTGAGGGGTATGCAGGGTGCCACCGTCGAGCTAGGCTCGGGGGCTCTAGCCTAGGGCCGCCGGGCACGAGCAGAGCGACGGGAAGATGCCTAGGGGCTCCCAGGGGCGCGCCTTGATGCATATCCCTACGAGCCAGCGAGGTGGCGTCGTGCGCCGACGTCGTGGTTTGCCGTTCAGAAACTCAGTAGGTTGCAAGCGACGCAGGGCACTCCACCTCGCGAGGTGTCAGGATCCTTTGGCCTCGAGAAGCTTCAGGATCCGGCAACCTCAGGACCCAGTCGTCACTCATCGGCGGGGCGGTTCCCCGCTGAACGTGACACCATGGAGATGGACGCGCCCGTTACGATCGGGCCGTCGACCAGTTTTTTGGACACACCGGGTTAGAACGATTCCTGGTTATTTTGTACTGCCTCGGATGAGTGTTTCCTCAATATGTAACAAACTTGATTGTCTTTTGCTGAAACCTAATTTTGGCACGGTGCGAAATACAATCGAGATGACCTCGGATGAGTAATGTTTCTACATGGATTGTCTTTGTCTCATCAAGCCAATAAATTTTGATGTATATTTTGTCTCAATCCGAGTTAGTGTGCGATGTGGAGGGACAAAATAAGGTCAGGCTGAAGTTTTAGTCGGGAATCCAAGTGAAAAGACGTCGGGTGAAGTTTGGGCCATATTCCGGTTGAATCCGAGTTAGACTAGAATTGGGACTCTAGGACGAGATTTGGTGTAATTTCCTTGTAAGGAAAGCCTAGATGAATCATTTGCTTGTATGGGAAGTCCATCCGCCTCTTATATATATTGAAGGTGGTGGCCGATTAAAACAACACACAATCGAAACATCAATATACTACTTTTTCATCTACGTTTTATATCTCCATCGTTTTATCTCTCGTTCTTCGTCGTTCCTCGAGATTGAGAGCCGTGAATCCCAAGGCTCTAGGGGGCGAGCGAATCGACCTAGGGCAGCCCATAGCTGCCATACTCGGTGAAGGGGTTTCTCCCGGGCGTGTGCGGCTTCGGGTTCTTAAAAGCATCCGCCAACTGTCTTGTGTATCGTGTTGTCGGACGGATCTCCTTCGACGTGAGCTGTGGTGCATCACCCCCAGCGTCGAGGGTACACGTGACGTGCTCGTGTGTCAATATACTTTTTGGCAACTCCGCAGGGGACACAAAGATCAACCATCATGTGTGATCTTCCCAACCCATCCGAGGTAAACGCCGATAACATCATGATGCCCAAGAAAGCGCGCAAAGAGAAGGACCTGCAGGAGTTCCTTGCAAACTTTAAGAAGGATCGCCAAGGCAATATCACTCCAATTGGTGAAATCAAGTTCCCTCCTCTTCAAGCCGAGCAGGTTAAACCCCCTGTGAGTACTACTTTTTCTCTTGAGCAATGGGCTAAGATTGAGAGTCGTATTGCCGATGGTAACAATCTGGTATATCAATCTTTCTTGGAAAATACTAATGCTCAGAAAAATATGCCTCAATCATCTACTCGTATGTTGGTATACCGAGTGGTTCAGAAAACCATAATCTGTCTGTTCCTATTGCATCGACACCTACCATGCCGTTGAATTATTATCTTGCTCAAACAAACCAGATTGTGACTGCACCCACTAGTCCTATCACGAGCATACCAAGTTCGGTGGTGACACCAAACTAAGGCTTACCTGTAGGTGCACACATTGCTAGTTGATTGCCGAATTATGGTTCGGCATATATACCACAGTTCCTAGCTGCCGCTAGTAATCCTATTCCTCCTATGCCACTGCAGCAAACCTCATCCTCCACCGCGGAAGATGCTTGAGCTAATTTCAGAGAGGAGATGGCTAAGACGCTTCAGGAAAACTTCGGTGTTGAATTACCTAGGAATTGGATTTATCAAAAACCATATCCCGAGTACTTTGATGCAATATATTGCCCTCCAAGATATAAAATCCCAGCTTTTGTTAAGTTTAATGCAGAGGGCACAAAAACCACATGGGAGCATGTTAGTCAATACTTAGCCGAGATAGGTGAAGCATGTTCACTAAATGAATTGAAAGTGCATTTGTTTCCTCTGTCCTTAACTGTTACTGCAGCTAGAACATAAATTTCATGATCATTTCTATAGTGGCGACAATGAACTTATATTATCACATCCTACATCGGTTAAGAAGAAGCATGATGAATCGGTCTCCGATTACGTCGAGAGATTTAGAGATACAAAAAATTGGTGTTATAGTTTGGTGATAACCGAGAGAGACTTGGCAGATCTTGTGCTTAATGGTTTGAAAACTCACATAAGAGAAAAGCTAAAAGGCTATGAATTTTGAAGTATCAACCAAGTCTTGCAAAGAGCTTTAGCTCAGGAAAGCTGAAGTAAAGATCTTTAACAAGTGCATAGATATAAAACTGATTGTCCAAAGATGAATATGGTTGAATATGATAGTGATCACTCGGACAACGAGGGTGATATCTATGCTACTGAATTTTTTTGGCTATCAAAGGCCAAACCATTTACTTCCAATGATCTGAAACCGATTCATAAGAATCGTGATGAAGAGATGAAGCTTACCTTTAACATTGCAAAATGTGATAAAATATTTTATGCTTTTTTACAAGCTAAGATTATCAGAATTTCTCATACTCTACTGTTGTTTGAAGAGCTGAAACGGCGTGCTTATTACAAGTATCGTATTCTTTCTCTCATGCTACTAACAATTGCAATGTTTTTCGACGACAGATACAATCGGCCATTAATGACGGACGATTGAACTTCTCTGAGATGCAAGTTGATAAGAAACCTTTTCCTATGAACACCATGGGTAGCCGAATCTGCTAATAAGTCTAATATTGTCATAGGTGAGCCCAGGAAAAGCAAGGAGGGCGACAAGGTCTTGGGGAGACAAGTTTTCCTTAACAAACAGCCCTGTGGCAAGGAGGTAATTAAGATCACCATCAAGAATCCTACACTCGGGGGGCAACCACAAGTACAAGACAACACTCATGTCAAGGTTGTTAAGACCAGGAGTCCGGAAGTTGGCAAATGGAAGATGAATGAAGGCAAGGTATATCGTAAGCGGATTAAGCCAACTTTTGACATGTTGTTGTCCAAATATGCCAATCAATCAGCCGGTTCAGGCTTTAACCAATCAACAAACTTGAAGCCATCAAGGCCACCATTAGTTGATATGTTCAGTCAGTATATAGAGCCAACTCGAGAATGGCATTATTTCTAGATGGGCAGCGACGATCTGTTTGGAATCGACTCGATTACTCATATAAAGACCGATTGAACATTGGTGCTTATTAGTCGGCTGGCCAGAACATGCAACAAAATGGAAAATTTACGAGTGTAAGCATGCACCCGGGTAAACACTATCTGAATGAGGGGATGTGTCCAAGAAGGATTCTATTCGAATAAAAGGGTGTGCCCGAGTAAAGATTTCATACATCAAGAAAATAAAAAAGAATCGCGTGTTAAGTCGCCAAGTGCTACAGCAACTGAGTCAGGAAAAGGCAAGGAAAAAGTGAATACTGATTCACTCATCTTGGGCAACAAAACATTCGCCATACAACAGCCGACTATGCATAGCAATCCGACTGAGCTGATACTTCTTTTCGTGCCAAAGCACTCGGCTAATGACCATGAAGCAATCAGCGAGGCAAAGCCATGAGACCCTAAATACACTCGGCCAAAGTGGTGTCCTCCAGGGCTAACTAAGACACAAAATAGGAAGTTGCAAAGGTTGAGGAATCAAGAGATGGCAGAACAGGAGGCCGAGAAACAAAGGGATAAATTATTCAATGACACTCGGCCCATGATACCTACAAAACAAGTGTGGAAGCTTCAACAAATACAAAATGCAGCGGCTTCTACATCTATTTCAGCAACACCTACCTCATCAAGAGAGGACGATGTAGTTATGACATTGTCTCCATTGCCCATTGCATCCTCTTCACTTGAACATATTTCTGATTCCATGGACACACCCGAGGAGGAATATGATATTTTGGACTATGAGCTTACACCAGTTCATGAAGCTATGGATATCAATATGGTGTATTATTTACCCGCTGAATTACATGCTCTGGATGAAGAAGGGGAGGTGTCTCAACTAGATTTTGGCCCTAAAGAATGCAATATTCGAGAAGCCAAAAGAACTGGTGACACACTTGGAACCGTTGTATTTAAGAGGTCACATTAATGGATCACCACTCACTCGGATGCTTGTTGATGGTGGTGCTGTGGTCAATCTTATGCCCTATTCGGTCTTCAAGAATTTGGGCTTGCCCGACGAAGAATTTATAAAGACCAATATGGTACTTAATGGATTTGATGGCAAAGAGAAAACTGAGGCCAAAGGTGTTATGTATGTGGAGCTTACCATTGGAAGCAAAACTATGTCTACTCCATTTTTTGTCGCCATGTGCAAGGTAACTACAATGTGATTTTAGGTCGTGATTGAGTTCATGCAAACCAGTGCGTGCCATCTACTACAAACCAGTTTTTAATTCAGTGGGTTGACAACGAAGTAGAAGTCATTCATGCGGATAATTCGGCTTGTGTTGCTTTGGCCGATGCATCAGTGGATTGGCAACATCCCAATGCTACTTGCCTGACACGGCGTGACCTATCAGAGTTTGATTTTCTCAGCGCTACAAAGAGTGGTTATGTGCCAGTTTCTTTAAAGGTGGTTGGTGGCAATCGGCTCCAAAGCATAATGAATTTAAATGGATCCTAATTTTGAGTGGTTACAAAATTAACTTGCAAAATATCGGTCCAATGAGAACGATATGTATGAGTCTATAGAGGAGTTAGATGATATGGATAAACTTGGACAAGGCTTCACATCGGCCGACCCATTAGAGGAGATAGATATAGGAGATGGTTAAATTCCTAGCCCGACATTTTCAAACAAAAATTTAAGAGCCAATCATAAAGTTAGGTTGATCGAGTTGTTGAAAAATTATGTTTGCTGTTTTGCATGGGAATATCATGTGATGCCAGGTTTAAACTGAGAACTAGTGGAGCATCGGTTACCTATAAAGGCCGATTTTAGAGCTTACAAGCAATCGGCCAGAAAGTTTACTCCAAAAACATATGACCGAATCTAGGATGAGATCGGTCATTTGCTGAAAGCTAATTTTATTAGACCTTGTAGGTATGCCGAGTGGATTTCTAACATTGTACTGTGGAGAAGAAAGGCTCTGGCAAGTTGAGGGTGTGAACTGAGTTTAGAGATTTGAATAGAGCTACACCCAAAGATGAGTATCCCATTCCCATAGCTCATATGCTTATTAATGATGCTTCTCGACATAAGGTCATTAGTTTTCTTGATGGTAATGCAGGGTATAACCAGATTTTTATAGCCGAACAGGATATGTCCAAAACGGCTTTCTATTGCCCCGGTTTCCTTGGTTTAGTTGAGTGGACGGTGATGACCTTTGGATTAAAGAATGTTGGCGCCACGTATCAAAGAGCTATGAGTTTTATTTTTCATGATTTACTCGGTGTTATACTTGAAGTGTATATTGATGATATTGTTGTCAAATCGGATGCTTTTGAATCTCATCTAGCCGATTTGTGTTTAGCCTTTGAAAGAATGAAAAAATATGGATTGAAGATGAATCCTTTGAAATGTGCATTCGGCGTGTCAGCTGGAAAGTTTTTGGGTTTCATCATTCATGAAAATGGTGTAGAGATTAATCCCAAGAAAATAGAAGCTATACAAAAAGTGGAGGCTCCAACATGCAAGAGAGATATGCAAAAAATCCTTGGCAAAGTCAACTATTTAGGAAGATTCATAGCCAACTTGTCAGGGAAAGTTGATGCATTCACTCACATCCTTCGGTTAAAGAATGATGCCAATTTTACTTGGGGGAAAAGCAGCAAGAAGAATTTTATATGATCAAGAATTATTTGTGCACTCCTCCGATGATGAAAGCACCCAAGCATTGAGAGCCATTTAAGCTTTACATTGCAGGAGAGGGAGGTGTTATTGGTGTTGTTTTGATTCAAGAGACCAAAGGAAAAGAGCATGCTATTACATATTTGAGCCGACGTTTATCGGACGCCTAGATGAGTACACATTTATTAAAAAAATAGGCATTTGTTTATATTACACTTGCACAAAACCGAGACATTACTTAGTGCCGAGTGTTTGCATAATAACTTGTCAAAACGATGCCATTAAGTATATGTTGCATCGACCAATTCTTAGTTGTAGAATTGGCAAGTGGGCTTATGATTTGATTGAATATGATTTTGCCTATGATTCTTTGAAATCCACGAAAGGCCAAATAGTTTCTAATTTCATTGTTGAACATTGGATTAAGAACAAGCACGATGTTGATATAAAGATTGTGTCGGTAGTACCGTGGAGATTATATTTTGATGGTACACTTTGTAGCAATGGCCGAGGTGTTGGTATTGTTTATATATCTCCTCATGGTGTTGTTTTTGAAGCCTCATGTTGCTTATTATATTTTTGCACCAATAATCAAGCTGAATATGAAGCATTGTTATTCGGCCTAGAGATGTTACTAGCTATAGGTGCTACACATATTGAGGCTTTTGGTGATTCGTTATTAGTGGTACAACAAATATCCAGAGTTTTTCAATGTTTTGACGAATTGCTTAATATTTACCTTGATAAATTTCTAGATATAATTTCTGCTTTGGACTGTTTTAGCATTGCTCATATATCTAGACATGACAACTCGAGAGCGAATGATTTGGCACAACAAGCATCCGGCTATCATGTTTACCATGGCATGTTTCATATTTCTCAAAAGCCGATGTCTAGCTTTGCTAATATAAGAGAGGCCAAACTAGAACATACAACTTCGGCCACTAACAAAAAATCTAGTACAAGTGAAAATCTGGATTGGAGGAAGCCCATTTTGTTGATTACTTGCTTGATCGGAGTGAAAGGGTGGACAGGGTTGTTCGGTGTATGGCTTTCAAATATGTGATGAGGGATGATCACCTTTATTGCCGAACAGTTGATGATATTATTTTGAAATGCTTGGATGAAGATTAAGCTAGAGTTGCTATGGGAGAGGTACATGAAGGTATTTGTGGAACTTATCAGTCGGCTCCCAAGATGAAGTGGTTGTTGCGACGTGCTGGGTTTTATTGGTTGATGATGATTAATGGTTGCTTTAAATATTATAAAGGATGTGAACCTTGTCAAAAGTTTGGTGATATTCAATTGGCTCCATCTGCCATGTTACATCATATTATCAAACCGTGGCCTTTTAGAGGATGGGGTTTAGATTTCATTGGAGAAATTCATCTGTCTTCTTCGAAGGGGCATCGGTTCATATTGGTGGCAACCGATTACTTCACTAAATTGTCTGAAGTGGTACCTAGAACATGAGATGTACGGAGGTAATTCAATTCATAACTGAGCACATTATTCATAGATTCAACATTCCACAAACATTAACTACGGATCAAGGTTCGTCTTTTATGTCACATCATGTTAAAGAATATACCAAGTTTTATAAGATAAAGTTGCTCAATTCCTCTTTGTATTATGCCCAAGCTAATGGACAAGCTGGGTCTAGCAATAAAATATTAATCAAGCTCATCAAAAATAAGATTGAGGAGAATCCAAGGAGACGGCATGAGTTGTTGTCTGAAGTGTTGTGGGCACATAGAATCTCAAAGCATGGTGCTACAAAAGTAACCCCTTATGAGCTAGTATATGGCCAAGAAGTCGTTTTGCTAGTGGAGGTAAATTTGAATGCTTTGCAAATAGATAAACAAAATGACTTATCGTTTATGGACTTTTATAACTTAATGATGGACAATATTGATGAGGTTGCCGATAAACGTTTGGCTGCTTTAAATGCTATAGAAAGAGACAAGCTAAGAGTGGCAAGAGCTTATAATAGAAAGGTCAAATTGAAGAATTTTCAAGTTGGCGATCTCGTGTGGAAAGTGATCCTGCCGATTGGTTCAAGAGATAGAAAATTCGAGAAGTGGTCTCCAAACTGGGAAGATCCTTTTAAGATTGCAAGAGTAGTTCCTGGAAATTCATACTTGGTGGAATCAATTCAAGGGACAATGCTACCTCGAGCTCTCAATGGCAAGTATCTGAAGAAATACTACCCGAGTGTGTGGCAAGAAGCTTAAGTAAACTTGGCCCATATAGGTTATCGCCCTGAGAAAAATAGGTGGACGATGGAGTGTACACATCATCCTTCGAAAAAATACACTGCAGATTATTTTTCAGCATACCAGTTGTGCCCAAAAACAGGGGGGCATGTGTTGACACCTGATTTTGGCCCGGTGCAAAATACAATAAACATGACCTCGGATGAGTAATGTTTCTACATGGATTCTCTTCGTCCCATCGAGCCAATCGATTTTGATGTATATTTTGTCTCAATCCGAGTTAGTGTGCGATGTGGAGGGACAAAATAAGGTCAAGCTGAAGTTTTAGTCAGGAATCCAAGTGAAAATACGTCGGGTGAAGATTGTCGATGGAGTGAAGATTGTAGGTCGAGTGAAGACTTCTGATAGAGTGAAGATTGTCGTCCAAGTAAAGATTGCCGGTCGAGTGAAAGGGCGTCGAATGAAGATTGCTGATCGACTAAAGATTGTCGGTCGAGTGAAGATTGTCGGTCGGGTGAAGATTACCGGCTGAGTGAAGATTGACGGCCGAGTGAAAGGACGTCGAATGAACATTGCCGACTGAGTGAAGATTGCCGTCGAGTGAAGATTGCCAAGTGAAAGACATCACACAAATATAAAGCTTGTTTTCCACGTGAAATGTTATTATTAGGATGAAGATATATGATGATGTGATCCGAATGAAGAATCCTAATATCCGATTGAAAAGGATTGAATCCGAGTGACGTTGGCCAATATCCAATCAGAAGCTGAAAAGTTAGGTGCAAAGCGTTGTCTAGATGTCTTTATATGAAAAAGTGTTTAACACGAAAGTTGTGAGTATCACAAAGATGGTTAACTTTGCTTTTGGAGTCTTCATCATCTAAGATGATATACAGTCTGCGGAAATGATATGAGATTCGGACAGTACAGTCAGCCGAGTGCCCAAATCCGACTAGGAGCTGGAGATGACCTCGTGGAGTATTCAAGATGGCCTTATTTGGAAAAATGATCAACAGAAGAATTGTTCGTATGATCGATCCGATCAATTTTTGTACATAAATCATCTTAATCGAAAGTTATATGCAGATTCGGTGGCCCGCACAAGGAGTGATATAGGAGTTTGGGCCAGATTCGGGTTGAATCCGAGTTAGACTAGAATTGGGACTCTAGGACGGGATTTGGTGTAATTTTCTTATAAGGAAAGCCTAGATGAATCATTTGATTGTACGGGAAGTCCAGCTGCCTATTATATATATTTGAGGTAATGGCCGATTAAAACAACACATAATCGAAACATCAATATACTACTTTTTCATCTATGTTTTATCGCTCCATCGTTTTATCTCTCGTTCTTCCTTGTTCCTCAAGATTGAGAGCTGCAAATCCCGAGGCACTAGGGGCGAGCTAATCGACCTAGGGCAGCCCATAGCTGTCGCACTCCCTGACGGGGTCTCTCCCGGGCGTGTGGGGCTTCGGGTTCTCAAAAGCATCCGTCGACTGTCTTGCATATCGCGTTTTCTGAAGGATCTCCTTCAACATAAGATGCAGTGCATCACCCCCGGCGTCGAGGGTACACATGACGTGTTCATGTGTGAACAACTTTCACTTGGAATGGTGTTGTTTTCCTTAAGCGCTAGGCTTTAGTGTCGAGGTGCGGCCTTGCACAAAGACCCTTTAGGACATATGGAGCATGACAACCCTCGCGTGAGAGTCAAGGGAGTGATGATGCAGCGTACGCGCTTCCTCTCCGAGCGGAAGGAAGCGCCGGGGAAGAATCCCCTAGGGAAGGAACCCGAGGGGTGCCCATGTCTCCGGTCTGGACATCGCTCGTGTGGAGATGGAGGGTGGGGGCCCCATCAGAATCGCCCATAGCCCCAGGCTAGATGCCAAGTGCTTGGGTAGTGAGGGTGGGCTCCCCAGAAAACCGTGACTGCCCCCTCGCTTAATACAAGGAGCGAGAGGGGCCCGAAGGCATCAGCTTCAACACCCGAAGATATTTCGGGGTCCCAAGTGGTGAGCGCGTCGAGCCTTGGGTCTCACGTGGAAGGAGGCCGCGACTTTCTTTGCAGGCCCGCGTGATGATCCTCGCGTGAGAATCAAGGGAGCGACGAGCTAGTGTACGTGCTTCCTCGCTAAGCGACGGGAAGCACAGAAGAAGAATCCCGTGGGGAAGGACCCCTAAGGGGCCCCATGTAATTCCCCAAGAGTGTAACTTGCCATATTTGGAACCTTCTGTATGTGGGTCCATCTTGTCATTGCAATGGGAGCATATTGCATGTGTTATTTCATGTTTCACCTTGTCATGTTTCCTTTTGCATGCATGCATCCTTGTCATTCCATGTCTTGTGTTTGTTGTTCTTGTGATTGATGTTGTGGTGTGATGTCATGTGATGATATGTGGTTGATGTGAAGGTGTGGAGTAGTATGGTTTGAAAGTAGGAAGCTATGTTGGTTTGCACTAGGGTTTCACAAACCTTCTTCCTCTCATTTATCTCAAGCCCATTATTTTACTTGCGCCATCCCTATTTCTAAAATGCCCATGTTTTAGTATGTTTTGTGGTGGGTGTGATGATATGCATTTGGTGATTTGAGGCTGTGTTTTAGTGGTGCAAATAAATACAAAACAGATCCATTAATGCTGTTCTTGTAAATATTTACTTGCCCCAAAAATCCCTTTTCTATTTTTATTAAATGGGTCATAATTCCCTTATGACCATGGGTATTTTATTTTATTTCTTTTAACTCCAACAAAATTGTCTTTGTTTTATTTTTCTTCTCTGTATGTTTTAAAATAAGAAACCCGAGGGGTTTTCTCAATTACCACGTGCCAGATGGGCCACCTTTCCCCTCAGTGAGGCCCATCTCTCTCGGTTTCTCCAGCAAGCCCACCTTGCGCGTTCCTTCTTCCTTCTCTTGAGGCCGTAGCCTTATGTCTGTTTTCCGTCAGACTCCAGTGAGAGGGAGCGAGGGGATTGACACCGTCCGTCCCATCCGTGGCTCATATAGCCTCGGCGTGCGTGCCCCCTTCCCCTAGGGTTTCTCCCTTCCCCTCTTGCGCCGCCACCATCTCCCTCCATATCCTCCTTCCCCCCACGTAAGTTGACATAGATCGGCTAGCAGACAGAGAAGTAGAGCGCCGACGTCCACCGTGCTTCCCTCGTCTCCGGCGCCGACCGGCATGTCCGGGAGCGCGGGGAAGGCGCACACGCTCCATTCCCGTCCTCGGTGAGGCCGGGGAGCGACCACACCGACGGGTAGGACCTCGGCTCCGGCGTGTTCCCGGTGGCCCTGTTTCCCTCTGCTTTGGTTCTGCTTCTAGTACATCTTCAGGCTTCATCAGATCGCCTTCATCCATCTTCAGGTGGCCCCTTCTTCTTCCCTAGGTGAGCCTACCTCCTCCTCCCTCCCCCTCGGTAGATGCAAGTAGGAGCTCGTGCCTGAGCCTCTCTGTTCGGAGATGTGCTCGGCAGTTCGTGTAGTTGTTCCTGTGTGTTGTGAGCTCGGCTCGTGGGTGCTCGGGCTTGTGCAGGTAGTAGTAGTAGTAGTGGTAGTGACGGTGTACCCCCCTCTCTGGCACAGTAGTAGCAGTGGAGAGGTGCTCCGGCGATCGTCTCTGTCGTTGCCGTCTCTGTGTTCAGAGCAGAGCAGGGCGACTCTTGTAGTTTACCTTGTTTTTTCCCCTGTTATGTCAAGTGTCCTAGTGTCACCTAGTGGTTTGCAGTGTGGTGCGTTGTCCAGTCGATCGTGGGTTCGAGTCCCAGTGTTGCCACCCCCTTTTTAATTCCTTGTTTCGCACAGTAGCATAAGCAGCAGCAGAGACACTTTAACCTGTTTCACCTCCCTGTTCTGTCGAGCACATGGACAGTAGCAGAGTGGTATTAGTTCTGTGTTGGAGACCACGGGGTCTTGGGTTTGATCCCTACCCCATACCTTTTATTTTTTTGTTGCATTTCTTTTATGTTTTGCATTGTTGTGCTTGCATATTGCTATGGTATGCTAAGTTAGCATATTTGGTTTTTTTTCTTGCCTCTAAACAGCATGTGGTCTCTAGTATACGTGCTGCCATGGTAGACATGTGTAGGTGGAGTGCATCTATGTATTGTGAGCTTGATGACATGTATGTGTGTGTTTAGGCACCATGTTGTTTGTGTAGTTGCTAGTCACCATGGTGATGTGGTGGACACCTCTAGGTGATTTGATGAGCTTGAGCACTAGTGGGTGCAAGAGTTGTGGGTGTGTGTGTGGGTGGGTTTTTCCCCACACACTCTGTGATTCTTGTTGTACTTATGCTATGTGCTGTATGTGGTGCTCCTCCTATGCATGTGTGCTTGTGTGGTGCAAACACCCAAGGAGTGTGTAGGTTTATGTTATATGTGGTTGTGAGAATAAGCTAGTGTTTGTGATCTAACTAGCATGTGTAGGTGATGTAGTAGTTGTGCTTGGTGTTTGTATGTGAGTGGTGTTGCTTGAGGATATGTGTATGAATGGTGATGTGCTATGGCACACATACATGAGGTCTAAACCCTAGTGTCGCCATTCTACTTGTGAGAGTGAGCAAGTGCTTGTGTAGGTGGCATTCTAGTGAGTAGCACATGTGATGATGCACTATTCACTCTAGGTGATTCCATGTAGACTTTCCTGTCAAGTTTGTTCCCAATTGTTCTATGGAAGTGCCTATGTATTATATATGTTTTTGGGGTAGAATCATCCCAGGAATCCAATGGTGGGTTCAGATTCCACTTTGGAACAATTTCTGGGAATGTCATATTTCTGTTTTGTTCAGTGTTTAGAGCTTGGTTCCATGTGATGTGATGAGCCCAAGAGGTTGATTCTTTGTTCTGGCAGTAGAGGATGATCCCCTCTATAGCATGTTTGTTTTGTTTCATGCTTAGGAGTTCATGTGTGCAAGTTGTGCCTAGGCTAAGTAGGCATGTGGCTGAAAATTCCAGTTTAGTGAAAATTTGTGATTTTCACTAAGTCCGAGAATGTGCTTATATTTTCTTCTCTTGTTGTTGTGCTTGTAGAAGTCCATGTGTTGGAAATCAGCCTTTGCAATCAACTGGAAATTTGTAGCTTTTGTGTTTGTCTAGTTCTTTGTCAATTTTCATTCCATTTGGTGTCATGTAGATATTGTTTTGGGTGCTGTCAAAATGCTTCAGAGCTTAAACAGCTAGTGAGAATCTGGAATTTTCACAAAGTCCCTGAAAACTGATATTTTTGTCCAAGTTAGCAGTTGTGTAGTTTTCTGTGTGTAACTCCTTTTCAATATATTTTTGCTCATGCTTGTAGATATTTTGAATAGCTTCTGCCACATATCCTATATGGCATATTTGGGTGGTTGTAGGTACTTTGCATGTAGCTCTCAAACTGCTATGTTGCTGTTTAGGAGAGATTGTATAGTTTTGATCTTTTGTTGCTTGTGAGTGCATAGTTGATGTTCCTTGCACCACCCCATCCATAATTGATTGTTTTGTGCTATGGCAACCTGGGAATACCAGAAGTATGCCATTGGAGTGTGTTGTGTTGGATTTGATACGTAGGACTCCATTTCTTGTTTCGTTGTTTCTGGATGATCCATAGCTCCGTTTGTAACGTTCTTTATATGTTTTTGCATCGTTTTCGAGTGACGCATATGTTCATGACTTCCTCATGCATGTCAAGATAGCTTAGAGTGCAGTTTTGTCCAGGAACTTGTATTTATTCTCATGCTTGTGCTAGTAGCTAGAATAGAGATGCATGTTCATTTTCATCTCATGCATCATGTGCCTGTTGCATCTTGTTCTGTTGTTGTTCATTGGATGCTTTTTTTGGGTAGCACCAGGATCGGAGAACGAGTACGTGGATCCGGGAGAGTACGTGCAGGACGAACAAGAGCAGTTCCGAACTGAGGACATCACAGGCAAGATGATATGACCTTGATTCCATCTCTATACTTGTTATGCTAGATTCACGTTTCTTTCGTCATATGCTCGCTTCGTACCACTGATATAATTGCCTCATGATATTGCCATGAAACCCAAACACTTATCCCTTCCTAGCAAATCTGAATGGCTAAGTAGGCTTGCTCAGCTACTAATGTTAGCGTTGCTAGTTGCACGTGCAATTGTCTCATGTGATAACATGAGTTTGATATTATTATGTTAAATCTGTTATTTAATTAATGCACCTATATACTTGGTAAATAACGGAAGGCCTAGCCTTTTGCCGGGTGTTTTGTTTCGTTATTGCCGCCATAGTTTTCGGCTTCCGGTGTTTGATTCCATAACTCATCGCTCCTAACATGTTCGGGGTTGTTATGGGGACCCGTTGATAAATCGCGTAGTGTTAAGACTTGTCCGGCAGGACCCAACATTGGTGTTAATTTGCTAATCACTTAATAATAATCTGCATAGGGAATGGCCTCCCCGAGGAATTTAATCAACAACCCGGGCCAGTGCTCCCCATGAGTGTTGGTCCAAAATAGAGCACTGTGCTGGGCCAACTCAGGGCAACTTGAGAGATTTCTATCAAGCCACTGTAAGCGTCGCTCATCCGTCATGACCTGAGACTGAGATACACGGCTCTTATCGGGGTCATCGACACGACCCGGGGTCCTGCTAGTCTTGTCTTACCTTAGCGATATATCTTGCGGATAGGAATCCCGGTGAAGCTTTGGTTCTCCCCAGAGTTGAGGTTTTCCTCTAAGGAATCCGACGAGATCACGAGATTCATGATAGAGGATTACTTTGCTGCCCGTGACCGTTTATGATGGACTAGTTGGAGCACCCCTACAGGGTTTAATCTTTCGGAAAGCCGTGCCCGCGGTTATGTGGCAACTTGGAATATTTGTTAACATCCGGTTATAGATAACTTGAACATAATCTAATAAAATTGCCAATTGTGTGCGTAACCATGACTGTCCCCTTCGTAGATCCCTCTCTTCAATCGAGAACACGGTGGGGTTATGATTGACGTAGGAAGGTGTTCAGGATCACTTATTGATCACCTAGTCATCGATCGCTAGTATAGACCACCTTCAATACTTGTTCTACGTAAGTTAGCCACCATACATTCTTAGGATGCTGCAACCTATACACTGAACCTGCCTTACCTAATAACTTGACTAGTTCTGGCACTAAGGTCATAGATTGTTGAGTCCCCGTGGCTCACAGATTACTTCAACACCCCAACAGGTACAGGTACGCCCGATACAGGTGATCTCGACGGCTCGCAGCTGGCGTGGCAGTACGATGAGGAGAACGACCACCTGTACGTGAACTATCCAAAAGACTGAGGCGTGGTCGTGATCGTGGGCGAGCATGCAGGGTAGCATAGACATTTCTCATATTATTTACGAGATATAAACTACCTTGTTTACGAGAACTACCTTGTTTGAATGCGTGATGTAAACTCTGATATTATTTACGAGATGCCAGTTGAATCCCTAATTGTCATTCTATTATTATGTATGTGCTATGTTACCGTGCCTGCGAAACGCTTAGATGCGCTTCTTTCCTCTTTGGGGCCTCGTTCCCCTAAACCGGAAAGGACCGCGTCTTAGTCGTTACAAGTTGGTATCAGAGCCTTACAACCATAGGAACTTTTGTGTGGTCGTACTTGGCCGAGTCGAGTCTAGTAAAATGTTTTGAGTCTTAGTTATATCGGAGAGTAGGATTCTTTTTTCTCCTCTTCCATGCTCTGGTGAGGTTCTCGACTTAGGAAATCTAAATTCCACTCCTCTTCTCGCTAAAAAAAATTTAGGATCACGTTGGTATTTGTGAAATCTATATGATATTGATGTGACGGATTTATGTCTTGGTGCCTCCTGTCTGCCTTGATTTCTTCCGGGGAGTTGAGCTCCAGGGGATTCTTGCGCACATCGCCATCATTCAGATTTCTGAATATCTCAGAACGAAGGATGTTCGTAATTGCTTCAATACTAGTAGTGGCGAGATAACCCCGATGTCCACAGTACTGGTGCAGATTGTTCAGGAGTACTGCCATACTTTGTATCGTTGTGATCACGAGGATCTGTTGTAGATGAAGGTCCGAGATTCTGGTTATGTGTTGACGGATGTGATACAGTGGACGGGTTAGTATAGGAGTTGTGTGAATATTACTCCTTGTACCCGTGTACCAGATTGCATGACCAGATATTTCGGAAATTCATAGGTGGGATGTCAAGTAGTAACTTTTAGGACAATCTACCTACACATGCATGATGTGAGGTTGGGATTCGATATTCAGTGGGTATGTTTGTTCACGGTCGTCTTACATCGGTTCTCGTTGTGTCTTAAAGAGTCCTTGTAGCTCGCTACGACTCGGGGATACTTCGTAAGTCGTGTGCACTACCTTGCACAGGATGGCTACTGTAAATTCGAGCCCGTGCGATCTTATCCACGAAGATATCGGATGAAATCTCGATCATATGTTTGTTCCGAGTAGTTCTAGCTCATACTTGTTTGAAAGTGGTCTTAATCAGAATTTTGTCGACCGTCACTTTGAGGAAGCATTCTTACTTTTTTGTTCGAGTGCAATTGCTATATTCCTGTACAGATATTCCTGCCTTTTTGATTCAACTATACAGTCAATTTATTCTGGGGGCTAATGTGTTGTCCGTCTTCAGGATGGCTCCACCAACTCGTCAGAATCCAGGGCGTGAGGATGTGCCGCCACCACCTCCTCCTCCAGAGAATCCTCCTCCGCTGCCGCCTCCTCCTGCAGAGGCTTGGCAAGCGGTGATGGCTGCTACAAATGCTAACACTCAGATGCTGATACAGTTGTTGCAAGAGAGGGCTAATCAGCAGCAAGGCAATTTCCAACATGGTGGCAATCAATTTGCTAATCTAAGTCAGTTCATGTGAAATCAGCCGAAGACTTTCACATCCTGTGACCAGCCGTTTGATATTGAGGATTGGATCTGTGACATGAACAAGCACTTTGAATGCAACAATGTTCGTCCTGAGGATTTCGTCAAGTTTTCTACATTCCAGCTGAAGGGGCAAGCATCTATCTGGTGGCACCAGTTGAAGGATTCCAGGGGTGCTAGAGTGATCACTTGGGATGAGTTCAGCCATGACTTCAGATCCCACTACATTCCATCCAGCTTCGTGGAGGAAATGGGTGAGAAGTTCATGCGCTAGAAGCAAGGTGGTAACTCCGTGTACAAGTACAACATCGAGTTCCACAAGCTAGCCCGATACGCCTTGCAGGATATCCCTGATCAGAAGAGCAAGATTTATCAGTTCAGAGGTGTCTTGAAAGAAGATTTGCAGTTAGCTCTTGCTTTGCACGATCCTGAGGAGTTCGATAAGTTCTACAACTTAGCTCTCAGGGCTGAGGCAGCTTTGCTCGGGGTGGAGAATTCTGAGAAGCGCTTCAGAGATTCTAGCTCGTCTTCTACTCAGGTGGTTCAGAAGCAATAGATGTTTTGGGTGTCTCCTCCTCCTCCTCGGCACACGCAGCAGTTCAAGCATTCTGGTGGCCGTGGTTCTTCCCACCCACCCAACCCAGCTTTCCAGCAGAGATTCCAACAGCAGAAGCAAGGGCCTCCTCAGACACAGCATCGTCAGCCAACACATGTTACTTGTCACAAGTGTGGGTAGAAGGGTCACTATGCCAACAAGTGCACTTCTCAGCTCCGTCTTCTGCCTCCTACTCCAGGAAAACCTCCAAGCAATGCTATCGTCAAGTTTAACCCCTGGTCTGCTCGAGTCAACATGGTGAATGCGGCTGGGGCAGAAAACTCGTCAGATGTGATCATGGGTAACCTGCTCGTTAATGATACTCATGCTAAAGTGTTGTTTGATTCTGGTGCTTCTCATTCATTCATGTCTAGAATGTTCTTTGCCGAGCATGATTTTGATTCTGAGTATTTGAAGAAGGCATTACGTGTGGTGTCACCCGATACTCTTATTAGCGCCAACAAAGTGGTTCGTGATGTCTTTGTCAAGATAGGCAGTTATTCTTTTCTGGCGTCTCCTATTGTCTTGGGCAATTCCGACATTGATTTGATCCTTGGTATGGACTGGTTGGCCATGAACAAGGCATCAATTTATTGTGAAGCTAAAGAAGTGAAGCTTACTCACTCTTCAGAGGATGTGATTATATTCGTGGCGCGCGATGATACAATCCGTCTGTTCTCTTTGAATGAAAAGGGTGAGATTAATCCTATTTCGCAAGTCCGAGTGGCCTGCGAATATGAATATGTGTTTCCACAAGAGCTGCCAGGAATGCCTCCGCACCGAGAAGTTGAATTTGTTATTGAGCTTGAACCAGGTACTAAGCCTGTGTGCAAACGGCCGTACAAATTGGGTCCAGAAGAGTTGAAGGAACTTAAGAGGCAACTCGATGAGCAGGAGCGTTTGGGTCTGATCAGACCGAGCTCGTTTCCGTGAGGCTGTGGAGTTCTGTTTGTCAAGAAGAAGGATGGCACGGACCGGTTGTGTGTCATAACCGTCCATTTAACAAGAAGACAATCAGGAACAAGTATCCACTTCCGAACATAAATGAGTTGTTCGAATAGTTGAAAGGGGCCAAGATCTTCTCCAAGCTCGATCTCAGAATGGGCTATCATCAAATTCGCATTCGCGAAGAGGATATTCCGAAGACTGCTTTCAAGACTAGTTTTGGCTCGTATGAGTATACGGTCATGTATTTTGGTCTGGCAAATGCTCCTCCGACTTTTTATCGATTGATGAATTACATATTATCTCCGTTCAAGAATGAGTTCGTCTTGCTGTATCTCGACGATATTCTGGTCTTTTCAGAGACTGGGGAAGAACATGAAGAACATTTCAGATTGGTGCTTGATAAGCTGAGAGAGTACAAATCATATGCCAAGTTTTCCAAGTGTGAGTTCTGGTTGAAAGAAGTCATCTATCTTGGGCACATCATCTCTGTCGAGGGCATCAAAGTTGATCCATCGAAGGTGCAAGCCATTGTTGAATGGGAGCCTCCGCAGAATGTGAAGCAGCTTTGAAGCTTTCTCGGGCTTGCAAGCTATTGTAGAAGGTTCGCTGAGAACTTCTCCAAGATTGCTAAGCCTCTCTCAAGTCTTCTTCAAAAAGGTGTGAAGTATGCTTGGTCTCCAGAGTGTCAGTTGGCCTTCGATACACTCAAAGATAAGCTCACCTCTACTCCAGTCTTGGTGCCTCCGGATAATTCCAAGCCTTACCAAGTGTTCTGCGACGCCTCTCTTCAAGGTCTTGGTGCAGTTCTGATGCAAGAGAAGAAAGTGGTTGCTTATACCTCCACGCAGTTGAAGCCAGCGGAGAAGAATTATCATGTGCATGATCTTGAGCTAGCAGCTGTGGTACACGCTCTGATGACTTGGAGACACCTCTTGTTGGAACGAAAGGTTGAAGTTTTCACCGATCACAAGAGTCTCAAGTACATCTTCACCCAGCCTAACCTGAATCTCCGGCAAACTCGTTGGGTGGAAATGCTCCAAGATTTTAATCCGAGTGTTGAGTACACGCCAGGCAAAGCTAATGTCATGGCAGATGCTTTGAGCAGGAAGGCTTACTGCAATAGTCTCATTCTGAAGCCTCTCCAGCCTGACCTTTGTGAATCTTTCAGAAAGCTCAACCTTCAGTTAGTACCTCAGGGATTTCTCGCAAATCTTCAGATCTCTCCTACCTTGGAAGATCGGGTTCGAGCAGCATAGCTTCTTGATGCAATGGTGAAGAAAGTCAACATTGGCGTGGCAAAGGGTCTTTCCAAAAATAAGTGCTTCAGTGTTGATGCCAGAGACACGTTGTTCTTTCAGGATCGTCTTATCGTTCCGAAAGGTGATCTCAGAAAGGTAATCATGGAAGAAGCTCATAAGTCCTTGCCCTCAATACATCCTGGAAGCTCCAAGATGTATCAGGAATTGACACAGACCTTCTGGTGGACTCGCATGAAGCATGAGATTGCTCAGTTCGTAAATGAATGTGATGTATGTCAAAGGGTGAAAGCAGAGCATCGACGTCCAGCAGGTCTTTTTAATCCTTTTCCCATTCCCGAGTGGAAGTTTGATCATATTGAGATGGATTTCGTCACCGGGTTTCCGAAGTCCAAGAAGGGTAATGATGCCATCTTTGTCGTCATCGACAAGTTGAGTAAAGTGGCTCATTTTCTTCCAGTCAAGGAATCCATTTCAGCAGCTTAGCTTGCAGAGCTGTACATTTCTAGGATAGTGTCTTTGCACGGCGTGCCTATGATGATTTCTTCGGATCGCAGAAGTATCTTCACTTCCAAGTTCTGGGACTCTTTTCAGTCTGCGATGGGCACAAAGATACGATTCAGCACAGCTTTACATCCTCGGTTTAGTGGTCAAGTGGAGCAAGTCAATCAGGTCCTTGAGGATATGCTGAGAGCCTGTGTTATCTCTTTTGGCATGAAGTGGGAAGACTGCCTGCCTTTCGCTGAGTTCTCGTATAACAATAGTTATCAAGCTAGTTCAGGTAAAGCACCTTTTGAAATTCTCTATGGCAGGAAGTGTCGTACCCCGCTCAACTGGTCCGAGACTGGAGAGCGTCAGATTCTTGGGAATGATTTGATAGAAGAAGCTGAAGAGATGTGTCGGGTCATTCGGAATAATCTTAGAGCAGCTCAGTCCTGTCAGAAGAGCTATTATGATAGCAAGCATCATGACATGTCTTATAAGCTTGATGACTTTGTGTATCTCAAGGTGTCCCCTATGAAGGGTACACAGCGCTTTGGCATCAAAGGCAAGCTTGCACCTCGTTTCGTTGGTCCGTTCAGAGTTGTTGGGAAGAGAGGCGACCTTGCGTACCAGCTCGAGCTCCCGTCAAACTTTGCAAATGTGCATGACGTGTTCCATGTCTCTCAGCTCCGGAGATGCTTCAAGACTCCTGAGCACACAGTTCATCTTCAAGACATCGACCTTCAACCCGACCTATCCTATCGTGAGTATCCAGTTGCGGTCCTCGAGGGGACTGAGCGCAAGACCCGCAACAAGACTGCCAAATTTCTCAAAGTGGAGTGGTCACACCATTACGAAAAAGAGGCTGCTCGGGAACATGAGGATCACCTCCGTTCTGAATTTCCGGAGTTCTTTCAGTCTTAGATCTCGGGTCGAGATCTTTTTGTAGTGTGGGAGAGTTTGTAATGCCCCAAGAGTGTAACTTTCCATATTTGGAACCTTCTGTATGTGGGTCTATCTTGTCATTGCAATGAGAGCATATTGCATGTGGTATTTCATGTGTCACCTTGCCATGTTTCCTTTTGCATGCATGCATCCTTGTCATTCCATGTCTTGTGTTTGTTGTTCTTGTGATTGATGTTGTGGTGTGATGTCATGTGATGATATGTGGTTGATGTGAAGGTGTGGAGTAGTATGGTTTGAAAGTAGGGAGCTATGTTGGTTTGCACTAGGGTTTCAAAAACCTTCTTCCTCTCATTTATCTCAGCCCATTATTTTACTTGCCCCATCCCTATTTCTAAAATGCCCATGTTTTAGTATGTTTTGTGGTGGGTGTGATGATATGCATTTGGTGATTTGAAGCTGTGTTTTAGTGGTGCAAATAAATACAAAACAGATCCATTAATATTGTTTTTGTAAATATTTACTTGCCCCAAAAATCCCTTCTCTATTTTTATTAAATGGGTCATAATTCCCTTATGACCAAGGGTATTTTGTTTTATTTTTTTAACTCCAACAGAATTGTCTTTGTTTTATTTTTCTTCCCTGTTTGTTTTAAAATAAGAAACCCCACGGGTTTTCTCTATTACCATGCGCCAGATGGGCCACCTTTCCCCTCGGTGAGGCCCATCTCTCTCGGTTTCTCCAGCGAGCCCACCTTGAGCGTCCCTTCTTCCTTCTCCTGACGCCGTAGCATTATGCCTGCTTTTCGTCAGACTCCTGTGCGAGGGAGCGAGGGGATTGACGTCGTCCGTCCCATCCGTGGCTCATATAGCCTCGGCGTGTGTGCCCCCTTCCCCTAGGGTTCCGCGCTTCCCCTCTTGCGCCACCACTATCTCCCTCCATCTCCTCCTTCCCCCGAGGTAAGTTGATGTAGATCGGCTAGCAGAGAGAGAGAGAGAGAGAGAAGTAGTGCGTCGACGTCCAACGTGCTTCCCTCGTATCCGGCACCGGCCGGCATGTTCGGGAGCGCGGGGAAGGCGCCCGCGCTCCATTCCCGTCCTCGATGAGGCCGGGGAGCGACAACACCGACGGGCAGGAGCTCGTCTCTGGCGTGTTCCCGGCGGCCCTGTTTCCCCCTACTTTGGTTCTGCTTCGAGTACATCTTCAGGCTTCGTCAGATTGCCTTCGTCCATCTTCAGGCGGCTCCTGCAACCGATCGGCCCCCTTCTTCTTTCCTAGGTGAGCCTAGCTCCTCCTCCCTTCCCCCTCGGTAGATGCAAGTAGGAGCTCGTGCCCGACTGTTCGGAGATGTGCTCGGCTCGTGGGTGCTCGGGCTTGTGCAGGTAGTAGTAGCAGTAGTGGTAGTGAAGGTGTACCCCCTCTCTGGCGCAGTAGTAGCAGTAGCGAGGCGCTCCGACGATCGTCTCTGTCGTCGTCTTCTCTGTTTTCATAGAAGAGCAGGGCGACTCTTGTAGTTTACCTTGTTTTTGCCCCCTGTTCTGTCAAGTATCGTAGCGTAGCCTAGTGGTTTGTAGTGTGGTGCGTTATTCAGTCGATCGTCGGTTCGAGTCCCAGTGTTGCCACCCCCTTTTTAATTCCTTGTTTCGCACAGTAGCCTAAACAGCAGCATCGACACTTTAACCTGTTTCACCTCCCTGTTCTGTCGAGCACATGGACAGTAGCAGAGTGATGTTAGTTATGTGTTGGAGACTAGGGGGTCTTGGGTTCGATCCCTACCCCATACCTTTTATTTTTTTGTTGCATTTATTTTATGTTTTGCATTCTTGTGCTTGCATATTGTTGTGGTATGCTAGGTTAGCATATTTGGTATTTTTTCTTGCCTCTAAACAGCATGTGGTCTCTAGTATACTTGCTGCCATGGTAGAAATGCATGTGTAGGTGGACTGCATATATGTATTGTGAGCTTGATGCTATGTATGTGTGTGTGTAGGCACTAGGTTGTTTGTGTAGTTGCTAGTCACCATGGTGATATGGTGTGACACCTCTAGGTGATTTGATGAGCTTGAGCACTAGTGGGTGCAAGAGTTGTGGGTGTGTGTGTGTGGGGGTTTTCCCCACACATTTTGTGATTCTTGTTGTACTTATGCTATGTGCTATATGTGGTGCTCCTCCTATGCATGTGTGCTTGTGTGGTGCGAGCACCCAAGGAGTGTGTAGATTTATGTTATATGTGCTTGTGAGAGTAAGCTAGTGTTTGTGATCTAACTAGCACGTGTAGGTGATGTAGTAGTTGTGCTTGGTGTTTGTATGTGAGTGGTGTTGCTTGAGGATATGTGTGTGAATGGTGATGTGCTATGGCACACATACATGAGGTCTAAACCCTCATGTCGCTATTGGACTTGTGAGAGTGAGCAAGTGCTTGTGTAGGTGGTGTTCTAGTGAGTAGCACATGTGATGATGGACTATTCACTCTAGGTGATTCCATGTAGATTTTCCTTTCAAGTTTGTGCCCAATTGTTCTACGGAAGTGCCTATGTATTATATAGGTTTTTGGGGTAGAATCATCCCAGGAATCCAATGGTGGGTTTAGATTCCACTTTGGAACACTTTCTGGGAATGTCATATATATGTTTTGTTCAATGTTTAGAGCTTGGTTCCATGTGATGTGATGAGCCCAAGAGGTTGATTCTTTGTTGTGGCAGTAGAGGGTGATCCCCTCTATAGCATGTTGGTTTTGTTTCATGTTTAGGAGTTCATGTGTGCAAGTTGTGCCTAGGCTAAGTAGGCATGTGGCTGAAAATTCCAGTTTAGTGAAAATCTGTGATTTTCACTAATCTGAGAATGTGCTTATATTTTCTTCTCCTCTTGTTGTGCTTGTAGAAGTCCATGTGTTAGGAATCAGCCTTTGCTATCAACTGGAAAGTTGTAGCTTTTGTGTTTGTCTAGCTCTGTGTCAATTTTCATTCCATTTGGTGTCCTGTAGATATTGTTTTGGGTGTTGTCAAAATGCTTCAGAGCATAAACACCTAGTGAGAATCTGGAATTTTCACAAAGTCCCTGAAAACTGATATTTTTGTCCAAGTTAGCAGTTGTGTAACTTTCTGTGTGTAACTCCTTTTCAATAAATTTTTGCTCATGCTTGTAGAGCTTTTGAATAACTTCTGCCACATATCATATATGGCATATTTGGGTGGTTTTAGGTACTTTGCATGTAGCTCTCAAACTGCTATGTTGCTGTTTAGGACAGATTGTATAGTTTTGATGTTTTGTTGCTTGTGAGTGCATAGTTGGTGGTGTGGTGATATTCCTTGCACCACCCCATCCATACTTGATTGTTTTGTGCTATGGCATCCTGGGAATACTAGAAGTATGCCATTGGATTGTGTTGTGTTGGATTTCATACGTAGGACTCCATTTCTTGTTTCGTTGTTTTCGGATGATCCGTAGCTCCGTTTGTAACGTTCTTTATATGTTTTTCTATCGTTTTCGAGTGACTCATATGATCATGACTTCCTCATGCATGTAAAGATAGCTTAGAGTGCAGTTTTGTCCAGGAATTTGTATTTATTCTCATGCTTGTGCTAGTAGCTAGAATAGAGATGCATGTTCATTTCCATCTCATGCATCATGTGCTTGCTTCATCTTGTTGTGCTGTTGTTCATTGGATGCTATTTTTATGTCGAGTAGCACCGGGATCGGAGAACAAGTGCATGGATCCGGGAGAGTACGTGCAGGACGAACAAGAGCAGTTCCAAACTGAGGACATCACAGGCAAGATGAGATGACCTTGATTCCATCTCTAGACTTGTTATGCTACATTCACGTTTCTTTCGTCATATGCTCGCTGCCTACCACTGATATAATTGACTCCTCAGATTGCCATGAAACCCAAACACTTATCCCTTCCTAGCAAATATGAATGGCTAAGTAGGCTTGCTCAGCTACTAATGTTAGCGTTGCTAGTTGCAGGTGCAATTGTCTCATGTGATAACATGAGTTCGATATCATTATGTTAAATCTGTTATTTAATTAACGCACCTAAATACTTGGTAAATAACGGAAGGCCTAGCCTTTTGTCGGGTGTTTTGTTCCGTTATTGCCGCCATAGTTTTTGGCTTCCAATGTTTGATTCCATAACTGATCGCTCCTAACACGTTCGGGGTTATTATGGGGACCCCCTTGATAAATCGCGTAGTGTTAAGACTTGTCTGGCAGGACCCAACATTGGTGTTAATTTGCTAATCACTTAATAATAATCTGCATAGGGAATGGCCTCCCCAAGGAATTTAATCAACAACCCGGGCCAGTGCTCCCCATGAGTGTTGGTCCAAACTAGAGCACTGTGCGGGGCCAACTGAGGGCAACTTGAGAGATTTCTATCAGGCCACTGTACGCGTCGCTCATCCGTCGAGTCCTGAGACTGAGATACGCGGCTCTTATCGGGGTCGTCGACATGACGGGAGGTCCTGCTAGTCTTGTCTTACCATAGCGATATATCTTGCATATAGGAATCCCGGTGAAGCTTTGGTTCTCCCCAGAGTTGAGGTTTTCCTCTAAGGAATCCGACGAGATCATGAGATTCGTGATAGAGGATTACTTTGCGGACCGTGAACGTTTGTGATGGACTAGTTGGAGCACCCCTGCAGGGTTTAATCTTTCGGAAAGCCGTGCCCGTGGTTATGTGCCAACTTGGAATATTTGTTAACATCCGGTTATAGAAACTCGAACATAATCTAATAAAATTGCCAACTATGTGCGTAACCGTGACTGTCCCCTTCGAAGACCTCTCTTTGATCGGGAGCACGGTGGGGTTATGATTGACGTAGGTAGGTGTTCAGGATCACTTATTGATCAGCTAGTCATCGATCGCTAGTATAGACCACCTTCAATACTCTTTCTACATAAGTTAGCCACCATACATGCTTAGGATGCTGCAACCTATACACTGAACCTTCCTTACCTAATAACTTGACTAGTTCTGGCACCGAGGTCATAGATTGCTGAGTCCCCGTGGCTCACAAATTACTTCAACGCCCCAACAGGTACAGGTATGCCCGATACAGGTGATCCTGACGGCACGCAGCTGGCGTGGCAGTACGATGAGGAGAATGACCGCATGTACGTGAACTATCCAGAAGACTGAGGCGTGGTCGTGATCGTGGGCAAGCATGCACGGTAGCATAGCCATTTCTCATGTTTTGTAGTTCGTAGTGGAACTACCTTGTTTGAATGCGTGATGTAAACTCTGATATTATTTATGAGATGGCAGTTGAATCCCTAATTGTCATTATATTATTATGTATGTACTATGTTACCGTGCCTGCGAAATGCTTAGATGCGCTTCTTTCCTCTTTGGGGCCTCGTTCCCCTAAACCAGAAAGGACCGCATCTTAGTCGTTACACCCCATGTCTCTAGGCTAGACATTGCGCGTCTGGAGACGAACGATGGGGGCATCACAATCGCCCATATCCCCAGGCTAGACACCAAGCGCCTCGCGATTTAGAGTGGGGGCCACCAGAAGACCGTGACCCCCTCAAAAATAACGAGGGGTGTAAACGCCCGGGGGCCTCTTGTGCATAACCCCACGACAAGCCGTATCGTGGCGGTGGTAGGGGGCCCTCCCACGTCTTAGTGGAAGTCCTGATGCTCCGCACTAGGGAAGAAGACTATGACCCTCTCACGTTATAACGTGGGGGCTGTAAATGTCCGGGGGTCTCTCGTGCGTAACCCACGATGAGGCGGGTCGTGGTCGCAGTAGGGGCCCCCTCCCACGTCTTAGTGGAAGTCCTCACGCTCCGCACTAGGGAAGAAGACGAACGAAACACCCCGGGGTCCGCTTTTCTTTCCAGGTTTGCATGAGCTAGACACAGCTGCCACCTTCATTCATCCTTGCATTTGGCTCGCGAGCGAGCTCGTCGAGTTGGCCTGCGCCGAGCGCGGCGTCACGCCCATCCTTTCTAGCCTCGCGAGCGAGTTAACTTTGTCTTTTCCGGCAAAGGTCTCGGTTTTTCTAATTTTTGTGAAGCTCTTTTGGTTTTTTGTTCTCTCGCCACGCCCGTATGCAAGCGGGGATGCCCAAATGCACGCGGGCATGCATGCACCGTTAAGGCTTGGTGTCTTTTTCTCTACAGGACTTGCCAGGAGGAGCCTCGCGAGGCGGGGCGCGAGAGGTGCCGCCACGAGCGCGAGTCCCCGAGAGTCATGCTTCGAGGGTGCTTGTTCCCGTGCTCGGGGGCTGGACCCTAGCGCCACGACACCTCAAAGCGATTGTGCAAGGAGATGACACGAGGGAAAAGGGACCCGGGTTCCTGAAGCGTCACTGGGTGGGACCCTCGTGAGGGTGCTAGCCTCATGAGGCTCGTGCGGGCAACCGCGACTTAAGGGATGTGAAGCTGGGCAGAGCTTGGGGGCTGCCCGTCTGTGCCCTGGGGACACACCAGGAGTGAAGCCACGGGGGACGAGTGCAACGGGCTCTCGCCGGCCCAGACACAGGCGACACGTGGAAAGAGAAAACATTGCAAAGGAAAGAACACACCTGAAGCACAGCAGGCTGCCGTTACATGGAACAAAAGTAATATATAAATGTCTAACGCCCTCACGGGGCCAATGTTCTCTAGTGCGGTAGGAAAAAGCTGAGGAAGCTCAAGCGGAAGAGGCACCGTCCTCGTTGTGGCCCTCAAGGGCTGCGACGTTGAGGTAGCTGCCCTCCTCGGGAGACGCCGCCTGGGTGAGCTGCCCAACCAAGGACTCCACGTGCTCCCGCACCTCGTCCCTGAGAGGACCCCGGAGCTCCGCAGGCAGTGGCTCCATCACGTGGGAGAGGACGAACACGGGGTTATGGCGATGCAGGTTGGAGAAGATGTGTGTGAGTGCGTTGCTCAGGGGGTCCCGTGCACCGGACTTGACGTCCTCCTCCACCTTGGAAGCACCCTACTCTAGTGTGTCCACCATCATGAGGAGGAAGTCGAGGTGATACCCATTGCCATAGTCTCATGGCAGCGCAGGGGCGTCCCTGATGAAGCAGTGAAGCGTGGCACTCACGCGCAGGGCCTGCTCCCGGGACCGCTGAGCGCCCCGCTCCTTCATGCGGGGTGTGTGCGCCACCGTGCGTCATGCGTGCGCCCCATCGTCTTTCTGCCTGAACATTGTCCGCGGCTTCGCCAAACTGGGCCAGGAGTGACATCAGCTCCTCCTTGGCCTTCCCTCGCTTCTCGAGGCGGCCTCCAGGGCGACTTGGGTCCCTCGCAAGTAGGACCCGAGCGTGTTTGCCTCCTCTTGGAGCGTGTTGTACTTCATCTAGAGGAAGGCCTTCTGTGTGGTGAGCTCACTGCGGTACTCCTCTAGGGTAGCTACCAGCTCACAAGCTGCCCTCGTCTTTGCGCCAGCAAAGACATCCTCGTGCACCGCCTCAAGGGCAGCCTCGCCGGCAAGGACGCGCCTCTACAAGGCCTCGAGGAGCTCGCGCTCAGCCTCCTGTTTGCGGGCGATCTGGTGGGCCTCCCACTCGCCGTTGGACCTGATCGCCTTCCGCTGGATGACGGTGTTCTCCCTGAGGATCAGGTCAACCCCGCACCCGAGGCCCTGAAGGGTGAGCGTGGAACTCATGACTGCGTGATCGTGAGGCTCCGCCGCTGCCCTGGCTGGGATCGAGGGTCCTCCCAGCCCCATCGGCTCGGGTGCCAAGGAAGAAGCTTCGCCAACCAGCGGCGCGTCGAGAGGCGCCCCGGCATTGTGCTCGTGGGCCTCTTAGGCGCAGGTGACCTGGAATGCGCGGGAATCAGGCTCGTTAGATCAAGCAAGGTGTGAGGGGGAAGGCAATAACGGAGTCACACATACTCATCACTAGCGACCCGGCACCCGCACGCCGGGACTGATCTTGGGGACCGGACCTCGGCGCCTCCCGAGGGCGAGGCGACGCTGAGGGATCTTCCCATGCTTCAGCGCTAGCGGTGTTTCCATTGGATGCGAAGGCGAAAGTGGAGGCCAAGTTCGCTCGAGCACGGCGAAGGAGCAGAAGAAGAAGAAGGCCGAAGAATGGAGCAGTGGTAGATCCGACCCCAGGGCGCTGTGTTTTTTTATAAACACACCCACAGCCCCCGAGGTGTTGTGGGAGTGATGGCAATGAATGCCTGGTTGGGCGTCACGCACCAGGCCTTGCCCACGTACAGAGGGTGTTCGTGGGACAGATGGCATGGATGGGTAGCGCAGGTCGAGGGAGCAATAACGACCGGCGCTGCACAATAGGCAGTGTGAAAGCTCGCTTGGAGCGGTTCCCAAGGACTTGCGGGGAGGAGAGATCCCATGTCATGTCGGCTGTGGCACGTTGAGCCAGGCTCGCACGCGGTTGGGGGGCCATGTCTCCTCGCCCCTGCCAATGGGATGGATCATACTCAACGTGGGCCGGGGGCTACTGTCACGCCCCTGGGGCTAGGGATGGCAATGTGTACCCGTTACTCCCGTATCCGGCGGGTAAAAATCCTATTAAGACAAGGGTATGAGTGAAAAAATTACCCATGGGTACATAAATAGAAAAATTTAAAACCCATTGGATATAGCGGGTACCGGTATGGTTTAGTATAACCCGTATCCGTGTACCCATGTACCCGTGTATAATTTGACAAGTAAGTCATAAATATCATTTCTTCAAATATTAAATAAATTATATGTACATAATCCGGCAACTCACCCACGTCACAAATCTCATACGTGAATATGTGTGATACGTATCTAGGTGATTGATGTCCGGAATTCCTTCGTTCATTATATGGATATAGTTGGATATACATATTAGCGTGATTGACGTCTATGTCCAGAATTACCTCGCACACAGCAGTATTGTAGCAACCAGCCCCAGCAGAATAGATCGTCGATCTCATCTTTTTGGCTCGATGTCGCCCGCCACCGCCTACGCCTCCAGCCGCTTGCTGCGTCACACCGGCACCATGGAGCCAGGGGACGATGATCATAGTTTGCGTGCAGAAGGGAACCGCGAGGAGGAACTGCAGCTCGACGACCACCATAGCCAGGAGCACGACATGCCTACCCCAAGCACTGGCCCAACCCTATCGTCGGATGGTGCCTTCCGCCTCTGCGCGCTAGAAAATAGCCAACTCCTCGGCAGACGTCAAGGTCTACCACCTCGTGCTCCGGGGTCCAAGGTGAAGCACCGTCGTCGTACTATGTCTGAGACGTCTGTGAAGAAGGGATGCCCTAGCCTGCTTAGCAATTGCCGATCTGCCGCTGCCATTCGCAAGAACAAGAGCAAGGCTATTTGGGCTATGTGAGTATCGCTTTTCCTTATGATTTTATGATACCAAGCACTAATCTTATAGTTTAGATATCTAGATGATGTGATGCATTTATGTATATAAGCATTGATTTCTAGGTAGAAATGATATAGATGAGATGATGTGATGAATACTATTTTATGTGTGTCATTGCGAGCTTTTTAACTGAACCATGAAGTGTTTCTGAGTATTTCTGAACTATGTTCGTTTAGCTTCAGAAATACTGAAAATGCAGTATTTTCGTAGGGATTCTAGTGTGTAAATTCAAATTCTATAATTGTTCAGCATTTAATTAGTATCTAGTAAAAATGGCAATGAAAGTAATGGTAACCTTTAAGCGACAGATTAAGTATGAAATATTTTGTTTCAACAACAATTAATATATTTGTATGAACACTGATTTATGCACCAACATCCAAAGAGATGTTCCTCATGAATCCGTCGATGATACATCTGCCCCAATGGATGAAGATGGAGATCATGTTTCCATTTCAGATGATGAAGATGGCCAACAGGAGGAGGTGGAAGAGGTCAATGATGTTGGCAAATGCAAGCTAACTTCGAAAGTTTGGTTAGAAATGAAGAAGCTGAAGGTCAATGGGTAATGGAAGGCAAGGTGTAACTACTGCCACAAGAACCTTACTTCAGGACCTAGAGCAGGCACAAAGCATCTTGTTGTACATCTAAATATTTGTACTCTCAAGTATTTAAAAACTAAGGGAGGAAAAACAATGAATCAGTCATCATTGATGATGAATGCTAACGAGGATGGGAACATTTCTGTGGAGAGTTATACTTTTGATCAAGAGGCCGCTAGAAGAGAGCTTGATAATATGTTAGTGTTGCATGAGTATCCATTATCTATAGTGGACCATGCTGGTGTTAGGAGGTTTGTTCATGCACTTTAGCCACTGTTCAAGCTACATACAAGAAATACTATTAGGTATACCTCGCTATATATGTTTTTATTCCATTTATTTACTATCTACTTTATTCTATGCAATGACTAAGTAACATATGTTGTATATCATCTTCTTTTGTCTTGTAGGAATGATATTGTGGAAAATTTTAACGAAGAAAGAAAGAAGGCTATTGATTACATGACTGTGCACCAATCAAGGGTTGCTATCACCACAGATATGTGGACTGCTGACATACAAAAGAAGGGCTATATGGCTATTACAGCTCACTTTATTGATGATTCTTGGAAGCTTCGAAACATCATCGTGTGGTACTACTATGTGTTGTTGTTTAGTATGTGCTGACGATGTTGTCTACTCTATGTCGCTGAATACTGCAGGTTTGTATATGTCCCATCTCCTCACAATATCGAAACAATATGTGAAGTGCTCTATGAGTCACTGCTTGATTGGAATATTGATGACAAACTCATGATAGTGACCGTGGACAATTGCACAACCAATGACAAGGCAATTGAGATGATTGTGGGGAAGATAGGGAAGAACAAACTACCTTTGGAAGGTACTTTGCTACATATGCGTTGTTGTGCACATATCTTAAATCTTACAGTAAAGGATGGATTGGATGTTAAAGTGTGGCATATTGGACTGCCCCGGGAAAAAGGATAGAGAAGTTTGAGGATATGGATAAGTTTAAAAAAGTAAAAATAACAAGAAAGTTGGTTCTTGATTGCAAAACTAGGTGGAACTCCACTTTCATGATGCTAGAAGTAGCTTTACCATATAGAGTTGTTTTTGAACATGCAAAGCAAGTTGACAAGCAATATGAGAATTTACCTAGTGATGAAGAGTGGGAGTACTTACCAACGCATTTCATTTTCCAATTGAGTATTTGAGTGCACCCACTACAATGCAAATTATAATAAGTTAACGTGTTCACTTTTCCAACTAGAACTTGTCCCTTTGAGAATTGAGATGTGGAAGCAAGGACTCGTTAGTTCGTCATCAAGAAGAATAAATTGTTGCACCATGATCTTAGTTTTTCTATAGTTGGATTGCTCGAGTTTATATCGGTTGAACTTCTTATGCTGCCAAAACTATATTGAAATGCTTGTGTTTGTGGTCTTATGTATGACCAAGCCTATATCTAGTCGTGGCTTGTGAGTTTGTAAACTTAAACTATATAACCATGTGCTGATATTTATGACAATGTGTTGCTACCTCCTTAATGTGTTGTTGTTACAAATAAGTGTTGTTGATAGCAAATAAGTGGTGTCGTTCATCAACGTGCCATTTTTTTATGAATATGTGTTGCTGTCATAGAGTATTGTAGTTTATAAATTATTATTATAAGTTGTCTTTTATGACTACGTGATGCTCAAATTAATGTGTCGCGAATATGGGTTATTTTACCCGTGGGTACCCATTTACCCTGATGGGTCGCGGGTATGGGTAAAAATTATACCCTGTGGACGGGTATGGGTACGGGTGATGGGTACGTTTTTAGGCGAAGGGTAAGGGTTTGGGATGGCTTCACCCATACCCAAATCCGGCGGGTGCCATCCCTACCTGGGACCGGGGGTACCCAGGCCCGTCTGCTTGCGACCCCAAACTCGGCGCGACGGGACATGCCTCACTCAGCCTCTCGGTGAGCCCGGTAGGGAGATCCCTCGCGAGGGCCCCTGCCTCGCGAGGTGAGCGCTTAAGGGTCATCACCAAGGTCCTTGGGAGGGTGCTAGTCGTGAGGTTCTCCCGTGAGGCCCCGGTGGATCAGACCCATCGAGGATGCCATGGTAGGATCCCGCGACCGAGCTCCTTCTCGTGAGTGAGGCAGGCCGCGCGGGCTGCGCAGGAGCAGTGTCAGCGATTGCATACGGGGAGGGTTTCCCCTTCCGTGATAAGTGAGCTGAGACAGCTCGCGTGCTCCCAAAGCACCCCCAAGGGTTTGGCGTTCGGTGCAAGGAGGCTCAAGTTGGAGGATCCACAGGACGAAGGTCATTCGTGAACCCACCCGCGCATCATGGCAAGAAGCTTTTGCACGCGAAGACCACCTTTGGCAGGGCAGACTACAGTCATGTCCCCCTTCAAAAATGGTTGTTGTGGAAACCCTTCCCGCCCTTGTTTTCGGGGGAAGAGGACCAAGGCCCGTATATAGGAGCGGCTCGGCCTCTGTAGAAGGGGATCCATCCTCATCCCCAGGGTAGGGCAAGAACCCACCTTCGTACTTATCTTCCACCTCAAGCAATCCCAACACAAGTAGGAGTAGGGTTTTCACCGCAAGGTGGCCCGAACATGGGTAACTGTGTGTGTTTTCAGTTTGTCTCTCTAGCTAGCGCCATCGTAGAACTGTCGTGAAGTCGTGAGATAGAATAGGGTAGGAGAGCGAGGGGGCCCCGGTTTTCGAACCTTCCCTTGGGTCCGCGGAGCCCCAATTCTGACACATTGATGCAACTAACATGATTTTCGACAAATAAATTATAAGGATGTCACATGAGAGGATTGAACAAGATATAAAAGTTCAAGCTAGGGGATTCCAAAGGTCCCCCAAGTAAGTATTACAACAAGACTCAAGCATCTAATCTTGGGGATGCTACGCATTCCACCTCTCCTCATCAACAATTATCGGTTAGTCTATGATGATCATAAGTTTTTGTTCATTCACTTGCGCTATTCTTGAAGCATATTTTTGTGTTCATTCTTCCATTTTATTTTTATGCACCATGCTTGTATGAGATAGTCCTCGTTTGATTTATGGGATGCTTCGTGCGCTTGACTTAAATCTTTTAAGTATGGCTTTGTAGAATGCTTCGAGTGCTTCACTTATATATTTTGAGCTTGGATATTGGTATCACTATATTCATTGAACAATGCTCTATGAACTTCACGTATATCTTGTTGAGTGTACTTTTATGATAACTCTTGCGCTTCACTTATATCCTAAGAGAAAATGTTGAATGAATTGAATGTCATAAAACGTGAAATTATATAAGCTTCATATGCTTGTCCCATGGGGAGTAGTGACTTCACATACTTAGATGATAAGTAGTAAAATTTATTAGAGAATAGCAAACATAGCAATGGTCACTTGAACAATTCATGAAAGAGCATTGAAGGATGAGAGATTTCACATATAAATATACTATCTTGGACATATTCTATGATTGTGATCCCCCATTAATTATTTTCAAACTTTATCAAGTAGTTGATGTTGGACAAGGACGACAATATAATGGTTATGTTTGCTTATATTCACATGGTAGTTATATTGTCATGCATCCTCTAACATGTGATGCATGCTTTAGATGCTTTGCTAGCCCAAAAATTCGCACTAAGTAGACATACTACTTGTGCATCCATAACCATTAAAGCCAGTTTCTTGCCATGAGAGTCCACCATACCTATCTATGGATTGAGTAAGATCCTTCAAGTAAGTTGTCAACAGTGCACAAAGCAATAAAAATTGCTCCTAAACATGTATGATCTTTTATTGTAAGGGAAAATAAGCTTTATACGATCTTGTGATGTTAAATAAATAAAAGGGACGGTGTGCGTAATAGATTTTGCTATCACAAGGGGCAATATAAAGTGGCATTCATTTTCATTAAGAGATTGCATATCCAAAAATAAAAAGTGCATGACAACCTGTGCTTCCCTCAGCGAAGGGCTTATCTTTCCTATTTTTACTTACATACACGAGTCAAAAATGTTCATCCCTATTCCAATCTATTAATCCTTTAGTTGGCAAGCATCATCTCGTAGGGAAAGATCCACGCACATATATCTAGTTGGATATAGGTGATCATGATTCACTATTGTTGACATTATCCCTGAAATAAATATGTTGGGAGGCGGAACATTAAGCCCCCATTCCTACGTGTTTGATTGAAATTCCTTGTTCTAAAAATATGCTTTGAGTGTCAGCAGTGATGGAAGACTAAATGATAGTTGTGTCTATGGAATATGCTAAATCAACGCTCTTACATAGACTCTTCCTGAAAATAAGATGAATTGTAATTGTTTGATGACTGAAAACATAGTTTCGGAATTTTCAAGAAAGTTTATGGTCAATACTTTAACATTTGAATAGCTTTTTACTTGATCATGAGAAGTTCTATGAGAAAAGAGTTGTTGCTTATGGTACTAGAAAAACTGATTGGTAGTAATATTGATCAAACTTATATACTATGCTAGCATTCACACTTCATAAATTATTTTTTTATCATTTACCTACTCGAGGACAAGCATGAATTAAGCTTGGGGATGTTGATAAGTCTACAGTGTATCGATAAATTAAGCCATATTCACCTATGTTTACAATACTTTTATACGGTATGATGCACTTTTTATGATTTAATTAGAACTAACCCGGACTCACGCTGTTTTCAACAGAATTACCGTGGTGTCGTTTTATGCATAAAACTAAAGTTCTCAGAATCGTCCGAAAGTTTTTTACGAATCTTTTGGAACGTATGAGCAACATTGGAGCGAAAAACCACCGGAGGGGGCCCCTGTTGGGCACCACACAACATGGCGCGCCTTGGGGGGTCAAAGGGTGTGTTAGCTCGTGGTCCCCTCGTAACTCCTTTTTGCATGATTCCAACCCCAAAAAATCCTATAAATGGAGAAACCCTCAGAAATTAGGAGAGACTCTCTGCCTCGATGCCACAACTCTATGTATCGACAAAAACCAATTTCGAGATAAAACAGTAGCGGAAATAGGAGAGAAACACAAAGAGAGATCCAATCTGGAGGGGCTCTCGCCCCTTTGGTAGCCATGGAGGCCAAGGACTAGAGGGGAGAACCTCTCTCCATCAAGGGAGAGGCCATGGAGGACAAAGCCTAAGGTGGGAGACTCTCTCTCCCCCTCTCTTCCGATGGTGCCAGAGTGCCACAACGGGAACCATCGCCTCGGTGATCGTCTTCATCAACATCGCCGTCTCCAGCACCTCCCCTCATCCATCTATGGCGGTCCACTCTCCTGCATCCCGCTATACTGCCTACATGAACACGGTGTTTCATGCCACATACTATTAATAAATGATTTGTTGCCAGCCTATGATGTTTGAGTAGATTTATGTTGTCCTTTAGGTTGACTGATGATCTTGATTGATTTGAGTGTATGATTTATTTTGGTGCTGTCATATGGCGCTCTTCGTGCCACACACACGTAAGGGAATTCTCGATGTATGGTTTGTAATATGTTCATGATTCACTTATAGTGGGTGGCTAGAGTCATAGAAGATTACACCCGAGCAAGGGAGTTGTTTACGTATGGGAGTAAAGGGGACTTCATGTTTAATGTAATGGTTAGGTTTACCTTTATGATTTATAGTAGTTGCGGATGCTTGCTAGAGACACAATCATAAGTTCATATGATCTAAGTACGGAAAGTATGTTAGCTCATGCCTCTCCCTCATATAAAATTGCAAGAATGATTACCGATCTTGTTATCAATTGCCTAGGATGATTTCGCACACCACACCATCATTATTCCACACTCGCCATTTGTAATATATTATAATATATTCTAAGTTTATTTAGGCAGCGACTATTTTCATATATGTTTTTCTCCAATAACATGCAAAGATATCCTCTTTATACCCACAAGGCAATTTTGTTTCTCGTTACTAGATAGAAGCAAACGTTCGGTGTATGTAGAGTCGTAACGGTGGCAGATTGGACTAGAGAGAATGTTGATCTTAACTTTAGCTCCTTGTGGGTTCGACACTCCGTACTTATCACTTCCATATTTGGAAACTTCTATGATGATTCCTTGCACTTGGGGATTATCAGTAAGCTAGGGAACAAGGTCAGGAGACTAGGGGGTGTCCCACAAGCTAATAGGGCACGACCACCCCCACCCTCCACGGGGATGCCCTATTATCTTGTGGGGCCCTCATGTGGCCTCTAACCTTCTCCCGAAGCTTCCATGTCTTCTTTTTTTACAAGAAAAATCATCAAAAAAATTCGTGTTATTTGGACTCCATTTGGTAGTGTAAACCTGAAAAGCCAAAAATATCGAGAAAACAACAACTTACACTTGGCACTGGGTTAATTGTTTAGTGCTAAAAAATAATATGAATCAGCAAATAAATGCCCAAAAGTATCCTAGAATTATAATATTATAGCATGGAACAATCAGAAATTATAGATACGTTGGAGACGTATCAACTATCATGCACCGGAACTAATATTATGGTCTTGTGGCGTCCCGCTGGTCACTGACAAGAGTTTATCATAGTGTTGTAACCCTACTTCATACATTTTCTTCGATACGGTAAATCTACAACATGCTACGTTGGAGCCACAAGGGTCAACAGATTGAATGCATTGAGAAGCTTCACCAGAATTGGCTTGTCGAGAATTGAACATGCAATTTGGTGTGGTTGCTTGTCTTTTGCGAAAAAAAATTACTACCTTTGTAGTGGTGATTTACTCTCATAGTCCGACATACCATGACACATGATCGTCCATAAATAAAATTAGTATGTGGGCTTCCGCATCACACAATTACCCCAAGCCAAACTCGAGATATCCCCTCATCCATCCTCAAGTATCAAAATTGGGTCCATACTCCCCTTTGGTTAAAACCATAAAATTTTAAGAAAAGGTGATGAGATCAACGTGGCAATTCTCCTATGAGTTGCTCAAAATTTCTTCGTAATCAAGGACATGGCTAACCATGATAAATTTTATGACCTTCGAATGCGACGAAATAAAACCGCATGCCAACTTTCACCCCATTCCAAGAAAGTTTATTTTCCGCTAAGAAAATAATATTTAATGATGCCACGGGCGCATGCAAGTTATGTTGGATTTGAAACGGTCAATGAAATCGACGGTGATTAGTGGAAAGTACGAACAAATGCAAGTTTTTGAAAATGATTTCAACAGAGTGTCGATGCAATGTGTGATGTCATGGTGAATTTAATAAACAAATAACAAATGTAGCTAATACAAAATAAAGTATCTTGGTATGTAGAATTGGGCTCGGCTATCACAAGCCCCCCCCCCCACTATAAACAGATCTTGCCCCGAGGTGTGGGCATGTGAAGAGGAAGAGGTAAAATAAAGTATCTTCTTTGAAAAAAGAGTAAAACCAAAGAACCTTGAGAGGCTGAACCACTTCAATGAATGAACACAACAGAGACGAACAAAATTGTAAGCACTCTGATAGAAAATAAAAACAAGAAACATGAGGAAAACCTTGCAGTTTGCAAAGACATTATTCAAGATCTCAGTGGACAAGAAATATTTTGAAACCACTCCGGTTACAAGGAGAAATGAGATATGGAACATAAACTTGACGTGATGTGATGATACTTTGAAGAGAGAAACAACAGAAAGTGTCAGGAACAAATGAAAGAGTCGAATGAAAGAACGGATAAGAGAACATCATCTTCTACCAGAAATGAACTTGAAAGAGCATCCCAATGAGGAAGGTTTGAACGGAGTCGTTGAAACAATCAACAACAAAAAAGATACGATTAAAATGACCTTAAGAAAAACATCCCAAAATTATGAGGTCAATACCCATCACTAACGTAATCAGATAATTTGTTTAAGAGCAACAAAGGGATGAAAATTTTCTTTCACTGAGAAGATAAAGAGATAACTTGTATCATGGTTGAGAACCATAAATAGCAACAATCCTTAAGAAAGGATTTATATCAAACCTATACCAAGATAACTCCAACGGAGGAAATTTATGAGTTGAAAAGATCTCCTGAACCAAGGTAAAAAGATGGGTTGAAGGATCTCATTTTTGAGATATTCTCTTTGTGTCTTCGTATGAATCAAGTATGATAGAACGCCACCCCAAGAGTAATTGAGAATTAGTTGCACTTCGGAATGGAAGATGAAGAATGTTGAGATCCTAAAACAAATGTGGGGACCCCGACTAGCAAGTCGAGTTCGCCGTACCCAGTGACCCCAAGGATCAATGTTCACTGAACACAGATACTGAGTGATAGAGTCTTACATCCAAGTACCAAATTATTACATCAAGTGACCAGAAGGTCGGGTTCAAGAGCAAGGCCTAAAGCCAAATAAAGGGATACATCGAGTAGCGGAAACTCGTAAGGGCTAAGCGGTGCCCATGCCATCAAGCCTACACCGACATGCATTCTGACTCGGAAGTGTCCTAGATCGCAGGTCCATCTCCGATGGCGTACTCATCGCCAAACTCCGGTCCTTCCATCTCTGGTCAATAACATAACTAGTGGGAAGCCAATGAGTACTTTGAATGTACTCGCAAACAGCCCATGACATAAATGGTAATGAATGGCAGTAACATGCATCTTTAGTGGAATGCGATGAGGTGGTATGATCATGTATATGCATCAGGTTAAAGAATTACTTTTGAAGAACAGGTTACAGATATCATCATCTCTGCTAAGGGTTGAACACACCGGGTTCACCCTATATGCCAAGTCATCGGACTTGTCATAATCTAAAGGTATTAATGAGGGCTAAACCATCCGGGTTTACCCTATATGTCAAGTCACCGAACTTGATCATATTATTGTGATTATCATGATTATAACGACACCTTTTTAACACCAAACACACACACTTGGTTTATGCGGAAACTCAAGACGTAGTTTAAGCAGCACTACCCAACTGTCCTTGACCGTGGACACGGCTATTCGAATAGTTTACACTCTGCAGAGGTAGTACGCTGGACCCACGAGAAACGGAATACTTTCGTGTCATCCACGACTCGCGGTATATCACATATACCCGAGGTAAGTATCCGATCATCATCTTTCCCCTGACGATACTAGACAAAGAGATGCACTCGATTGGTACCCAGCCCACATGTTGTACGTCTTACGAGCACCGACTCTGGACTGTATCAACCATGCAGGGACCAACGGTGTGTCTGGAACTCATAATAATGGCATAGTCGTCCTACCTGGCACGACCCCATCACGAGAGTGACACCGATCACTCCCGCCACTAGTAATGTGGCTCTTTGCTAGCACCGACCAGAGTAATCAACAAATCCCCGTCCCATAAAGGGGTATCGTGGTAGTACTGGGTAAGGTTGGGACGGTCGACGCATCACAAATCAAATCCATTTCCGAAACCATACTCACACCAAAATCACCGGTGCAACACTTCACCAAAAGTGATCACCAACTCATCATCACCTTCGAGCATTAGTGGCACCCGACGGGGTTTTCATAAACTCTTGATTTAACTCATCATCATGCTCATGATAAAATGATCTATTATTACTTGTCAACTTGATGTGCCTTAACATTACTTGTCAACATGATAGTATCATGACCCTCACGGGGTCAAGCTCAATGCAGTGATTCTACTCTACTAGCCAACATGACAGTAGCATGATCCTCATAGATGGTAGGATCAGCTCAACATGCTCATGCTCCGAGGAGCCATGTGAAATCACTACTATAATGCAAGGGCTTCGAAGAAGCCTTCGGTACCATCACACCAATGATGAACCGACATCGTGATTACATGCAACGGAAAATACTTGCTATTCTAGCATGCATCATTTTATTTACTTAAGTCATGGCAAAAGGGCATGCCTGCCTTGGTCAGCTAGGTATCCGGGGTCTTCGAGGTCTTCCGCTCCGGATCCTCCGTCACTCGGTAATTCTACCGTCGAGAAAGGAATAAATAAATACTAGCTTTTACTAAAACAGTTCACAAAGTGCTTTTAAAAATGTTGCAAGGCTTGAATAAATCCAGGTTATTATTTTGAAAAATGTCCCCTACTGTTTTATTAGCTAAGCTTATTTATTTAAAAGCAAACAGAAGCAAACAAGTGCTTTTTAATATCATTTTATTATACCAAAATAGTTTCTGTTATTGATAAATGTCAATTATTACAGAATCAAATACTACTCATTTTTAGAAAAATACTGGTGGAAGAATTATATTTTTCTACTAGCTAAATCTTTTTATAAAAGTCATTTAGTTTGCTGGATTAAAACAAAAGAAAAAGGCCAAGTAAACAGATCCAGCCGGCCCAGCCAACAGGCCTGGCCACCACGGGCGCGCGGGCCAGGTTTAAACCTGACCTGTGGGCCCCTGGGGTCAGCGTCAGCGGCTCCGCGCGCTGGCTGCCCCAGGACACCGACAGGTGGGCTCCACCTGTCGGGTCCTTCTCCTATCTCTGGCCAGAGAGGTGGAGATGGACGCCGGCGAGGCTGCCGTTGTCCTCAGGCCTAGCTAGGAACGGGAACGGGTTCCTCGTGCCTCTGCCTACCTGCTCGTGGTCGGGACGTCACCAAAGGTGGTCTGGGTCGCGGGCGACGAGGTGCTCGTGGAGGAAGGGTTTCGGGTTCGAGTTGAACTAGGGGCTAGAGGTATGGAGTTGCTCGGGATAGTTAGGGGAAATGTTTCTGGTGTCGAGGGGAGTGTAATGAGAGGTCGGGCAGCGCAGGAGCCGACGTGTAGCCGGAGATCGACCTGAGCTCCGAGGCGGAGGGGCCTCGGTCGATCTCGAGCACCGGGCCTCTGCGAGCTCGATTGGGCGGCTAGGGAGTGTCTACTGGTTGTGCTGAAGCTGCTTGGAGGGTGCTGGAGTGCCGGGGGGTCTATTTATAGGCCAACGGCGGTGACCCGACTCGGGCACGCCGGTGACTCACCGTGGCATGCGTGCAAGCACAGTGAGGTGCTGGCCGCGAAACCACGAGTTCGGGACGTGGTTTAGGGCCTCCTGATGCAACGGCCGCACAGGGAAAGTGAGTGGGGACGAGCTGCAGCGACCGTGCATGCTCGGCCGCGTCGGGCACGCACGGCCACGCGCCGCCTGAGCTCTTGCGCGAGGGGGAGAGGGTCCCTGGGGTAGCTTTGCACTGAGGGGCTGTCGGGGGAGTGCTTGGACACTACTGGGGAGGTTGGGACCGGCCGAAGCGTCGGCCCCTTGCAGGTGGCTCTCTGCAGCGCGCCCAGAGCGCAGTTTTGGCATGCCACGGCATGCTGGCTCGCTCTGGGGCACTTGGGACGTGTCCTCCATGTCCTGAGTGTTGCCGGGAGTGTGCCTAGCCGTTGTGGTTTAGTGGGAGCTCGACCTGGTCAAGGGAGCTAGGAACACTAGTGTTGCCAGTACTGTCCTGCAGCTCAAATTGGAGTTCTTGTCACTTGTGCTTGGAGTTGGGGAGGGGCTAGTTGACTGGGTGCTCAGGGTGTTCTGGTGGTCTAACCCACCAAGTTTGGGGCCTTGACATTGGGTAAAACAGTGGCTAGGATGGTTTTTACCTTCCTGTCAGTAGATGTTCGACAGTGACTTGGGGTGCTTCCACTCCACTGTAAATGAAACTTAACATGTTTGGTCTTGGGGTAAAAACATGGGGTTCCACCAAATATGAGCTCCATTGAACAAGTTTGGCTTTGCAAACTTGAAAATGTCTCAAAGTGACCAGTACTGTCCCTTACAAAGGAAGTGTGGTCAAACAGAGTCTCACAAATCCCAATTTTGGGGTGGAGTCCTCATTTGGGGTGTTAAACACCTCTCCAATGTTTCAGCTCTATTGGAGAAACTTTCCAATGTTGAGTTGTTCCAACTCTACTCTGGACAGAGAGGGTTTTGGGCTCTCTAAGTGCACTTACCCACCTTGGATCAAGGTGAGATTTTTGGTGAGCACCTAATATGGTTTGGGAGGGCTCCTGTAATTTTATGGGAATTTACTGAGATACTTTCCTTTGGAAACATCTCAAAAAGCTAAAACAGACAGAAATGGTTTTCAGGGTTTCACTCAAATAATATTAATATAAAATAGGGTTGAAAATCTTATGTATGGAAAATATATGTCCTTCTGAGCTTCCATGAATTTACTCAGAATTTCCTAAGGCAGGAAAGTAATTTTCCTTGTGGAAATATCATTACTGGCCTTAGAAATAGACATAGATATAAAATAGAAAAATAATATTTTAAATCACTAAATAGTGTTTTTAATGAATGAAAATGATATTAGGATCAGATCACCAACTTTAGTTGAGAGTGCCACTTGGCTTCATGAGCTAGTAGTGTATCCCAACATGATGAAGGTGATCTTGATGTAAAGGAAAAAGGGGTTTTGATGAGAGCAAAATAATAAGTTTTTCATGGGTTGAGTCATCAAACAAGCAAGCATACACTCAAATAAGGGTTAAGATTGCACTCACAACATTATTTGGAAAAGTTTTAACAAGCTCAGATTTTTGCAATACAGAAAACTTGGGATGGAAAACAGGGTGTGACAGACCTATCCCCCTTACAAGAATCTCGTCGCCGAGATTCCTAAGCTAAGCGTTAAACAGCTCGGGAAATTCTGATCGGATATAGACTTCACGCTCCCACGTGGCTTCTACTTCGGTATGGTTGCTCCACTGAACCTTGAAAAACTTGATGGTGCGGCTTCTGGTGCAACGCTCTGCTTCGTCCAAAATGCGGATCGGTCTCTCGCGGTAGATAAGATCTGGTTGAAGGTCATTAGCTTGATGACCAATGTCCTTGTAAAGATCGGGACGGTTCGGCACTTGCAAACACTTCCTGAGCTGTGACACGTGAAACACGTTGTGCACACCCGAAAGTTCAGGAGGTAGCTCCAACTGATAAGCTACTTCCCCGCGCCTTGCCGTGATCTTGAAGGGTGCAATGAACCTTGGAGCTAGCTTCCCCTTGACATGGAAACGCTTGGTCCCCTTGAGAGGCGTGACTCGCAAGTACACTTGGTCTCCGGGAACAAACTCCACGTTTCTACGGCGAGGGTCCGCATAGCTCTTCTGCCTTGACTTAGCTGCCTCCAAGTTCTCTCGGACAAGCTGAACCTTGTCCCCTGCTTCCTGCAGTGCTTCTGGCCCGAAAACTAGCCCTTCACCGGTTTCGGACCAATTGAGCAGGGTGCGGCATTTCCGCCCATATAATGCTTCGAATGGGGCCATTTGAAGACTGGACTGGTAGCTGTTGTTGTAAGAGAACTCAGCAAATGGTAGGCAGTCTTCCCACTTGGCACCATGGGCCAAAACACAAGCGCGGAGCATGTCCTCAAGTATCTGATTTACCCTCTTGGTCTGTCCGCCCGTCTGCGGGTGGAAAGCCGTACTGAAGGAGAGATTGGTTCTGAGAGCTTCTTGAAACTTCTTCCAGAATCTTGAGGTGAACTGCGTGCCGCGGTCGGACACAATCTCTTTGGGGACTCCATGGAGACTCACCACTCGATGAATGTACAGACTGGCCAGCTGGCTGCCGTCGTAAGTGGTGTTAACGGGGATAAAATGGGCCACCTTGGTCAAAAGATCAACTATGACCCAAATGGAGTTATGACCCTTATTCGACCGGGGCAACCCGGTGATGAAGTCCATGCCGACTATATCCCACTTCCATTCTGGCACTTGAACAGGTTGTAGCAATACAGCGGGTCGTTGGTGTTCAGCCTTGACTCGCTGACATACATCGCATTTAGCGACATAGGAGCCAATTTCCCTCTTCATGCCATGCCACCAGAATCGTTCTCGGATGTCTTGGTTAATCTTGGTACCACGAGGATGGATAGAGTACGGTGTGTCATGTGCCTCTTGCAGGATCAAGTCCTTAAGTTCGGCCTTGTTGGGTACGCATAAGCGCTTCCCGTACCACAATACTCCTTGCTCATCAATCGGGAATCCTGGGGCTTTGCCTTCTCGCACCTTCCTCTTGAGGCCTTCGATACTCTTGTGCCCCTTCTGGGCTTCCTTGATGTCGTCTGCCAGAGTAGGCTTGACTTTGAGGTTGGCCAGGTACCCTGGTTCGACTATCTCAAGTCCTAAGCCCTCCATCTCTTCATACAAGGCGGGTAACCTTTCCTTGAGCACGACGTTCAAGGAGCCTGCCTTCCGGCTCAGGGCATCGGCTACAACGTTCGCCTTGCCGGGATGGTACTGAATGCTGAGGTCGTAATCCTTGATTAACTCAAGACATCTCCGCTGTCTCATGTTCAGCTCTCTCTGGGTGAAGATATACTTCAGACTTTTGTGGTCCGTATATATCTCACATCGCTTTCCCAGAAGGTAATGTCACCACGTCTTCAGAGCACGCACTACCGCTGCTAGCTCGAGATCATGGGTGGCGTAGTTCTCCTCATGCGGTCGCAGTTGCCGTGACAAGTACGCCACGACCCTGCCATCTTGCATCAGGACTCCACCGAGCCCGGTTCCCCAGGCATCACAATATATCACGAATTCCTTGTTGATGTCTGGGGTAGCCAATACCGGAGCGGTAGTTAGCCTCTTCTTCAACTCCTGGAAGCTTGCTTCACACGCCGGTGTCCACTCGAACTTCCGGCCTTTCTTCAAGAGCTGAGTCATAGGTCGAGCGATGCTGGAGAATCCCTCGACAAACTTGCGGTAGTATCCCGCGAGCCCAAGGAAACTCCTGACATCCTTCACGTCCTTGGGTGATTCACAGTTGGCCACTGTAGAAATCTTGGACTGATCCACGGCTAAACCGCGTGCCGTCAGGGTATGACCTAGAAACCCAACTTCGTTCAGCCAGAACTGACACTTGCTGAATTTGGCGTAAAGTTGGTGCTCTCGAAGATTTCCCAGAACTAGCCTCAGGTGTTGCTCATGCTCTTCTTCGGACTTGGAGAAGATTAGTATGTCATCGATGAACACGACGACAAACTTGTCCAAATATTCCATGAAGACCTTGTTCATGAGGTACATGAAGTAGGCTGGGGCATTTGTCAAACTGAAGGGCATGACCGTGCATTCATACAGATCGTACCGGGTCACGAATGTAGTCTTGGGTATATCTTCTGGTCGGATCTTCAACTGGTAGTATCCTGATCAGAGATCGATCTTGGAAAATACCCTGGCCCCGTTTAACTGGTCAAACAGGTCTTCGATCTTGGGGAGCGGGTACTTGTTCTTAATTGTTACTTCATTAAGGGAACGGTAGTCGACACAGAGTCGAATGGTACCATCCTTCTTTGAAACAAACAGAACAGGTGATCCCCAAGGTGACGCACTCGGACGAATGAACCCTTTCCCGAGTTGCTCATCCAGCTGTTTCTTCAGCTCTGCCAACTCCTCGGAACCCATCTTGTAAGGCTTTTTATAAATAGGCCTCGATCCGAGCATAAGCTCAATGATGAACTCAATGTCTCGGTCAGGAGGCATTCCGGGTAGCTCTTCAGGAAAGACGTCCGGGTATTCACAGACTATAGGCACTCGATCAAGCTCTACCTCGGAGAGACAGTTGATTCGAGGTGCGTGAGCCGATACTGGTTCGGAGACGAACTTGACCTTGACCCCTTGGTTGCTTATCATGGTGATGGCTCTGTTGGCACAGTCCAAAAGACTCTGGTGCTTGGCCATCTAATCCATACCGAGGATTACTTCCACACCTTGTGATTTAAGCACAATGAGGTCTGCCAAGAAACTCGTCCCATTGATAACTATCTCGACCCTTCTACACCATAGGTTGGTCCTTAATACTGCTCCTGTGGTTTGAATTGCCATCTGTCCGCGGAGTAAAGTGGGTTTTAAACCGCATTTCTCCGCAAACCCTTGAGTAACAAAAGAATGCGAAGCACCACAATCAAACAACACTGTTGCTGGAGTTGAGTTGACGAGGAACGTACCCAGAATGCAGTCCGGGTCTTCCTGTGCTTCTTCTGCAGTGATGTGATTGATCCGGCCCCTACCATTGAACTGTTGGTTGCGGGGGGCCTGGTTCCTCCCTGGTGCACCTTGACCGGGGTTGGGTGCATTGGGATGCGGCGCGTCGGGCTTCTTGTTGGGGCACTGCCTGGAATAGTGCCCAGTCTGACCACACCCAAAGCAGGTGACTTGCCCTGGAGGGTTGGTCTTGACTCCACCGTTGTTCGGTGGTTTGACTACTGCCTTGACTTGCTGCTGAGGCTGAAAATTCTGGCGGAACACCGGGTACTTGTACTGTTGCTGCTGAAAGTTGGGTCTTGCAGGTCCTGACTGCCACGGTCTTGGTCTTGCATTACCGAGTCCTCCACTGCCTATCAGCTTGCGCTTGCGGGTGTCGTCCATTGCACGACGCTTGTCTTCCAGCATAAGCGCTTTGTTAACCAACTCGCTGAAAGTCTGGCAGTCGCAAACCACCAGCTGGTATTGCAGGGACTGCTGTAACCCTTCCATGAAGCGTTCCACCTTAGCGGCCTCAGTGTTAACATCTTCAGGTGCGTACCTTGACAAGAGATTAAACTTCTGTAGGTACTCCTTAACAGTTCCACTGCCCTGCCTTAAGGCTCGGAATTCACACTTCTTAATGGTCATCAGTCCAGGCGGAATGTGAGCCGCGCAAAATCCTTCCTTGAACATCTCCCACGTGACGACTTGCCCTGCCCGCATGATCTGGAATCCATCCCACCATGCCCTGGCGGTGCCTCCGAGACAGTGAGAAGCATAAAGGATCTTCTCATGATCATCGGTGCACTTGACCAGCGCAAGGAGGTCTTCAATGGTGCGAATCCAGTCATCGACGTCCAGGGGTTCAGTTGACTCCGTGGATATGGGGGCCGTAGTCCGCATGAACTCAGAAAGAGTAGAGCGACCACCGCCATACTCATTCCGTGGCGGGTTGTCCACCAGGACTTGGGTCAGCTGCAGGATAGCGGCATTGCTGGCTTGACGCTCCTCTCGAAGAGCTTGAAGGAACTGAGCCATCGTCAAGTTCTCAGGAGGAGGTGGTGGCGGAAGGTCTCTAGGCTGCTCGTGGTGACCTCCAGCGTGAGCTTCTCCTTCGGTTCCCTGCGGCGTCCCTGAAGAGCCGGCGTCGGGGTTGCCGAAGGTGCTGTTGCGGGTTGCGTTCACCATCCTGTCATAGAAACAGACAAGTCAAAATGCCACCTTGCTTGGGAGTACAAGGATTTGCTCCTAGTAGGAGGGGGTCCAATACGTGCATGTGCCAAGTTTTTAAAACCAAAGTTTTTGACAAACTGGAAATTGCATTCATGACAACTAGGTGACGTAGTCACTTACAGACTGCCCAAGGCAATAGGTGACTTACATCAAGCACACATACGCAATTTAAAAACGGACACAAGGATACCCTATACTCGGGTACTACGATTGCCTACGCAAAAAAAATCTATGCGGAGGACTGCTCGGTCTCAAAGGCGGACTCAACAGGATCCTCATCTTCATCAACATCCTCTTCGTTTATAGGAGTGGAAGAAAGAATCCGCACGTCTCGGCGTCTCTTGGGCGAGGCGGCGAAGATCTCAGTGTACTCTTCCGCTGTCAGGCGACGACTCTGAAGAGGGACTGCCTGGATGGGTAACACACCACCCCTAGTGGCAACAGCTTCCCTCCCTTCAGGTGCGCTTGCCTTCTTTACTTTGCGGTTCTGCATCTTCTCTGTGTGGAGCAGGCCTTTGACTAGGTGCATATCTTGGCGAAGCATGACTGATTCCTTAACCAGGAAGTGTGTCAGGGTGTCTGACGAGAGACTGAAGTAGGTCTGAAACCTCAGTGGCATCCCATCCTCCATGGCGGGGGTGAGTGTCCAACTCCCATCCACTCCTTCCTTAATGAAAGGTAGATGACGAGTGACATGCTCGTTGGCCATCTCAGGGAGGATGCTGCGGAGTTGCACGAGCGCCTCTCGTGCAGCCGTCTCCACTGCCAACATCAGCTCTCCCATCTATGGTCCTTCAAAGAACCAACTAGACGGGGAGTCATTAGCGTTCACTATCAGGTCCACGTGATATTCCTTGGTGTTGGCGTTGACCCAATGCTCGTGGTAGAGGAAGATGGGCGTGCTTCGTACGTGGCAATTCTCGAGACAATCCACCAGAAGTAGTGGAAAGCCGGCCTCCAGAAGCGTCTCAGGTACAGCAGCCATCTACAAGGCATAGGATAGAAGTCAGGAGGTTGTATGTGCAAGAGTCTTGTGCAAGGCTGGCGTCCTAACGTTCTTGGTTAACGTCCATGCTATCTAAGGCTTCCTATAGTCAGGATGGCTCTGATACCAGTTCTGTGGGGACCCCGACTAGCAAGTCGAGTTCGCCGTGCCTAATGACCCCAAGGATCAATGTTCACTGAACACAGATACTAAGTGATAGAGTCTTACATCCAAGTACCAAATTATTACATCAAATGACCAGAAGGTCGGGTTCAAGAGCAAGGCCTAAAGCCAAATAAAGGGATACATCGAGTAGCGGAAACTCGTAAGGGCTAAGCGATGCCCATGCCATCAAGCCTACACCGACAGGCATTCTGACTCGGAAGCGTCCTAGATCGTAGGTCCGTCTCCGACGGCGTACTCATCGCCAACCTCCGGTCCTTCCATGTCTGGTCAATAACATAACCAGTGGGAAGCCAATGAGTACTTTGAATGTACTCACAAACAGCCCATGACATAAATGGTAATGAATGGCAGTAACATCCATCTTTAGTGGAATGCGATGAGGTGGTATGATCATGTATATGCATCAGGTTAAAGAATTACTTTTGAAGAACAGGTTACAGATATCATCATCTCTGCTAAGGGTTGAACACACCGGGTTCACCCTATATGCCAAGTCATCGGACTTGTCATAATCTAAAGGTATTAATGAGGGCTAAACCATCCGGGTTTACCCTATATGTCAAGTCACCGAACTTGATCATATTATTGTGATTATCATGATTATAACGACACCTTTTTAACACCAAACACACACACTTGGTTTATTACGATACTAGACAAAGAGACCCACTCGATTGGTACCCAGCCCACATGTTGTACGTCTTACGAGCACCGACTCTGGACTGTATCAACCATGCAGGGACCAACGGTGTGCCTGGAACTCATAATAATGGCGTAGTCGTCCTACCTGGCATGACCCCATCACGAGAGTGACACCGATCACTCCCGCCACTAGTAATGTGGCTCTTTGCTAGCACCGACCAGAGTAATCAACAAAGCCCCGTCCCATAAAGGGGTATCGTGGTCGTACTGGGTAAGGTTGGGACGGTCGACACATCATAAATTTAATCCATTTCCGAAACCATACTCACACCAAAATCGTCGGTGCATCACTTCACCAAAAGTGATCACCAACTCATCATCACCTTCGGGCATTAGTGGCACCCGACGGGGTTTTCATAAACTCTTTATTTAACTCATCATCATGCTCATGATAAAATGCTCTATTATTACTTGTCAACTTGATGTGCCTCAACATTACTTGTCAACATGATAGTATCATGACCCTCATGGGGTCAAGCTCAATGAAGTGATTCTACTCTACTAGCCAACATGACAGTAGCATGATCCTCGTAGATGGTAGGATCAGCTCATCATGCTCATGCTCCGAGGAGCCATGTGAAATCACTACTATAATGCAAGGGCTTCGAAGAAGCCTTCGGCACCATCACATCAATGATAAACCGACATCGTGATTACATGCAACGGAAAATACTTGCTATTCTAGCATGCATCATTTTATTTACTTAAGTCATGGCAAAAGGGCATGCTTGCCTTGGTTAGCTAGGTATCCGGGGTCTTTGAGGTCTTCCGCTCCGGATCCTCCGTCACTCTGTAATTCTACCGTCGAGAAAGGAATAAATAAATACTAGCTTTTACTAAAACAGTTCACAAAGTGCTTTTAAAAATGTTGCAAGGCTTGAATAAATCCAGGTTATTATTTTGAAAAATGTTCCCTACTGTTTTATTAGCTAAGCATATTTATTTAAAAGCAAACAGAAGCAAACAAGTGCTTTTTAATATCATTTTATTATACCAAAATAGTTTCTGTTATTGATAAATGTCAACTATTACAGAATCAAATACTACTCAGTTTTCAAAAAATACTGATGGAAGATTTATATTTTTCTACTGGCTAAATATTTTTATAAAAATCATTTAGTTTGCTGGATTAAAACAAAAGAAAAAGGCCAGGGAAACAGATCCAGCCGGCCCAGCCAGCAGGCCTGGCCACCAGGCGCGCGCGGGCCAGGTTCAAACCTGACCTGCGGGCCCCTGGCGTCAGCGTCAGCGGCTGCGCGCGCTGGCTGCCCCAGGACACTGACAGGTGGGCTCCACCTGTCGGGTCCTTCTCCTACCTCTGGCCAGAGAGGTGGAGATGGACGTCGGCGAGGCTGCCGTTGTCCTCATGCCTAGCTAGGAACGGGAACGGGTTCCTCGTGCCTCCGCCTACCTGCTCGTGGTCGGGACGTCATCGGAGGTGGTCTCGGTCGCCGGCGACGAGGTGCTCATGGCGGAAGGGTTTCGGGTTCGAGTTGAACTAGGGGCTAGCGGTATGGATTTGCTCGGGAGAGTTAGGGGAAATGTTCCTGGTGTCGAGGGGAGTGTAATGAGAGGTCGGGCAGCGTAGGAGCCGACGTGTAGCCGGAGATCGACCGGAGCTCCGAGGCGGAGGGGCCTCGGTCGATCTCGAGCACCGGGGCTCTGCGAGCTCGATTGGGCGGCTAGGGAGTGTCTACTGGTTGTGCGGAAGCTGCTTGGAGGGTGCTGGAGTGCCGGGGGGGGGTCTATTTATAGGCCAACGGCGGTGACCCAACTCGGGCATGCCGGTGACTCACCGTGGCACGCGTGCAAGCACAGTGAGGTGATGGCCGCGAAACCACGGGTTCGGGACGTGGTTTAGGGCCTCCTGATGCAACGGCCGCAGAGGGAAAGTGAGTGGGGACGAGCTGCAGCGACCGTGCATGCTCGGCCGCGTCGGGCGCGCACGGGCACGCGTCGCCTGAGCTCTTGCGCGAGGGGGAGAGGGTCCCTGGGGTACCTTTGCACTGAGGGGATGTCGGGGGAGTGCCTGGACACTACTGGGAAGGCTGGGACCGGCCGGAGCGTCGGCCCCTTGCGGGTGGCTCTCTGCAGCGCGCCCAGAGCGCAGTTTTGGCATGCCACGGCATGCTGGCTCGTTCTGGGGCACTTGGGACGTGTCCTCCATGTCCTGAGTGTTGCTGGGAGTGTACCTAGCCGTTGTGGTTTAGTGGAAGCTCGAGCTGGTCAAGGGAGCAAGGAACACTAGTGTTGCCAGTACTGTCCTGCAGCTCAAATTGGAGTTCTTGTCACTTGTGCTCGAATTGGGGAGGGGCTGGTTGACTGGGTGCTCAGGGTGTTCTGGTGCTCTAACCCCCCAAGTTTGCGGCCTTGACATTGGGTAAAACAGTGGCTAGGAAGGTTTTTACCTTCCTGTCAGTAGGTGTTCGACAGTGACTTGGGGTGCTTCCACTCCACCACTGTAAATGAAACTTAACAGGTTTGGTCTTGGGGTAAAAACATGGGGTTCCACCAAATATGAGCTCCATTGAACAAGTTTGTCTTTGCAAACTTGAAAATGTCTCAAAGTGACCAGTACTGTCCCTTACAAAGGAAGTGTGGTCAAACAGAGTCTCACAAATCCCATTTTTGGTGTGGAGTCCTCATTTGGGGTGTTAATCACCTCTGCAAAGTTTCAGCTCTATTGGAGAAACTTTGCAATGTAGAGTTGTTCCAAGTGTACTCTTGACACAGAGGGTTTTGGGCTCTCTAAGTGCACTTACCCACCTTGGATCAAGGTGAGATTTTTGGTGAGCACCTAATATGTTTTGGGAGGGCTCCTGTAATTTTATGGGAATTTACTGAGATACTTTCCTTTGGAAACATCTCAAAAAGCTAAAACAGACAGAAATGGTTTTCAGGGTTTTACTCAAATAATATTAATATAAAATAGGGTTGAAAATCTTATGTATGGAAAATATATGTCCTTCTGAGCTTCCATGAATTTACTCAGAATTTCCTAAGGCAGGAAAGTAATTTTCCTTGTGAAAATATGATTACTGGCCTTAGAAATATACATAGATATAAAATAGAAAAATAATATTTTGAATCACTAAATAGTGTTTTTAATGAATGAAAATGATATTAGGATCAGATCACCAACTTTAGTTGAGAGTGCCATTTGGCTTCATGAGCTAGTAGTGTATCCCAACATGATGAAGGTGATCTTGATGTAAAGGAAAAAGGGTTTTTGATGAGAGCAAAATAATAAGTTTTTCATGGGTTGAGTCATCAAACAAGCAAGCATACACTCAAACAAGGGTTGACATTGCACTCACAACATTATTTGGAAAAGTTTTAACAAGATCTGATTTTTGCAATACAGAAAACTTGGGGTGGAAAACAGGGTGTGACAACAAAACATGTATCCAACATCATGTACGAATTGGATCATTGTTAGGTCATATTTCTCCCTTAGTGGTTTCAGTGATTGATCGCAATGCATTTGCGAATTAATCGTGTGCACTAAGCCTTTCAGAGAATTCTACATATGGCACAAGACGATTATAGACCCTCGATGGATAATAGTGAATACAATTATTTTCCCGCGTCCTTTTTCGGTGGAATTGAGTTGTAGGAGAACCATAATACTAAGAGGGGGTCCACATGGTAAACGTTTGTGTAGAATCAACACGTACACTTTCATTTGCACCCTTGTTCCTTTCCCGCTTCAATGGAGTTGTTCCATTTTTCCTGTGTTCTGGTCGTGAAGGAGCCAAGCGGTAGTACCACGCTCACCGGCGATAGTACCACTCTGGGATAGCGATACCCCGGGTGGTATTAGCTCTACCTGGTGTCCGCTCGGTACCACTGGCTTTGGAGTCTTAATGGTAGTATCGCTCCCAAGCAGTAGTATCGCATGTTACTACCGCACCACAACCGCCCTTCTTTCTACTCTAGGAACTCTCCACGAACTCCACGCAGCAGTAGGGAGAGTTACTACTGCCTACCAATGGTAGTATCGCTCTCGTGGGCGGTAGTACCACTTAAGCGGAAATACCTGTGCTCCTACCACTAAGTTGTGTTTGTAAAGCTGTTGCACTATAACCCTAGCGGTAGTACCACTCCGGTGGCACTACCGCCTCATGGACTCATTCCATTGTCCTCTGGGGCTGGCTCAGCTGCCCAAGCAGCAGTACCGCTCCCAAGAGTGGTAGTACCACTTGTGTGCCGGCTGAGTGGGGGTAACGGTTGAATTCTTCCCCCCACTATATAAAGGGGGTCTCCTTCGTCAAGAAGGTCACCTATTTTAACCCTAAGGTCCATTGTTTCTCCAAGCTCCATTTTTGCTAGATCTCCCCCGTAGCCAATAAAACTTGTTGATCCTCTAGGTTTGGTTGAGAGGGACCCGATCTAGACTTCCACCGAGAGAAATTTGATTCCCCCCAGTAATCCCTTATCGATCTTGTTACTCTTGGGTGTTTGAGAACCCTAGATGGTTGAGGTCACCTCGAAGCCACAATCCATTGTGGCAAACCTTCGTGGTGTCGTTGGGATCCTCCAATTAAGTTGTGGAGATTGCCCCAACCTTGTTTGTAAAGGCTCGATCGCCGCCTTCAAAGGGCACCACTAGTGGAATCACGACACCTGCCATTGTGTGAGAGCGTGAGGAGAATATGGTGGCCCTTGTGGATTATTGGGGAGCATTGTTCCTCCACAACGCTCCAACGAAGCATCCTTCCCCTTAAAGGGAAGTAACTTCGATAACACATCCTCGTCTCCACCGGATCAACTTGTGGTTATCTCTTACATTTACTTTGTGCAAGCCTTACTTGTGTTGCATCATTTTCTTGCTTGTATCTTTGTTGTTGTTAGCATCGTATAGGTTGTTCACCTAGCTACATATCTAGACAACCTATTCATCGCTAAACCTAATTTGCTAAGAAAAGCTAAAAAGTGCTAGTTGCCTATTCAACCCCCCCCCTCTAGTCAACCATATTGATCCTTTCAATTGGTAACAAAGCTACGTCTCTTTTAAAGTGTTAACCTCCCTAAGAGTATGGTTGACGAAGTGAGAGATGGAGTGGAAGACTCTGTGGCCGCATCCGGGACTGTGGTCACTCGCGGTGATTTGAATGAGGCTATTGTTGGGGAACATTGCATGGGAAACAAAAAAATTCCTACACACACGAAGACCTATCATGGTGATGTTCATCTACAAGAGGGAGATCGGATCCACATACCCTTGTCGATCGCTACGCGGGAAGCGTTAACAAACGTCGTTGATGTAGTGGTACAATTTCGTGATTCAAATCATCATCATCCCACGATCCGTCCCGATCTAGCACCGAACGGACGACACCTCCGCGTTCAGCACACGTAAGCTCGATGACGATCTCCGCCTTCTTGATCCAGCAAGAGAGACAGGTAAGTAGATGAGTTCTCCGGCAGCGTGACGGCGCGCCAGTGTTGGTGATGATCTATTCCTGCAGGGCTCCGCCCTAGCTCCGCCGAAATCCGATTTAGAGGTGGAACTACGAGGTATAGGTTTGAGTTGCACGTGGAAAAGTTGTGTCTCAAAAGCCCTAAAACCACCAGTATATATAGGAGGAGGGGAGGGGCTAGTCTTGGGGCTCTCGGCTCAAGAGAGCCCCAAGGGCGCCGGCTGAAGGGAGGAGGTGGACTCCCACTCCAATTCGATTTGGAGGAGAAGGAGTCCACTCCTTCCTTCCCAGCTCCCTCTCTTTTTTCTTTCTTTTGGTTTTTCTCCTTGTGGCGCCATAGCCCACTTGGGCTGGCCTCACGAGCCCACTAAGTGTTGGTACGCCACCCTAGTGCTATTGGGCTCACTCCCGGGTGGGTGGGCCCTTCACGGTGAACACCCGGAACCCATTCGTCACTCCCGGTACACTCCGGGTAATGCCCAAAATCTTTCCGGTGAACAAATGAAACCATCCTATATATCAATCTTATTTGAGTAGAGCATGGAACTGGGCATTTCGATTACCAGCCCCTTTCTCACGAGTGATAGTGAATAAACACGTACCGAGGATAACACGCCTAGCATGGAAGATACTGACCGCCCCTTGTCACCACATGAGCGGTTCGGGCATACAAAATAGATTATTACTTGAAGATTTAGTGAGTGGCACATGGAAATTTACTTGGAACGGCAGGTAGATACCGCGTATAGGTAGGTATGGTGGACTCATATGGAACAACTTTGGGTTTATGGAAGTGGATGCACAAGCAGTATTCCCGCTTAGTACAAGTGAAGGCTAGCAAAAGAGTGGGAAGCGACCAACTAGAGAGCGACAACAGTCATCAATAAGCATTGAAATTAACCAACGTTGAGTGCAAGCATGAGTAGGATATAAATCACCATAAACATGAATATCATAGAGGCTATGTTGATTTTGTTTCAACTACATGCGTGAACATGTGCCAAGTCAAGCCACTTGAATCGTTCAAAGGAGGATACCATCCTATCATACTACCTCATAATCATATTGAAATTGATGTTGGCATCCAAGACAAACCATTATAAGCTCCTAGCTAATTAAGCATGGAATCAGAAACTATGATCTCTAATTTTCATTGCAAGCATGTTACTCTCATAACAAAGCGTAATTAGGAATGATGAGCTAGTCATATTTACAAAACCAAAATAGGTCGAGTTCATACCAGCTTTTCCAGGCTCACTCACTTCATCATATATCATCATTATTGCCTTTCACTACCGAATGATGTGAACAATAATGAGAGTGTTAGTGCATTGGACTAAGCTGGAATCTGCAAGCAAACTCAAAGGAGAAGACAAAGTAATATGTCTCTTTGACGGATAAACAAATATGCACGTGAGAGCCACTAAAAGTTTTAACCATGGTCTTCTACCTTGACCCAAAGAAAAAGAAAACTCTTTACACGGGAAAGCTCCCAACAAGCAAAAGAAGAACGGGAAAAGCAGAAAACACGAAAAACTAAATTTATCATTTTTCTTCTAAACAACAGAAAGTAAAAGTTGGGAGCAGAAGGTATTGACTTCTAGATTCATCCATCTCATGGTCATCAAAAAAATCTGTCAATGAGGTTGATCAAGTCTCCTTGACAAACTTTTTTTGAATCACATAAAACTGGAGAATTTTCAGAGAATCACTAGGTTACCTCTACGGGGATGTGCATATCCCCAACAAGTAAATCATACTTCATCTTGAAAGTAGGTATAGGGCATTCAAAGCTTCCAATAAGAATTGATGAAGATTTTTCAATAGCGTTGATGCAATGTACTCGATATTGTTTCATCGGAAAGTGCACCGTGTGCTCATTACCATTAACATGGAAAGTGACATTGCCTTTGTTGCAATCAATAACAGCCCCTGTAGTGTTTAAAAAGGGTCTTCCAAGGATGACCGCCATGGCATCATCCTCGGGAATATCCAAAATAAAAAAGTACGTTAAGATAGTAACATTAGCAACCACAACAGGCACATCCTCGCAAATGCCGAAAGGAAAAGCAGTTGATTTGTCGGCCATTTGCAAATAAATTTCAGTGGGTGTCAACTTATCAAATTCAAGTCTACGATAAAGAGAGAGAGGCATAACAATAACACCAGCTCCAAGATCGCATAAAGCAGTTCTAACATAATTTCCTTTAATGGAGCAAGGTATAGTGGGCACTCTGGGATCACCTATTTTCTTAGGAGTTCCACCCTTGAAGGTGTAATTAGCAAGCATGGTAAAAATCTCAACCTCATGTATCTTACTTTTATTAGTCACAATATCTTTCATGTACTTAGCATAAAGGAGACATTTTGAGCATATCTTGCAAACGCATTTGCAAAAAGACAGGTCTAATCATTTCAACAAAGCGTTCAAAATCCTTATCATCCTTTTCTTGGATGGTTGGGAGGAAAGGGCATGGGTTTCTGAACCCATGGTTCTCTTTCTTTACCATGCTTCCTAGCAATAAAGTCATTCTTATCATATCTCCTGTTCTTAGGTTGTGGGTTATCAAGATCAACCGCAGGTTCAATCTCCACATCCTTATCATTACTAGGTTGAGCATCAACATGAACACCACTATCAATATTATCACTAGGCTCATGTTCATCACCAGATTGTGTTTCGGCATCAGAAACAGAGACATCATTTGGATGCTCGGGTGTAACAACAACAGTTTCGCTAGCATGCAAGTTCCTATCATCTTTCTTTTTCTTCCTATTACCAGGATGACTAGGTGCATCAGTGCTAACTCCTTGAGAATCTTGTTCAATTCTCTTTGGATGGCCCTCAGGATACAAAGGTTCCTGAGTCATTCTACCACCTCTAGTGACGACTCTAACAGAATTGTCATTCAACTCATTGAGCAAGTCATTTTGAGCCTGAAGTACTTGTTCTACTTAAGTAGTGACCATAGAGGCATGTTTACTTGAAATCTTAAGATCATTGACATTTCTATCCACACAAGCACTTATATGATTAATCATGCGAGCATTTTCTTCCAATTTTTTGCTAACATAATCATTGAAACTTTGTTGTTTGGCAACAAAGTTATCAAATTCATCTAAGTATAAGCTAGCAGGTTTATCATAAGGAATATCACTCTCATTGAATCTACGAAGATAATTTTCTCTACTACCTGTGTCGGGTTATCAAGACCATGTATTTCTTCGATAGGTGGTAGATTCTTAACATCTTCAGATTTAATAACTTTCTCTTGCATAGATTTCTTGTCTTCTTGCATATCTTTAGGACTGAGGAATAGAATACCTCTTTTCTTCGGAGTTGGCTTCGGAGGTGGTTCGGGAATAGTCCAAGAATTATCGTTGCTCAAGATATTATTCAATAGAATTTCAGCTTGTTCCACAGTTCGTTCCTTGAAAACACAACCAGCACAACTATTTAGGTGGTCCCTAGAAGCATCGGTTAGTCCATTATAAAAGATATCAAGTATTTCATTTTTGTCAAGAGGGTGATCAGGCAAAGCATTAAGTAGCTGGACAAGCCTCCCCCAAGCTTGTGGGAGACTCTCTTCTTCAACTTGCACAAAGTTATATATATCCTGCAAGGTAGCTTGTTTCTTATGGGCTGGAAAATATTTCTCAGAGAAGTAGAAAATCATATCCTCGGGATTATGCACACAACCAGGAGCAAGAGAAGTAAACCAAGTCTTAGCATCACCTTTTAGCGAGAAAGGAAACAACTTAAGGATATAGTAATGGCAAAAAATTTCCTCATTCATGAATAGGGTGGCTATATCATTCAGCTTAGTAAGATGTGTTACAACCGTTTCAGACTCATAACCATGAAAAGGATCAGATTCAACCAAAGCGATCAACTCATGATCAACAGAGAATTCATAATCCTTATCAGTCACAAAGATGGGTGAAGTAGCAAACTTAGGATTGTATTTCATTCTAGCATTCAGAGATTTTTCTTTCCACTTGCGCAATAAATTCTCAGGATCATAGCTATCCTTACAAGCAAGAAAGTCTTTAGCTACCTCTACCTCCATAACATAACCCTCAGGTATATCAGGCAATTCATAACTAGGAGAGCTAGGTCTAACAGGTGAAACAGCAGGTTCTACTTCAATAATTTCATCAGTTTCAGAAGTATCATCAGATTCAGCAGTAACTCTAGCAATTTGTGCATCAAGAAATGCACCCCGTGGCAAAGCAGTATCAAGCAAAGCATCATCATAAGCATCATGGATAGCAGAAGTAGCATCATCAAGCACATGCGACATATCAGAATTTCTAGTAGGTGGTGGTGTCGCAAACTTACTCATAACTAAAGGTGAATCAAGTGCAGAGCTAGATGGCAGTTCCTTACCTGTCCTCGTAGTTGAGGGTAAGACTTTAGTTTTTGGATCTCTCAGATTCCTCATAGTGATCAACAGACGTAAATCCCAAGTGAATCAGAGAATAGAGCTAGGCTTCCCCGGCAACGGCACCAGAAAAAGGTCTTGATAACCCACAAGTATAGGGGATCGCAACAGTTTTTGAGGGTAGAGTATTCAACCCAAATTTGTTCATTCGAGACAAGGGGAAGCCAAACAATATTCTCGAGTATTAGCAGTTGAGTTGTCAATTCAACCACACCTGAAAGACTTAATATCTACAGCAAAGTTTCAGTAGCAGAGTAATGTGATAATAACGATAGCAGCGGTAACAGTAGCAGTAGTGACAGCAGTAGCGGTAACAGTAGCAGTAGTGACAGCAGTAGCGGTAAAGTAACTTAGCAAGGACCAGTAGGAAAAACTCGTAGGCATTGGATCGGTGATGGATAATTATGTCGGATGACATTCATCATGTAATAGTTATAACATGGGTTGATTTGTAACTAGCTCCAGTTCGTCAATGTAATGTAGGCATGTATTCCGTATTTAGTCATACGTTCTTATGGAAAAGAACTTGCATGACATCTATTGTCCATCCCTACCGTGGCAGCAGGGTCCTAATGGAAACTAAGGGATATTAAGATCTCCTTTTAATAGAGAACCGGAACAAAGCATTAGCGCATAGTGAATACATGAACTCCTCATACTATGGTTATCTCCGGGAGTGGTACCGGCTATTGTCACTCCGGGGTTGCCGGGTCATAACACATAGTAGGTGACTTCAACTTGCAAGATAGGATCAAGAACACACATATATTGATGAAAACATAATAGGTTCAGATCTGAAATCATGGCACTCGGGCCCTAGTGACAAGCATTAAGCATAGCAAAGTAGTAGCAACATCAATCTTAGAACATAGTAGATACTAGGGATCAAACCCCACCAAAACTAACTTGATTACAAGATAGATCTCATCCAACCCATCACCGTACAGCAAGCCTACGATGAGATTACTCACGAACGGTGAAGAGAATCATGGAATTGGCGATGAAGGATGGTTGGTGATGACGACGACGACGATTTCCCCTCTCCGGAGCTCAGAACGGACTCCAGATCTGTCGTCCAGAGGAAGAACAGGTGCTGGCGGCGGCTCCGTATCGTGAAACGCGATGAAATCTTCTCTCTTAATTTTTTTCGGACGAGAGATAGACTATACAGAGCTTGAGTTGGAGGCGGCGGAGCCACGAGGTCCTCACAAGCGTGCCAGGCGCGGCCAGGGGGGCCCGCGCCCTCCTGCGCTTGTGGGCTCCTCGCTCTGTCCCTATAGGTAATTCTTGCGCCAGTATTTTTTATATATTCCACAAAAAATCCTCGTAAATTTCCAGGTCATTCCGAGAACTTTTATTTCTGTGCAAAAACAACACCATGGCAATTCTGCTCAAAACAACATCAGTCCGGGTTAGTTCCATTCAAATCATGCAAATTAGAGTCCAAAACAAGGGCAAAAGAGTTTGGAAAAGTAGATACGATGGAGACGTATCATCTCTTTACTCATTCTGTAATACAAGATCCCGTGACTTACACTTGAGTCACATTGCTTGCAAGGCTTACATGTGACGTTGTATTACCGAGTGGGCCCCAAGATACCTCTCTGTCACATGGAGTGATAAATCCCAGTCTTGATCCATGCTAACTCAAGGACACCTTTGGAGATACATGTAGATCACCTTTATAGTCACCCAGTTACGTTGTGACGTTTGATACACACAAGGTATTTCTCCGGTGTCAGTGAGTTACATGATCTCATGGTCATAGGAATGAATACTTGACACACACAAACAATAGCAACAAAACAACATGATCACATGCTACGTTTATAATTTGGGTCTTGTCCATCACATCATTCTCCTAATGATGCGATCCAGTTATCAAGCAACAACACCTTGCATATGGTCAGAAAACCTTAACCATCCTTGATCAACTTGCTAGTCAACTAGAGACTTACTAGGGACATTGTTTTGTCTATATATCCACACATGTATCTATGCTTTCATTCAATACAATTGTAGCCTGGACAATAAATGATTATCTTGAAACAGGAAATATAATAATAACTATTTTATTATTGCCTCTAGGGCATATTTCCAACAGCTATCATCTCTAACAAATCATCCATGGTGGACGAGGTCAAGGACACACTAGATAAATTCCCCGAGAATCTTAAACTCCCCACTGATCCCAAGGATTTGGTTAACCCAATACATGTGGAGATGCATGCCAATTCCTACAAAGTATCGGCTAGTACCAAGGTTCCCAAATCCTCTCATGGAGGTAATGGATTGAGCTCACATGTCGCGGTTTCCCATTCCCATTCATATGGTGGACTGGTTCCCTCACCTCATATTAACTCTAATGGCCCCCTACCAAGCTTGATTTGACTAACTTTCATGATTTGGTTTTTTGTATGAAGTCTCATTTGAGTCATAGCTCAACTCAACTATGGAGAGTGACCGAGAAAGGCTTTCATCCTCATGATCCAAACAAAATGACACCAAGAGAAGAAGTGTAGGATCGAAAGTATGTCTAGAGGGGGCTGATTAGACTACTTGACAAGATAAGTTTTTTCCCTTTTCCCAATATTAGTTGAGAGGCAGCTATGGAAGTTACAGCAAGTTAAGTACGGCCTTCACATGCAGTTCTAAGAGTATAGCAGCGGAATGTAAAACTTTCAAGTGTAAAGTAGAGGAGTAAGGAAGGGAAATCAAATGCATGAGGTTGACACGCCGATTTTTCACATGGTTCCAATAGGTGGCGCTATCGTACGTCCATGTTAGTGGAGACTTCAACCCACGGAGGATAACGGCTGCAAGAGTCCACGGAGGGATCCACCCACGGAGGATCCACAAATAAGAGGCCTTGTCTATTCCACCACAACTTCCATCCATGGAGGACTAGCCTTACTCATGGAATATATTCATGAAGAAGGCAATCTCCTTGCCCTTACAAACATCTTGGTTCAACTCCACAACACAAAGTAGGAGGCTCCCAAGCAACACCTAACCAATCTAGGAGGCACCACGCTCCAAAAGGTAAAAGATGTGGGAGATAATTCAACTCCTTGCTATTGTGCTTCTAAAGATACTATCCTCAACACAAAATCACTCTCTCGCGGAATATGCATAGGTAGGAGAGATTGATTTGGTGGAAAGTTGTTTGGGGAGGCTAGAGATCAAGTTTGAAATGATTGGATTAGAATATCTCGGTCTCAAGACATAAGTAGGTGGTTCTCTCTCAGAAAATGAATCTGGCAATGAAGTGTGTGTTCTGAGTGCTTCTCCCATGATTGAGAGGTGGGTGAAGGTGTATATATATAGGCAGCCCACAAAATCCAACTGTTACACACAAAGTGGAAACTCAGTGACACCTAAGTCAAGAACTCGGTGGTACCAATTAGCACAAAGGTAGCAACTTTTGAATCTCGGCGAGACCGATATATGAAACCCGGTGGCACCTAAAAGGTGGCTAATGGTCAGATGGCCAAACTCGGTGGCACCGGTACTCAAACTAAGAAATTCTGATTTTGTGTACCGAGGCACCCAAAAGTTGGTCACCCAAACTCAGTAGCACAGATATGGATCCGGTTGCACCGATTTGGTGGGAATGGCTAGGGTGTCTGTCTGAGGTCAAACTCGGTGGGTCCGAAATGTGAAAGTTTGTGACACCGAATTTCTGTATATGGAATTTGACAGTGTGGATATGTGGGAAAAATGACTAAGTATTTTGGTTGCTAACTTTGAGCACTTTGAGCAATTAGTTCATTTTAGTACCTCGCCCCCTTTTAATAGTATTGGCTTTCCTATGGACTCAAAAGTGATTTCTCACAAATATAAAATGAAGAGTCTTCTAGCTTGAAGCTTGAGACAATATTATTCCTTTCTTGCATCAAGGGGCATCTCCACATAAGCCTTTAGCCATAGCATCTTTTGAGCTTTTCTGAAATATACTTGGAAAACATATTAGTCCAGTGGTGCATATGTTGTGATCAACTATCAAAACCACCCTAGGTAGCAATTGTACTTTCAATCTCCCCCTTTTTAGTAATTGATGAAAACATGTATATCAAAGCTTCGACAAAAGATATAATCAATGATTAGCATCAACGCTTTGAGAAGTATGGGAAAAGCAAGAGCTCCCCCTAAATTTGTGCATTATTTAAAATTTGCATTTGAATGCAAATGCACAATCGATTAGGATCATGAGTCACTCTTCCATGTCACATACATCTTGGTGGCGCGCATATAGGATAAGAAAGAATAGCAATGCACAAGACACCAACAAGATAAGTTGATGATCATCACATAGATAGTTAAAAGATAATAGTGTAGCATTAATCAAGCAAAGCGTATGATCAAACACAGGAACTGGATAAAGTCATCCAAAATACCAAAGTTTTTGAAACCAAATGAGAGAAAATGAAGTCAAAAGATCTCTCTCTCGAAGTCTATGATCTATACATTTCTGCCCATTTGGCAACAATTTACCAAAAAGTTCAAAAGGTATAGAACTACTCCTCTCTCTCGGTGGTTGATGACGGAATCGACAGAAGAGCGTCCACGAAGGCATATGCTAAGTGTCCTGAAGTTGGAGGAGTTGATACTAGAGATGCTTGAGTTGGAATTGGTGCCGAAGGTCTTGATGCTTGAGCTGAAGTTGTCTGTCTTTTCTCCTGAGTAGGAAGAGCAGTTGATCTAGGCCTGGTGTTGAACCGTGTGGTAGTGAGTGGAGGAGACTCTTCTGCATCGTCATCATCTTCATCATGTGAGCACGGGATCTCCACTGAGTCAACTTCATGTTGAAGTTGTTTGACTATAGTGGTCAACTGAGTAACCTTCACATCCATGTCATGAAACTTTTTTTCCACGACTCTCTCAAGGCTATTCTGACTTTGCAGTATCTCTTGGATTTTCTTCTCCATGCCTTGGATAGAGCTAACTAGAAATTCCATTTTCTCAGCTTGAGTTCTAAGTTGTGGAACTAGTGGTGGCCTATGTCTAGCAGCCTCAGCTTCTACTGCCTCTGCTGCCATTCTTGCTGCAGCCAAGCTGGGATCATTTTCATCCATTACCACTTTATTGTCTTTGAACTTTGGCTGAAGAGGTAGATGGGGACGATCAAGTAGGTATACATGCTTGCCTAGCTTGGAATTGATAAGAATTTGAATGTAATGGGCATATGCACATGATCTCTTCTGGTCCACAACAGTTCTCCGGATAGTCTCTACTATCAAGTCCATCACTCTGAATATGGTGTGGGTGTCCAATAGGTGCAGTAAGTTGATGGAGTGTCCTTTGATCATCTTATCATCACCTAATTTATGCATCCAGTTGTGTCTCGGAATAGTGTTAGTAGTGGATATTCCTCCTTGCAAAAAGTACACTAAGCCCGTCTTGCGACTAGCCAAATACTTGTGAGGAATTGGCTTGTACATATTGGCCATAGAGTTGTGGCTCTTCTTTGCTTTAGAATACACATCAACATCTCGATCTTCCTACTTTGGGGCACCAATGATAGTAGCCCACTCATCAATCGTAGACTCGTACTTGTGACCATCGGTCTTCCAGACTAAAGAACCAACTCCATATAAATGAATAGTTGCATAAAATTGCATGATCAACTCATCATTCCATGGGGTTATCTCCTTTCCAACAAAATCTTCAATGTCAACTAACCTGAAATTTTCTCAGACATGGGGAAAGAAGTCTTAATTCTCCTTGATATATTCCTAGTCAACACACCTCATATCACTGACAGCTGGACTCTTTTCAAACAAGATAGTCTCATAAAAATTGTGTTGTTCCTTGGTGTGAAACCTTGGATCAACAACAGTTCTTCTTTTGAAAGCATATGGGTCAGCAACTCTCCACTTCCTCAATCTGGCATCCTTCCTATTCTTCATATCCTCTGCTACTAGGTGAGAAGCATTGTGAGTTGGCAGGGTTAGTCTGAGCTTCCTGAAGACTAGTGCATTCTCATCTTCTACCTCCTCCGTAGCATGAGCATTGGATGTAGGGCTTTCTCCTCGGCAGCAGCAAGAATGTCCTTTGCAGTGTTTTAAGGAGCTACAGCCTTTTTTGCCTTGGATGGAGGCTTAGGAGCATATTTCATGGCATCTGCCATGAGCTTCTTATTCTTAGGAGGAACTGGGATCTCATCAGGAACGTCTTATTCAGCAAGTTCTTCAGGGTCTTCATACATAGTAGTAGGACTCCCCATAACATGAACTATCCTTTTCCTTGACAAATTCATCACTTGAAAGTGTTGTGCTTCTCCTAACATAAGCAGGTGCTCTCAGATCAGCAGTATCAACAATTACCTTCCTGATAGTCTTCCTTGGAGCCTATGGAGGAGCTGAAGTTTCCTCTAACAGAAAGTCTAAGTCCTCTTCATAAGAAGTCAGTTTCTTCCTGTGCCTGGTGGCTGCCTTGGCAAGCCATGGGAGATGTAGGATTCAGGGTGAGAGTCAGACTTCTCCGGACTAGTGCAAGAGTCCATCTCAACACTTGGCTCTCTGAAATCATTCTGACAATCTTCTAAACCACACATCTCTGATAGACAAGCGAGCAACTCAGCAGCAAACAACAAAACATGTGAAGTAGATAAAGGAAAGACCGAAGGGTTGAGCATCACAAAATTCAGATGTTTTCAAAAAAAATTCAATAAAGAAATCCTTAGTTTTAGCTTTGTGCAGATCACATTTTGGTAGAACCGAGTTTGAACTTTCAGAGTCACAGAGACACATGAACTCCATTACAGAAACTTGGTCATCATTTCGGTGGAACTAAAATTGACAACTCGATCTCACCGAGTCCATTCTCATGAACGCCAGGTTCTAAATCAGTGGAACCGACTATTGCAAATCGGTGCACCGATATGAGGTCTGCGGACGGCTAACCCTAAGAACTTCCTCGTTCTCTAATCTATAGGAGCATCTGGTGGATGGAGAGATTGCACATTGTGGCTTCTGGATAAAACTTCTAATGCGCACGAGATAGATTGGGGAGGTGCAAAACAAAGGGGTGGATCCGTACCCTAACTCGGCGATGGTCCGGCTATGGCAGCGATTCCCAGCGGCGGAGAGGCATGGGGATTCAAGGGCGATGACCAGGGGTCAGGGAGGCAACTTAGGGCTCGAGGTGAAATATCTTTGATGATTGGAAATCAAAATTCGTTCCGCTGCAATATATAACCTCGCGCTGTCGGTGTCACCAAGATGATGAAATCGGTGTCACCGAGTTCCTCTACTGTCTGTTGATAGGGAAACTCGGTGTAACCGAGTTTGTGATTTCGGTGGTACCGAGATGGAAAACTAGATCAGCTTTGTAAATTCAGTGGAACCAATTTTGTGAAGTTGGTCTCACCGAGATTTTCAAAGAGGTTTTGGAAGTCCACCATTGACGATAGGAACTCCGAGTGCACCTTCACACAGAGGGATTGAAAAGTGTTTGTTCAAGTTTTGTGATCAAGCATGAATAGAACTTGCGATGAGATAACATAGATAGCTAGAGAAGGGTCCTAAGCCTTCTTATCCATCCAATTGGCAAAAGATAAATCAAGAGCCAATAACAACAATTGGATGTCCTCGAATGATCAAACACATGCAGACCAACATGCTCAAACAATAAGAATGACAAAGAAAATATGGTGAACATGCACAAACGTCCTAGCAGCTATCAAGCACTTGGGAGATGACAAAGTCATCTATGTATGAGTATATTGACTTAGGAGCCAAGTAAGAATACTTGATCATAGGTCATACTCATCGTTAAGAATAAGTGGGATTACCACTTTTACATAAGCATTAATGTATTCATATCTTAGGAGATGCTTATACTCAAGTCTTAGAGTAAAGCTCCCCCTTGATATGACATCCCCCCTAAGAGGGATCAACTAACCTTGGGTTTTAACATATAAGACTTCAAGTAGGTGAAGTTGTGGTGCATGCTCAATGTTGATGAACATCATCCTGAGTTGGGAGAAATCCTTGTTGTTTCTTACTCTTATCACCTGCATGGGTTAGTCCCAAAGCACGAGGAACATATGCAAGAATAGCTATGGACGTGGAGTGAAAAAGAAATGGGATGATGTCCAAAGATGCATTAATTACCATGTTCCTTGTTACTTTGAGGGAATGTGTGCATATGGTTGAGGTTGATTGCATATAGTTCTTGCCAAAATGAATAAGAGTGAACTTCATTGGCAGATCCACCCCTCAAGAACTTCCTAGGTCTTCCTCTTGGAGATCCACATCAAATTTATGGGAATCCTTGGAGTTGTGGTAGCACTAGATGAGGTAGAGCTAGTAGTGTCCTTGGGAACCCACTTGACCTTGGCTTGGGGTTCTTATTCAAATAGGTCAATGTCATCTTGAAGCTTTCCCTTGCCTTTGTGGTCATGTGGTAGAAGGACATTTTGTAAGCTTGTTCCTTCAGGAGGAGTAGGATCACACTTCTCCTCTTGGGGAACAAACTTAAGAATGGGGTATGGACCTTCTTCCCAATCATCTCCATTGACGTTGAAGTAGCCAACACATTTCTTATTCTGATGTCCTCCTTGCTTGTGCACAATTTCCTCGAATTGCTTACTTCCGCCAAGACTCTTGAAGATACCTATCTCTATAATCCCTTCCAATAAATCATTTTCTTGCTCAAGTGTAACTTGGCTAAGAGAATCATTAGTGGGATCAATAGAGCTACTAGCAACAACATTATTGGATTTAGCTTTAGCATTGTTTTTACTAGACGAAGAGACTTTCTTGCCTTTCTTACTATTGTTCCTAGGTTTAACTTGTGGAACAAAATTAGACAAGAGTAATTTTGGTTAGATAAGAAGAACTCTTCTTTTGAAGATCATCATTGATCACTTTTAGGAACTCATGCTCTTGCTCAAAATTGAGCTTCTCGAAGCGCAGATTCTCATGGGTTCTTGCAAGCTCTCTATGATCTTCTAGAGTAGTCTCATGAGCTAACTTAAGAGTGTTTAATTGTTGAGTTAGTCGTTCAATCTCTTTATTATCATCATCACTCGATTTCTCTTGACTAGCACGATAATTAACAAGTTCATTTTCATTGCAATCACTAGTTTTATCAAGGAGCAAGTCATGTTCTCCTAGCAAGTCATCCTCATCACTATTGAAATCAAGATACTTGGGGTGTGATACCTTGGGACTTTAGCCATGAAGCAGTTTTTGACTCCCTCATTTGGTGAATCAAATAAGTCGTAGGAGTTGGAGGAAACAAGTGCAATGCCGACAACACCTTCATCTTGACTATAGTCGGAGTTGGAATGATAGCTTCTCTCAGAATAGTGATCAGATTCAGAGCTAGAAACCCATTCACCAACATGAGCTTGATATCTTCTTCTTGAGCCGCTCTTGGTGTATTTGTCCTTCTTCTCTGATTCCTTGCCTCTCTGTGAGTGCCTTTGTTCATAGCGATCTTATATACTCCTTCTCTCTCTATGAGGTGACTCATCTCTTGAGCTTCGTCTTCGAGGGGACTATTCTCTTCTGTTGTAGGAAGCCGAGCACTCATTCGAGTAGTGTTCAGGCTTCGCACAATTGTAGCAGTTTTGGTCATGATTGGACGAATGCTTCTCATCATGTCTTGAGCTTGAGCTTCTCTCTTTACCTCTACTCTTGTTGAACTTGTTGAATTTTCTGACCATGAGGCGTATCTCTTCATCAGTGACAAGATTGTCCTTTGAAGTAGCGGGAGCATCACAAGAAGCTTTGTAAGCACCGCTTGACTTATTTTGCAGCTCATCTTTGTCCTCGAGTGACATCTCATGAGCAACAATCCTACCAATGACTTCAGTTCGCTTGAGATCATTGTAGTTTGGCATCATTTGGCTTAATGTGCGCACTATGTCATACTTTCCATCGAGAGCTCTAAGTATATTCTTGATGATGAATTTGTTGGTCATCTCTTCGCTTCCTAAGCCAGCAATCTCATTGGTGATGAGAGCTAGCCTAGAGAACATTTCTGCGACACCTTCACCATCCTTTATCTTGAACTTGTCAAGTTGACTTTGAAGCACATCCAACTTAAATTCTCTCAAAGAATCGGTACCTTCGTGCATATTGATCAAAGTATCCCATTTTTTTTCATTCTCAAGACGAATGATTTTGTTGAATTCTTTGGGGCATAGATAGTTGAAGATGATGTCGCAGTCTTGAGCATTGAGTTGCAATATCTTCAGTTCATCACCTATCGCATCACGATCAGGTTCATGTCCTTATCTGAAGAAGTTACCTTGCACACAAAAACGAATAACAGTCCAAACATGAGGATGAAAACTAAGAATATGCCTTTTCATCTTATGCTTCCAACTAGTAAAATTAGTGCCATCGAAATATGGACCTATATGGTGATAGTTTCCCTCACTAGATGCCATACTCTCCTAGGTTGTTAAACCAATGAAATGGAGACCAAAGCTCTGATACCACTTGTAGGATCGAAAGTATGTCTAGAGGGGCCTGATTAAACTACTTGACGGGATAAAAAATTACCTTTCCCAATTTTAGTTGAGAGACAACTATGGAAATTACAGCAAGTCAAGTACACCCTACACATGCAGTTCTAAGAGTATAGGAGCGGAATGTAAAACATGCAAGTGTAAAGTAGAGGAGTATGGTAGGTATATCAAATGCATGAGGTTGACAAAGTGATTTTTGGAATGGTTCTGATAGGTGGCGCTATCGTACATCCATATAAGTGGAGACTTCACCCCCGGATGGTGATGTTTGCGAGAGTCCATGGAGGGCTCCACCCAAAGAGGGTCCACAAAGAAGTGGCCTTGTATATTCCACCACGGCCTCCGTCCACAGAGGACTAACCTTACTCATGGTAGATCTTCGCGAAGTAGGCGATCTCCTTGCCCTTACAAACATCTTGGTTCAACTCCACAACACAAAGTAGGAGGCTCCCAAGCGACACCTCACCAATCTAGGAGGCACCACCCTCCAAAAGATAATAGATGTGGTATATCAACACTACAAGAAATATGCTCATACATGACGTTTTTGAAGACGTCGTTGATGAATTCGTCATAAATCTATGACGATTTCATCTGAGATTGTCGTAAACCATTTGAGGGGATCAAATCTACATATAAATTACGACGATGTGAGTCAAAAACGTTGTAACCACATAAGATGAGATCGTCATAACTTCTACGACGATTATAAAAATGTCATAACATGTTCTAACTATGTTGACATGTCACTCGTGGGTCCATTATATACCACCTCATGCATGTATTGAACTATTTTTTATACCACTTTTCTGTTGGGCTATTTTTTTCATCTTACTTTTATATTGGGCTCGTATTTTATCCTCCATGCTTGCTAATGGGTTGGTTTGTGGTATGTAATAATATTTTATATTATAAATAATATTTTTTCTAATATTTTTTTAATGAGTTGCTACATTTTTACAAGAAAGATTTGGTAGGTTCTTTAGAAAAAACCTATTTTCTCGCACTTCGAAAATAAAAAATGATTTTTTTGTGCAAACAAAATGTAAAATCTCTTTGACAACGTTCTTTGTCATACTAACATACACACATGTGGACAATATTGGGTCATTGTAACAAACTATAAGAGGATAAAATATAAGAGAATCAAACAAACAACAAAAAGTTTATATAAGCTTAATTCTGATTGGTGGAATCTGCTATAGTCTAAAGAATATGAAATTTGACATGGTATTGGTTCATCATTTCTAGAATGTGTGAAAAAATATTTGAGAAAATTTACTAAATATTAACATGTTTATTTTATCAAAAGTAATAGGTAAACAAACATAATTTTGTTTGATGGTTCCCTATTGGCTAAAACCTCCTTCCCCCGGATCGATGACGTAGCAGGGCAGTCAGTCCCACTTTAGCTGATCTGAGCCGTTAAAGCCAACAGATCAAACGTCTCTCAATGAAACCAAACGCTGCGCGCAGAAAAAAACCGCAAACCCTATCCTCATCCTACCAGACCGATCCACCCCTCCCCTCGCCTCGTCTCTCGAGATCCGGTCCACCCCGCCTCCGTCTCTGTGATGCCCCAAGTGTAAAGCTTTCCCTTTTTGTAACCTTCCATGTGGGACCACCTTGACATTATCATGAGAGCTATCTATGCATGTATATATTCATGTGTTCACCTTGTGTTTCTTCTTTTGCATGCATGCATCCATGTCATACCATTCTTACCATGCCTTGTTTTGCTTGCATCTATACCTTGCCATGTCTTAGTACGGTGTCTTGTGATTTCATGTGATGTTGGTGCATATGTGTTGGGGTGAGTAGTAGTAGTGTTTGTGGTGATAGTTGGTTTGGAAAACCCATCTTTCTGTTTATTCCCTAGTTCAAATATTTACTTGCTCCTAAGCTAATTTAAAAGTGTCTTTTATTCAGGGGATATTGTGGGTGTTTAGTTGTGCATGTTTGGTGATTTTAAAAGTGTTTTAAACAGGTGCAATAAATACAAAACAGAGTCATCTAATTCTGTTTTGTGAAATAATTACTTGCTCCTAAAAATCTTGTTTTGTTTTATTTAAATAGGTCATATTTTTCTATGACCAGGGGATATTTTTGTTTGATTTTATCCCCGGTGTTTTAATCTGTGCTTTATTTTTCTTCTCTGTGTTTTTCTGTATTAGGAAATGAGGGATTTCCTCTTTCCTTCTATCTGGCGCTCCTAAGTGGGCTTACTCCCACTTAGCAGCCCATTTCCTTTTCCTTCGCGCAGGAGCACGCGCACGGCGTTGTCTACCTCTCTCTCCCGTGGACCCCACCTGTCATCCTCTCTCTCCCGTTCCCCTCTATTCCACCGACAGGAGCACGCGCACATGGCCGACGGCAGGTCCCTCGCCTCCCCCTCTCGCGCTATATAGGGCTTGGCGTCCGCGCAGAAGCGCTAGGGTTCCTCCCCGCCGCCGCACCGTCCACATCTCGACCCCCTCTCCCTCTCTCGTCGCAGCAAGGTAGGAGGAGCTCGAGTCCGCCATGGCCGACGGGTGAAGATCGTCGCCACCGTTGTTCTGCTACCCCTGCTTCCTCTTCGAAGACGCCAGCAGCTCAAAGGCATCTCCGGGAGCCCGTTCCCGCCACTGGATCGCCTTCCCCCGCTCTGCTTCCACTACTTCCCGACGGCAACACATCTCCGACGAGCTCCGCCGCACCGCGCTCTTCTTCCTGCTACCTCCTCTACGGCCGCTCCCTCCTCGACCCATACGCGAGGTAGTGCACCTCCTCCTTCCTCCCTGTCTTAGATCGGGCGCCGAAGCAGTAGAGATCGTTGGCGAGTTGTCCCTGTCGCCGGAGCCGCTGGTCGCCGTGGCCACGTCACTGTGGAGCCCCTTGGGCATAGATAATTGCGGGAATGAGTTCGTGTGTGTGTGGGCTTCCTCCCCTCCACGAGCCGGAGCTGGATTTGGCTCGCATCACCGGCGAGACCCCTCCCCTGTTCCGGTCAGCCACCGCTAGCAGATAAGCAGAGAGGACCCCTTCAGTTGTTTCTTTGTGCTTATATTTCAGACATCGATTCGTAGCCTAGTGGTGTGTGGTGTTGCTGCCTGTGGAGAGGGCGCGGGTTCGATCCCCCTCGGCGCTATTTTAGTTTCTGTTTTTCCCCTGCACAGTAGCTACAGGGAGAGGTTAGCCTGATTGCCTCCCCTGCCCTGTCGAGCAAAGCAGAGCAGCGCAGTGGTGAAGTGGTGTTGCTGTGCAACACGGGCACAGGGGTTCGAATCCCTGGGTGCCCCCCTTTTTATTTTTCCTTCATGCTATATTTTTTTTCCTTCTTTGCTTGTTGCTATTCTTGTGCCTCAATCCATAGGTGACAATGGCATTTATTTCTTTTCCCTTTGCTGCTATAAGAAGTGCCATATGATGTGTGTGTGTGTGTTCTTGTGAGAAGTGATGTGTGTGTGTATGTGATCTTGCTATTATATGTTGGTGGTGTAATTGCAAGTAGACATGTGTGTATAAGAGTTGTGAGTGAAGATGTTGGTGTAGGTATGGAGATATGTGTGTAGTGAGTGCTCACCACATGTGGTACCTACTAGAAGTGTTTGAGAGGTGATGCTTCCATGTTACTTGCATAGTAGTTTTTCCCCCTCATGATGTTCCTGGGTTTAAGTGCTTGTGATGGGGTTTGTGGTGATGATATATGTGTGTGTGTGTAACTTCCCACCTTTGCAAACTATGCACCTTCACATGTCCATATATGAGAGGGCATGGTGTTGTGTGTGTGGGGGTGACTTAGTGAGAAGTATTTGTGTTGTTGATGTGCATGACACAAACATGGGGTTCAAACCCCCATGTCACTTTGACATTGTGCACATGAGCTCAACCTTTGTAGTTGTTGTCTTAGTAGGTACTACATGAAATGATGCACTAATTACTAGGCATGATTTGGAGTAGTTTCCTCTTCCTTAATTTGTGGTCACTTGTTCCAAGTAAGTGTCCACATATTATAGATGATTTTGGCGTAGAATCTCCTAAGGAATCCAGTGGTGAAGTTTGTTTTGCCATTAGGGTACTTTATGGAGTTGACATATTCAGATTCGTTGCAAGTTTGATCTTGGTTTCCGTGGAATAGGTGGAGCCGAAGGGCATGAGTTTTTGTGTGATAGTAGTAGGGGTTTTGCTATACAACATAGTGGTGTCATTTATCACTTGGTTTAAATTGTGTGCAAACTATGCCTAGACAAAGTGGGCATGTGGCTGAAAAATCCCAGTGTAGTGAAATCTGAAATTTCACTAAGTCTGGGATTCTGGAAACATTTTCTTCTCTTATAGATGAGGATGTGCTGGTCATTGTGTTGAAAACTAGCCTTCGTTCAGTGCCAGGATATTGAACCTGATATGTTTGTGAAGCTCCCTGTCAAGTTTAAAATCATTTGGAGTCCATTAGGTTGTGTCTTGATTGCTGTCAAAAAGCTTCAGAACAAAGACAGAAACTCAGGTGCAGGAATTTTCACTAAGTCCCTGAGATCAGATGGTTTTGGGAAAGTTTGTGGCCTTGTATATTCTAGAGCTTAATTCCTCTTGCTGTGATTCTTGCTGGTGCTTTTAGTGTTCTTGGTTGGCAACACCCACATATATTATTTGTCATAGTTGGGTGGCTGTAGGTGCTTTGCATGTAGCTCACAAAGTGTTATGATGCAGATTATGTACTTTTGTCATTTTCATGATTGTGGGTGCTTAGTTGATGTTGTGGTGTTCCTCCTTGCTCCATTCCATTCATGTTGGTATGATACATGTCTTGGCAACCTGGGAATACTAGATTTGTGCCAATTGTGAGTGTGGTGTTGAATCTTCCACGTAGAGCTTCATATCTTGTTTCGTTGATTCCCGTTGATCCTTAGCTCCGTTTTCAATGTTCTTTATATGGTTTTGCATCGTTTTCATGAGCCGTATCTGTTCATGCCATCCTCATGCATGTCAAAATAGCTTAGTGTACAGTTCTGTCCAGAAACTTGTAGTAGTTTATTTTGCTTGTGCTAGTGGTAGAAATAGTGGTGCATGCTCAATTTTCATCCGATGCATCATGTGATTGTTGCATCTTGTGCTGCTGCTGTTCATTGGCTGTTATTATTATGTTGGGTAGCACCGAGATCGGAGAACGAATACATGGAGTCAGGAGAGTACGTGCAAGACGAACCGGAACCATTCCAAGCTGAGGATATCACAGTCAACATGATATGACCTTGATTCCATCTCTAGACTTGTTATGCTTGTTTCCATTTCCATGTCATATTGCTCGCTGTCTACCATTGAATTAAATTGCCTCTTGTTATGCCATGAGCCCAAACACTGTTCTCCTCCCTAGCAAAACTTGTATGGCTAAGTAGGCTTGCTCAGCTTCTAATGTTAGCGTTGCTAGTTGCAGATGCTTTGACTCATGTGATAACATGAGCTTGATATCATTATCTTGAAATCTGTTATTTAATTAATGCACCTTTATACTTGGTAAATGACGGGAGGCCTAGCCTTTTGCCGGGTGTTTTGTTCCGTTATTGCCGCCTTAGTTACCGGTTACCGGTGTTTGATTCCATAATGATCGCTCCTAACACGTTCGGGGTTGTTATGGGGACCCCCTTGATAAATCGCGTAGTGCTAAGACTTGTCCGGCAGGACCCAATTCTGGTGTTAATTTGCTAATCACTTAATAATAATAAACTGCATAGGGAATAGCTACCCCGAGGAATTTAATCAACAACCCGGGCCAGTGCTCCTCATGAGTGTTGGTCCAAACTAGAGTCGTGTGCGGGTCCAACCCGGGGCAACTCGGGAGATGTCTATCAGGCCACTGTACGCTGTGCTCATCCGGCGTGTCCTGAGACTGAGATACGCGGCTCTTATCGGGGTCGTCAACACGTCGGGAGGTCCTGCTAGCCTTGTCTTACCTTAGCGGTATATCTTGCGTATAGGAATCCCAGTGAAGCTTTGGTTTCCCCCAGAGTTGAGGATTTTCCTCTAAGGAATCCGACGAGATCACGAGATTCGTGATAGAGGATGCCTTTGCGACCTGTGTTCATTGTGATGGACTAGTTGGAGCACCCCTGCAGGGTTTAATTTTTTCGGAAAGCCATACCCGCGGTTATGTGGCAACTTGGAATATTTTGTTAACATCCGGTATTAGATAACTTAAACATGAGCTAATAAAATTGCCAACTGTGTGCATAACCGTGACTGTCCCCTCGAAGATCTCTCTTCGATCGGGAACACGGTGGGGTTATGAATGCCGTAGGTAGGTGATCAGGATCACTTAGTGATCAAGTAGTCCCGACCGCTAGAGTAGACCACCTTCATTTCTACTTTGCGTAAGTTAGCCACTTATTCAAGCTTAGGATGTTGCGGCCTTATACACTTCACCCTTACCCTACCTAATAACATGACTAGTTCTGGCACCAAGGTCTTAGATTGCTGAGTCCCCGTGGCTCACGGATTCCTCCGAAACTCCCAGCAGGTACAGGTACCCCAAAGACAGATGATCCCGACGGCACCCAGCTGGCGTGGCAGTACGACGAGGAGACAGACCGCCTCTACGTGAACTATCCAGAGGACTGAGGCATGGTCGTGATCGTGGGCCTGCAGGCAGGGTAGCATAGCATTTCTATGTTTCGTAGTCCGTAGCGGAACTACCTTGATTGTATCTGTGATGTACTCTGAGTCATTAATAAGAAGACAGTTGAATCCCGAATTGTCTACTTTTATTATTATTTGTGCTATGTTACTTGCTTGCGAAACGCTTAGATGCGCTTCTTTCCTATTCGGGGGCCTCGACCCCCAGATCGGAAATGACCGCATCTTGGTCGTTACAAGTTGGTAATCAGAGCCTTACGACCATAGGAGCCTTTGTGTGATCGTACTTGGCCGAGTCGAGTCTAGAAAATGTTTTGAGTCTTAGTTATATCGGAGAGTAGGATTCTTTTTTTTTCTCCTCTTCTATGCTCTGGTGAGGTTCCCGTCTTAGGAAGTCTTTAACTCTACTCCTTTTCTCGCTCAAAATTTTTTTAAGGATCACGCGGGTATTTGTGAAATCTATATGATTTCGATGTGACGGAATCATGTCCTGGTGCCTCCTATCTGCTCTAAGTATCAGGGGAGTTGAGCTCCAGGGATTCTTGCGCACATCGCCATAATTCAGATTTCTGAGTATCTAAGAACGGAGGGTGTTCGTTATTGCTTCAATACGGGTAGTGGTGAGATAACCCCGATGTCCCCAGTACTGGTGTAGATTGTTCGGGGGTATTACCACACTTTGTATCGTTGTGATCACGAGGATCTGTTGTAGATGAAGGTCCGAGATGCTGATTGTGTGTTCAAGGATGTGATACAGGTGACGGGTTATTTTAGGAGTTGTGTGAAATACTCCTTGTATCCGTGTACCTTATTGCATGAAAAGTTATTTCGGGAATTCATAGGTGGGATTTCTAGTAGTATCTTAGAGGACTATCTTCCTACATACGCTTGATTGAGGTTTGGGAAATCTCAGTCATATGTTTGTTCCGAGCAGTTCTAGCTAACACTTGTTTGTAGTGGTCCTTATCGGAATTTTGTCGTCTGTTACTTTGAGGATGCACTCTTGCTATGTTGATCGAGTGCAATGCTAAATTCTGTTGAGATATTCCTGTCTTTTGATTCAGCAATATCTTCAATTATTCTGTGGACTAATATGCTGTCCGTCCTCAGGATGGCTAAACCGACTCGTCAGACCCCAGGGCGTGAGGATCTGCCGCCTCCACCTCCTCCTCCTTCGCCGCCGCCTCCTCCTGCATAGGCCTGGCAGGCGATGATGGCAGCTACTAATGCAAACACTCAGATGTTGTTGCAGTTGATCGAGGAGAGAGCCAATCATTAGCAGGGCAATTTTCAGCAGGGTGGCAATCACTTCGCCAGTCTGAGTCAGTTCCTGTCAAACCAGCCTAATACGTTCACTTCTTGCGACCAGCCGTTTGTTGCGGAAGATTGGATCCGTGATATGAACAAGCATTTCGAGTGTAGCAATGTGCGTCCTGCGGATTATGTCAAGTTTTCTACGTTTCAGTTGAAGGGGCAGGCTTCTATTTGGTGGCAGCAGCTTAAGGACTCCAGAGGTGACAGGGTGATGTCTTGGGACGAGTTTTGTCGTGACTTCAGGTCCCACTACATCCCTTCCAGTTTTGTTGAGGAGATGTGTGAGAAGTTCAGGCGTTTGAAGCAGGGCAGCAATTCTGTGTACAAGTACAATGTCGAGTTCCACGAGCTGGCCCGTTATGCGTTGCAGGATGTCCCGGATCAGAAGAGCAATATCTACCAGTTCAGGGGTGGCTTGAAGGAGGATTTGCAGTTAGCGCTTGCTTTGCACGATCCTGAGGAGTTTGACAAGTTCTACAACTGAGCTCTCAGAGCAGAGGCAGCCGTGCTCATGGTGGAGAACTCCAAGAAGCGCTTCAGAGATTCCAGCTCTTCCTCGACTCAGGTGGTTCAGAAGCAACAGAGGTTTTGGGTTTCTCCTCCTCCTCCTCGGCACTCACAGCAGCTGAAGCACTTAGGTGGACATGGTTCTTTCCACCCACCCAACCCTGCCTTCCAGCAGAGATACCAGCATCAGAAGCAAGGGCCTCCTCAGACTCAGTTCCGGCAGCCAGCAGATGTCATTTGTCACAAATGTGGGCAGAAGGGTCACTATTCCAACAAATGTACTTCTCAGCTCCGTCTGCCGCCTCCTCCTCTAGGAAAACCTCCAAGCAACGCTCTTGTCAAATTCAACCCCAGATCAGCTCGAGTCAACATGGTGAATGCACTTGAAGCAGACAACTCCTCTGATGTGATCATGGGTAACCTCCTCGTCAATGATATTCCTGCTAAAGTGTTATTCGATTCTGGTGCTTCTCATTCATTCATGTCTAGACCATTTGCATGGAATCATGATTTCATATCTAAGACCTTGGACAAACCTTTTCGTGTGGTTTCCGCAGGAGCGTTGTTGAGCTCTAATGTGGTGATTCCGGATGTTTCTGTCAAGATGGGCGCTTATGCTTTTCTGGCATCTCCTATTGTCTTGGGCAATTCCGACATCGATTTGATCCTTGGTATGGACTGGTTGGCCATGAACAAGGCATCAATTGATTGTGAAGCTAAAGAAGTCAGGCTTACCCACTCTTCAGAGGATGTGATTATATTCGCGGCGCGCGATGATACAATCCGTTTGTTCTCCTTGAATGAAAACGGCGAGATCAATCCTATTGAGCAAGTTCCAGTGGTCTGCGAATATCAAGATGTGTTTCCTGAAGAGCTACCAGGCATGCCTCCGCACCGTGAAGTTGAGTTCGTCATTGAGCTTGAGCCAGGCACAGAGCCAGTGTGCAAACGGCTGTACAAGCTGGGTCCAGAAGAGTTGAAGGAACTCAAGAGGCAAATCGATGAGCAGGAGCATTTGGGTTTGATCAGACCAAGCTCGTCTCCATGGGGATGTGGTGTTCTATTTGTCAAGAAGAAGGATGGTTCGGACTGGCTGTGTGTCGATTACCGCCCATTGAACAAGAAGACAATCAAGAACAAATATCCACTTCTGAACATAACTGAGTTGTTCGAACAGTTGAAAGGGGCTAAAGTTTTCTCCAAGCTTGATCTCAGAATGGGCTATCATCAGATTCGCATTCGCGAAGAAGACATCCGAAGACGGTATTCGGGACTAGTTTTGGCTCGTATGAGTATACGGTCATGTCTTTTGGTCTGGCTAATGCTCCTCCGACTTTTTGTCGATTGATGAACTACATTTTCTCACCAAACAAGAATGAATTTGTCTTGCTCTATCTCGACGACATTCTAGTCTTTTCTGAGGATGAGGAAGAACATGAGAGACATCTCAGGTCGGTGCTTGATAAACTGAGAGAATACAAGTTGTATGCCAAGTTTTCCAAGTGCGAGTTCTGGCTGAAAGAAGTGGCTTATCTTGGGCATATTATCTCTGTCGAGGGCATTAAGGTTGACCCGTCGAAGGTTCAAGCCATTGTTGAATGGGAACCTCCGCAGAATGTGAAGCAGCTTCGAAGCTTTCTCGGTCTTGCCGGATATTGCAGAAGATTCGTTGAGAACTTCTCCAAAATCGCCAAGTCGCTCTCTAGTCTTCTTCAGAAGGGTGTCAAGTATGTTTGGTCTCCAGAGTGTCAACTGGCTTTCGATACACTCAAAGAGAAGCTTATCTCCACTCCGGTATTGGCCCCTCCGGATGATTCCAAGCCGTACCAGGTCTTTTGCAACGCTTCTCTCCAGGGTCTTGGTGCAGTCTTGATGCAAGATAGGAAGGTGGTTGCTTATACCTCCAGGCAGCTGAAGCCTGCGGAGAAGAACTATCCTGTGCACGATCTCGAGCTAGCAGCGGTTGTGCACTCCTTGATGACTTGGAGACATCTCTTGTTGGAACGTAAGGTTGAAGTTTTCACTGCTCACAAGAGTCTCAAGTATATCTTCACTCAGCCTAACTTGAATCTTCGGCAAACACGTTGGGTGGAAATGCTTCAGGATTTTAATCCGAGTGTTGAGTACACGCCAGGCAAGGCAAATGTTGTGGCAGATGCATTGAGCAGGAAGGCATATTGCAACAGTCTGATTCTGCAACCTCTCCAGCCGGGTCTTTCTGAGTCTTTCAGGAACTCAATCTTCAGCTAGTTCCTCAGGGTTTTCTTGCGAACCTTCAGATCTCTCCTACCTTGGAATAACAGGTCAGATCAGCTCAGCTACTTGACGCTTTGGTGAAAAAGATCAAGATTGGCGTGGGAAAGAGTCTCCCGAAGTATAAGTGTTTCACTGTTGATGCCACGGACACGTTGTTTTTCGAGGATCGCTTTGTCGTCCCGAAAGATGATCTCAGGAAGGTGATCATGGAAGAAGCTCATAACTCTCTGCTCTCTATTCATCCTGGAAGTTCCAAAATGTAACATGACTAGAAGCAGACTTTCTAGTGGACTCGTATGAAACGTGAAATTGCAGAATTCGTAAACGAGTGTGATGTATGTCGAAGGGTGAAAGCAGAACATCAAAGACCAGCGGGCCTCTTGCAGCCTTTGCCGATTCCCGAGTGGAAGTTTGATCACATTGAGATGGATTTCGTCACCGGGTTTCCGAAGTCCAAGAAGGGCAATGACGCTATCTTCGTCGTCATCAACAAATTGAGTAAAGTGGCTCATTTCCTTCCAGTCAAGGAGTCCATTTCAGCAGCTCAGCTGGGAGAGTTGTACACCTCCAGGATTGTCTCTTTGCACGGCGTACCTATGATGATCTCGTCAGATCGCGGAAGTATCTTCACTTCCAAGTTCTGGGACTCCTTTCAGTCTGCTATGGGCACGAAGATCCGCTTCAGCACAGCGTTCCATCCTCACACTAGTGGTCAAGTGGAGAGAGTGAATCAAGTTCTTGAGGACATGCTGAGAGCCTGTGTTTTCTCTTTTGGCATGAAGTGGGAAGATTGTCTGCCTTTCGCGGAGTTCTCGTATAACAATAGTTATCAAGCTAGTTCTGGCAAGGCTCCGTTTCAAATTCTCTATGGCAGGAAGTGTCGTACTCCGCTCAACTGGTCCCAGACAGGCGAGCGTCAGATCCTTGGCAATGATATGATAGAAGAAGCTGAGGAGATGTGTCAGATCATTCGCGACAACCTCAGAGCAGCTCAGTCCCGTCAGAAGGGCTATTACAATAGCAAGCACCGTGACATGTCGTATGAGCTTGATGATTTTCTCTATCTCAAGGTGTCGCCTATGAAGGGTATGCAGCGTTTTGGCATCAAAGGCAATCTTACGCCTCGTTTCGTTGGTCCGTTCAGAGTGGTTGGCAAGAGGGGCGACCTTGCGTGCCAACTCGACCTTCCGTCAACCTTTGCAAATGTCCATGATGTGTTCCATGTTTCTCAGCTTCGGAGGTGTTTCAAGACCCCCGAGCTCACTGTGCATCTTCAAGATATCGACCTTCAGCCTGACCTTTCTTATCGTTAGCATCCAGTTGAGGTTCTCGAGGCGACTGAGCGCAGGACCCGTAACAAGACTGTCAAGTTTCTCAAAGTGAAGTGGTCACACCATACCAATAAAGAGGCTACGTGGGAACGCGAGGATCACCTCCGTTTCGAATTTCCCGATTTCTTTCAGTCTTAGATCTCGAGGGCGAGATCTTCTTTGTAGTGTGGGAGAATTTGTAGTGCCCCAAGTGTAAAGCTTTCCCTTTTTGTAACCTTCCATGTGGGACCACCTTGACAGTGTCATGAGAGCTATCTATGCATGTATGAATTCATGTGTTCACCTTGTGTTTTTTCTTTTGCATGCATGCATCCATGTCATACCATTCTTACCATGCCTTGTTTTGCTTGCATCTATACCTTGCCATGTCTTAGTATGGTGTCTTGTGATTTCATGTGATGTTGGTGCATATGTGTTGGGGTGAGCAGTAGTAGTGTTTGTGGTGATAGTTGGTTTGCAAAGCCCATCTCTCTCTTTATTCCCTAGTTCAAATATTTACTTCCTCCTAATCTAATTTAAAAATTTCTTTTATTCAGGGGATATTGTGGGTGTTTAGTTGTGCAAGTTTGGTGATTTTAAAAGTGTTTTAAACAGGTGCAAGAAATACAAAACAGAGTCATCTGATTCTGTTTTGTGAAATAATTACTTGCTCCTAAAAATCTTCTTTTGTTTTATTTAAATAGGTCATATTTTTCTATGACCAGGGGATATTTTTGTTTGATTTTATCCCCAGTGTTTTAGTCTGTGCTTTATTTTTCTTCTCTTTGTTTTTCTGTATTAGGAAATGAGGGATTTCATCTTTCCTTCTATGTGGCGCACCTAAGTGGGCTTACTATCACTTAGCAGCCCATTTCCTTTTCCTTCGCGTAGGAGCACGCGCACAGCGTCGTCTACCTCCTTTCCAGCGCGGCGCCCGTGGACCCCACCTGTCATCCTCTCTCTCACGTTCCCCTCTGTTCCACCGAGAGGAGCACGCGCACATGGCCGAAGGCACGTCCCTCGCCTCCCCCTCTCGCGCTATATAAGCCTTGGCGTCCGCGCAGAAGCGTTAGGGTTCCTCCCCGCCGCCGCACCGTCCAAATCTCGACCCCCCTCTCCCTCTCACGTCGCAGCAAGGTAGGAGGAGCTCGGGTCCTCCATGGCCGACGGGTGAAGATCGTCGCCGCCGTCGTTCTGGTACCCCTACTTCCTCTTCGAAGACGCCAGCAGCTCGAGGGCATCTCCAGGAGCCCGTTCCCGCCGCTGGATCGCCTTCCCCGCTCTGCTTCAACTACTTCCCGACGGCAACGCATCTCCGGCGAGCTCCGCCGCACCACGCTCTTCTTCCTGCTACCTCATCTACGGCCGCTCCCTCCTCGACCCGTACGCGAGGTAGTGCATCTCCTCCTTCCTCCCTGTCTTAGATCGGGCGCCGAAGCAGTAGAGATCGTCGGCGAGTTGCCCCTGTCGCCGGAGCCGTCTGGTCGCCGTGGCCACGTCGCTGCGGAGCCCCTTGGGCATAGATAATTGTGGGAATGAGTTCGTGTGTGTGTGGGCTTCCTCCCCTCCATGAGCCGGAGCTGGATTTGGCTCGCATCGCCGGCGAGACCCCTCCCCTGTTCTAGTCAGCCGCCGATAGCAGATAAGCAGAGAGGACCCCTTCAGTTGTTTCTTTGTGCGTTATAGTTCAGACACCGATTTGTAGCCTAGTGGTGTGTGGTCTTGCTGCCTGTGGAGAGGGCGCGGGTTCGATCCCCCCTCGGCGCTATTTTAGTTTCTGTTTTTCCCTTGCACAGTAGCTACAGGGAGAGGTTAGCCTGATTGCCTCCCCTGCCCTGTCGAGCAAAGCAGAGCAGCGCAGTGGTGAAGTGGTGTTACTGTGCAACAGGGGCACAGGGGTTCGAATCCCAGGGTGCCCCCCTTTTTATTTTTCCTTCATGCTATGTTTTTTTCCTTCTTTGCTTGTTGCTATTCTTGTGCCATAATCCATAGGTGACAATGGCATTTATTTCTTTTCCCTTTGCTGCTATAAGAAGTGCCATATGATGTGTGTGTGTGTGTGTTCTTGTGAGAAGTGATGTGTGTGTGTATGTGATCTTGCTATTATATGTTGGTGGCGTAATTGCAAGTAGACATGTGTGTATAAGAGTTGTGAGTGAAGATGTTGGTATAGGTATGGAGATATGTGTGTAGTGAGTTCTCACCACATGTGGTACCTACTAGAAGTGTTTGAGAGGTGATGCTTCCAGGTTACTTGCATAGTAGTTTTTCCCCCTCATGATGTTCTTGGGTTTAAGTGCTTGTGATGGGGTTTGTGGTGATGATATATGTGTGTGTGTGTGTGTAACTTCCCACCTTTGCAAACTATGCACGTTCACATGTCCATATGTAAGAGGGCATGGTGTTGTGTGTGGGGGGTGACTTAGTGAGAAGTATTTGTGTTGTTGATGTGCATGACACAAACATGGGGTTCAAACCCCCATGTCACTTTGACATTGTGCACATGAGCTCAACCTTTGTAGTTGTTGTCTTAGTTGGAACTACATGAAATGATGCACTAATTACTAGGCATGATTTGGAGTAGTTTCCTCTTCCTTAATTTGTGGTCACTTGTTCCAAGTAAGTGTCCACATATTATAGATGGTTTTGGGGTATAATATCCTAAGGAATCCAGTGGTGAAGTTTGTTTTGCCATTAGGGTACTTTATGGAGTTGATATATTCAGATTTGTTGCAAGTTTGATCTTGGTTTCCAAGGAATAGGTGGAGCCCAAGGGCATGAGTTTTTGTGTGATAGTAGTAGGGGTTTTGCTCTACACCATAGTGGTGTCATTTATCACTTGGTGTAAATTGTGTGCAAACTATGCCTAGACAAAGTGGGCATGTGGCTGAAAAATTCCAGTGTATTGAAATCTGAAATTTCACCAAGTCTGTGATTCTGGAAACATTTTCTTCTCTTATAGATGAGGATGTGCTGGTCATTGTGTTGAGAACTAGCCTTAGTTCAGTGCTAGGATTTTGAACCCGATATGTTTGTGAAGCTCCCTGTCAAGTTTCAAATCATTTGGAGTCCAGTAGGTTGTATTTTGATTGCTGTCAAAAAGCTTCATAACAAAGACAGAAACTCAGGTGCAGGAATCTTCATTAAGTCCTTGAGATCTGATGGTTTTGGGAAAGTTTGTGGCCTTGTATCTTCTAGACCTTAATTCTTATTGCTGTGATTCTTGCTGGTTCTTGTAGTGTTCTTGGTTCGCAACAGCCACATATATTATTTGTCATAGTTGGGTGGCTGTAGGTGCTTTGTAGGTAGCTCACAAAGTGCTATGATGCAGATTATGGCAGATTATGTAGTTTTGTCATTTTGATGATTGTGGGTGCTTAGTTGATGTTGTGGTGTTCGTCCTTGCTCCATTCCATTCATGTTGGTAGGATATCATAGGCAAGATGATATGACCTTGATTCCATCTCTAGACTTGTTATGCTAGTTTCCGTTTCCATGTCAAATTGCTCGTTGTCTACCACTGAATTAAATTGCCTCATGTTATGCCATGAGCCCAAACAATGTTCTCCTCCCTAGCAAAACTTGTATGGCTATGTAGGCTTGCTCAACTTCTAATGTTAGTGTTGCTAGTTGCAGGTGCTTTGACTCATGTGATAACATGAGCTTGATGTCATTATCTTGAAATCTGTTATTTAATTAATGCACCTATATACTTGGTAAATGACGGGAGGCCTAGCCTTTTTCCGGGTGCTTTGTTCTGTTATTGCCGCCTTAGTTACCGGTTACCGGTGTTTGATTCCATAATGATCACTCCTAACACATTCGGGGTTGTTATGGGGACCCCCTTGATAAATTGCATAGTGCTAAGACTTGTCCGGCCGGACCCAACTTTGGTGCTAATTTGCTAATCACTTAATAATAGTAAACTGCATAGGGAATAGCTACCCCGAGGAATTTAATCAACAACCCGGGCCAGTGCTCCTCATGAGTGTTGGTCCAAACTAGAGTCATGTGCGGGTCCAACGCGGGGCAACTCGGGAGATGTCTATCAGGCCACTGTACGCTATTGTAATGCCCCAAGTGTAGAACCTACCCTTTTTGGACCCACTTCATGTGGGACCACCTTGTCAGAGATCATGATGTTAAGTTGGTACCATGTTTGCATGTGTGTTCCTTGCTATTTCCTTCTCATGCATGCATGCATAGATATCATATCATTTCATGTGTTAGGTGTTGGTGCATGTGGTCATGTGATTTCATGTGGTGCTTTTAATCTTGTGGTCATGTATTTTGTGATTTCATGTGTTGATGCATAGGTGTTGTTGTGGTGTGAAGCAATGAGGTTGCGGTGCTTAGCATCAAATACAAACCCCCTTGTGTATTTCCAAACCTTTTTATTTATTCTTTTTCCCAAGTTCAAATCCTTTTGCTCCTATGTTGTTATAAAAATGTTGCACCTTTAGAGCATTTTAGTTGGTATATGGGTATGTAGCAGAGGGGTTTTTAAACTTATCTTGTTTGGGGTTTCTCCTTTATTTTCAGATTATTTCAATCTGATTGACAATTATTTTTAGTTGTAAAAATATCATTTTGGTATTTTAGAAATTTGGGCATAAATCCCTTGTGCCCAGGGGTATTTGTTTTTATTTTTTTTCTTAAGGCCTTAGTTGTTCTTGGTGTATTTTTTGCTGAGATGGCGTTTATAGGTATATATGGGAGAGGGCCAGGTTTCTTTTATTTTCTCCCTGGCATTGAGGCCCATTTCCTCCCGGGCCCAATTCCCTCGCGCCAGCAGCCCGCTCGTCACACGTCGTCTTCCTCCCTCGACGTCACGCTGTACGAACAGCGCTCCACCACCGATCCTCCTTCCCACCGATCTGGTGGCTCCAAGCTCGCCTCCCGAGACGTTATAAGGAGCCCCCGGTCCTCCTCCTCCTCCCTAGGGTTCCCTCTCCTTCTCCCCAGCGCCACCACCTCCCTCCTTTCCTCTTCCCTCTCCCTGGTAAGCCTCTGTAGGAGTTAGCAGAGAGAGAGAGAGCAGCCACGCCACCGACTACCCCGCCGTTTCCGTCGAGCAGCGCCGGTGGTCTTGTCCAGCGGCACGGGGATGGTGCACGCGCCCCATTCTTGTCCTCGGTGAGGCCGAGGAGCGCCCTCACCTTCGACTAGGAGCCCGTCTTCGCCACGGACCCGGAGCTCCTTTGTTCTGCTTCGGTTCTGCATCCAGGACCGTCATCGTCGCCGATCTTCTTCCTCTCCATCGCCCTCTCCATCGACCGGCGCCCTTCCTCCTTCCCCTAGGTGAGCAGGAGCTCCTCCTTCCTTCCCCTCCGTAGGTCGGCCGAACCTGGTAGCGCTAGCGTTCTCTATACGTAGCTCGGTTGCTGGCGTGGTGCAGCGCGTGTAGCGGAGTTTGTGGGTGTGTTGCGCAGGGGGATGCTCCCTCTCCCCTCATTGTGGTAGCACCGAGGCTATTCGGTCCCCTCGCCGACGTAGAGCCGTGGTAGACCAGCTCCACCTCGTTCCCATGTCGCCGTGCTCTCTGTCAGCAGAGAGGTGCTACGCTGCTGTGTGTTGGTGTGTGTGTGGTGATGCAGGAGTTGGTAGTTGTAAATCATGTTGGGTGCTCGGTAGTAGAGGTGCAGGCACTATAGGCGGCGTGCAGCTGCAGCAGGCGGCGCCCTCCCTGACGCGGCGCAGCAACAACAGCAGGGCGGTGCACCGGCGGCCTCCCTGTTGCCGGTGCACCTCCGTGCAGTGCAGGCACGCAGCAGCAGTAGTATTTTTCCCAATACTACCCTAGTTTGTCAGGAACCGTGTCGTAGCGCACTGGTTGGCAGTTCTGTGTGCTACCCTGAGGTGCAGGGATCGAACCCAGTGGAAGCCTCTCCCTTTTGAGTGGATTTTCTTTTTCGGCACAGCATTTATCGTTGCAGAGGAGGCTCATGGCGTTAGCATCTCTGTTCCCGTCGAGCAGCTGGTCGGTAGCAGAGTGGGAGAGGTGTAGTTTGTGTACTAGAGGTTCAGGGTTCGAACCCCTACCTCCCCCCTTTTATTTTTTCCCTTCTTGCAGTGCAAGTAATTCCTGTGTAGTGCACCCTGCTTGAGTTTTGTTGTTGTGGTGTGCAACACACCATGAGGCTGTTTTACACTGCCCTCTCAATAGTATTTTTTTGCACATTAGCTTGCTGGTTGGGTGCAGTTGCCCATGCAGGGAGTTGAACCTGGTGATTTGTGTGCTTGTGGATTCATGGGCATAGTGTAGGTTGTGTGTATGTGGGGTAGGCACACATCCTAGAAGAGCATGTGCAACTGGGTGTATATGTTTTATGGGTTATATCTAAGTTGGGTGGCTTGTGCTAGTAGTTTAGTTGCAAGAGTTGTGGTGTCTATGTGTGAACCACACACATGGGCTTGGCTCATGTGGCACCTAATGGGAGTGTATGTGTTGATATTCTTCCATGAGCATGTTCATATCTAGACGCCTTGCATGTTTGTGTGATCAAGAGCATGATGTTGTGGTGAATGATGTGGAGTATATGTGTGTGTGTGGACCTTTCCACCTTTGCAAAACTATGCACCTTCACATGTCCATATGTGAGAGGGCATGGTGTTGTGTGTGGGGGGGTGACTTAGTGAGTAGTATTGGTGTTGTTGATGTGCATGACACAAACATGGGGTTCAAACCCCCATGTCACTTTATCATTGTGCACATGAACTCTACCTTGGTAGTAGTTCTCTTAGTAGGGTGTTTTATGGAGTTGCATATTCAGTTTTGTTGCAAGTTTGAGCCTTGATTCCATGGAGTAGGTGGAGCCCAAGGGCATGAGATTTTGTGTGGTAGTAGTAGGGGTTTTGCTCTACACCATAGTGGTGTCAATTACCTCTTGGTGTTATGTGTGTGCAAACTATGCCTAGACAAAGTGGGCATGTGGCTGAAAAATTCCAGATTAGTGAACTCTGAAATTTCACTAAGTCAGGGATTCTGGAAACATTTTCTTCCCCTGTAGATGAGGATGTGCTGGTCATTTTGTTGAGAACTGGCCTTAGATCATTGCTAGGATTTTGAACCTGATGTGTTTGTGAAACTCCCTGTCAAATGTCAAGTCATTTGGAGTCCAGTAGGTTGTGTTTTGATTGCTCTCAAAAAGCTTCAAAACAGAGACAGAAACTCAGGTGCAGGAATTTTCACTAAGTCCCTGAGATCTGATGGTTTTGGGAAAGTTTGTGGCCTTGTATCTTCTAGAGTTTAATTCCTTTTGCTGTGATTCTTGCTGGTGCTTGTAGTGTTCTTGGTTGGCAACAGCCACATGTATTATTTGTCATGTTTGAAGACCTGTAGCTATATTCCATGCAGCTCCCAAAGAGCTAAGATGCAGATTATGGCAGATTATGTAGTTTTGTCATTTTGATCAAAGTATGTGCTTAATTGATGTTGTGGTGTTCTACCTTGCTCCAATTCATTCATGTTGGGTTGTTACATGTCTTGGCAACCTGGGAATACCAGATTTGTGCCAATTGTGAGTGTGGTGTTGAATCTTTCACGTAGAGCTTCATATCTTGTTCCGTGGTTTCCCGTTGATCCGTAGCTCCGTTTGCAATGTTCTTTATTTGGTTTTGCACCGTTTTCACGAGCCGCATCTGTTCATGTCATTCTCATGCATGTCAAAATAGCTTAGTGTTCAGTTCTGTCCAGAAACTTGCAGTAGTTTATTTTGCTTGTGCTAGTGATAGAATAGTGGTGCATGTTCAAATTTCATCTCATGCATCATGTGATTGTTGCATATGGTGGTGCTGCTGTTCATTGGCTGTTATTTTTATGTTTGGTAGCACCGGGATCGGAGAACGAATACGTAGGGTCAGGAGAGTACGTGCAGGACGAACCAGAACCATTCCAAGCTGAGGATATCACAGGCAAGATGATATGACCTTGATTCCATCTCTAGACTTGTTATGTTAGTTTCGTTTCCATGTCATATTGCTGGCTGCCTACCACTGAAATTAAATTGCCTCTTCATATGCCATGAGCCCAAACACCGTACTCCTTCCTAGCAAACTTGTATGGCTAAGTAGGCTTGCTCAGCTTCTAATGTTAGCTTTGATAGTTGCAGGTGTTTGACTCATGTGATAACATGAGCTTGATATCATTATTTTAAATTCTGCTATTTATTTAATGCACCTATATACTTGGTAAATGACGGGAGGCCTAGCCTTTGCCGAGTGTTTTGTTCCGTTATTACCGCCTTAGTTACCGGTTACCGGTGTTTGATTCCATAATGATCGCTCCTAACATGTTCGGGGTTGTTATGGTGACCCCCTTGATAAATCGCGTAGTGCTAAGGCTTGTCCGGCAGGACCCAACATTGGTGTTAATTCTCTAATAACTTAATAATAACCTGCATAGGGAGTAGCTACCCCGAGGATCTTTAATCAACAAACCCGGGCCAGTGCTCCTCTTGAGTGTTGGTCCAAACTGGTCTGCCTGCGGGGCCACCACAAGGAAACTTGAGGTTTGGTACCTGTAGCTAGTTCCATCCGGCGTGTCCTGAGACTGAGATACGCGGCTCTTATCGGGGTCGTCGACACGTGTGGAGGTCGTGCTAGCCTTGCCTTACCTTAGCGGTATATCTTGCGTATAGGAATCCCAGTGAAGCTTTGGGTTCCCCAGAGTTGAGGTTTTCCCCTAAGGAATCCGACGAGATCACGAGTTTCGTGATAGAGGATGCCTTTGCGGCCTGTGTTCATTTGTGATGGACTAGTTGGAGCACCCCTGCAGGGTTTAATCTTTCGGAAAGTCGTGCCCGCGGTTATGTGGCAACTTGGAATGTTTTGTTAACATCCGGTATTAGAGAACTTAAACATAAATAAATAAAACTGCCAACTGTGTGCGTAACCGTGACTGTCCCTACGAAGATCTCTCTTCGATCGGGAACACGGTGGGGTTATGAATGCCGTAGGTACGTGTTCAGCATCACCTAGTGATCAAGTAAATCCGACCGCTAGTGTAGACCACCTTTACTTCTATTTTGCGTAAGTTAGCCACTTAATCAAGCATAGGTTGCTGCAGCCTGATACACTTCATCCCTACCTTACCCAATAACATGACTAGTTCTGGCACCAAGGTCTTAGATTGCTGAGTCCCCGTGGCTCACGGATTCCTCCGAAACTCCCAGCAGGTACAGGTACCCAGAGACAGATGATCCCGACGTCCCCCATCTGGCGTGGCAGTACGACGAGGAGACAGACCGCCTCTACGTGAACTATCCACAGGACTGAGGCATGGTCGTGATCGTGGGCCTGCAGGCAGGGTAGCATAGCATTTTCCATGTTTTGTAGTCCGTATCGGAACTACCTTGAATGTATCTGTGTTGTACTCTGAGTTTAATAAGGAGACAGTTGAATCCCGAATTGTCTACTTCTATTATTATAGTGCTATGTTACTTGCTTGCGAAACGCTTAGATGCGCTTCTTTCCTATTCGGGGGCCTCGACCCCTAGATCGGAAAGGACCGCATCTTGGTCGTTACAAGTTGGTAATCAGAGCCTTACGACCATAGGAGCCTTTGTGTGATCGTATTTGGCCGAGTCGAGTCTAGAAAATGTTTTGAGTATTAGTTATATCGGAGAGTAGGTTTCCTTTTTCTCCTCTTCTATGCTCTGGTGAGGTTCCCGTATTAGGAAATCTTTAACCCTACTCCTTTTCTCGCTCAAAATTTTTTTAGGATCACGCAGGTATTTGTGAAATCTATATGATTTCGATGTGACGGAATCATGTCCTGGTGCCTCCTATCTGCTCTAAGTATCAGGGGAGTTGAGCTCCAGGGATTATCGCGCACATCGCCATCATTCAGATTTCTGAGTATCTAAGAACGGAGGGTGTTGGTTATTGCTTCAATACGGGTAGTGATGAGATAACCCCGATATCCCCAGTACTGGTGTAGATTGTTCGGGGGTATTACCACACTTTGTATCGTTGTGATCATGAGGATCTGTTTTAGATGAAGGTCCGAGATGCTGGTCGTGTGTTGAAGGATGTGATACAGGTGACGGGTTTGTTTAGGAATTGTGTGAAATACTCCTTGTATCCGTGTACCTGATTGCATGACGAGTTATTTCGGGAATTCATAGGTGGGAATTCAACTAGTTACTTATAGGACAATCTTCCAACAAATGCTTGATGTTAGGTTGGGGTTCGACATCTAGTGGATTCGTTTGTTCACGGTCGACTTACGGCGGTACACGTTGTGTCTTAAAGAGTCCTTGTAGCTTGCTACGACTCGGGGACGCTTCGTATGTTGGGTGCAGTGCCTTGCACTTGATGGCTACTGTAAAATCGAGCCCGTGCGATCCTGTCCATGAAAATATCGGACGAAATCTTTCTCATAAGTTTGTTCTGGCTAATTGCAAGCCGCACCCTTTGTTTTGTTGAACTAGGTGGGATATCTAGTAGTATCTTATAGGACTATCTTCCTACAGACGCTTGATTCAGGTTTGGGGAAATCTTGATCATATGTTTGTTCCGAGCAGTTTAGCTCACACTTGTTTGCAGTGGCCCTTATCGGAATTTTGTCGTCTGTTACTTTGAGGATGCACTCTTGCTATGTTGTTCGAGTGCAATGCTAAATTCTATTCAGATATTCTATCTTTTGATTCAGCAATATCTTCAATTATTCTTTGGTCTAATATGCTATCCGTCTTCAGGATGGCTCCACCAACTCGTCAGACCCCAGCACGTGAGGATATGCCGCCTCCACCTCCTCCTCCTCCGCCGCCGCCGCCTCCTCCTGCAGAGGCCTGGCAGGCGATGATGGCAGCTACTAATGCGAACACTCAGATGCTGTTGCAGTTGATCCAGGAGAGAGCCAATCATCAGCAGGGCAATTTCCAGCAGGGTGGCAATCACTTCGCCAGTCTGAGTCAGTTCCTGTCAAACCAGCCTAAGACGTTCACTTCTTGCGACCAGCCGTTTGATGCAGAAGATTGGATCCGTGATATGAACAAGCATTTCGAGTGTAGCAGTGTGCGTCCGGAGGACTATGTCAAGTTTGCAACGTTTCAGTTGAAGGGGCAGGCTTCTATTTGGTGGCAGCAGCTTAAGGAATCCAGAGGTGGCAGGGTGATGACTTGGGACGAGTTTTGTCGTGACTTCAGGTCCCAATACATCCCTTCCAGCTTTGTTGAGGAGATGCGTGAGAAGTTCAGGCGTTTGAAGCAGGGCAGCAATTCCGTGTACAAGTACAATGTTGAGTTCCACGAGCTGGCCCGTTACGCGCTGCAGGATGTTCCGGATCAGAAGAGTAAGATCTATCAGTTCAGGGGTGGCTTAAAGGAGGATTTGCAGTTAGCACTTGCTTTGCACGATCGTGAGGAGTTTGACAAATTCTACAACTTAGCTCTCAGAGCAGAGGCAGCCTTGCTCAGGGTGGAGAACTCCAAGAAGCGTTTCAGAGATTCCAGTTCTTCCTCGACTCAGGTGGTTCAGAAGCAACAGAGGTTTTGGGTTTCTCCTCCTCCTCTCAGCACTCTCAGCAGCCGAAGCACTCAGGTGGACGTGGTTCTTCCCACCCACCCAACCCTGGCTTCCAGCAGAGATACCAGCATCAGAAGCAAGGGCCTCCTCGGATTTAGTTCCGGCAGCCAGCAGATGTCACTTGTCACAAATGTGGGCAGAAGGGTCACTATGACAACAAATGCACTTCTCAGCTCCGTCTCCCGCCTCCTCCTCCAGGCAAACCTCCTAGCAACGCTCTTGTTAAGTTCAACCCTAGATCAGCTCGAGTCAACATGGTGAATGCAGCTGAGGCAGAAAATTCATCAGATGTGATCATGGGTAACCTCCCCGTCAATGATATTCCTGCTAAAGTCTTGTTTGATTCTGGTGCTTCGCATTCCTTCATGTCTTACCCCTTTGCATTTGGTAATAATTTTGCGACCGAGTTCCTTCCCAAGTCATTGCAAGTTGTGTCTCCCGGTATGCGGATGAGCTCTCAGTTGTTCGTCCCAGATGTTTCTGTCAAAATGGGCAATTATGCTTTTTTGGCATCTCCTATTGTCTTGGGCAAGTCCGACATTGATTTGATCCTTGGTATGGACTGGTTGGCCATGAACAAGGCATCAATTGATTGTGAAGCTAAAGAAGTGAAACTGACCCACTCTTCGGAGGATGTGATTATATTCGCGGCGCGCGATGACACAATCCTCTTGTTCTCCTTGAATGAAAAGGGTGAGATCACTCCCATTGAGCAAGTTCCAGTAGTCTGTGAATATCAAGACGTGTTTCCTGAAGAGCTGCCAGGCATGCCTCCGCACCGCGAAGTGGAGTTCGTCATTGAGCTTGAGCCAGGCACAGAGCCAGTGTGCAAGTGGTCGTACAAGCTGGGTCCAGAAGAGTTGAAGGAACTCAAGAAGCAACTCGATGAGCAGGAGCGTTTGGGTTTGATCAGACCAAGCTCGTCTCCGTGGGGATGTGGTGTTCTGTTTGTCAAGAAGAAGGGTGGTTCGGACCGGCTGTGTGTCGATTACCGTCCATTGAACAAGAAGACAATCAAGAACAAATATCCACTTCCGAACATAAATGAGTTGTTCGAGCAGCTGAAAGGTGCTAAAGTATTCTCTAAGCTTGATCTCAGAATGGGCTATCATCATATTCGCATTCGTGAGGAAGACATTCCGAAGACGGCATTCAGGACCAGTTTTGGCTCGTATGAGTATACGGTCATGTCTTTTGGTCTGGCTAATGCTCCTCCGACTTTTTGCCGATTGATGAACTATATTTTCTTGCCATTCAAGAATGAGTTCGTCTTGCTCTATCTCGATGACATTATGGTCTTCTCTGAGGATGAGGAAAACATGAGAAACATCTCAGGTTGGTGCTTGATAAACTGAGAGAATACAAGCTGTATGCCAAGTTTTCCAAGTGCGAGTTCTGGCTGAAAGAAGTGGTTTATCTTGGGCATATTATCTCTGCCGAGGGCATTAAGGTTGACCCGTCCAAGGTTCAAGCCATTGTTGAATGGGAACCTCCGCAGAATGTGAAGCAGCTTCGAAGCTTTCTCGGTCTTGCCGGATATTGCATAAGGTTCGTTGAGAACTTCTCCAAAATCGCCAAGCCGCTCTCTAGTCTTCTTCACAAGGGTGTCAAGTATGCTTGGTCTCTAGAGTGTCAACTGGCTTTCGATACACTCAAAGAGAAACTTATCTCCACTCCGGTATTGGCTCCTCCGGATGATTCCAAGCCGTACCAGGTCTTTTGCGATGCTTCTCTCCAGGGTTTCGGTGCAGTCTTGATGCAAGATAGGAAGGTGGTTGCTTATACCTCCAGGAAGCTGAAGCCTGCGGAGAAGAACTATCCTGTGCACGATCTCGAGCTAGCAGTTGTTGTGCACGCCTTGATGACTTGGAGACATCTCTTGTTGGAACGTAAGGTTGAAGTTTTCACCGACCACAAGAGCCTCAAGTATATCTTCACTCAGCCTAACTTGAATCTTCGGTAAACACGTTGGGTGGAAATGCTCCAGGATTTTAATCCGAGTGTTGAGTATACGCCAGGCAAGGCAAATGTTGTGGCAGATGCATTGAGCAGGAAGGCATATTGCAACAGTCTGATTCTGCAACCTCTCCAGCCGGGTCTTTCTTTGTCTTTCAGGAAGCTCAATCTTCAGCTGGTTCCTCAGGGTTTTCTTGCGAACCTTCAGATCTCTCCTACCTTGGAAGATCGGGTCAGAGCAGCTCAGCTACTTGACGCTATGGTGAAGAAGGTCAAGATTGGTGTGGGAAAGAGTCTTCCCAAGTATAAGTGTTTCACTGTTGATGCCAGGGACACTTTGTTTTTCGAGGACCGCCTTGTCGTCCCGAAAGGTGATCTCGGGAAGGTGATCATGGAAGAAGCTCATAACTCTGTGCTTTCTATTCATCCTGAAAGTTCCAAAATGTACCAAGACTTGAAGCAGACTTTCTGGTTGACCCGTCTGAAGCGTGAAATTGCACAATTCGTAAGCGAGTGTGATGTATGTCGAAGGGTGAAAGCAGAACATCAAAGACCAGTGGGCCTCTTCCAGCCTTTGCCGATTCCCGAGTGGAAGTTCGATCACATTGAGATGGACTTCGTCACCGGGTTTCCGAAGTCCAAGAAGGGCAATGATGCTATCTTCGTCGTCATCGACAAATTGAGTAAAGTAGCGCATTTCCTTCCAGTCAAGGAGTCCATTTCAGCAACTCAGCTGGCAGAGTTGTACACCTCCAGGATTGTCTCTCTGCACGGTGTACCTATGTTGATCTCGTCAGATCGCGGAAGTATCTTCACTTCCAAGTTCTGGGACTCCTTTCAGTCTGCTATGGGCACGAAGATCCGTTTCAGCACAACGTTCCATCCTCAGACTAGTGGTCAAGTGGAGAGAGTGAATCAAGTTCTTGAGGACATGCTGAGAGCCTGTGTTATCTCTTTTGGCATGAAGTGGGAGGATTGTCTGCCTTTCGCGGAGTTCTCGTATAACAACAGTTATCAAGCTAGTTCTGGCAAGGCTCCGTTTGAAATTCTCTATGGCAGGAAGTGTCGTACTCCGCTCAACTGGTCCCAGACATGCGAGCGTCAGATCCTAAGCGAAGGAGATATGTCGGGTCATTCGCGACAACCTCACAGCAGCTCAGTCCCGTCAGAAGAGCTATTACGATAGCAAGCACCGTGACATGTCGTATGAGCTTGATGATTTTTTCTATCTCAAGGTGTCGCCTATGAAGGGATGCAACGTTTTGGCATCAAAGGCAAGCTTGCGCCTCGTCTCGTTGGTCCGTTCAGAGTGGTTGGCAAGAAGGGCGACCTCGCGTACCAGCTCGAGCTTCCGTCAACCTTTGCAAATGTCCATGATGTGTTCCATGTTTCTCAACTCCGGAGGTGTTTCTAGACCCCCGAGCGCACTGTGCATGTTCAAGATATCGATCTTCAGCCTGACCTTTCTTATCGTGAGCATCCAGTTGCGGTTCTCGAGGCGACTGAGCGCAAGACCCGTAACAAGTCTGTCAAGTTTCTCAAAGTGCAGTGGTCACACCATTCCGATAAAGAGGCTACGTGGGAACACGAGGATCACCTCCGTTTCGAATTTCCCGATTTCTTTCAGTCTTAGATCTCAAGGGCGAGATCTTCTTTGTAGTGTGGGAGAGTTTGTAATACCCCAAGTGTAGAACCTACCCTTTTTGGACCTCTTCATGTGGGACCACCTTGTCAGAGATCATGATGTTAAGTTGGTACCATGTTTGCATGTCTGTTCCTTGCTATTTCCTTCTCATGCATGCATGCATAGCATATCATATCATTTCATGTGTTACGTGTTGGTGCATGTGGTCATGTGATTTCATGTGGTGCTTTTAATCTTGTGGTCATGTATTTTGTGATTTAATGTGTTGATGCATAGGTGTTGTTGTGGTGTGAAGCAATGAGGGTGTCGTGCTTAGCATCAAATACAAACCCCCTTGTGTAGTTCCAAACCTTTTTATTTATTCTTTTTCCCAAGTTCAAATCCTTTTGCTCCTATGTTGTTATAAAAATGTTGCACCTTTAGAGTATTTTAGTTGGTATATGGGTATGTAGCAGAGGGGTTTTTAAACTTATCTTGTTTGGGGTTTCTCCTTTATTTTCAGATTATTTTAATCTGATTGACAATTATTCTTAGTTGTAAAAATATCACTTTGGTATTTTAGAAATTTGGGCATAAATCCCTTGTGCCCAGGGGTATTTGTTTTTATTTTTTTTCCTAAGGCCTTAGTTGTTCTTGGTGTATTTTTTTGCTGAGATGGCGTTTATAGGTATATATGGGAGAGGGCCAGGTTTCTTTTATTTTCTCCCTGGCATTGAGGCCCATTTCCTCCCTGGCCCAAGTCCCTCGCGCCAGCAGCCCGCTCGTCACACGTCTTCTTCCTCCCTCAACGTCACGGTGTACGAACAGCGCTCCACGACCGATCCTCCTTCCCACCGATCTGGTGGCTCCAAGCTCGCCTCCCGAGACGTTATAAGGAGCCCCCGGTCCTCCTCCTCCCTAGGGTTCCCTCTCCTTCTCCCCATCGCCGCCACCTCCCTCCTTTCCTCTTCCCTCTCCCTGGTAAGCCTCTGTAGGAGTTAGCAGAGAGAGAGAGAGAGCAGCCACGCCACCGACTACCCCGTCGTTTCCGTCGAGCAGCGCCGGTGGTCATGTCCAGCGGCACGGGGATGGTGCACGCGCCCCATTTTTGTCCTCAGTGAGGCCGAGGAGCGCCCTCACCTTCGACTAGGAGCCCGTCTTCGCCGCGGACCCGGAGCTCCTTTGTTCTGCTTCGGTTCTGCATCCAGGAGCGTCATTGCGCCGATCTTCTTCCTCTCCATCAACCGGCGCCCTTCCTCCTTCCCCTAGGTGAGCAGGAGCTCCTCCTTCCTTCCCCTCCGTAGGTCGGCCGAACGTGGTAGCGCTAGCGTTCTCTATACGTAGCTCGGTTGAAGGCATGGTGCAGCGCGTGGAGCGGAGTTTGTGGGTGTGTTGCGCAGGGGGATGCTCCCTCTCCCCTCATAGTGGCAGCACCGGGGCTATTCGGTCCCCTCGCCGACGTAGAGCCGTGGTAGACCAGCTCCACCTCGTTCCCATGTCGCCGTGCTCTCTGTCAGCAGAGAGGTGCTACGCTGATGTGTGTTGGTGTGTGTGTGGTGATGCAGGAGTTGGTAGTTGTAAATCATGTTGGGTGCTCGGTAGTAGAGGTGCAGGCAGTGTAGGGGGTATGCAGCAGCAGTAGGCGGCGACCTCCCTGACGCGGCGCAGCAGCAACAGCAGAGCGGTGCACCGGCGGCCTCCCTGTTGCCGGCGCACCTCCGTGCAGTGCACGCACGCAGGAGCAGTAGTATTTTTCCCAATACTACCCTAGTTTGTCAGGAACCGTGTCGTAGCGCAGTGGTTGGCAGTTTTGTGTGCTACCCTGAGGTGCAGGGATCGAACCCAGCGGAAGCCTCTCCCTTTTGAGTGGATTTTCTTTTTCAGCACAACATTTATCGTTGCAGAGGAGGCTCATGGCGTTAGCATCTCTGTTCCTGTCGAGCTGCTCGTCGGTAGCAGAGTGGGAGAGGTGCAGTTTGTGTACCAGAGGTTCAGGGTTCGAACCCCTACCTCCCCCCTTTTATTTTTTTCCCTTCTTGCAGTGCAAGTAATTCCTGTGTAGTGCACCCTGCTTGAGTTTTGTTGCTCTGGTGTGCAACACACCATGAGGCTGTTTTACGCTGCCCTCTCAATAGTATTTTTTTGCACATTAGCTTGTTGGTTGGGTGCAGTTGCCCATGCAGGGAGTTGAACCTGATGATTTGTGTGCTTGTGGATTCATGGGCATAGTGTAGGTTGTGTGTATGTGGGGTAGGCACACATCCTAGAAGAGCATGTGCAGCTGGGTGTATATGTTTTATGGGTTATATCTAAGTTGGGTGGCTTGTGCTAGTAGTTTAGTTGCAAGAGTTGTGGTGTGTATGTGTGAACCACACACATGGGCTTGGCTCATGTGGCACCTAATGGGAGTGTATGTGTTGATATTCTTCCATGAGCATGTTCATATCTAGACGCCTTGCATGTTTGTGTGATCAAGAGCATGATGTTGTGGTGAATGATGTGGAGTATATGTGTGTGTGTGGACCTTTCCACCTTTGCAAAACTATGGACCTTCACATGTCCATATGTGAGAGGGCATGGTGTTGTGTGTGGGGGTGACTTAGTGAGTAGTATTGGTGTTGTTGATGTGCATGACACAAACATGGGGTTCAAACCCCCATGTCACTTTGTCATTGTGCACATGAACTCTACCTTGGTAGTAGTTCTCTTAGTAGGGTGTTTTATGGAGTTGCATATTCAGTTTTGTTTCAAGTTTGAGCCTTGATTCCATGGAGTAGGTGGAGCCCAAGGGCATGAGATTTTGTGTGGTAGTAGTAGGGGTTTTGCTCTACACCATAGTGGTGTCAATTACCTCTTGGTGTTATTGTGTGCAAACTATGCCTAGACAAAGTGGGCACGTGGCTGAAAAATTCCAGATTAGTGAACTCTGAAATTTCACTATGTCTGGGATTCTGGTAACATTTTCTTCCCCTGTAGATGAGGATGTGCTGGTCACTCTGTTGAGAACTGGCCTTAGATCAGTGCTAGGATTTTGAACCTGATGTGTTTTTGAAACTCCCTGACAAAATTCAAGTCATTTGGAGTCCAGTTGGTTGTGTTTTGGTTGCTGTCAAAAAGCTTCAGAACAGAGACAGAAACTCAGATGCAGGAATTTTCACTAAGTCCCTGAGATCTGATGGTTCTGGGAAAGTTTGTGGCCTTGTATCTTCTAGAGTTTAATTCCTTTTGCTGTGATTCTTGCTGGTGCTTGTAGTGTTATTGGTTGGCAACAGCCACATATATTATTTGTCATGTTTGAAGTCCTGTAGCTATGTTGCATGCAGCTCCCAAAGAGCTAAGATGCAGATTATGGCAGATTATGTAGTTTTGTCATTTTGATCAAAGTATGTGCTTAATTGATGTTGTGGTGTTCTACCTTGCTCCAATTCATTCATGTTGGGTTGTTACATGTCTTGGCAACCTGGGAATACCAGATTTGTGCCAATTGTGAGTGTGGTGTTGAATCTTTCACGTAGAGCTTCATATCTTGTTCCATGGTTTCCCGTTGATCCGTAGCTCTGTTTGCAATGTTCTTTATTTGGTTTTGCACCGTTTTCACGCGGCGCATCTATTCATGTCATTCTCATGCATGTCAAAATAGCTTAGTGTTCAGTTCTGTCCAGAAACTTGTAGTAGTTTATTTTGCTTGTGCTAGTGATAGAATAGTGGTGCATGTTCAAATTTCATCTCATGCATCATGTGATTGTTGCATATTGTGGTGCTGCTGTTCATTGGCTGTTATTTTTATGTTGGATAGCACCAGGATCGGAGAACGAATACGTGGGGTCAGGAGAGTACGTGCAGGACGAACCAGAACCATTCCAAGCTGAGGATATCACAGGCAAGATGATATGACCTTGATTCCATCTCTAGACTTGCTATGTTAGTTTCGTTTCCATGTCATATTGCTCACTGCCTACCACTGAAATTAAATTGCCTCTTCATATGCCATGAGCCCAAACACCGTACTCCTTCCTAGCAAACTTGTATGGCTAAGTAGGCTTGCTCAGCTTCTAATGTTAGCTTTGATAGTTGCAGGTGTTTGACTCATGTGATAACATGAGCTTGATATCATTATTTTAATTTCTGCTATTTATTGAATGCACCTATATACTTGGTAAATGACGGGAGGCCTAGCCTTTTGCCGGGTGCTTTGTTCTGTTATTGCCGCCTTAGTTACCGGTTACCGGTGTTTGATTCCATAATGATCGTTCCTAACACGTTCGGGGTTGTTATGGTGACCCCCTTGATAAATCGCGTAGTGCTAAGGCTTGTCCGGCAGGACCCAACATTGGTGTTAATTCACTAATAACTTAATAATAACCTGCATAGGGAGTAGCTACCCCGAGGATCTTTAATCAACAAACCCGGGCCAGTGCTCCTCATGAGTGTTGGTCCAAACTGGTCTGCCTGCGGGGCCACCACAAGGAAACTTGAGGTTTGGTACCTGTAGCTAGTTCCATCCGGCGTGTCCTGAGACTGAGATACGCGGCTCTTATCGGGGTTGTCGACACGTCGGGAGGTCGTGCTATCCTTGCCTTACCTTAGCGGTATATCTTGCGTATAGGAATCCCAGTGAAGCTTTGGGTTCCCCCAGAGTTGAGTTTTTCCCCTAAGGAATCCGACGAGATCACGAGTTTCGTGATAGAGGATGCCTTTGTGGCCTGTGTTCGTTTGTGATGGACTAGTTGGAGCACCCCTGCAGGGTTTAATCTTTCGGAAAGTCGTGCCCGCAGTTATGTGGCAACTTGGAATGTTTTGTTAACATCCGGTATTAGAGAACTTAAACATAAATAAATAAAACTGCCAACTGTGTGCGTAACCGTGACTATCCCTACGAAGATCTCTCTTCGATCGGGAACACGGTGGGGTTATGAATGCCGTAGGTAGGTGTTCAGGATCACCTAGTGCTCAAGTAAATCCGACCGCTAGTGTAGACCACCTTTACTTCTATTTTGCGTAAGTTAGCCACTTAATCAAGCATAGGTTGCTGCAGCCTGATACACTTCATCCCTACCTTGCCCAATAAGATGACTAGTTCTGGCACCAAGGTCTTAGATTGCTGAGTCCCCGTGGCTCACGGATTCCTCCGAAACTCCCAGCAGGTACAGGTACCCCAGAGACAGATGATCCCGACATCCCCCATCTGGCGTGGCAGTACGACGAGGAGACAGACCGCCTCTACGTGAACTATCCAGAGGACTGAGGCGTGGTCGTGATCATGGGCCTGCAGCAGGGTAGCATAGCATTTTCCATGTTTTGTAGTCCGTATCGGAACTACCTTGAATGTATCTGTGTTGTACTCTGAGTTTAATAAGAAGACAGTTGAATCCCGAATTGTCTACTTTTATTATTATAGTGCTATGTTACTTGCTTGCGAAACGCTTAGATGCGCTTCTTTCCTATTCGGGGGCCTCGACCCCCAGATCAGAAAGGACCGCATCTTGGTCGTTACAGCTGTCTTCATCCGGCGTGTCCTGAGACTGAGATACGCGGCTCTTATCGGGGTCGTCGACGCGTCGAGAGGTCCTGCTAGCCTTGTCTTACCTTAGCGGTATATCTTGCGTACAGGAATTCCAGTGAAGCTTTGGTTTCCCCTAGAGTTGAGGTTTTTCCTCTAACGAATCCGACGAGATCACGAGATTCGTGATAGAGGATGCCTTTGTGGCCCGTGTTCGTTTGTGATGGACTAGTTGGAGCACCCCTGCAGGGTTTAATTTTTTCGGAAAGCCGTGCCCGCGGTTATGTGGAAACTTGGAATATTTTGTTAACATCCGTTATTAGATGACTTAAACAAGAGCTAATTAAATTGCCAACTGTGTGCGTAACCGTGACTGTCCCCTCGAAGATCTCTCTTCGATCGGGAACACGGTGGGGTTATGAATGCTGTAGGTAGGTGATCAGGATCCCTTAGTGATCAAGTAGTCCCAACCACTAGAGTAGACCACCTTCATTTCTACTTTGCATAAGTTAGCCACTTATTCAAGCTTAGGATGCTGCAGCCTTATACACTTCACCCTTACCCTACCTAATAACATGACTAGTTCTGGCACCAAGGTCTTAGATTGCTGAGTCCCCGTGGCTCACGGATTCCTCCGAAACGCCCAGCAGGTACAGGTACCCTAGAGACAAATTATCCCGACAGCACCCAGCTGGCGTGGCAGTACGACGAGGAGACAGACCGCCTCTACGTGAACTATCCTGAGGACTGAGGCGTGGTCGTGATCGTGGGCCTGCAGGTAGGGTAGCATAGCATTTCTATGTTTTGTAGTCCGTAGCGGAACTACCTTGATTGTATCTGTGATGTACTCTGAGTCATTAATAAGAAGACATTTGAATCCCGAATTGTCTACTTTTATTATTATTTGTGCTATGTTACTTGCTTGCGAAACGCTTAGATGCGCTTCTTTCCTATTCCGGGGCCTCGACCCCGAGATCGGAAAGGACCGCATCTTGGTCGTTACAGTCTCCCACCCACCGCTGCCACCCCACCCACCTCTCATGGATGGAACAAGCCCCGCTGGAGAGCGACCCCAACACCGGTGGCGGCTGCCGGCGCCACCTCCCTCTCCTCCCTGGCCGGAGATCCACCTCCCGATTCCACCTTCTCCCGACAAACCCCCAAGCCCAGGGGCGGCCGATCGCGATGGTGAGGGAGTTGCGCATCAACACCACGCCCTCCCCCCGTGCGTGCTCTGCCTCCTCTCCTCCGCGCGCGGCTCACGCCAATGTTGTGCCGCCTCCGGTCGAACCTGCCCCCCGCGCTGCTTCTTTGACCTCCTATAAAAAAGCCTCGAGGGCTCGAGATATATCCCACCTAATTGCCCCCGTCCCACCCCGTCCCCTACCCCTGCCGGTTTCTGCACAGTCAGAGAATTCAAGAATGTCCCGGCAGCGCCAACTCCCAACTCCCCGCAAGGCACAAGGCAGTGCACTCCGGAGCGCAGACAAACAGGGCCGATCGAGCGGTGGAGGAGGAGAGGAGAGGGGCCTGGATGAAGAGCTCCCCTGCCATGGACCCTGAGACCGCGGCCGCCCGGGGCACCCCGCCGGAGAGGTCAGAGGAGCCCGGATACAGCACCGGTAAGCCTCACCCCTCCATCGCCCACCATCTCCTCCTCGGCTCACCTCATCTTCTCTTCCCTCTCTACAGGTCGTCATTGGCGTGCCGGAAACGACGACAGGAGGAGCACACCTCCGTGGGACGGGACGCTGCCATGGATATGGAGTCCCATTTCCCCCACCATGCAGCGGCCCCATGGAGCCTCTGAGCGCCCCAAACCCTAGCGGAGAGAGAGGATTTGCTCCTAGTACAGCATGCCATGGAAGGTTCTTTTTCTGTTCTGTATTTTTGTTGTTGTTTCTCTTCCCGATCTGAACAAGTTGAAGGCCCTTTTCTCACCATCATTTATTCATCTCCCCTTTCCATGTTATGTGCAGGTTGCTCTGATGAGGAGAAGGTTCTGCTACAGGACATCCTCCACCCCTCCCCTGCATCCACCTCCTACTCCACACATGGTGAGCTCCAACCTATCTTTCTACCCTCCCCTCGTTCCTCTTGGTCCTACCGGTAGATGAGGCCGTGATCCGTTCGACGCGTCTGCTTGTCTCTGTCGTTTCAGCGAGATCTGAGTCGTGTTATGGGTTTGTGTGGCCTCTGGGTGGAATCTGCTCTTGTATTAGGTTCTGGGGATTGCCGGGGGCGTTGGTAATCCCCGTGTCATGAAAGGGTTTCGTGATTCATTTGCCAGCGGGTATCAGTTTTTCATTTACGCTTTCCGTTTTGGAACACATGGAAAACAGAGTCATTAGTTCTGAAGGTGATTTAGATGGATCATGTAGGTCTCGATGCTTTTACATCATATATGAAAATAGTTTATGTAACAAGGCAGTCTGTTTTGTCAGATTGAACTTGTCTGATCCGCAGTTGTTTTTGGACAGGGGAGTCTATGTTTTATGAAATATTAGATCGAACGTTAATTTGATAGGCAAATACTGGTTATGAAATGTTTCATTTTCCATGCACCCGCATAAAAGGTCTGCCTATTAGAATTGTGTTTAGGTGCAATCGAAGCAATAGCTAGTGAAAAATCCCTTTGATATCTAGATAGTTTTGTTTTTGTCCTGAATTACTACTTTATTGGCATCTGCTATATCGGCTTCTCGTCCATCATGTTCTCTAATCAAGCATGAACCTACCATACCATATTTCAAATTGCACTTGTTACTAAATTTTCTGCCTGCCCAGGCAGCTGTTCTTTAGCTTCCTGCTTTGTCTGGTTTATCCTTCTCCCACCAGTGACAACAGAGGTTCTGATACTGTTATATGTTTGCAGGCAAAACCACTTTTGTGAAGAGACATCTCACTTGAGAGTTTGAGAAGAAATATGAACGTATGTCTGAATTGTTTTTAAGTTTCTTTTTGTGCACCTCTGCCGCTTGGCATGTATCATGGGTAAGAAATCTAACAATTTTTCCCCTTTGCAGCCACCATTGGTGTTGAAGTTCACCCATTGGATTTCACCACTAACTGTGGAAAGATCCAAGGCTTTTATTTTTCCTGGTTGGTGGAAAAGGAGATAGTGACACGGTGACTATATGAATATGTGCTTAATTTTGTTTGATTCTGGATACATGTATGCATGCCAAGTTAACAAAGTTGCTTAATTAACTCACCAGATCAAGTGTGATTGCTGCACATGTGAAAAATGTGCATTGTTAGGTGTTAGAGGATTTGATATGTTTTCGCTGTTCCTGTTGCTTCTTGTCATACATTCTGACTACATGTATTTACATTTGAATTGCACGTTCTTTGTTCGAAGGGTGATCTTGCACAACTGAATTTGGGTCCCAAGAACTGATCAACCGGTTTGCAAAAAAAAATTGTCAACCATGCATATGCATAGATGTAGTATAAACCAACGGTTTTCGATTTCCCATCTAACTGAGAGCCAACGAGCTGAAACTACGGCCATTCTGGAAATGTATGGAGACTTCACATATGTCATCTCATCACCTAGTTATGTTAATTGGATGTCAGCATTCTTACAATATGGCACTAGAAGATTGTGTAAATTGGTCCGCTAATCCTGTACTATGATGTGTAAACTGAAATTGAAACTATATTAGTGTTTGTGGTTAGCACCTTCCTTTCTGTAAAGCTACTAATGCACATCGAGCACCGGTGGTCTGTCTGAAACTAGTTGATCGACCACAGTTCTCATACCATAATTCAAGATTTTTATTTTCAGAAGGTGCGTTACAGTTGACAACTTGACGCTAAAGGGAAAAAGACCAAGAGATATTTAGTCTATAATAATGTAATATGATAAACCAAAATGTCGAAATCTGACATGTCATGCATTATGTAAAAGCATATACTATTATGTGAGTATGCATTTTGGAATATATTTGTAAATGCATATATTGTTTTGGAGGAAAAAATATACCGTTAACTTTAAATAAGTCTTTAGCTAACTTGGTTGATCCCAGCCTTTTAAGAAATTGGTTGTATCATTTCATTGTAAGTCATGTTGTCCTGTTCTCACAAATAGCACAGAGTATAGGCAAAAAATTGCAGTTGGCGCAAGAGTTGGGGGCAGTGTGCCATTTATTACCTTTTTTTCTTGAACAGAAGATAGCCTGTTCCATTTGTATTTCTTGAAAAGTGTGCCATTTAAGATAAACTGAGTTATGTTTCTTGCTATGATCTGAACTGAGCTATTATGTTACTTGCTGCTAGCATATTCGTGATGGAACTGTCCGGTTCAGGAGCAGCAGAACCGGGCGAGGACGCCCGCGACCAAGAACCGGCCCATGAGTGCTCCTACGCCCCCTCCAATGGAGCCGGACCCGCGGTGGCGGAGACGAGGGAGGCGCCCAACACGGTGGCGCATCCGCTCGACCCCAGGCTGGCGTCCAGGCGGCCGGCGACAAGGAGAACCGGCGATGCGGACAACAGGTGATCGTTGGCCTCGGCGGCGTGCCGCCCTTGTTGTCATATTTTGGCAAGTGTTTGCTGTTATATTTTGGCAAGAAGAAATCTTGATGCCAAAATGTATCAGTTTCCATTGTAGATGAATGTCGTTATAGTAGTTTCCAATCTGGCTGGCACTCACTACTAGCTCACATTTGGCTTAACTTAAAGCAATAGGTTGGCCTCTCATTTGAGGTTAGTACAGTAGCAGAGATACTTCTAATCTACTTGTCAGACATTGCAATGGGATCTGCAGTAGTTCTGTTTGTTTATGATTATTCTGCTTTGTTCAACACATGATTTACACACTAAAAAACCTGTTTACTCCTGTAGTATTTGAACTCAGATTTCCATACACTACTGCTTGTGCATTTGAGGAACTTGGCTCCAGAGTGTGTCATCACCGAGGTACTGTTAGATAGAGCATCTGTTAGTGGTCTTTCACTTGCGTGTCACATAGTGTACAAATTAATTGTTGTTTTGAGTTGGCGGTCAAACCAGCACTTTGTTATCATACTAAATCACATCGGTTGCATTGTATCATCTGGGTAGTCGCAAGCGAGGACTAGTTGTTCAGACTTAGGGGGGTATGTTCTTCTGATTTGTGATGTTGATGGGACTTCTGCCCGTAGCATTTGTCGGTTTAGTTGGACTGAATTAGTGATACATAGCATTAAACTTAGGAAAAGTACAGTTGGACTGAATTAGTGATACATAGCATTAAACTTAGGAAAAGTACATGGCTGACTGGGTGCATAATTAATCTGTGTACTAACGATTATTTCATGTCTTTGATTGATTCTCACGTTCTTTCTGTTCGTTTCATCCACAGTAAGCAAACACGGCACCATCCATGAGCCTCGTCGCGAAAGGGTTGCTCCCCTTCGGAGCGCTCCCCTTGAGCGGCGACGTCGCGCAGAGGCCGCTGTCCATGACCGCCTCCCTCGAACTCCATTGTTAGCAGATGTGTCATTGTTTTATTGTGCAATTATGTCCGTTCTTGCTATATTCCTGTGTAAGGAAATGTATTCATGACATGAGTTATTGTGTTATGTAAACGTGGAAGATGTATTATGTGATGTTCTATGATGGATGATTTTAATTCGACTTGGAGTTTTCTTGATTTGAATATGAAATAGTGTTGGATTTAATATTGGATAAATAATTGGGTTGAAAAGGCCCAACAAATAGAAATGAAAACAAGTTTTGGAACAAAAAGTTGCTGAATTTAAAAATGAAAAAAGGCCAAAACTGAAACTGGATCAAATGTATTTGGTCATGAAAAGGCCAGGGCCCAAATTAGAATGATAAAAAAATTCGAAAAAAATACTAAAGTGGCTGTAAATAGGCCAAGGCCCAAAAAGAAGCCCAATAAGAAAAGCCCAAAAAAATAAAACGAGCCCATGTGATCAATTGAAATGGGTTAGGCTGATTTCAACCAAGACGTTTTGATTTCGTCGTAATATTGCCACGTAGGACTGCCACATAGGACTGAGTTGGATTGCCAACGACGATTTAGGATCATCGTAAAGGTTACGACGATCCAGGAATCGTCGTAAAGTTTACGACGATTTTGATCAAAACGTCGTTGATTTTCATTTGTGACACTCCGTTTTCGACGTTTGGTTTTTCGCCGTGAGATCGTCGTAAACTAAAAACCATGACGATGTAGTGACGAAAATATAGCGTCGTGTATTAGCATATTCCTTGTAGTGCAATGAAATCCTTGCTCTTGTGCTTCAAAACACAATCTCCTCAACACAAAATCACTCTCTCGCAGAATATTTATGGGTAGGAGAGATTGATTTGGTGTAAAGCTGTTTGGGGAGGCTAGAGATCAATTTTCAAATGATTGGATTAGAATATCTTGGTATCAACACATGAGTAGGTGGTTCTCTCTCAGAAAATGAATATCGCAATGAAGTGTGTGTTCTGGGTACTTCTCGCACGAATGAGAGGTGGGTGAAGGGGTATATATAGTCAGCACAGGAAATCCAATAGTAACACACAAAGTGGCAAACTTGTTGGCACCGGAGTGAAGAACTCGGTGGTACCGATTAGCACAAAGGTAGCAACTTTTGAATCTCGGTGAGACCGATATATGAAGATCGGTGGCACCGAAAAGGTGGCTAATGGTTAGATGGCCAAACTCGGTCGCACTGATACTCAAACTCGAAAATTCCGATTTTGTGTACCGAGGCACCCGAAAGTTGGTCACCCAAAGACGGTAGCACCGATATGGATTCGGTTACACTGATTTGGTGGGAATGGCTAGGGTTTCTGTCTGAGGTCAAACTCGGTGGGTCCAAAATGTGGAAGTTGGTGACACGGAATTTGTGTATATGGAATTTGACAAAGTGGTGATGTGGGCAAAATGACTGAGTATTTTGGTGGTAACTTTGAGCACTTTGAGCAATCAGTTCATTTTACTACCTCGCCCCCTTTTAATAGTATTGGCTTTTGTGTAGACTCAAAAGTGATTTCTCACAAATATAAAATGAAGAGTCTTCTACCTTGCAGCTTAATCCAATATTGTTCTTTCTTGCATCAAGGGGCATCTCGACATATCCCTTTAGCCATAGCATATTTTGAACTTTTCTGAAATATACTTGGAAAACATATTAGTCCAATGATGCATATGTTGTGATAAATTATCAAAACCACCCTAGGGAGCAATTGTGCTTGCAAGAAGTGGACAACCAACTCAATGCTTCAGCTTTGATCATTCTTCAATCTAACTTGCCACCTGAAGATCTCTCCCACCTACGTTCGTTCACTATTGCCAAAGATGCATGGGCGTAGATCAACTCCTTGTACAAAGGGAGCTCAAGCATTCAATGATGCAATTTTGAGGTGGTTCTTGATGAAGCCGGTGAGTTTTTTGTTGAAGGAAGATGTGGACCCAAGACAGCTCTACCAAAGATTGACCACCCTTGCCATCTCTCTTCGAGATCATGGGTGCAAGGATACGGATGACACTTGCGTCAAGTGCAAGTTCCTCGTGGACATCATCCTTTCAAAAAAGGCATGTCTTTTGTAATCCATCAAAGACCGGACTTCCACACCTTGTCTTCAAGTGAAGTGTTGGAAGAGTTCGTTGTAATGATCATCTTAAACAAGGTCGTGAACAACACTCTAGCTCATGTTTCATGGTCAAAGAATCCCGACCTTGCCATGAAGGCCAAGGCAATCTCGGCAGAGGAAGAAGAAGAAGAAGAGGGTTATCACGAAGACACCAAATATGCTTGCCACGAGCACATGGCTCCTGCATCTTGGCAATTTTAGGTAAACAAGAGGAACACCAAGATCAACTTCTCCAAGAACAACTCAAGTGCATCAAAGGGCGAGCAACAAGTGAGAACATGCTACAATTGTGGTAATGTAAGTCACCTTGTTGTAGATTGCCCCTATGAAAGCGAGAAGACAATGGTGGCAAGCTCATTCTCCAGGACAAGTCCAAGTCCACCCCCACCAAGAACAACTTCTCGAAGAGGGTGCCTCCCAAGGGGTTGACAATACAAGAAGAATACAACTCCGATGATCATGATGATGATGATGACACAAGTGGAGAAGGAACGGAAATGGTCTACGTCGTCATTGCTATCTCTCCTCCTACAACGATATCACTCTTCGATTACCCTAACGAGTATCACATTCCCATCGCTCTGTTCCTTATGTCCAAGGCCTCCAACAAGGTAACCTCCAACATCAAAACTACCATTTCCACAACTTCTTCTATGGATTGTGGATATGAAAACGAGGAGGTAAAATTTGATGAAAATTCCTTTGATAAATTCATGAGAAAAATCAAGGGTGAAACCAAGAAGTATTTCATTGCTCTCTTGGAACAATTAGGTGAGGCCAATGATGTCACTGAGAGTCACAAAGAAACCATCTCTATGATGGAAGGGCATAGCCGTGACTATGCTGATGATATTGTGGATCTTTCCCATTCTTTATAAGAAGAGCAAAGTCTTCGTATGACTCTTGAGAAGTCACACAATGTTGATTTGGCTAGACTCAATAAAGATCTTGATCATGCTCAAATTCTTGCTCGTGTTCTTAAATCTGAGAAGGTTGAACTTGGGGTTGGCCTTGAGAACTCAATATGGAGTTTGGGTTGCTTGACAAGGCTCATAAGGCCTTCAAGAGTACTCACGCTAACCCCAAAGCTTCCTATGATCAACTCCAAGTGAAGCTAACAAAGGAGATTGCTACATGTACTCCTTTTGTGTTAATTGATAATGCTCGTGCTTTTAACCCTTGTTGTGAGCATGTGCACCTTGTGGAGTAAAATGCTAAGTAAAAAGAGCAACTAGGGAAGGGAATTGTAACTTGCATCCAAGTAGAGAAGAACATCAATGATCTATTGAGCAACCAAAAGGAAGTTGTGTCCAAGGAGGGGCTTGGGTTTGTAGCCAAATCAAAGTAGAAAGACAAGACCAAGAAATATCCTCCTCTTAATGAAACATTTGTCAAAGAGGGAGAGGGTGCTCCGAAGGATAGGAAGAACAAGGTGATGGATGGTAAGCCCAAAAGGGGCAATGCCGCCCATCCCAACAAGACTAGCGATTTAAGTCCATAATATGTTTTATGTCGTGCTAGTGATGGGCATGTTTGTGCCAAATTTGTTGGTTCTCCTTATGAGTACATTGAATGATATATTTGGGTTCCTAATACCCTTTTCACTAACCTGAAAGGACCCATTCAAGAATGGGTACCTAAATCCAAGCATTGATCTTATGTAGGAGTTTTCTTCCGGAGGCGGATCATGGTTGCTCGATAGTGGATAAAAAAATCATATGTCAAGAAGCAAGGACTTGGCGGTGGACATACAAACTCTCATCTATGGCCACTCAAGTCCAATTTGGTGATGCGTCGATTTCAAAGGTATTGGGTCTTGGCAAAGTGGTGATCTCTATGGACTTCACCATTGAAAAAGTCATGATTGTTGAGTCCCTTGCATTTAATTTCCTTTTCGTTCGGCAACTCGCACTCTGGGCTTTTCAAATTTCTTTGATATTGTTATCGTGTCCGTATTGCGGAGCAATGCTTTTAAAGTAGCCTTTGTTGGGTATGTTGAGAATGGTCTCTATGTGGTCAACTTTTGAGAGAACCCTACTAAGACCGCAACATGTCTAATGGCTAAAGTTGATGTGGGGTGGCTTTGGCATCGTCGTCTATCCCATGCCAATATGCGATGTTTGAAAAGTCTCCTAAAAGGGGACCACGTTTGTGGACTAACAAATGTTAGTTTTGCCAAAGATCATGATTGCAGTGCTTGTATCGAAGGAAAGCTACATGAGACATCTCACCGCCCCACCACTCTTATCTACTCGAAGAGGCCCCTTGAGCTCATCCACATGGATCTCTTCGGTCCTCCATCTTTTGATACTTTTGGGGGAAGAAAGTATTGCTTGGTGATTGTGGATGGTTTCTCAAGATATATATGGGTATATTTCTTCAAGAGGAAGAGTGAGACCCAACAAACCATCATCGACTTCGCAAATGAAGCTCAACACCAACATAATGCAAAGATTTTGATGATTAAAAGAGACAACGGCCCCGAGTTCAAGAACTATACCTTGGATGATTCTTTGTGTGATGAGGGGATCAAGAACCAATACTCTGCACCTTACACCCCTCAACAAAATGGTGTAGCGTAAAGGAAGAACCGGACGTTGCTAGACGCAGCAAGGACCATGATAGCATAATTCAAATCTCCATATGACTTTTGGGCCGAAGCCAACAACACCACATGCCATGCATCCAATCGGCTCTACCTCCACAAAGGCTTGAACAAAACTCTATATGAAATTCATACCGGTAGCCCAACCTCGCGTACTTTTGGGTGTTCGGGTGTAAGTGTTTCATTCTCAAAAAGGGAGTTTGTTTAGCTAAATTTGATTCTAGAGCTCACAACCGCATATTTGTTTGTTATGCTACAAACTCTCGCGCTTATCATGTCCTCAACAAGTCCAGCAGACTCATTGGGGGGACATGTAATGTGGAGTTTGATGAAAATAATGGCTCCCAAGTGGAGCAAAGTGGTATTTGCGATATAGGTTATGAAATTCCTCCCCAAGCCATAATAAGAATGGGTATGGAACACTTCCTACATGTTGAGGAACCCCTTGTGACCAAAGGAGAAGGACAATGTTCTATGCAAGTGGAACCCTCACCATCGCATGACCCACAAGCTTTCTAAGAACAAAGTGAAGGCCCTCAACCTAATGAAGAAGAACAACGAAAAGATCAACATCACAATGATGATGCCTCGCCAAGTGTAGGTGCACAAAAGACTGGGGTCTCCAGTAGGGATGGCACCCGCCGGATTTGGGTACGGGTGGAGCCATCCCATACCCTTACCTGTCGCCTAAAAGCGTACCCATCACCCGTACCCATACCCGTCGACAGGGTATAATTTTTACCCATACCCGCGACCCATCAGGGTAAATGGGTACCCGCGGGTAAAATTACCCATATTCGCGACACATTAATTTGAGAATCATGTAGTCATAAAAGACAACTTATAATAATAATTTATAAACTACAATACTCCATGACAGCAACACATATTCATAAAAAACGTCACGTTGATGAACGAGACCACTTATTTGCTATCAGCAACACTTATTTGTAGCAACAACACATTAAGGAGGTAGCAACACATAGTCATAAATATCAGCACATGGTTATATAGTTTAAGTTTAACAACTCACAAGCCACGACTAGATATAGGCTTGGTCATACATAAGACCACAAACACAAGCATTTCAATAAAGTTTTGGCAGCATAAGAAGTTCAACCGATATAAACTCGAGCAATCCAACTATAGAAAAACTAAGATCATGGTGCAACAATTTATTCTTCTTGATGACGAACTAACGAGTCCTTGCTTCCGCATCTCAATTCTCAAAGGGGCAAGTTCTAGTTGGAAAAGTGAACACGTTAACTTATTATAATTTGCATTGTAGTGGGTGCACTCAAATACTCAATTCGAAAATGAAATGCGTTGATAAGTACTCCCACTCTTCATCACTAGGTAAATTCTCATATTGCTTGTCAACTTGCTTTGCATGTTCAAAAACAACTCTATATGGTAAAGCTACTTCTAGCATCATGAAAGTGGAGTTCCACCTAGTTTTGCAATCAAGAACCAACTTTCTTGTTATTTTTACTTTTCTAAACTTACCCATATCCTTAAACTTCTCTATCCTTTTTCCCGGGGCAGTCCAATATGCCACACTTTAACATCCAATCCATCCTTTACTATAAGATTTAAGATATGTGCACAACAAGCATATGTAGCAAAGTACCTTCCAAAGGTAGTTTCTTCTTCCCTATCTTCCCCACAATCATCTCAATTGCCTTGTCATTGGTTGTGCAATTGTCCACGGTCACTATCATGAGTTTGTCATCAATATTCCAATCAAGCAGTGACTCATAGAGCACTTCACATATTGTTTCGATATTGTGAGGAGATGGGACATATACAAACCTGCAGTATTCAGCGACTTAGAGTAAACAACATCGTAAACACATACTAAACAACAACACATAGTAGTACCACACGATGATGTTTTGAAGCTTCCAAGAATCATCAATAAAGTGAGCTGTAATAGCCATATAGCCCTTCTTTTGGATGTCCGCAGTCCACATATCTGTGGTGATAGCAACCCTTGATTGGTGCACAGTCATGTAATCAATTGCCTTCTTTCTTTCTTCGTTAAAATTTTCCACAATATCATTCCTACAAGACAAAAGAAGATGATATACAACATATGTTACTTAGTCATTGCATAGAATAAAGTAGATAGTAAATAAATGGAATAAAAACATATATATCAAGGTATACCTAATAGTATTTCTTGTATGTAGCTTGAACAGTGGCTAAAGTGCATGAACAAACCTCCTAAAACTAGCATGGTCCACTATAGATAATGGATACTCATGCAACACTAACATATTATCAAGCTCTCTTCTAGCAGCCTCTTGATCAAAAGTATAACTCTCCACAGAAATGTTCCCATCCTCGTTAGCATTCATGATCAATGATGACTGATTCATTGTTTTGCCTCCCTTAGTTTTTAAATTCTTGAGAGTACAAATCTTTAGATGTACAACAAGATGCTTTGTGCCTGCTCTGGGTCCTGAAGTAAGGTTCTTGTGGCAGTAGTTACACCTTGCCTTCCATTACCCATTGACCTTCAGCTTCTTCATTTCTAACCAAACTTTCGAAGTTAGCTTGCGTTTGCCAACATCATTGACCTCTTCCACCTCCTCCTATTGGCCATCTTCATCATCTGAAATGGAAACATGATCTCCATATTCATCCATTGGGGCAGATGTATCATCGACGGATTCATGAGGAACATCTCTTTGGATGTTGGTGCATAAATCAATGTTCATACAAATATATTAATTGTTGTTGAAACAAAATATTTCATACTTAATCGGTCGCTTAAAGGTTACCATTACTTTCACTGCCATTTTTACTAGATACTAATTAAATGATGAACAATTATAGAATTTGAATTTACACACTAGAATCCCTACGAAAATACTCCATTTTTTAGTATTTCTGAAGCTAAACGAACATAGTTCAGAAATACTCAGAAACACTTCGTGGTTCAGTTAAAAAGCTCGCAATGACACACATAAAATAGTATTCATCACATCATCTCATCTATATCATTTCTACCCAGAAATCAATGATTATATACATAAATGCATCACATCATCTAGATATCTAAACTATAAGATTAGTGCTTGTAATCATAAAATCATAAGGAAAAGCGATACTCACATAGCCCAAATAGCCTTGCTCTTGTTCTTGCGAATGGCAGCGGCAGATCAGCAATTGCTAAGCAGGCTAGGGTGTCCCTTCTTCACAGACGTCTCAGACATAGTGCGACGACGGTGCTGCACCTTGGACCCCGGAGCACGAGGTGGTAGACCTTGACGTCGGCCGAGGAGTTGGCACTTTTCTAGCGCGCAGAGGCAGAAGGCACCATCCGACGATAGGGTTGGGCCAGTGCTTAGGGTAGGCATGTCGTGCTCCTGGCTATGGTGGTCGTCGAGCTGCAGTTCCTCCTCGCGGTTCCCTTCCGCACGCAAACTATGATGATCGTCCCCTAGCTCCATGGTGCCGGCGCGACGCAGCAAGCGGCTGGAGCCGCTGGCGGTGGCGGGCGACGGCGAGCCAAAAAGATGAGATCGACGATCTATTCTGTTGGGGTTGGCTGCTACAATACTGCTGTGTGCGAGGTAATTCTGGACATAGACGTCAATCACGCTAATATGTATATCCAAATATCCATATAATGAACGAAGGAATTCCGGACATCAATCACCTAGATACGTATCACACATATTCACGTATGGGATTTGTGACGTGGGTGAGTTGCCGGATTATGTACATATAATTTATTTAATATTTGAAGAAATGATATCTATGACTTACTTGTCAAATTATACATGGGTACATGGGTACACGGGTACGGATTATACTAAACCATACCCGTACTCGCTATACCCGATGGGTTTTAAATTTTTCTATTTATGTACCCATGGGTAATTTTTTCACTCATACCCTTGCCTTGATAGGGTTTTTACCCGCCGGATACGCGAGTAACGGGTACCCATTGCGATCCCTAGGATCCAGTGCCCCGGACTAGTGCGCGGACACCGGCAGCACCTCTGCAATGGCAAGGCGCGTCGCTGGAGCCTAGGGCGGAAGCAAGACTCAGAAACACTGCAAGTACATATTGCAAGGCCCCCGACAAGCACTCGTTTGCTGGAAATGAAGAAGAAACCCCGGCAGGAGCTCCCTGCCGGGGAGATAGACAATGCTAAGGCGAGAACCTCCCACCAAGGAAGAAGGACTAAGCCCCACCAAGCCATCCTTGCCGGGAAGATTGACAAGGCCTCGGCAGACCATCACCTCCCTGCCGAGAGGAACAAGAAGTGCCCCCGGCAAGGTAACCCTGTCGGGAAGAAAGAGAAGGCCCGAGTAGAGGCACGGGTCCAGGGCGCCTTCGCGACCTGTGAACGCCTCCACCGACGAACACGCCACCGCCAATGCATAGACCACGCGTCCGCCAACACGCCAGCGCAACACCCGAAGTTGCCACGTGTGGGTACGTGTCCAACCCCCCTGATGAGGTCACGGAAGTCTGTCGAACCATTTAATGCACCGCAGTAACACTGTGGTGGTCGGTCAACACTATTCCACTCGTGAACCCACCGTTCACCCACTGAGCCACTGTGGTGACCCCTTCGCCTATAAAAGGAGGCAGAGACTCAGTAGAAAGGGCTTATTGTCTTTTTGACCAAATGAAAGGCTGTAAAAGTTACAGACCTACGGTAACTCCAAAACGAATAACTAAACACATGCAGGAGTAGGGTTTACGCACCACGCGGCCCGAACCTGGGTAAAAGAGACCTTGTCGGGCCCTGACTGTTGGCGCTGCTCTTGTCGCGACCCTTATCCCCGCCAAACCAGAAAAAGGGGACCCTCGAGTCCCCCGTAGGTGTCGATCCTTTTGCTGACATCTTTGGCACGCCAGGTAGGGGGATCGTCGGAATCAGGCCGTCGCCAGTGTCGTCCCGATCCGGTGAGCCGCCCGATCCGATGATCCGATGAGCCGCCTGAGTGGGAGGAGGAAGTGGTTGCTCTGCCCGCGCGAGATCTCTGAGCGCCTCCATAGGTGCTATGCGAGCGTGGGTGGAAGGAGCGGGAGCCCCGAGCTCTGCATCGCCCGACCGACACACCAACTTGGAACGCTCACGCTGCTGTCGAGGGCGTGACAGAGGGCTTCGGCCAGGCCTCTGACGCTTACTCCGACCGTCGCACATCTCCGAAGTGTTGCATGGTCGTCGAGGACGCGTCCGAGGCCCCAAACCGCGCCTTTACGCGCCCTTCAGCTCACATTTCTCCTTGGAGTCTTGTGACGCCAGAAAGATGTGCTCGGGGGCTCCGCCAGCAAATCTCTTGCAAAAGAGATGAGAAAGTGATGCGCCCCAGCGTGCTTCTTTCCTTCGTAGTGGCCAAAGGCCACAGGCAAGAACCTCGTCGGCAAGGATGCTGGTGGGGGCAACATCAGCTTGGTGGGGGTACGGATATTCCACCCCGGCGGCACCTCCAGATGCTGCGGCTAGGAATGTCGCGACGCGCCAAATAAGTACAGAGGCAAACTTCTTGCCAGACTCTCGGTAGATAAGTTGTCTCCTTTTGAAGCATCGACTTTTGTATGAGAATCCCGCATGCAGATGGACCTTGCTAGGATCAGTGTACTCCGACTTCGTTTCGAGCCTGTTCAACGACTTGAGCAGCCATAGAGCGCCCTCATCTCGTTTCGAACTCGTTCAACGTTTTGGACGGCTACGTAGCACCTTATTTCGCCTTGATCTATGCTCGACGATTTATATTGTTGCACTGAGTGCGGCAAGGAGTCTTGCCGGTGACGACCTCCTCTGTTGAGTTTTCTGAGGATCCGCTCCTCTAAGTACTCGCGGCAGGATTAGTCAAGTCGGCAAGCATCCGAAAAGTGGAAAGGAATAATCATACAAAATGAGAGTCGAATAAAGGATACATCTCTTCATTCATTTGTCTGAATACATTTGGTTCCACTTACAAAGAATTGTTTTCCTAACCTGAAGACTTTCTCTTTTAACGAGGGACGACCTATGCGAAGGAAATGAAGTTCAAGAAGACAAAAAGCGGGTCAGCCCCGGCGCAACCTAGGCTGGTCCATCCTGGACCAGCATTGTGCAGTCGAGAGCAGCGCCGGAGGACAATGCGACCGGAGGATATGAAGGGGTCGGAGCCAATGGTCGCGCCTCCTCAAAGATGAGGCGTCGATGCTGGCTCCGGCAAGGTTCCCCAACTAGGCAGGGGAAGGGCGTGAGCGGGCCTCGGTGGCAGGGCCAGTAGTCAGTCGGAGCTCGAGGAGTCGTACTCCGACTTGACCCCCCGGGATCCCGACCTGCCAAGTACGCCACTGCCGCCGCTGTCCCCCTCGTTGCTACCGCTCGAGGAGGGACACTCGGCGCCGCTCGAGCCCTCTTCACAGTATCCGAGACGAACACGTGTGTGCCCTAAAACTTGACGGATATCATATTTTCCTCCACTAGCTTAAAGCGGAGGGTATGCCCATCCTCGAGGTTGTGGGCATGGGTGAAGGCTTTCTAGCCCTGCCCGAGCAGCATGGAGTGGCGCTTTGGGTACTCCACGTGCGCCTGTATAGCGCCATGGGAGCAGCCGTGTGCCCGCAACCAGAAGACAGGGGGCCTGGCAGCCTCCATCGCCCTAGAAAAATGGCAGGGGAGATGCAGGTGGCCCCGCGGAACGTCGTGCAGTTCCACGACGAACTCTAGCATTGTTCCATACGAGTGCCCGCCAAGCCCAAGAGAAGGCGGAGACGCTGGAGTAGCACTCCGCCTCCCTCGGCCATGACCCCGGCGTCCTCGGCCCCTTGAGCCTCTCCCGCCATGGTCGACAGGGCTGCCGCTGGCTGCGGTTGTTAGAGCATATATCTCCATATGTGGTTTTGGTAATTGATGACAATTCCTATGAACTAATGGTTGCTTTAAGTTATATTTATAGGATTTGTCCATAGGGACTTCTTGACGTCCATCTGTTGGGTTCAAGGAGTTTATATGATGACCAAGATGGTATTCAAGGTATTATCCAAAGAATGGTCATAGAGACACTAGGTTGATCAAGATCTTAGACAAAGAGTAAATCAAGATGATCAACACACAAAGCGTATAAGATGTACCGAGAGGGATCAAGTGATCCCATGGTATGGTAAGCATTGTCCATTACGTGTTTGTGTACTAACCCATGGTCTTTGTGAGAGTCCTATGTGGGGGTCAGGTGTGCTTCCATGGGCTTGCGTCAAAAGGAAGATCTCATACAACCCATTAAGGATGACGCCAAGTGGTGATCGTCATCAAGATTGTGGTGTGCAAGTTCAAGTGGATCAGCACGAATATATCATTGAAACTATTGTTAATGATAATGTATTGATAAGGACAAGCTCATGTGCTAACAAGGACAAGATCAAGATAAACATTCCTGAGCACTACATGCTTGATTCTTGTGGATGTTCACATGGTGGACAAATGAAGATGAATACATAAGCTAGGCTTTCCACATTGTGTATGGGAGAGCTGAAGACTTCATCATGTCTTGCCTTCAACTTGAGCCAAGAAGGAACAACAACATCAAGCTCAAGTGAAAGGGCTAACTCAAAGGTATCAGTTCCTTCGACGTTAGTGGTGCGGAGTGATGATCAGCGAATAAAAGTATAGACTCAAGTATGGATCATGAGTACCCCTTTTATGATTCTTGAGTCTTTAGGGATCCCGCACTATTAAGAGGGGATCATAGGTTTTGCGATGAACTTGCTCAAACTACATCTCTACTTTTCTGCTCATACCACATCTCCACTGCTCTGCTGTTATCTGAAAACAGAACCAATGCCTCAGACATCTGGCTTCCTCCGGACGTCCGAGGGACGGACACCCGACCACTTCGGAAATCCGGAACCTTATACCACAGAAATCCAGAGTCAAATAACTCGGACTTCCGGATCTCCCCGGACGTCCGAGCGCTGGACGTCCAGCTCTCTCCGGACGTCCGAGGCCCGGACGTCCGACCCCCTTCGAAAAACCGGAACCTTGCACCAGAAGAAATTTGAGTCAAATAACTCGGACTTCCGGCCTCCTCCTATCGTCCCAGGGCCGGACGTCCGGCTCTCTCTGGACGTCCGAGGGCCGGACGTTCGGCTTCCTATGGACGTCCGGTCCCTGTTCGACTACACAGTGGTTCCTGATATATATACATCCCCCGGACGACGGACCCCTGTCGGACGTCCGACCCCTTGTGGGAGTCCGAACATCCGAGAACTGCCGGCCGTCCGACCAAAGTCAGACTCAAGTGACCCCAACGGTCACTTTCCCTTCTCCACTATAAATACCCCCCTCCCACTTCGTGAGAGGGGGACCAACACATCCATATCCTCATAAGAACACATTTATACCACACACACATTTGCTCACACCAAATCTTAGATCCCAAGAGCATTTGTGAGCCCCTCTGAGAGTTGTTCCAATCAAAAGATAGATCGTCTCCCTCTCCTCCTCTCAACCCAAGCTATTTGAGATTTGAGCAAGTTTTGATCATTCCCCATGATCTTGTTACTCTTGGAGGTTGGAGACTCCTAGGCGGTAGGAGTTCTTCGGAGAGGAATCAATCCGTGTGATTTCCCCCGGAAAAGTTTGTGACGGTTTGGAAGCCACCTCAAAGGCTTACTACTAGTGGTTGTGAAACGCCTTCGTGGTGTTATCTCAAAGGGAGAATAGGGTGAGCCTTCGTGGCGTTGGTGTGCCTTCGTGGTAACATCCACCTCTCTAACGGTGACTAGCTTCCCTCCAAGGAATTGAACATCGGGATACATCTTTGTCTCAGTGACCTGGGTTATCCTTAACCCTAACTCCTTACTTGTGGTTTACTTGTGTTACTTGAGCATACATACATTGCATATTGTTTGTGCTCATTATATTGTGTTGGCTATTTCTTTGTACAAGGTTAATCGTTCAAGCATACCCTCTATATCCACACGTTCACACTTGCATCTTTTGATATATCGTGTGCTATAGTGTGATCTAGTATCTTGTGTTGTGCACCTACTTGTCGTGTGATATAGCTCAAGTAAGTTTGTGTAACTTACTAGTGCTTGTTAGTAACCGTGTTGTGTCCATCTTGGTAGATCGTGTTGTTGGTGCACGTTGCTGTGCCTATTGCATTTAGGATTTGTGCTTGAAAAGTATCCTCTTAGTTTATTTCCGCATTAGGTTTAAGCCAAATCCGAAGGAGTTTTTAAATAGCCTATTCACCCCGCCCCCCTCTAGGCGTCATCATGGTCCTTTCAATTGGTATCAGAGCGAGGTCTCTCTTTAATTAGGTTTCACGACCTAGAGAGTATCGATGTCGACTATTGGATTAGTGCACAATGAGACCTTTGACTTTGATGGCACAAATTATACCCTATGGAGAATTCGTATGCTTCATCACTTTCGGGCCATGGGCACAAATACTTTACGAATTGTTCTTGTAGGGATTGCCGACAAAAAAGATGATGCATCTTCATCTACTAATAAAATGTATCTTGATTGTGAGGCTTTTCTTGCCATTCATCGAACCATAAGTCCTGACGTGTTTAAGTCTATCTCGACTTGCAAGTCAGCTCATGAAGTTTGGACTAAACTTGAAGATATATATGGTGGGTCCAATCTTGATGAAGACGATATTATGATGAAGGAGTTGGTGCATGAGCTCTTCACTCTTTTCGATCATAAAGAGTCCACCACTACTTCCATATCCGATTGCTTGCACACCTCAGCATCTTCAATCTCAGAAGGTAATGACATGGTGAGTGAAGAAATAAATGTTGATGAAAATGTCATAGCCTCTATGGACACGAGCATATCTAGCACCACACATAGTGTAAATTATTGTGCTGATAGGTCATGCATTTCACGTAAAGATCCCTTGAAAAATGTCTGTGGTGATATGTCTGCTTTCCCGTGTCCTCTTGATCAAAATATCTTGTTTCTCCCTAGTTGCTCTATGACTAATCATTTAGGGGAAATCAAGAAATATGAAGTACTTTTGACTAATGAAGAAACTGATTCACCAAAAGAATCATCATCAACTCCTCCAGTTCACATGTGCCTCATGGCAAGAGGTAATAATGAGGTATCATCTTCCCTGTGCAATAACGATGATATTTGCGATGAGGATGATGATGATGACTTGACTGAAAATATCTATGTGATCAGTAAAATTCTTCATAAAGCTAAAAATAACGCTCTTCAAAGATTCCAAGATGTTCTTGCTTACTTTGAAAATTGTAATGATTCACTTAATCATGAACAAGCTAAAAGTGAACAACTTGAACATGAACTTGAGAAGAGTCATCAAGCATGTAGAGACTTCAGATCTTCAAAAGGAGAGATTGAAGTTGCTCATGATAAACTAAAAAAAGGATTTTGAGGTCCTTCTCCTTGAATGCAATAATGTCAAGGGAGATCTCATCAAAACCTCTAAGATCTATGAGGAGCTTCAATCTACTCATGAGAAGTCTCTATTTGCTACTTACTCCTCTCATATTGTTGATGATACTTGTACATCTAACTCTACCTCACTTGAAGTATCAACATTGAAGGAGAATATTGAGCTACATGCTCAACTTGATTTACTAACTAGCAATTATGGGAAGTTGGTAGAAAACCATGTAATGCTCACAAGCTCTCATGCCGATCTTCTAACATCCTATAATGTGCAAAAGTTAGCTCATGAGGCTATCATCACCAAGGTAACATCAAGTGATCCTCATGTGGACAATGGCACTACTTCTAGTCAAAGTACTAAATTTCCATGTGCTAGTCCTCGTAATTCGTCTACTCATAATGTTGCTACCTCGTGTGATGAATTACTTTCCTTGCCTTGTTTCTCTAGCATTGAAGCTTACAATTCCTCTAGTACTTGCATTGATACTAACCGTGCAGAGGAAATCTAAGAGCTCAAGGCCCAAGTCACTTCTTTGAAGAAAGACTTGGAACAGTGTCATGAAGGGATGTCCACACTCAACAACGTCCTATGTGAGCAAACATCTCCGAATGACAAAAATGATGTTGGAGTAAACTCAAACAAGAACAAGAGGGGCCTAGAACAAGTCAAGAATTCGGCCAAAATCATTTGCTTCAAGTGCAAAGTTAAAGGGCACCATGTTAGATCTTGCCCTCTAAAGATGAAGTCTCAAAGTCACAAGCAACAAGGGAAGCGGCCACAAACTCAATCACATATTCAGCTACAAGTTGCGGAAGGCCTCTTCCCAAGAAGACCCAAGCCAACACTCCCCGAGGTGAGAAATCAACTCGGAAGAAGGCAAAGGGTAGATGTTGCTACTTATGTCGTGAGAAGGGTCACGTCGCTTCGTCTTGCACAAGAGGTAACTTATCCAACCCAATCACTATTGATGATATCTATTCCCTTGGGAAGGATAAGGTTGGCAATGTGTTTGCCAAGTTTGTGGGTACTCAAAATGGTGTCAAGAAAAGAACCATTTGGGTTGCCAAGCCTATTGTGATTAACCTCTTAGGACCCAATGTAGTTGGGGACCAACAAGCTCAAACTTGATCAATAGGTGACTATGGAGGACATTACAGACTTGGATACATAATGAAGAATTAAGGGGTCTTCATCATTCATATTATCTCAAGCCAAGTCATTTGGATTATCGAGTTTCTATCTTATATCTGATGTGCCTCCTTACGGTAACTTATACTTAAACTGTTTCCATTGTTAGGTGCTTGCCCCTTTGCATGTTCTGGTTTTGTACCTTGCATGCATTTGTATATGTTGTGCTTCCAACTTGCTTATCTTGAGTAATCAAGTATGTGTATGTTGGTTTTCATATCATGTACATGTGAGTCTTGTATTGAGCCTTTTTGCATCTTATTTGTATTTTTGTTGGCTCTTGTGAGAGATTAATGGATTATCCCATTGTGGGGGAGTGATGTGCTTTGCACACCTCACAATCCTATAAATATGTATACATGGGGAATACCACTTAGTTTTGATATTTCAAGATTATCTAGTTTCTATGTGGTATGTCTTACTCATCAGAAATTCAAATTCTATATGGTCCATTAAGTATCTCTTGTTGGTTTTAATTTGCCACTTATTAATATTGTTGGTTTATCACATTATGGGGGAGTAATATGCTATGTGCATATTACAAACCTAGAAAATGTGTACATTTGAGGTGTTGCCACTTAGTGTTGATATTGTAAATTATCTTGTTCCTAGGTGGCATGTTAGCTCTACAAGTGTCATTCGGTTGCGTTTTATGGGTAAAGATGATCTTGGATATATTCGTGATCTACCAATGAGTATCACTTCCAAAATACTTCTTGTCCTTGACAATTGGTATTCCCATCATGTGATAGGAATTGCTAATCGTCTTTACATTGGATTTTGTGTTTCGTTTGTCTTCCTTGCCTCTTATGGATCTATTTTAACATGTCTAGTGTTTTTATAGATATAGAGAAAGTGATGATCCCATCGTGTGCATTTTGTATTTAAATGCAAATTCTATATAATGCACGTCCCTTGGGGAGCTATCCTATTTTCTTTAGAACACTCTCTTTATTCACCCATCATAAAATCTTTTGATCCCCATCAAGTGTGTGTTGATGGGAGGCAAGTCTTGCTCTTTATGATGCTTTGTGCCATCATGAAAATTTGTCGAGGGCTTGGTTTGTCGGAACCTAGCTCTCTTTTGGAAATTAGATACCTCGTGTTTGTTTTCCTTCAATTGGTTTCTTGTTTCCTTTTATTTGGCATGTGTCAATGGATATCTCATTCCTTGAGGTATCTTTTAATTGATATCCTTCAAGTGATAGTTCTTTTTTGTTTAGGATCTTATTATCACTTGATACCTTGTCTTTTGGTGACTTATCAACTTTGTGTTGAGTTGATTCTTGAGAGTCTTGAGCATGCATATCTACTATATACAACTTCTTTTGCTTGCTTTCCTTCTTTGACCCAATATATAGGGGAATATCCACCTTGTCATAAATTGGCTAAAGTGTGCATGAAATTCAAATTCATATCTATATGCACATATGTATGTGGAGTTTGTCCTATTTATTGCTGGTTTTCTAACTCTTTGGTCCCAATGAGTTTGGGCACCATTCTGTTTGTTTTGCTGTTCCAGGAACAACTGGAGATGCATTGGATGCTCGGATCACCTATAAGGAAGGTGTTGAGACCATGTGATTATTGGAGCCAAGTTAGGATGATCAAAGAATAACTATCTACTACATCAATCCAATGTTGTCTCGGTAACAAGTATCCACTTCATGCATTCTTTTATAGCAAAGGCCCCAACCTGTCTTTTCTTTTCCAGGTTGCATCATGGCATGAATCTCTTGATTCGTTCTTGTAGTACTTGTTTGCTTTCTCAAAGCTTCCGAACGATGATGTCTTACTACTAGTTGGGATGTCTTTGATGTTCGTATGTTGGAAGTTCATATTGTACAATAAGAAAATATTAGGCCATGTGCTATGCTTCCAAGCAAAAGATCTCATTGATATATTTATGACTTCCTTTTGGATATCTAGTTTGTTCCTTCTTGTAACCATTTCGTGTGTACGTCCTTCATTATGGATATATATCATCATGCTTGTCTTCTACTTAGAATCTTTTACACATGAGAGAAGTTACATCTCTAATTGATATCCTCTTTGCTTTCACGTCCATCGTTGCATTTCCTTTTTCAGTTTTTGGTGGCTTCGTGAAAGGATTTGTTTTGAGTGCGTATCTTATTTTCCTACATCCTGATGCACTCTTTGGCCGTGAAGATTATTTTTCCTCATGCTTGTCTTGATGAGGGTTTTTCCATTTCAATTAGTATCCCTCCTCTTGATAAGGTTCTTACTTCCTATCTTCACAATGGGTTTTCACAAGCGTTGGTTCTTATTTTGTTTGTTAGTAAGCTTGTGAACCCATTTTCTAGTATGTTTGTGTGGCAATGATATGTCTTGCACTTTGTATCTCATTTCATCAAGACTATGTTGATGAGTAATGCTCATCCTTATCTTAGTCATCTCAAGTGCTTTGCCATGACTCACACACATTACTTAGGTTGAGCCTATTCTTAAGTTGCTTCTTTTACATGTTGCTCAACCATTTGTTTTCTCCAATTGATATGCTTATTGTCTCATCTATCTTCTTGCACTCGTTGTGTGTTTTATTAATTTTGGGGGAGCAACGATCCTATTTTGTGCACCTGTATGAAATACAAAAATCTCGTATTAGTGCACAAATCATGGGGAGCTTCTCTAGTTTTTGATAAAACACTCTGTTGCCTTTATCATAATATCTTTTATTCATGTGGTTCGAAGGACCATATGATTGTTTGTTCCATCTGGAATCTTTTGATTGCTTGCCTCTATTTTTGCATGTCTTTGTGGCATACGATCCTTTTATTTGCAATCTTTGGGTCCTCAATATAGTTTGTTTTCCTCCAACTACTTATCATTGTATTTGTGTATTTCTCTGCACTCATTTGCTGATAAGTACACACTTTTTGGAGGACCACCTACTATATTGGCTTTCTAAACTTTTCGTCCATTTTGGCAATCGATGCCAATGGGGGAGAAGTTTAGAGAGTTTATATTGGATATGTTTAGAGGGTTTTGCTTTTATTGTGTAAGCATTTAGATCTTGCACGCATGCATTATTACCTTGTATGTGTGCGCTTGGTTATGCTTATTTCCTTATACAAACTCTCTTGAAGTGGTTGTCTTCAATTACCAAAATGGGGGAGATTGTTAGAGCATATATCTCCATATGTGGTTTTGGTAATTGATGACAATTCCTATGAACTAATGGTTGCCTTAAGTTATACTTATAGGATTTGTCCATAGGCACTTCTTGAAGTCCATCTGTTGGGTTCAAGGAGTTTATATGATGACCAAGATGGTATTCAAGGTATTATCCAAAGAATGGTCATAGAGAGACTAGGTTGATCAAGATCTCAGACAAAGAGTAAATCAAGATGATCAACACACAAAGCGTATAAGATGTACCGAGAGGGATCAAGTGATCCCATGGTATGGTAAGCATTGTCCATTACATGTTTGTGTACTAACCCATGGTCTTAGTGAGAGTCCTATGTGGGGGTCAGGTGTGCTTCCATGGGCTTGCGTCAAAAGGAAGATCTCATACAACCCATGAAGGATGACGTCAAGTGGTGATCGTCATCAAGATTGTGGTGTGCAAGTTCAAGTGGATCAGCACGAATATATCATTGAAACTATTGTTAATGATCATGTGTTGATAAGGACTGGCTCATGTGCTAACAAGGACAAGATCAAGATAAGCATTCCTGAGCACTACATGCTTGATTCTTGTGGATGTTCACATGATGGACAAATGAAGATGAATACATAAGCTAGGCTTTCCACATTGTGTATGGGAGAGCTACTTGAAGACTTCATCATGTCTTGCCTTTAACTTGAGCCAAGAAGGAACAACAACATCGAGCTCAAGTGAAAGGGCTAACTCAAAGGTATCAGTTCCTTTGACGTTAGTGGTGCGGAGTGATGATCAGTGAATAAAAGTATACACTGAAGTATGGATCATGAGTACCCCTTTTATGATTCTTGAGTCTTTAGGGATCCCGCACTATTAAGAGGGGATCACAGGTTTTGCGATGAACTTGCTCAAACTACATCTCTACTTTTCTGCTCATACCACATTTCCACTGCTCTACTGTTATCTGAAAACAGAACCAATGCCTCGGACATCCGGCTTCCTCCGGACGTCCAAGGGATGGACGCCCGACCACTTTGGAAATCCGGAACCTTATACTAGAGAAATCCAGAGTCAAATAACTCGGACTTCCGGCTCTCCCCGGACGTCCGAGCGCTGGACGTCCGGCTCTCTCCGGACGTCCGAGGCCCGGACGTCCGACCCCCTTCGAAAAACCGGAACCTTGCACCAGAAGAAATTTGAGTCAAATAACTCGGACTTCCGGCCTCCTCCTGACGTCCGAGGGCTAGACGTTCGGCTCGCTCCGGACGTTCGAGGCCGGACGTCCTGCTTCCGCCGGACGTTCGAGTCCCTGTTCGACTACACAGTGGTTCCTGATATATATACATCCCTCAGACGACCGACCCCTGTCGGACATCCGAGAACTGCCGGACGTCTGACCACTGTCAGACTTAAGTGACCCCAACGGTCACTGTCCCTTCTCCACTATAAATACCCCCCTCCCACTTCGTTAGAGGGGGCCCAACATAGCCATATCCTCATAAGAACACATTTCTACCTCACACACATTTGCTCACACGAAATCTTCGATCCCAAGAGCATTTGTGAGCCCCTCTGAGAGTTGTTCCAATCAAAAGATAGATCGTCTCCCTCTCCTCCTCTCAACCCAAGCTATTTGAGATTTGAGCAAGTTTTGAGCATTCCCCGTGATCTTGTTACTCTTGGAGGTTGGAGACTCCTAGCCGGTAGGAGTTCTTCGGAGAGGAATCAATCCGTGTGATTTCCCCCGGAAAAGTTTGTGAGGGTTTGGAAGCCACCTTAAAGGTTTACCACAAGTGGTTGAGAAACGCCTTCGTGGTGTTATCTCAAAGGGAGAATAGGGTGAGCCTTCATTGTGTTGGTGTGCCTTCGTGGTAACATCCACCTCTATAACGGTGACTAGCTTCCCTCCAAGGAAGTGAACATCAGGATACATCTTTGTCTCAGTGACCTTTGTTATCTTAACCCTAACTCCTTACTTGTGGTTTACTTGTGTTACTTGAGCATACATACATTGCATATTGTTTGTGCTCATTATATTGTGTTGGCAATTTCTTTGTACAAGATTAATCATTCAAGCATACCCTCTATATCCACACGATCACATTTGCAGCTTTTGATATATCGTGTGCTATAGTGTGATCTAGTATCTTGTGTCGTTCACCTACTAGTCGTGTGATATAGCTCAAGTAAGTTCGTGTAACTTACTTGTGCTTGTTAGTAACCGTGTGGTGTCCATCTTGGTAGATCGTGTTGTTGGTGCACATTGCGGTGCCTATTGCATGTAGGATTTGTGCTTGAAAAGTATCCTCTTAGTTTATTTCCGCATTAGGTTTAAGCCAAATCCTAAGAAGTTTTTAAATAGCCTATTCACCCCCCCCTCTAGGCGTCACTGTGGTCCTTTCAGCGGCCCCTGAAGGTGTGGCATGATCCGAGCGGGATCCCCTTGCCGCCCTGACGGCCAACGGAGGCTGGCCTCGCCGCCTAACCATGGTTAGGAACGGGTGCCATCGGCAAAGCTTAAAGAAACAAGAGAAGACAAGGCGATAGGCGCGGAAGGCTTCGAGAGTGAGATGGGTGAGCAAAACCTCCACGCAAACACCCTAATATATAGGGCAAAGCTCGGAGGCCACCTCCTCGCTTCAGAAGCCACCGCCCCTCTCGCCCAATCTCCCTCAAGTCACGAGCGGAATATGGAACCGCCCTGATGTGCCAATTCATGCAGGGGCGGGTCCATCCACGACCGCGGCTTTTGAGGCCACGATCTCCACTTGCCCGACTGACGTTGCGCATGTCCTACGCGTGGCAGAGGTGTTTTCAAGCAATAAAGAGGCCACTGCGCGCACGCCGCGCACCCTCCTACTTCATGCGTTCAATGCACGCCGTGGGGAAAGAAAGCCTATAACGGCTCGATTCCGATAAGCCCGGCGCCTGCGAGTCCGGGCACCGCTTTGGGCCTGGCCAACAACGCCTCGCCTGCGTGTGTGGCCCAGGCCCGGGGGCTCCTGTCAGTGCACTAAAGACTGAGGTCTCTAGTGTACCGGACTAGTGCGCGGACACCGGCAGCCCCTCTACAGCGGAAGCAAGACTCAGAAACCCCCCAAGTACAGATTGCAAGCCCATGGCAAGCACTTGCTTGCTGGGAATGAAGAAGAGACCCTGGCAGGAGCTCCCTGTTGGGGAGATAGACAATGCTAAGGTGAGACCCTCCCGCCAAGGAAGAAGGACTGAGCCCCGGCAAGCCATCCTTACCGGGAAGATTGAGAAGGCCTCGTCAGGCCATCACCTCCCTGCCGAGAGGAACAAGAAGTGCTCCCGACAAGGTAACCCTGCCGGGAAGCAAGAGAAGGCCCGAGGAGAGGCGCGGTGTCTGGGGTGCCTTAGCGACCTGTGAACGCCTCCACCGACGAATACGCCACCGCCGATGCATGGACCACGTGTCTGCCCACACACAAGCGCAACACCCCGAAGTTACCACGTGTGGGTACGTGTCCAACCTCCCCTGAAAAGGTCAGGGAAGTCTGTCAAACCAATTAATGCACCGCAATAACACTATGGCGGTCGGTCGACACTATTCCACTTGTGAACCAACCGTTCACCCACTGATCCACTGTGGTGACCCCTTCACCTATAAAAGGAGGCCGAGGCTCGGTAGAAAGGGCTTTTTGGATTTTTGACGAATCGAAAGGTTGTAAAAGGGACAAACCTACAGTAACTCCAAAACGAATAACTAAACACATGCAGGAGTAGGGTTTTATGCACCATGCGGCCCGAACCTGGGTAAAAGAGACCTTGTCGGGCCCTGACTGGTGGTTCTGCTCTTTCCGCGACCCCTCTCCCCGCCAAACCAGCAAAAGGGGACCCTCGATGCCCCCATAGGTGTTGATCCTTGCGCCGACACCAAGTGCTGCCCGGCATCAAGTTAATGATTCCGAGCAAGCTCAAGATGATGCTCAAGATATTGTTCATGTGGCTCCCTAATCTTCTTTGGAGGAGATTTTGGAGCATCGTGCCGCCAAGGTAGCCTCCAAACTCAAACATAATCAACAAGTTTTGGAGAATGTCTATGGGAGCTTGAGTAAAACGGTAACCACTCATAAACAGTTAACAAACTTTTGTGGCATCACGCGTTTGTTTCTTGTATTGAACCCCTAAAGTTACAAGAAGCGTTCGAGGATGGACATTCTCTTGAAGCCATGCATGATGAACTCAACAACTTTGAGCGCAACAAGGTGTAGCAATTAGTTCAAGACCGAAGGAGAATCATAATGTCATTGGGACCAAATGGATATTCAAAGAAGCAAGATGCAAATGGTGTTGCCATTCGAAACAAGTCAAGATTGGTGGCTCAAGGCTACTCCCAAGTCGAGGGTAACGACTATGATGAAACCTTTGCCCCCGTTGCCTATCTTGAATCTATTCGCATGTTGCTTGCATACGCTTCTCATCATAATTTCAAACTACAACAAATGGATGTGAAAAGTTCCTTTGTAAATGGTCCTCCTAATGAGTTGGTATATGTAAAAAAAATGGGGTCCAACGACACCAAGTTCCCTAGTCATGTCTCTAAACTCGATAAGGCACTCTATGGCCTTAAACAAGCCCCGCGTGCATGGTATGAGCATGATACGTCTCCAACGTATTGATACGTCCATTTTGCATCATGCTTTCATGTTGATATTTATCGCTTTATGGGCTGTTATATTACCTTGTGGTACCATACTTATGCCTTTTCTCTCTTATTTTGCAAGGTTTATTTGAAGAGGGAGAATACCGGCAGCTGGAATTCTGGACTAGAAAAGGAGCAAGTCTGAGTCCTCTATTCTGCACAACTCCAAATGCCCTGAAAATCAACGTGGAATTTTTTGGGAATATATAAAAAATACTGGGCGAAAGAAGTACGAGAGGGGAGCTACCAGGGCCCCACAAGCCAGGTAGCCGCCACCCCCTGGTGGCGGCTATAGGGCTTGTGGGCTCCCTGACGGCCCACTGGCCACCCTCTTTTGCTATATGAAGGGTTTCGTTCCAGAAAAAATCAAGGAGGAGCTTTTTCGTGGTTTCGCCGCCACCACGAGGCGGAACTTGAGCAGATCCAATCTAGAGCTCCGGCAGGACGATCCTGCCGGGGAAACTTCCCTCCCGGAGGGGGAAATCGTCGCCATCGTCATCACCAACACTCCTCTCGTCGGAGGGGAGTCATCTCCATCAACAACTGCATCAACACCATCTCCTCTCCAATCCCTAGTTCATCTCTTGTAACCAATCTCCGTCTCGCGACTCCGATTGGCACTTGTAAGTTTGCTAGTAGTGCTAATTACTCTTTGTAGTTGATGCTATTTGGATTACTTGGTGGAAGAGTTTATGTTCAGATCCTTGATGCTATTCATTACACCTCTGATCATGATTATGATTATGCTTTGTGAGTAGTTACTTTTGTTCCTGAGGACATGGGATAAGTCATGCTGATAATAGTCATGTGAATTTGGTATTCGTTCGGTATTTTGATATGTTGTATGTTGTATTTTCCTCTAGTGGTGTTATGTGAATGTCGAATACATAACACTTCACCATGTTTGGGCCTAGAGGAAGGCATTGGGGAGTATTAAGTAGATGATGGGTTGCTAGAGTGAAAGAAGCTTAAACCCGAGTATATGCATTGCTTCGTAAGGGGCTGATTTGGATCCACTAGTTTAATGCTATGGTTAGACGTTGTCTTAATTCTTCTTTCGTAGTTTTCGATGCTTGCGAGAGGATTTAATCATAAGTGGGATGCTTGTCCAAGTAAGGGCAGTACCCAAGCGCCGGTGCACCCACATATCAAACAATCAAAGTAACGAACGTGAATCATATGAACATGATGAAATTAGCATGACAGAAATTCCTGTTTGTCCTCGGGAGCATTTTTCCTCTTATAAGACTTTGTCCAGGCTTGTCCCTTACTACAAAAGGGATTGGGCCACTTGCTGCACCGTCGCTACTACTTGTTACGTGTTACCTTTCGCTTGCTACGTTTCACCTTGCTACACCATCACTTGTTACTGCTACTTTCAGTGCTTGCAGTTATTACCTTCCTGAAAACTGTTTATCAGAGCCTTCTGCTCCTCGTTGGGTTCGACACTCTTACTTATCGAAAGGAATACGATTGATCCCCTATACTTGTGGGTAATCAAGACTCTTTTCTGGTGCCGTTGCCAGTGAGGTAGCGCCTTTGGTAAGTGGAATTTGGTAAGGAAACATTATACTGTGCTAAAATTTATTGTCACTTGTCACTACGGAACCTGTTCCATTGAGGAATTTGTTCGGGGTATCTTCACCACGAACGAAAGTACGAGGAGTTGCTCCTCAACCTGAGGTACCTACTGAAAATATCTTTTATGAAATTCCTTCGGGTATGCTTGAGAAACTGCTGGCTAATCCTTTTACACGAGATGGATCTTCACATCCAGACTTGCATCTGATCTATGTGGGTGAAGTTTGTGGTCTATTTAAGCTTGCAGGTTTGCCCGAGGATGAGGTAAAGAAGAAAGTCTTTCCTTTATCTTTGAAGGATAAAGCGTTGACATGGTATAGGCTATGTGATGATACTGGATCATGGGACTACAATCGGTTGAAATTGGAATTTCATCAAAAGTTCTATCCTATGCTGGAAGAAGGTAAGGAGTCAGGTATGAATTTCCAGTCTGATTGCGTTAAATCTTTTGTTGAAACAAACACTTCTAGAGATTTTAGCGCTAAGTATGGACTTGACTCTGAGATAGTAGCTTCTCTATGTGAATCTTTTGCTGCTCATATTGATCTTCCCAAAGAGAAGTGGTTTAATTATCATCCCCCTGTAGAAGTCAACATAGTTAAACCCAATCTAGTTGAGGAGAAAGTCATTGCTTTTAGTGATCCTGTTGTTCCTTGTGCCTATGCTGAGAAACCACCTTACCCTGCTAGGAAAAAGGATTATTCTAAAGCTCCAACTGTGATACGTAGGGGTTAAATTAGACCACTTGCACCCCCTGAGGAAATTAGAGTTGAACCTAGTGTTGCTATTATCAAAGATCTCTTAGCCGAAAACATAGACGGGCATGTTATCAAATTCTGTGATGACTCTGCTAGAATTGCTAAACCTCACGCGAAAGACAAATACGGGCATGTAGTTGGCCTGCCCGTTGTTTTTGTCAAGATAGGAGATCACTGTTATCATGGTTTATGTGATATGGGTGCTAGTGTTAGTGCAATACCCCGTTCCCTATATGATGAAACCAAAGATGAAACTGCACCTGCTGAGTTAGAGCCCATTGATGTCACTATTACGCTAGCTAATAGAGACACTATCTGCCCTCTGGGAATTGTGAGAGACGTAGAAGTCCTGTGTGGTAACACGAAGTATCCTACTGATTTCCTCGTCCTTGCTACTGCACAAGATAGCTTTTGTCCCATCATATTCGGTAGACCCATTCTCAACAATGTCAATGCTCACATTGATTGCATTAAGCAGACTGTCACTGTTAGTTTCGAGGGTGTGTCTCATGAATTTAACTTCTCCAAGTTTGGAAGACAACCCCATGAAAAAGAGTCGTTTGGTAGGGATGAAATCATTGCTCTTGCCTCTATTGTCGTACCTCCTACGGATCCTTTAGAGAAATATCTTCTTGAGCATGAAAATGATATGCATATGGATGAAAGAGATGAGATATATAAAATTATTTTAGAGCAATATCCTATTCGCAAGAATAATCTGCATGTTGAACTTCTTGGGGATCCTCCCCCACCGAAGGGTGATCCTGTGTTGGAGCTTAAACAGTTGCCTGATACTCTTAAGTATGCCTATCTTGATGAGAATGAGATATATCCCGTTATTATTAGTGCTCTCCTCTAGAATCACGAAGAGAAGAAGTTACTAAAAACTTTGAGGAAGCACCATGCGGCTATTGGATATACTCTTGATGATCTTAAGGGTATTAGTCCCACTCTATGTCAGCACAAGATTAAAACTCATCCTGAATTCAAACCAGTTGCTGATCATCAATGGAGATTAAATCCTAAGATGAAAGAGGTCGTGAGAAAAGAAATATTAAAGCTTCTGGAAGAAGGAATCATTTATCCTATTGCTCATAGTGATTGGGTAAGTCTAGTACATTGCGTACCTAAAAAGGGAGGTATCACCGTCGTTCCTAATGATAAGAATGAATGAATCCCACAAAGGATTATTACTGGCTATAGGATGGTGATAGACTTCCGGAAACTAAACAAGGCAACCAAGAAAGACCATTATCCTTTGCCGTTTACCGACCAAATGCTAGAAAGGCTATCCAAACACACACACTTCTCCTTTCTAGACGTTTATTCAGGTTTCTCACAAATACCCGTTGCATAATCTGATCAGGAGAAAACCACTTTCACCTGCCCCTTCGGTACCTTTGCTTATAGACGTATGCCTTTTGGCTTATGCAGTGCGCCTGCCACCTTTCAAAGATGTATGATGGCTATATTCTCTGACTTTTGAGAAAAGATTGTCGAGGTTTTCATGGATGACTTCTCCGTTTATGGGTCTTCCTTTGATGATTGCCTCAGCAACCTTTATTGAGTCTTATAGAGATGCAAAGATACCAACCTCGTCTTGAATTGGGAGAAGTGCCACTTTATGGTTAATGAAGGCATCGTCTTAGGACACAAAATTTCTGAAAGAGGCATTGAAGTTGATAAGACTAAGGTTGATGCAATTGAGAAAATGCCTTGCCCCACAGATATCAAAGGTATACGAAGTTTCCTAGGTCATGTTGGTTTCTATAGAAGGTTCATTAAAGACTTCTCTGAGATTTCTAGGCCTCTTACCAACCTCTTGCAGAAAGATGTTCCTTTTGTTTTTGATGAGGATTGTGAGGAAGCTTTCAAAGTACTTAAGAAGGCCTTGATAACCGCACCTATTGTTCAACCACCTGACTGGAACCTGCCCTTTGAAATCATGTACGACGCTAGTGATTATGTTGTCAGTGTTGTTCTAGGACAAAGAGTTGACAAGAAGTTGAATGTTATTCACTACGCTAGTAAAACTCTAGACAGTGCCCAAAGAAACTATGCCACTACGGAAAAGGAGTTTTTAGCAGTCGTGTTTGCATGTGAAAAGTTCAGATCTTATATAGTTGACTCCAAAGTCACTATTCACTCTGATCATGCTGCTACTAAGTACCTTATGGAGAAGAAGGACGCTAAGCCAAGGCTAATCAGATGGGTTCTCCTGCTACAGGAATTTGATTTGCACGTTGTTGACCGAAAGGGTGCTGATAACCCTGTAGCAGATAACTTGTCTAGGCTAGAGAATGTCCTTGATGACCCATGACCTATTGATGACAGCTTTCCTGATGAGCAATTGAATGTCATCCGTACTTCACATAGTGCACCATGGTATGCTAATTACGCAAACTATATCGTAGCCAAATACATACCACCCAGTTTCACCTACCAGCAAAAGAAGAAATTCTTCTTTGATTTGAGACACTACTTTTGGGATGATCCTCACCTTTATAAGGAAGGAGTAGATGGTGTTATTAGACGTTGTGTGCCTGGACATGAACAGGGACAGATCCTGTAGATGTGTCATTCCGAAGCCTACGGAGGACACCATGCTGGAGATAGAACTGCTCATAAGGTATTGTAATAAGGTTTCTATTGGCCCACTCTCTTTGAGGATGCACGTAAGTTTGTCTTGTCTTGTGATGAATGCCAAAGAATAGGGAACATCAGTAAATGTCAGGAAATGCCTATGAACTATTCACTTGTCATTGAACCATTTGATGTCTGGGGCTTTGATTATATGGGACCCTTCTCGAGTTCCAATGGGTATACTCACATCTTAGTTGTTGTGGATTACGTCACTAAGTGGGTAGAAGCTATCCCCACTAGAAATGCTGATCACCACACCTCTATTAAGATGCTTAAAGAAGTCATTTTCCAAAGATTTGGAGTCCCTAGATATCTGATGCCTGATGGTGGTTCACACTTCATTCATGGTGTTTTCCACAAGATGCTCGCTAAGTATGATGTCAACCATAGAGTTGCATATCCTTATCATCCTTAGTCTAGTGGTCAAGTGGAGTTGAGTAATAGGGAGATCAAATTGATCTTACAAAAGACTGTCAATAGATCTCGGAAGAATTGGTCTAGTAAACTTGACGATGCACTATGGGCTTATAGGACTGCTCATTAGAATCCCATGGGCATGTCGCCGTATAAAATGGTTTACGGTAAGGCCTGTCATTTACCTCTTGAGCTAGAACACAAGGCTTATTGGGCAATCAAAGAGCTTAACTTTGATTTCAAACTTGTCGGTGAGAAGCGGTTGTTTGATATCAGCTCATTAGATGAATGGAGGGCCGAGGCATATGAGAATGCCAAGTTGTTCAAGGAAAAGGTTAAGAGATGGCATGATAAAAGAATACAGAAACGAGAGTTCAATGTAGGTGATTATGTCCTGCTATACAATTCTCGCTTAAGATTCTTCGCATGCAAGCTTCTCTCTAAATGGGAAGGTCCTTACGTTGTCGAGGAAGTATATCGTTCCGGTGCCATCAAAATCAATAATACGGAAGGTAATTTTCCTAGAGTGGTAAATGGGCAAAGAATCAAGCATTATATCTCTGGTACTCCCATAAATGTTGGGACCAATATCATCAATATCATAACTCGAGAAGAGTACATAAGGGATGTTTATCACCCTGTTTCTGACCCTGAAAACGAAGAGGTATGTGTTTCGGTAAGTAATTGGACTCCGAAGCTTTTCCAATAGGAAATTTCCTCCGTTTTGGAATTTTTGGAAATTTAGAAAAATAAAAAGCAGTCCGGAAAGCGCACGAGGCGGCCACAAGCTTGGTAGCCGCCACCTAACCCCCTGGCGGCGGCTACAGGGCTTGTGGGCACCTCGTGTGCCTCCAGGGCTCCGTTTTCTTGCAGAGCACTCCTTCTGGTCCAGAAAAAATCATTATATATATGCCCGAGTGTTTTGATCTCCGTATCGCGCAATTTTCTCTGTTTTCGTTTCGAGCCGGTTGTCTGCCGCAGATATAGAGCAAAAATGTCCCAGGAATCTGTTGGGGAGAATGATCTCCCCCAAGTTCATGAAGAAGTAGATGCTGATCTGAAAAGAGTAGAAATCACGGAAGCCAGGGACAAGGCTAAGGAGAAAACCCAAACTAGGGAGGAAGTTCAACCTATGTTCAACATTGAAGACGTTGAAGGAGTAGATTTTCTCCAACCCTTCCTCCACGTGTTCTCTCCATCCTTGATTGAACTCTTGAGGTTTTGCGAAACAACTCGTGCTCGCAATATTTCCCTTTCTCGTGAAATTGTTTTGCTGGAAAACCATGCCGCAGATCTCAAAGGTATAAATCAAAGATTGATAGCTCTCTTGGAATCAAAGGCAAGGACTCCACCACCATCACCACCAAAGGAAGACAACTGAGCATTGGTATGGGCAATCCCCTTGGCTTTTTCCAAGCTTGGGGGAGTTACCCTGGTATCGTATCACCTTTTTATCTTTTGCTTTTACCTTTGTTTTAGTTCTTTCCTTTTCAGTTTTTTTTCTTCTCTCAGTGGAATAAGTCTTTAGTGTTTAGTTTGAGTCTTTTGCTTCGTGTCTCCCCCGATGTATTCGAGCTTGCGAGCTATATAATAAAGAGTATCTTAGTCAAGGGATTTGTTTTGTGCCATGATCAAGAGTATGAAAAGAACTATAGCATGAAAGATCATGAGATGATCTTATGGAAAGTGATAGCTTCACACATAACAAGTATGATGATTGAAACTTGTTGAGAATAAATCAACATAGACCCCAGTCATTGTTGCAATTAATAAGAAGTAATAAGGAAAGAGAGGTTCACATATAAATATATCATCTTAGACACTTTCTATAATTGTGAGCACTCACCAAACTATTACATGCTTAGAAGTAGATGTTGGACAAGGAAGACAACATAATGAATTGTGTTTGCTTGGTTTCAAACAATGTTATATGATTAGAGATCCCTTAGCATGTGACGATTGCTTCCACCTCATATTATCCAAAACTCCCGCGCCAAGTAGAGATACTACTTGTGCATCCTTAAACCTCCAACCCAGTTTTGCCATGAGAGTCCACCATACCTACCTATGGATTGAATAAGATCCCTCAAGTAAGTTGTCATCGGTACAAGCAATAAAAATTGCTCTCTAATATGTATGATCTATTAGTGTGTGGAAAATAAGCTTTATACAAACCTGTGATGAGGAAGACATAAAAGCGAGAGACTGCATAATAAAGTTCTTTATCATAGGAGGCAATATAAAGTGACGTTCCTCCGCACTAAGAGGACACACATCCAAACCTCAAAAGCGCATGATAACCTCTGCTTCCCTCTACGAACGGCCTATCTTGTACCTTTACTTTTTGCCATTGTAAGAGTCATGGTGATCTTCACCAATTCCCCATTTTTCCTTTGTCTTGGCTACCCTCACATGCTTGGGAAATATCTATATTCATATATCAACTTGGAGATGAGTACTTATGCTTTATTATTGTTGACTTTACCCTTGAGGTAAATGGTTGGGAGGCAAAACTATAAGCCCCTATCTTCCTCTGTGTCCAACTGAAACTTTGATACCATGAGTACCACGTGAGTTGTAACAATTGTAGAAAACAAAAGAGATGATTGAGTATGTGGGTTTGCTTTACAAGCTCTTATTTGACTCTTTCTGATGTTATGATAAATTGCAATTGCTTCAATTACTATGGACTATTGTTGGCTACTTCTCGGTAAAGTTTTTGCTTTATACTTTGCTTTGTGAAGGAATTGTTACTTTCGCATAAGAATCTTTATGATGTATTGTTGTTCTATGTGTGATCATGATGCCCTCATGTCTGTATTATGTTTTATCGACACCTCCGTCCCTAAACATGTGGACATGTTTATGGAACTTGGTTTTCGCTTGAGGACAAGCGAGGTCTAAGCTTGGGGGAGTTGATACGTCCATTTTGCATCAAGCTTTCATGTTGATATTTATCGCTTTATGGGCTGTTATATTACCTTGTGGTACCATACTTATGCCTTTTCTCTCTTATTTTGCAAGGTTTATTTGAAGAGGGAGAATATCGGCAGCTGGAATTCTGGACTGGAAAAGGAGCAAGTGTGAGTCTATTATTCTGCACAACTCCAAATGCCCTGAAAATCAACGTGGAATATTTTGGGAATATATAAAAAATACTGGGCGAAAGAAGTACCAGAGGGGAGTTACCACGGCCCCACAAGCCTGGTAGCCGCCACCCCCTGGTGGCGGCTACAGGGCTTGTGGGCTCCCTGACGGCCCACTGGCCCCCCTCTTTTGCTATATGAAGGGTTTCGTTTCAGAAAAAATCAAGAAGGAGCTTTTTCGTGGTTTCGCTGCCTCCACGAGGCGGAACTTGAGCATATCCAATCTAGAGCTCCGGCAGGACGATCCTGCCGGGGAAACTTCCCTCCCAGAGGGGGAAATCGTCGCCATCGTCATCACCAACACTCCTCTCGTTGAAGGGGAGTCATTTCCATCAACATCTTCATCAGCACCATCTCCTCTCCAATCCCTAGTTCATCTCTTGTAACCAATCTCCGTCTCGCGACTCCGATTGGCACTTGTAAAGTTGCTAGTAGTGTTGATTACTCTTTGTAGTTGATGCTATTAGGATTACTTGGTGGAAGAGTTTATGTTTAGATCCTTGATGCTATTCATTACACCTCTGATCATGATTATGATTATGCTTTGTGAGTAGTAACTTTTGTTCCTGAGGACATATGATAAGTCATGCTGATGATAGTCATGTGAATTTGGTATTCGTTCGGTATTTTGATATGATGTATGTTGTATTTTCCTCTAGTGGTGTTATGTGAACGTCGACTACATAAAACTTCACCATGTTTGGGCCTAGAGGAAGGCATTGGGGAGTAGTAAGTAGATGATGGGTTGCTAGAGTGACAGAAGCTTAAACCCCAGTCTATGCGTTGCTTCGTAAGGGGCTGATTTGGATCCACTAGTTTAATGCTATGGTTAGACGTTGTCTTAATTCTTCTTTCGTAGTTGCATATGCTTGCGAGAGGGGTTAATCATAAGTGGGATGCTTGTCCATGTAAGGGCAGTACCCAAGCGCCGGTCCACGCACATATCAAACTATCAAAGAAACGAACGTGAATCATATGAACATGATGAAACTAGCATGACAGAAATTCCCGTGTGTCCTCGGGAGCATTTTTCCTCTTATAAGACCTTGTTCAGGCTTGTCCCTTTCTATAAAAGGGATTGGGCCACTTGCTGCACCATCGCTACTACTTGTTACTTGTTACTTTTCGCTTGCTACGTTTCACCTTGCTACACCATCAATTGTTACCGCTACTTTCAGTGCTTGCAGTTATTACCTTGCTGAAAACTGTTTATCAGAGCCTTCTACTCCTCGTTGGGTTCGACACTCTTACTTATCGAAAGGACTACAATTGATCCCCTATACTTGTGGGTCATCACATATCTATAGTTTTTTTTGTCCCATGTTGTATATTATCACCCTAAGATACTTTTTGGGTCATAATTCACCAATTTATATTATTTTTTATCACTAACCTATTAACCCGGTGCACAGTGCCACTTGCTGTTTTCTGCATGTTTTTTTTCACATTTTCTATACCAAACGGAGTCCAATTGACATGAAACTTTTTAGAGATTTTTTCTGGAGCAAAAGAACACCTAGAAACATTAGGAGGATTCCTGGAGACACACAAGGGAGGCACAAGGCAACAAGGCACGGCGAGGGGGTGGTCTCGCCCTGATGTCTTGTCCCTCCTTGGTGGCCCCTCTTGCTCCAATCTTTGGCCTATAAATTCAAAATATTCCAGAAACCCTAAATATCATTACCAAACCATTTTTACACTACCGCAAGTCTGTGTTCCAAGGCGACCCCATCTGTAGCTCCATTCGAACCTCAAGGGATGTTGCTGAGGAAGAAGAAGAAAATGCATTTTTGAGGAAGCTGGCACCTCGCCTGCCAGAGCACAATGATGATCATTTTGTTACAGAGGATATAAAAAAGGAAGGATCAAGGTCTTAGGAAGTGGAGATATCTTGATCCATATGTCGTCAGGAGAAAAGTTGTTGTTGATCCTCGCTTCCACACTAAAGAGTAGCAAGATTTCTATGAGACCATTTTGTTAGACAAGAGTCCAGCAGTTAGTAACATGAGATTTGTTGACTAGAACTATATCAAGGAGGATGAACATTACTTTCCCTGTGTACAAGAGAATGGTCATTGACATTGAGTAATTTATGGCACACACATGACAACTTGAAATGATGAGATGATCATGCAATTCTACTTCACAGCTCATTTCTATCCAAATGTGAATATAACATGGATGACTGAAGGCACTAGGTACCAATCTTTTGTTGATGAGTGCACCACCATTTTAGGAGCCCGAGAGGTGCACGATGGAGATATTGATGTATATGCTGAGGCCAAGATGAACCACGATTCCATGGACAACATGTATAATCCTATTCCGAGAGAATATGTGAAGTCACACAAGTTAGGTTGTGTCTACTTCTTGCAAGCAGGACTACCCACCACCAACACCATTATGAGGTACACCTTGATGCCCAAATCAGGTGATGACATGATGATGAGGGGGTATTCCATTAATATGTCGCATCATATAGACACCTACACGAGGATAAGGGTGATGGATCTGATTGTGGAGACAGTCAAGAGCGTTGTTGTTGACGAGAAGAGGTCATGTGGATATGCTCCATATATTGAGATGCCAATCAACTCCAAGGTTGGAAGGAGTATTTATCTACTTGATCGTGAACACGTGCCACTCAAGCCAGAATTGGACTATAATGTTATGGTGATGGAACCAAGTCATCACACTTCACCTACAACACAGGTTGAGGTTGACGCTGAGGCCAAGGTAGAGGCAGCGCGAGACACTAGTGCTCAAGTGCTCAAGACCAAGATTGATCAAATAGCATTTCTCATCACCACCATCCAGGGGATGGAGAAGAACATCAATGACATTCAGCTGAATCACAAGAGACTTGAGAGGGTTATGGAAATAAAGTTTCATGACCTGGACGTCAATGTGGCTGAGTTGACTACCACAGTCAACCAATTAAAGCAGGAGGAAGATGCAATGCGTGCTCCGAGCTCTAGTGATGATGATGGCAGTCCATTCCAGACACACACTCAGTTTAGGACACATGCCAAATCTTCTATCGTGCTAGTTCTAGAGACGAGACCATCTTCATCAGCACCTGCATCAGCTCCAGCAGCTCCCTCAGCACCTCCAATGTCTAAACCACCACCTTAGAGGACATTAGCTGAAACTTCCACCAATGTTCTCTTATCGACTCCTTCCACGACTATCTGAGCAGCTTCATCGCCTCATGGAGGATACCATTCCTAGAGCGATGCTTAGCTCTATACCTTCGAGCTTTTTGATAACTTGTTTCCAAATGGGGGAAGTGTATAGATCATAGGGCTTTGAGAGTGTGTGTGTGTGTGTGTGTGTGTTTCATTTTGATTGCTCTCTTTGGTTTCTAAAACCATTTGCTTTTTGGTGTGAATGTTCTTAAACTTTGTGATGCTTAATCATGCACTTTGTGCTTGATGATATTATATCTCTGTGATGATTCACTTATGTTTGGTGTTATGTGCACTGTAACCCACTCATATCATTTTTGCACACCACCAAGATGTATGTGACAAGGAAGAGTGACCCATGATACTAATAGATTTTCCATTGGCATTCAAATGCAAATTTAAAATAATGCACAAGGGAGCTCTTGCTTATCACATACTTCTCAAAGAAGCGATGCTATTCATTATTTTTATCCCTATCGAAGCTTGATCTATATGTTGTAATCAATTATCAAAAAGGGGGAGATTGAAAGTACAACTTGTCCCTAGGTGGTTTTGGTAATTAATAACAACATATATTTCATTGGACTAATGATTCTACCAAGTATACTTCAGGCAAAGTTCATTGAATGGATTGGCAAAGGATTGTGAGGAGTTTCCCTAGATGCAAGGAACATATGTTGGCATCAAGCATCAATATTCTAAATTTTTCTTTTATGTGATAAATCACAATTGTGTCCATACGAAAGCTAATACTATTATAAGGATATGAGGTGTCTATGATGATCTAGTTGCTCAAGTGCTTAGAGTTAACCACCAAATACCCTCATGAAATTGTCCCACAAATATTCTGTCCAAAGCCTATACACTCAAATTCGGTACCACTAATATTTCCAAATTGTCCCTACCAATTTTTACCCTAGACAGAATCCAGACCAACCCAACAATCTTGGTACCACCAAGTCTTGATTTCGGTGCAACCGAGAACTAGTGACCAAATCCCTGGTTACCATTTGCTATAAATTGGAATTTCCGATTTTTGCAAATCGATGCTACCGAGTTTGGATAACTATCTAGGTAAGCCAAATCAGACTCACCGAGGTTTATATATCGGCCTCAACAAAACTCGAAAAGTTTCCACATTTTGCACCACTCGGTGCAACCGAGTTTTTGCTTCGGTTTCACCGAGTTGGGCAATAATGTTGTAACAGTTCAATTGTTGGAGATGCCTAAATATACCCTGTCACCTACCTCTCATTCGCAGAGGAAGCACTCAAAACAGACCAACACTTGCCCTATTCCTTTTATGGGAGAGAACCACCTACTCATGTGTTGAGATCAAGATATTCCACTCCAACCATATGGATCTTGATTTCTATACTCCCCAAGTTTCTTTCAACCCAATCAATCTCTTCTACCCAAGCCAAATATGTGAGAGAGTGATTGAGTGTTGAGGAGACTATCTTTGAAGCACAAGAGCAAGGAGTTCATCATATTTACCACATCTATTACCTTTTGGACAGTGGTGTCTCCTAGATTGGTTAGGTCTCGCTTGGGAGCCTCCAACTTTGTGTGGAGTTAAACCAAGAAGTTTGTAAGGGCAAGGAGATCGCCTCCTTTGTATTTATCTACCCTGATTGAGGCTACTCCTTCGTGGATGTAATTTATGATGGAATAGACAAGTTTGCTTCTCCATGGACCCTTCTCAAAGTGCATCATTGCCCTTAATTATTTTTGACATCTATGACAATTTCATTTCTATTTCTAACCACATGCTCTAGTGTAAACATCATGGACAAAAGTGAAGAGAAGCATGGATGGTTACTTCCCCTCTACTCGTAAAAAGGAAAAAAGGTGAACCACGCTATTAATAGAGGATGCATCGTGAAAATTATCTAGGAATCAACTCTTCATACAAATAAATTCTGGCAAAACCATTTCTCAAATCTGTAAAAATTGACAGTGCAAAGACTCTATCTATGCCGGAACTTCCAGGGACCACAAGGTCCGGGGAGCTTCTGGGCCAACCATAGAAACTGCCACTTTCGTGCAATCTTTCTGGTTAGGCTGGAACCTTGCTGGACCCTGGCCGGAACTTCCGGGGCGGGCGGAACTTCTAGGGGCCGGAACTTCCGTCCCCATTCTGACTGCTTCATGTGCACTCCAACCAGTGTGCAACCACTCTGTGTAGCCCGGAACCTACCCGGACATGGCCGGAACTTCCGAGGTCCGGAACCTCCGGCCTCCCCCGGAACTTCCGGGGTTGGTCAAAATCTGGCCCCCAACGTGTGGATTACATCCCCACCTATAAATAGCCTTCTTCTTCCCCACGCATAGGAAGCTACTCCATTTTCTCTCTCCACCATTATCAGACCTCTGTTTCATGGAGTTATCCCTCCTTATCCAACCAAAGCTCTTGATCTTTTGTGGAATGAAGGATGAGTGCCCGATCTACACATCCACCAAATCAAAAGTTGATTCCCCCTTGTTTTTGCAGTGCATCTTGTAACTCTTCGAGGTTGGAGACAACTAGGCGGTTGGAGTACTCCTGCAAGGAATCTTTCATTGTGATTACCCCCGGAAAGTTCGTGAGGGTTTGGAGACCACCCCAAGGTCTACCACTAGTGGTTGAGAATCACCTTCGTGGGTGTTGTCTCCAATAGAGAATAGGGTGAGCCTTCGTAGCGTTTTTGTGCCTTCGTGGTAACATCCACCTCTCTAAATGGTGACGTAGATTCCCTCTAAGGAAGTGAACATCGGCATACATCCTCGTCTCTCGGAGTTGCGGTTATCCCTAACCCTAACTCTCTACTTGTGGTTATTTGTCTTTGTGGTATGTCTTATAATACTTGTATTACCTATGCTTAACTCTTTAATTAATTGTTGTCTTGCTCAATACAAGTAGCACGATTACCATCTTTGCAATTGTTAGGCACACCTTCATATTCCGCATTGTTGCCTAAAATTGTTGGGAAACGTTGCATGGGAAACAAAAAATTTCCTACGCACACGAAGACCTATCATGGTGATGATCATCTACGAGAGGAAGATCGGATCCACATACCCTTGTAGATCGCTAAGCAGAAGCGTATATAATGCGGTTGATGTAGTGGAACATCTTTGCGATCCAAATCGCAGCCCATCCCGCGATCTCATCACGATTCGTCACGCGATCCCATCATGACCCATCCCGATCTAGTGTCGAACGGACGGCACCTCCGCGTTCAGCAAACGTACAGCTCGATAATGATCCCTGCCTTCTTGATCCAGCAAGAGGGGCGGAGAGGTAGATGAGTTCTCCAGCACGGCGACGTGGTCGTGGTGGTGGTGGAGCTATCGTGGCGGCACATTATCACCGGCGCCGCACCATGATCTCCATCATCATGATCTCCATCATCATGCCGCCATCGAAGTTGTCGCGCTATCTATGCTATTACTACTAAAGCTACAACCTAGCGATATAGTAAAAGCATCTGCAAGCACAAACGTTAGTTTAAAGACAACCCTATGGCTCCTGCCGGTTACCGTAGCATCGACGTGCAAGTCGATATTTAACTATTACCACGTGATCATCTCATACATCCAATATACCATATCATGTCTTTGGCCATATCACATCACATGCATACCCTGCTAAAACAAGTTAGACATCCTCTAATTTGTTGTTGCATGTTTTATGTGGATGCTATGGGTATCTAGTATGATCGCATCTTACTAACACAAATCCACAATGGTGATATGCAAATTGCTATTTAACCTTCTCCAAGGACCGCCTCGCTCAATTCTGATTCAACTAAAGTTGAAGAAACAGATACCCGCCAGTCATCTTTATGCGACAAGTTCCATGCGAGTCGATGAAACCGGTGTCCCGTAAGCGTAAGAGTAAAGTTGGTCTGGGCCGCTTCAATCCAACAATGTCGTTGAATCAAGAAAAGACTAAAGAGGTCAGGAAATTGAACATCAACTCCCACAAACTCTTTTGTGTTCTACTCGAGATATCATCTACGCATGAACCTAGCTCATGATGCCACTGTTGGTAAACGTTGCATGGGAAACAAAAATATTCTACGCACACGAAGACCTATCATGGTGATGATCATCTACGAGAGGGAGATCGGATCCACATACCCTTGTAGATCGCTAAGCGTGTCACACCCTCTTTTTGCTATGACTTGTCTGTATTTGTGGAATTCTAAGCATGTTAAAACTTTTTCATAACTAATGTTGTGAGTGCCCTGATTGACATTGTGTGCTTGTATGCTTGATCATGTGAGGATTTAAAACCCTAAAGTCTTTGGTATTATGCTGATTTCCAAAAACCCTTGCTTATTTCTGACCAAGGTAAAACCTACCTTGAGATACACTACATGTCCTTGATAGCAAGCAGTGCTTCTACTCATATTTGGTAATCTGATTTTAACCTATCTTTATATTTCAAAACCACAAAAATAATTATTTTTGTGATTATTTTCCTAATTAAATAACCTGTCCATTTTAAGGTCAGAATTGGTATTCCAACATGGAAAAATACTTCTCTGCTTTAGAAAAATCTGATTAAATTTAGAGATGATCAGAAGAACATATATTTTCCATACATAGGATTTTAAACCCCATTTTATATTATATTTATTGATTAAAACTATAAAAGATATTCTGTCTGTTTTGACATTTTGAAATATTTCCAAAGGAAATATTCTCAATAAATTCCTAGAAAATTCAAGTGATATCCCTAAGCCTTGTTTGGTGTCCACATAAAGTTTCACCTTGATCAAAGGTGGATAAGGACCCGAAATAACCCAAAAACCATGTCTGTCTAGAATCAAGTTAGAGCAACTCTACATAGCAAAGTTTGTCCAATGATGCTAAAACTTTGCAGGAGTGCCTAATACCTCAAATGAGGGTTCCACACCAAAAATGGGATTTGTGAGACTTAGTTTGCCCACACTCCCTTTGGAAGGGACAGATCTGGTCATATTGGAGTGTTTTCATGTTTACAAAGTTAAACTTGTCCTTTGGAGCTGAAAATTGGTGAAACTCCATGGTTTACCACCAAAGCCAAACTTGTCAAGTTGCAGCACCAGTGGTGGTGTGCAACCCCCTAAACCCATTGTAGAACACCTTCTGACAGATAGGAAAAAGCCACCTTAGCCATAGCTAAACCAAACCCCTTTGCTTCAAACTCATAGATTAAGTGGCCAGCACCTGCGTCTAACCCCAGTCAACTGGCCCCTCACTGGTTCAAACTGGAAAGGCCAAAAATCCCAATTTAGATCTCAGTTCATGACTGACAGCACCGGTATTTCTTGCCTTCCTTGACCAGCCGAAGCTCCCACAAGAACCAAACGGCTAGCCATACCCCCAGCCAGTGCGAGGACATGCTAGACACGTCCAAAGTGCCTCAGAGCGCACCAGCATGTCGTCGCATGCCAAAACTGCGCTCTGGGCGCGCTTCAGGGAGTCACCATGGTGGGGGCGACGCCCTCGGCCAGTTCCAGCCTCCCCCGAGATGTCCAACCTCTTCCCCGACAACCCTTCTGCGTCGAGCAAGCCTCAGGGCCCCTCCTCTCCTGTGCTAGAGCTCGCGCGACGCGTGCCCGCGCGCACCAGAATCGGCCAAGGTTGCGCGGCCACGAATGCTCGACTCCTCTCTCTCTCTCTCTCTCTCTCTCTCTCTCCTGCATATGGTTCGGGCTGTCCAAAACCACGTCCTAAGACCGTGGTTTCGAACCCAGCCTCTCTCTGCACCCCCATGCGTGCCACGGTGAGTCTCCGGCGCTCCCGAATCTGCTCACCATCGCGGGCCTATAAATAGCCCTTCCCCTCGCTCCAGCACCCCTCACATAGCTTCACCACGATCACTAGTACCTCCCTAGCCACCCCAGCAAACCCGCAGAGCCCCGGTGCTCGAGATCGACCGAGGCCCCTCCGCCTCAGAGCTCTGGTTGATCTCTGGCTTCACGGCTGCTCCAGCACCCTTCGACCCACCAAACCAACCCTCTCGATCCCTGGAAGCTTTCCCCCATCTCGCCCGAGCTTTTCCGTGTCTCTAGTCACCCCCTCGACCACCTCCTGAAACTCCTCCGACACGGCCTCCTCGTCACCGGCGAACCCCTCCCTCCCCGTCATTGTTTTGACCACCAGCAGGTAGGCGACAATAAGGCGAACCCATTCCTGTGCTCGTTGGGGCATGAGCGCGTCGGCAACCTCGTCGGCGTTCTCCTCCTCCTCTCTGGCCAGAGGTAGGAGACGGCCCCGACAGGTGTGCCCCACCTGTCGGTGGCCCAGCCTCCTCCCCTGCGCTGACCTCAGCCACTGACTGCACGGCCCCGCGCGTCAGGTTCAAACCTGACGGCGCGCGCGCCTAGGCAGGCTGTCGGCTGGCCATGGGCCAGCCCAGCTCTGGGCCGAGCCAGGCCGGGAGTTAGCCTGTTTTTCTTTTATTTTTAAAACCCTGGTTTCTAAGATTTTTATAAAAACATTTAACCTGTATAAAAATATGATTCTTCCACTATTATTCATCTAAAAATGTGTAGTATTTAATAATATGTTTGAATGAATTTTTCCAACAACTATTCTATTTTGTATTAATAAAAATGATTAAATTGGAATAGTTTTGCTTCTCTTTGGTTGATTTCAAAAATATTCCTTCAAGGAAAACTAAGGCAAATATTTTTTAAATGATACCTTAGATTTATCAGTAATAAAGGACATTTTTAAAATTACTTTGTGGACTGTTTCTGTGTGGTCTATTTCTTATTTACTATTTTATCGACGATAGAGAATCCGTGTGACGAGGGAATCGGAGCGGAAGACCTCGAAGACCCCGGATACTTAGCTGACCAAGGCAAGCAGCCCTTTGACCTTGACTGAGCATATGTTACTTTGCATGTTAAAATAGCAAGTATTCCCGTTGCATATGATCATAAGTGCCGGTAATCATTTGATGTGATTTTACCGAAGGCTCCCCCGGAGCACATGCATTGAGCTTGACCCTACCCCTTGAGGGTCATGCTAATACCAAGTTGACAAGTAAAGATAGAAGTAGTATTATCATGAACATGTTGATGACATAAAGCAAGAGTCTATGAAAATCCCGTCAGGTGCCACTAATGCCCGAGGGTGATGATGAGATAGGTGGTCACTTTTGGTGAAGTGATGCACCAGGTATTTGTGTGAGTATGGCTTCGGAAATGGGAATAGATTTATGATGTGTCGACCGTCCCAACCTTACCAGTATGACCACGTTACCCCTTATGGGACGGGGCTATGTTAATTACTTTGGTCGGTGCTAGCAAAGAGCCACATTACTAGTGGCGGGAGTGATGTGTGGTCACTCTCGTGATGGGGTCGTGCTAGGTAGGACGACTATGCCATTTTTATGAGTTCCAGTCACACCGTTGGTCCCCGCATGGTTGGTACAGTCCAGAGTTGGTGCTCGTAAGACGTATAACATGTGGGCTGGGTACCAATCGAGTGGACCTCTTTGTCTAGTATCGTCAGGGGAAAGGCATTGATCGGGTACTTACCTCGGGTATGTGATATACCGCGAGTCGTGGATGACATGGAAGTTTCCCGGATCTCGTGGGTCCAGCGTACTACCTCTGCAAAGTGTAAACTATTCGAATAGCCGTGTCCACGGTCAAGGACAGTTGGGTAATCCTGCTTAAACTACGTCCAATTATTTCCGCATAAACCACGTGTGTGAGTGTGTGTGTGTGTGTGTGTGCGTGTGTGTGTGTGTGTGTGGTGATGAGAAACGTGTTGCTATGATAGCAATGATATGACCGAGTTCGGTGACTTGGCATATAGGGCGAACCCGGATGGTTCAACCCTCGATAGATATATTGATATCTGTAACATGTTCTTCAAAATTAATTCTTTAACTTGATGCATATTCATGATCATTCCACCCAAATGAGTTACACTAAAGATGCATGATATTGTTATCCTTCACTTTCCTTGATTATATATTGGGCCGTTTGCGAGTACATTCAAAGTACTCATTGGCTTGCCACTGGTTATGTTATTGACCAGACATGAAAGGACCGGAGTTTGGAGATGAGTACGTCTTCGGAGACGCCCCTGCGGACTAGGACGCTTCCAAGTTAGAATGCCTGTCGGTGTAGGCTTGATGGCATGGGCACCCGCTTACCCCTTTGCTTTCCGCTATTAGTGTATTCGAGTGATTCGGCCTTAGGCCCTGTCTTGTGAACTTGACCCTTCGGTCATGTGTTGTAATAATCGGTACTTGGATGTAAGACTCTTTATTCGATATATGTGTTCGGTGAGCATTGATATCTGGGATCACTGAGCACGGCGATTCTTGACTAGTAAGTCGGGGTCCCCATAGAGCGGAAGCGTATATAACGCAGTTGATGTAGTGGAACATCTTCACGATCCAAATCACAACCCATCCCGCGATCTCATCACGATCTGTCCCATGATCCCATCACGACCATCCTGATCTAGTGCCGAACGGACAGCACCTCCGTGTTCAGCACGCGTAAAACTCGATGATGATCCCCGCCTTCTTGATCCAGCAAGAGGGGCGGATAGGTAGATGAATTCTCCAGCACAGTGGCGTGGTGGTGGTGGTGGTGGTGCAGCTAGTCCAGCAGGGCTTCGCATAAGCATCGCTGAAAGCTAGACTAGAGGAGAAACGGATCTAGAGATAAGGCAACACGTGGTTGATTCTTGTGTCCAAAACCCTCAAAAACCTCTAGTATATATAGGAGGAGAGGAGGCTACCTTGGCCCCTCCTCCAAGGAGAGGGGTCGGCCGGACCAAGGAGAGTCGACCTTCCCTTGTGGAAAGGTGGACTACTTTGGGAGGACTCCTCCTTCCCTTCCTTTTAAAGGTCTTTTACCTTTTATCTCATCTACTAGCCGCATGGGCTTTTGAGAGAGGAATAGGCCAGCCCACCAGGGGATGTTCCACCTCCTCTCACAGCCCATAAGTCTCTTGGGTCGTCACACCCCTCCCGGTGGTCCCCCGGCACCCTCCCAGCACTCCCGGTACACTATCGAGGAGCCCAAACTTTTCAAGTGACCAAAACAGGACTTCCTATATATCAATCTGTACCTCCGGACCATTCCGGAGCTCCTTGTGACGTCCAGGATCTCATCCAGGACTCCAAAAAACCTTCGGTGACCAACACCTATAACTCAACTATACCAAAACGTCACCGAACCTTAAATGTGCAGACCCTGCGGGTTCGAGAACTATGCAGACATGACCGAGACACTCTTCGGTCAATGACCAATAGCGGGACCTGGACGTCCATATTGGATCCTACATTGGTTGAACCTCTATTCAAGGATTCAGTTAATCCCATATGGAGTTCCCTTTGTCCTTCGGTACGTTACTTGCCCGAGATTTGATCATCGGTATCTCTATACCTAGTTCAATCTCGTTACCGGCAAGTCTCTTTACTCGTTCCTTAATACAAGATCCCATGACTAAATCCTTAGTCACATTGCTTGCAAGGATTATTGTGATGATGTATTACCGAGTGGGCCCAGAGATATCTCCCCGTCATAGAGAGTGACAAATCCCAGTCTTGATTCATGCCAACCCAACAGACACCTTCGGAGATACCTGTAGAGCACATTTATAGTCACCCAGTAACATTGCGACGTTTGATACACACAAGGCATTCCTCTGGTGTCCAGGAGTTGCACGATCTCATGGTCATAGGAATAGATACATTGACATGCAGAAAACAGTAGCAACAAACTTACGCGATCATATGCTACGTTTATAGTTTGGGTCTTGTCCATCACATCATTCTCCTAATGATGTGATCCCATTATCAAGTTACAACACTTGTCTATGGCCAGGAAACCTTGACCATCTTTGATCAACGAGCTAGTCAACTGGAGGCTCACTAGGGACAGCGTGTTGTCTATGTATCCACACATGTATTTGAGTTTCCAATCAATACAATTCTAGCATGGATAATAAACGATTATTGTGAAGAAGGAAATATAATAATAACCAATTTATTATTGCCTCTAGGGCATATTTCCAATAGTCTCCCACTTGCACTAGACTCAATAATCTAGTTCACATCACTATGTGATTTAATGAATCTAACACCCATACAGTTGTGGGGTTCGATAATGTCTTGCTTGTGATAGAGGTTTTTAGTCAACGGGTCTGAACCTTTCAGATTTGTGTGTGCTTTACAAATCTCTATGTGATCCTATAGACGCTTATACCACGCGCCATTTTGAACTATCCCAAATGACTGCTCCACTATATGAATCCGGTTTACTACTCAGAGTCATCCGGAATAGTGTCAAACTTGCATCGACATAACCCTTTACGACGAACTCTTTTATCACCTCGATAATCTAGAAAATTCCTTAGTCCACTACTAAGGATAACTTTTGACCGTTGTCCAGTAATCCATTCTTGGATCACTTCAGTACCCCTTGACAGATTCTTGGCAAGGCGCACATCAGGTGTGGTACACAACATAGCATACTATAGAGCCTATGTCTCATGCATAGGGGACGACCTTCATCCTTTCTCTTTCTTCTGTCGTGGTCGAGCTTTGAGTCTTACTCAAATTCACACCTTACAACACAGCCAAGAACTCCTTCTTTGTCGATCTATTTTGAACTCCTTCAAAAACTTGTCACAGCATGCATTTCGTTGAAAGTTCTACTAAGTGCTTTGATTTATCTCCATAGATCTTGATGCTCAATGTTCAAGTAGTTAATCCAGGTTTTCCTTTGAAAAACGCCTGTCAAACAACCCTTTATCCTTTCCATAAATTCTACTTTATTTCTGATCAACAATATATCTACCACATATACTCATCAGACATTCTATAGTGCTCCCACTCACTTCTTTGGAAATACAAGTTTCTCACAAACGTTGTATACACCCAAAAACTTTGATCATCTCATCAAAGCGTATATTCCAACTCCAAGATACTTGCTCCAGACCTTAGAAGGATCGCTGGAGCTTGCATACTTGTTAGCATCCTTAGGATCAACAAAACCTTCTTGTTGTATCATATACAACCTTTCCTCAAGGAAACCATTGAGGAAACAATGCTTTTGACATCCTATCTGCAAGATTTCATAAATAATGCAGCAACTACTATCATAATTCCAACAGACTTTTAGCATCGCTACGAGTGAGAAAGTCTCATCATAGTCATCTCTTTGAACTTGTCGGAAACATCTTTGCGACACGTCGAGCTTTCTTCATGGTGACTTTTCAACACTATCGTCTTTCTTCCTATTAAAGATCCATTTGTACTTAATAGTCTTACGACCATCAAGTAGTTCTTCCAAAATCTACACTTTGTTTTCATACATGGATCCTCTCTCGGATTTCATGGACTCCAGCCATTTGCCAGAATCCGGGCCCACCATCGCTTTTCCATAGCTCGGAGGTTCATTGTTGTCCATCAACATGACCTCCAAGACAGGGTTACCATACCACTCTGTAGCAGTACGTGACCTTGTCGACCTACGAGGTTTGTAGTAACTTGATCCGAAGTTTCTTGATCACTATCATTAACTTCCACTTCAATTGGTGTAGGCACCACAGGAACAACTTCCTGCGCCCTGAACACACTGGTTGAAGTGACCGTTCAATAACCTCAACAAGTTTCCACCATCCTCCCACTCAATTCTTTCGAGAGAAACTTTTCCTCGAGATAGGACCCGTTTCTAGAAACAAACACTTTGCTTCCGGATCTAAGATAGGAGATATGCCCAACAGTTTTGGGTGTCCTATGAAGATGCATTTATCTGTTTTGGGTTTCAGCTTATCACGCTAAAACTTTTTCTCATAAGCGTCGCAGCCCCAAACTTTTAAGAAACGACAGCTTAGGTTTCTCCAAACCATAGTTCATCGGTGTCACCTCAACAGAATTACGTGGTGCCCTATTTAAAGTGAATGTGGTTTGTCTCTAATGCATAACCCAAAAACTATAGTGGTAATTCGATAAGAAACATCATAGTATCCACTCTATCAAATAGGGCGTGGTTATGACGTTCGGACACACCATCGCTATGGTGTTCCAAGTGGCATTACTTGTGAAACAATTTCCACATCTCTGTAGATATAGACCTGAGTCATGTCAGATGTTACAAGTGCATGGAGTTTGGCCACCACAAATACATGTGCTCAGGAAGGAAGCCGGAAACCCAAGGAGCAAAAGCAAACACTAAGACGCCTCGAGACTTGTCAGAACTCATTTTCTTTCGTTGCAAGGAAGCAGGACATTTTGCTAGCGATTGTCCACAAAGGAAGAAAGCTAGAATGGAGTAGTTATGTTTTGACCATGGCAATAAGTGTAATCTGAAACACTCTTGTTTTCATGAGATCATGGAGTGAAATTTTTGTAACAGAAGTCCCTCAAATTGTAATAAACTCATGAATAAATGGAATTTATTGTCTCATGATTGTCTATGTTGAAACTGTATGCGTTGTTTCTCTTTGAGCAAAGATCTCTGAACAATTATGAGGATATGAGAAAATATGGTCTATGCAGCGTATAATTCATTTAAGTGTGGTAGTAATCGGTAAACCCACAGGTTCCAATGAGTACGAATGTACCATGCATACCAAGAATCCAAACCCACTGAATACAGTTGAAGGAAATGTTGGATCATATCAAACTATGGGGGTGACAACAGAAGAATGGTGTACCTTGGAATTGGAAATTTGAGGAGAGATTTAATATGAGGAACAAACACTTTTGTTGGTACACACACCAATGGAAGGAAAAATGAGTTCAAGGAATACAACCGGTACCAAGGATGCATCTCAAGATTTCATGAAGGTCGCCCCAAGAGCATGAAGGAAGAAGCTATAATGGATCAGCAAACATTTTCTTAGGAATATACGAAAGCCAGAGAGTTGTGAAGAAACGATAGATGCTTTGTTCAGCTTGCAGAACCAATGGATTATCCAAACTTCGTTCATGGACAAGAGAAATTCTGCAACGCTTGTGAGGATGCCCAAGTGTTAGAATGCGAGATTCGCTAAACCTTATACACAGAAATGATTTGGGTGCGGAATGGATTGATCACCATGATGACTTACTCTTATCATTTATCTTGCTATTCGGAATGGTAAATCTGAGATACTTACCCATATAGAGAGACGACGTTCTTTGAAGCTTTTGTTTAAGCCTTACAATGGTATACTGAAAGCCCCATGTACATGGCACCTGTTGTCACACGTAAGAAATTTTACGGTGAGGATGAAAACCAAGACCCCTCTCTCTGCAGGATAACCACAAATGGTAGACCACCATGAGAACCATCGATATGTTATTTAGAATTGACCACGAGACTGTCAGTTAAGAAGACCCAGTAATGGAAGAAGCTTATATCCACAGAAGAACCCTCGATTTTCATGGAAACGCTATGAATATAACGGGAGATCATCACCAAAGGATTTGATATGAAGACTGTGCGATGTCAGTTGCCAAAACCCAGAGGATCGTTAAAGCATTTTGAGGGACCAGTATCTCTCATCTTAAGTGTGGTAGCATCCCACCTTGCCGAAGATTGGGTTTGTTAGAAGACCCCCAAACCCTAACCTTTCTTTCTAGCCTCTTCGAATCTCAAGGACGAGATTCATTTTAAGTGTGGTAGTTTGTAACATCCCAAAATTTATAAATTTTGGAATGTTAATACAATTATTATTAGATTGATTGTTTGTTTGTTTGCTGAGTGACTGAAACTCGTGTGAAATTTGAAACTTTTCGAAACTTTTGAACGAGAGGGAATAAAATGACTTTCCCCTTCTCCGGTAAATTCAAATTCAAGCTTTTAAAAGCCAAGAGAGAAGATGACATGACTTCTTCAACTATAAAGAATTTGAACGGAGATATTTTTATTTGAATTCATTTGCATTTTCGTTAGTTTTCTTCATGCAACAAAATGCCGGGAAATACATTTCCAGAGAGGAGGAACATGAGCCTCAAATACCCGGGCATTTTGAATGTTATTTGCAACCTCAAACTTAGAGGATCATTTGAAAATTATTTACAAAAAGAAATAATACTTTTAGGGATTTTGGAAAAAAATAATTTTTCTAAAGTTTTTATTTTGGCTTTAGAAAAATGCTATTTGGGTACAAATTTATTCTCTGATTCTTTTTATATAATGGCTTATATAAATATATTGATTTATTTTATTTCGTTGGCCTTTACATTTTTCTGTTTGTTCTTTGTTTTCAAAAAAAAAAAAAGAAACCTGCCAGGCCGAACCAAAGGGGCTTAGCCCAGCCGCCCCCTCGAGCTCCCTTGCATGCACGTACCAGCACGCCAGGAGCCATGCACCGAAGCATGCAATCGCATGCAGCCCCACCCCACGTCCCAACCCTCTCTCTCTTCCCCACGTTTTCTCTCCTCTCCTCCCTTATTCTCTCCTCTCTCTCCCCACGCGATCTCCTCCCTCCCTTTCCTTTTCTTTCCCCAGGAACCGAGCCAGGGAACCAGCGGGTTCCTTCCACCCCGTGCACTCTCCTCCTTCCTTCTTTCTTCTCTCTCCTCCTTCCTTCTCCCACGTGATCTTCTCCTCCCTCCCTTTCCTTTCTCTGCCCCGCCTCTCTTCTCTACAGCGACCGACCCCTCTCCCTCGCGATTCCCTTCCCAGTGCCCCTCTCCTCCTTCCTTATACCACCTCCCCTAGGCCTATATAACCCCCCCTTCCCACCGCCACCCCTCCCCAACCCTAGCCACCACCGCCACCTCCCCTCGCCGCCGCCCGAGCCGCCGTCGCCGCCGCGGGCAGCAGCAGCAGCCCGAAGGCTGCACTTCGGCCTCGCCAGGAGGAGGAGCCCTCCCTGAGCTCTCTCTCCACCGCCGCCTCTTCCCCGCGGAGGAGGAACCTCGCCGCCTCCCCCCGAAGCTCTCCACCGCCGGAGCTACTCCCTCCTTCCCCGCCGGCCGACTCTCCTTCCACGGTGCAACACCCTCCAGCAACAGGTAGCTACCTCCCTCTCTCTAGTTTGCATGCACTCTATTTTTAGCCATTAGATCTTCATGCAACGGTTCAGATTAGAACGTTTGTACCTCTTCGGTTTAGTCCAGAAAACCAACGGTTCTTTTATTCACTTAAGATTTAGCCAGTGGTTTTGCTAGCCATAGGACGTTTGCTCCAAACCAAGAAACACACAGCCACCGCAGCTTGCCACGTGTTAGTACTAGTAGCAGCAGTTTTTTTCTGTTTTGACTGCAAAAACAGCAACTTTCAATCTTGTTTTGGCCACAAATTTCCTGTAGTTTTTAAAAATATATAATTTGTCTATGTTTGAAATTTTTAAATATAAGTTAGGGCAGATTTGGTTTAAACACTGTTTTGCTTATTCCAGGAGTTCAAAAATATATTTTAATTTGATTCCTTTTGGTACTGATCACTAGTGATCCTATTTATAAGTGGTAAAAGTTTCAGCGTTGTTTGAGTATTTTAACTCATTATTGCATGTGAAACAATTTCTGTTTCACCGCTTTTCGGTTTTTGGCTAATTCGTTTTATACTTTTGTTTTAAAGTATTTTCTTTATTATTTCAGAAACATTATTATTGTTTTGGTTATGTTAGTTAACAGTAGTTTTGCAACAAGTTCTTATTTTAGTTTTATTTGTTTTTATGAAAACAATTCTAGCTCCGTAGTAACGTGCAATTGTTTTCACCGTTGTTTCAAATCCCGTTTGGGAATACCTTCAAAGGTTTTGTGAAAAACACTTTATTTTATCTTAGTTAGACTTATACCATAGTTCCTTGTTATTATTTTATGTTAGACAAAAACTAGTTAGTGTTTGATGTAGAAGAAGACTCCCTAGTCTTATTTGAAGTTTCTTTCGGTTTCTCATTCGCTTCTCTCTTTTGTTTGATTGCTAGAATGATTGCTAGTATGAGTGCTTATGTGAATGATATGTTTGTTATATAGATATCATCGGAGAGTGACGAGTAGTCTATCAAGTTATATTCTCGAGAAATTCTTCTTCGTCAACATCACAGCCAAGTCACTTTGATCATACTTTCACCTATGTTTTATGCATCGTAGTTCTACCATCCAATACCCAATTGCATGCTGCCTACGTACTTGGAAACTTTAGTCTAGTTGTAGTATCATGTGGTAGGAACACAACAACCCCGATACTTGGCCCCGGGACGACAATTTCTTAATGCTATGCTTGAGTAGACGGGTTATCAGTTGAGTGTATACCACGAGTGACGCGAGGTTCATATAATAATCAAGACCGTACTAAGACAAGATTCTCAAGACCTCGGACGCAATGCAACACTGGGTGAAGGACGGTTGATCGGCTCCCTGGAAAACCCAGTGGATGCCCAGGATGCTGGAGAGGCCATGTCATCCTGCGGAAAGCTTCACCCAGGCTGAAAGAGATGAAAGGATATTTTCAAGACCCAAGGCTTACCTGCACAGCCACAAGTCATTATGGGCTCTGGCTTGGTTGGACAATGCGGCGACTCTGGACAGGCGGTGCTAGCAGATGTAGACGAACGGTAGGAATGGATGGGCACCGACAGGGATTCAGAGGGACCCGTTGAAAGACCATGTTTTGATCATCCGGTCTTCAAACACCCTGAAGTGCAAGGACAAACCCGGAGGCGATCAAATCTTGTGGGGAACGTGTGCAAAACTCTGCAGAGTACTCAAACCTAATCGATTAGCCGTGTCCACGGTCATGGACAACTTGAGCCAAAGGAACTGAAGTTATCTGGATTTCTCAACACCATTAAATATATTTGATGAAGGTAATTATTAACAACTCGGGTACGAGAATTGGTTGGCGGAACCATCTCCTTAACAACAAACAACGTAGTAATATTTTGCTTTCAACCCCTCTTGTTGTAGGATAAAACTGGCTTTATGCAAAACTTAGCTCCACCGACCAAATATGCATGTAGAGATAGTTGATTATTATTTTACCCCTCTCTTATGTGCCTTGCCGGCATATTCAATATGCTGACCTACACGGCTGTAACGTCTTATGTTGCAGATACTTTTCTTCGACGAGTAAGAGTACGATTCAGGGTTACGGTCCGCACTCAACTTGCCGTTGGTGTTTATTGGGACTCCACTCCCTTGACCGCTTCCGCTGAGATATTTAAGGTATATATCAGTTTTACGTTATTTACATGTGATTGCACTTTGATATATACATTGATGTACTGTGTGTGCCAGCATACTGATCCAGGGATGGCACAGAAACACAGAGGCTTGACTCGTCTTGAGTCGGGTCGCTACACTAATACCCTCGTGCTACTAGGAGTACTAGTAAAGTACACATCAATATTATGTATATCCAATATACTGTTGTCGACTTTGCCAGCCTTCTATCAAGTATGTAGGGTAGTTCCTCTTCAGTGACTGTTCCCCTCATTACAGAAGAACTTAGTCTCGGTTTGGGTTCAACCTTGGGTCTATTCACTAGAGCAGCAACTGGTTTTCTGTTTCATGAAGTATCCCTTCTTGCCCTTGCCCTTCTTGAAACTAGTGGTTTTACTAACCATCAACAATTGATGCTCCTTTTTGATTTCTATTTTCGCGGTGTCAAACATCACGAATAGCTCAAGGATCATCATATCTATTCTTGATATGTTATAGTTCATCACGAAGCTCTAGTAGCTTGGTGGCAGTGACTTTGGAGAACCATCACTATCTCATCTGGAAGATTAACTCCCACTCGATTCAAGCGATTGTAGCACTGAGACAATCTTAGCACATGTTCAACGATTGAGCTTTTCTCCCTTACTTTGTAGACAAAGAATCTCGTCGGAGGTCCCATACCTCTCAACAAGGGCACGAGCATGAAATCCCAATTTCATCTCTTGGAACATCTCGTATGTCCCGTGACGTTTGAAACATCTTCGGCGCCTCAATTCTAAGCCATTTAAGCATTATGCACTGAACTATCATGTAGTCATCAAAAATGTGTATCTCATATGTTTGCAACATCCACACGACGCTCGGGGTTTAGCACACTGAGCGGTGCATTAAGGACATAAGCCTTCTGCGCAGCAACGAGGACAATCCTCAGTTTACGGACCCAGTCCTCATAATTTCTACCATCATCTTTCAACTAAATTATCAATAGGAACATATCAAAAAAAGTAGAGCTATAGCGCAAGCTACAACATAATTTGTAAATACTTTTTACTATGTTCATGATAATTGAGTTTAGCTAAACATATTACTAATAAACTCCTGCTCAAATTGACATCCCTATAGTCATACGAGTGTCGCATGATCCAAATTCACTAATTCAAGTCCGATCATCATGTGAGTTCAGTATAGTTTCAATGGTGAACATCTCCATGTTGATCATATCAACTATATGATTCATGCTCGACCTTTCGGTCTCTTGTGTTCCGAGCTCATGTCTGTACATGTTAGCCTCATCAAGTTTAACCCGAGTGTTCCGCGTGTGCAACTGTTTTGAACCCGTTGTATGTGAACATTGAGTCTATCACAACCGATCATCACGTGGTGTCTCGAAACGACGGACTGTCGCAACGATGCATAGTCGGGGAGAACACAATTTCATCTTGAAATTTTAGTGAGGGATCACCTTATAATGCTACCGTCATCCTAAGAAAAATAAAGTGCATAAAAGGATTAACATCACATGCGAATCATAAGTGACATGATATGGCCATGAACTTGTGCTTCTTGATCTCCATCACCAAAGCACCGACATGATCTCCATCATCACTGGTGCCGCACCATGATCTCCATCATCGTGCCGCCCTCGAGGTTACCGCGCTATCTATGCTATTACTACTAAAGCTACAACCAAGAGATATAGTAAAAGCATCTGCAAGCACAAACGTTAGTTTAAGGACAACCCTATGGCTCCTGCCGGTTGCCGTAGCATCGACGTGCAAGTCGATATTTAACTATTACAACATGATCATCTCATACATCCAATATATCATATCATGTCTTTGCCATATCACATCACATGCATCCCCTGCAAAATCAAGTTAGACGTCCTCTAATTTGTTGTTGCATGTTTTACGTGGTTGGGATGGGTATCTAGTATGATCGCATCTTACTTACGCAAAGCCACAAGGATGATATGCAAATTTCTATTCAACCTTCTCCAAGGACTGCCTCGTTCAAATCCGATTCAACTAAAGTTGAAGAAACAAACACCTGCCAGTCATCTTTATGCAACAAGTTGCATGTTAGTCGATGAAACCGGTCTCTCGTAAGCGCACGAGTAAAGTTGGTACGGGATGCTTCAATCCAACAATGTCGTTGAATCAAGAAAAGACTAAGGAGGGCAGAAAATTGAACATCAACGCCCACAAACTCCTTTGTGTTCTACTAGATATATCATCTACGCGTGAACCTAGCTCATGATGCCACTGTTGGTAAACATTGCATGGGAAACAAAAAGTTTCCTAAGCACACGAAGCCCTATCATGGTGATGATCGTCTACGAGAGGGAGATCAGATCCAAATATCCTTGTAGATCACTAAGCGGAAGCGTATATAACGCGGTTGATGTAGTAGAACATCTTCGCGATCCAAATCACAGCCCGTCCCGCGATCTCATCACGATCCGTCCCGCGATCCCATCACGATCCATCCCGATCTAGTGTCGAACGGACGGCAAATCCACGTTCAGCACACGTACAGCTTGACGACGATCCCCGCCTTCTTGATCCACCAAGAGGGTCAGATAGGTAGATGAGTTATCTAGCACGGCGGCATGGTGGTGGTGGTGGAGCTAGTCTAGCAGGGCTTCGCCTAAGCACCGCCGAAAGCTAGACTGGAGGAGAAACGGATCTAGACAGAGGGCAGCACGTGGCTAACTTGTGTCCAAAACCATCAAAAACCTCTAGCATATATAGGAGGAGAGGATAGGAGCCTGCCTTGGCGCCTCCTCCAAGGAGAGGGGTCGGCCGAACCAAGGAGAGTCCACCTTCCCTTGTGGAAAGGTGGACTACTTTGGGAGGACTCCTCCTTCCCTTACTTTTAAAGGTCTTTTACCTTTTATCTCCTCTCCTAGCCGCATGGGCTTTTGAGAGAGGCTTAGGCCAGCCCACCAAGGGATGTTCCACCTCCTCTCACAGCCCATAAGGCTCTTGGCTCGTCACACCCCTCCCGATGGTCCCCCAACACCCTCCCGGCACTCCCGATACACTACCGATGAGCCCGAAACTTTACAAGTGACCAAAACAGGACTTCCTATATATCAATACTTACCTACAGACCATTATGGAGCTCCTCGTGACGTCCAAGGTCTCATCCGGGACTCCAAACAACCTTAGGTCACCAACACCTATAACTCAACTATACCGAAACGTCACCGAACCCTAAGTGTGCAGACCCTACGGGTTCGAGAAGTATGCAGACATGACCGAGACACTCCCCGTTCAATATCCATTAGCGGGACCTGGACATCCATATTAGGTCCTACATATTCTATGAAGATCTTCATCGGTTGAACCTCTATGTCAAGGATTCAGTTAATCCTGTATGCAGTTCCCTTTGTCCTTCGGTTTGTTACTTGCCCGAGATTCGATCATCGGTATTTCTATACCTAGTTCAATCTAGTTACCGGCAAGTCTCATTACTCGTTCCGTAATACAAGATCCCATGACTAACTCCTTAGTCACATTGCTTGCAAGGCTTATTCTTATGTTTTATTGTCGAGTGGGCTTCGAGATACCTCTCCGTCACATGGAGTGAAAAATCCCAGTCTTGATACATACCAACCCAACAGACACCTTCGGAGATACCTGTAGAGCACCTTTATAGTCACCCACTAACGTTGTGACGTTTGATAAACACAAGGTATTCCTCCGGTGTTCGGGAGTTGCATGATCTCATGGTCAAAGGAACAGATACATTGACATGCAGAAAACAGTAGCAACAAACTGACACGATCATATGCTACGTTTATAGTTCCGTCTTGTCCATCACATAATTCTCCTAATGATGTGATCCCGTTATCAAGTGACAACACTTGTCTCTGGCCAAGAAACCTTGACCTTATTTGATCAACGAGCTAGTCAACTAGAGGCTGACTAGGGACAGTGTGTTGTCTATGTATCCACACATGTATTTGAGTTCCCAATCAATACAATTCTAGCATGGATAATAAACGATTACTATGAACAAGGAAATATAATAATAACCAATTTATTATTTCCTCTAGGGCATATTTCCAACAAAAATTGCTAAGAAACAATTAAAAATTGTAATTGTAACTATTCACCCTCCCCCCTCTAAGTCGATCTCGATCCTTTCAATTGGTGTCGGAGCCTCGTGCTCTAATTTGGTGGCTTAACCGCCCTAGAGCGAGATGGATAAGGTTGGGAACCCGCTGCGTGCTCCTCCTCTTGAAGGAGGAGCTTCATCCACGGATGAAGGGAGATCCTTCACTTCTAAAGATCTCGAATGGGCCCTCCCGAGGCGGAAAGAGGAGCATGATGCTTCTATTGAGGATTTGGTCAAAATGAGGTTGGAAGCATTTGGTGTGAAAATTACACCACCGGAGAACCAAACTGGTGCGTTAAAACAATCAACTGCATATATTCCTAATTTGGGCCAACAACCTCCAACTGGTAACAACACCGGTGTTCCATCGCTATATGCAAAACCTAATGTGGAGAAACCTAAGTATAATGCTCAGGGAAATCCTCCTTTACTTGATGACACTGCCGATTTTTCTTTGTGGAGAGTTGGTATGCAGGATCATCTTAGGTCTGCCAATGATGAGATGCTGGAGACCTTGGAGAAAGGTTAGAACCCTGTGAACCCCAAGGATCTCACACCAGGTGAAGTATATGAAAAACACCTCAATGACACCGCGATCATGCTCATAAGAAAGGACATGTGTGACAGGCAGAAAAGGCCTTACATTCACTTATCAAATGCAAAAGAACTCAAGGATGGCATTGTGATGACCAAGATGGGAACATCCTCTCTTCGTCTTGCACAATATGAGATTGCAGAAATGGTATTACAATACTTCTGCATGGAGAAAGGAGAGAACCCCAAGCATCTTCTTGAAAGATTGATGACACTTGCTGCTGACATCGAATCATATGACTGTGACAAGAGTCAAGATGGATTCAATCTGATGCAACGGTTTCTTGTGGATAAACATCAAAATGCTCTTGCCCCATACCACCATCAAATGGTATGGGAAATAAGGAGAGAACACGGTTTTAAGGACATTTCTCCTGATGATGTCATCTCTACCTTCCAATTATTCGAAGAATCAATGGCCAATGCTACAAGGCATCTTGCCATGCATGGCTCCTCATCACCCAAGACAAATCGTGCCCTGAAGGCCAAACATGTGAAGGAAGATGATGTTAGTGAAGAAGAATAGGAAGATTAAGAGGAAGGCTATGAAGATGAATCAGATGATGGGCTCTCTTTGTCAAGAAGTTCAATGCTGGAAAATTCAAGGGAAGATTCCAAAATAATAAAGTAAGGACTTGTTACAATTGTGAAGAAAGCAACCACTTCTCAAACGAGTGTCCGTATGAGAAGAGAGAAGACAAACCAAGATTTCTGAAGACCTTTGTGAATAAGAAGTTGCCTAACCCATTAAACTACAAATTCAGAAAAAGAGATGGGAAGGCAATGGTTGCTCAAGATGAATCCGACCCCGATGATGTTGGGGGCATTGCAAGCGTATCCCAGGACACTCAAAGCACATTAAGACTTGTCAAAAAAGGTGGTGATGTTCTCACAAAAAACTACATGAAAGACTACAAAGGTAATGCACACAAATGCCTCATGGCTCAATATTCGATCGAAGATGATGAGGGACACACATCTTCAGACGAGGTAAAGGTAACTCCACGACCTAACCCTTCTCTATTTTCCTCCAACACAACTAGTGACGAATATCTTGATGCTGAGGATCATCATCATGAAGATGAAATCAATGATGCTATGTTTGCTAAAATGAAGAAAGTCATGTGCTCCCTCAAAGGAAAGAAGCTCATTATGTTTCATATGCTTATGGAGATTGTGAGTAAGCACACCACCTCCATTAAGGAACTCGAAACCTTCGTTACTTAGGAAAAGGAAAATATTTGAAATCCTTGAGCCGAAAGTCCTATCTGAGGAAGCATGTAATGACGAACTTTGCTTAAAATAGGTGCAAACATTGATAAGAACACTGAAGAACTTGCCTCTTTGACAAAGACTGAAAACGCTTATGAAGTGTTAGAAAGAGACAATTGTAAGCTTGACGAGTCTCACTCCGCTCTTTCTAAAGACTGGGAGCTCTTACATTTCTCTCTCAAGACAAAGGAGGTAGAGTTCAACACTCTTACAAAGAAGTTTGACGAACTCAAGCTTACATATCTTAACATTCTAGGCAAAGTTTACTCCTCTCCCATTATAAATGTTGATGCTTGTGCTACTAACCCTAGAGGTGACCTAGCTAGTGTTCTTGAGGAGAACCGATTGCTAAAAGCTCAAATTGAAAAAGTGCTCATTTTAATGTGCCCAAGGACAAAATAACCTCAATGAAGTGTTGAGTTAACACAAGGACGTTGTGGCTAAAGAAGGACTTGGACCAGAACAGGAATGCAATAATGACACATTAGTCCACTCCTTCCCTCGAGGAGATATTTTTGTGAGAAGGGCATAAGGAAGACAGATTGGGAGATGTCGGTAAGGTTGCGAGTAGGAAGGCCACTAGGGGCCAGCCTGCTCCCAACAAGCCAAAAGAATGCATGCCTCCATCATATGTTCTCCGTAAGGCAAAAGATGGAGATGTCTATGCTAAATTTGTTGGCCCTCGAAATGCTTTTCGATTCTATGCAATTTGGGTGACTAAGACTCTTGTTACAAACATGAGGGGTCCCGTTGTAAGATGGGTACCTCTAACCAAGGTTTGAAATGTGTGTAGGTTGCCTTATCCGGTGGAGTTAAATGGGTGATTGATAGTGGATGCACAAATCATATGATCGGACATGGCGTATTACTTAAGGATTTCATGGAAGCAATTCGACCATTTATAAGCATTGTATTTGGCGGTGGGACAAAAGGACGGGTACTTGGGTTGGGCAAGATAGCCATCACAAATGACATGTCACTTGCAAATGCGATGCTTGTCCAATCCCTTAAATATCACTTACTCTCTTTTCGTCAATTGGCCTCGGTTGGCTATGATACACTTGTTGGATTGGCGGATGTGAAAGTCTTTAAGAGAGATACTCTTGAAGTTGTCTCTGTCGGGGAGTTGGATGGCAACCTTTATACGGTTGATTTCTCGAAAGAGAGGACATCCCATGCAACTTGCCTCGTGGCCAAGGCCGACGAAGGATGGCTATGGCATCGCTGGCTAGCCCATGTCGGTATGAGAAATCTTCAATATCTCTTAAAGGGTGAACACATCCTTGGACTAACCAACATATCATTTGAGAAAGATCTTGTGTGCAGTGCATGCATTGCAGGGAAGCAACATCAATCAAAACATCTTCCCAAGAACATTGTATCAACCTCAAGACCCCTAGAGCTCCTTCATGTGGATCTCTTTGGGCCTCCTTCATGGGATAGGCTTAGTGGGACGAAGTATGGGTTTGTCATTGTTGATGATTACTCAAGATATACATGGGTGTTCTTTCTTAAATCCAAGGATGAGACAAAGATCACCTTCATTGACTTTGCCAACCAAGCTCAATGCAAGTTTCACAAACAAATCTTGGCAATAAGAAGCGACAATGGATCTGAATTCAATAACTACACCTTGGAAGAGTTTCTCATTGATGAAGGTATTGAGTATCAATACTCTTCCCATATACCCTACAGCAAAATGAGGTAGCTGAAAGAAAGAATTGCACTCTTGTGGAGATGGCAAGATCCATGTTGGATGAGTACAAGTATCCCCATAGTGTTTGGGCTGAAGCCGTGAACACCGCATGTCATTCTTCAAATCGTCTCTTCCTCCGCAAGATCTTGGAGAAAACACCATATGAGCTCATTACAGGAAATAATCCCAATGTCAAGTATTTCTGGGTTTTTGGCTGCAAATGTTTCATTCTCAACAAGAAAGAACGGTTAGGAAAATTTCAATCTAAAACAACCTAGGGAATGTTTGTTGGATATGGCTCATGCTTATAGGATCTACAACAAATCCACCAAATGTGTTGTAGAAACTTGTGACGTGGTGTTTGATGAATTTAATGGCTCCCATCGGGAGCAAGTTAATCTAAGTGATGCAGGTGAAGAAGATCCTTTGCAAGACATCTTGACCATGGGTGTAGGTGCTCTCCTTCCAATGGAACATGTTCCCTATGGAAGTGAAGATCAGGACACAAGCACCATGCATACTCATACAACAACTATACCTCTACCCTCAAGTGGAGCACTTAATTCAAGAACAAGATGTTCATGATCAAGTACAAGAATAAGATCAATTCCATCATCAAGTACAAGACCAAGAACATGCATGTGTCCACATTGATGAAACTCATGATGATGATCAACCTCAACAAATGATGCATGAAGATCTTCCTCCACACATTCTAGATCATTATGTTGAGGATGCCGATGATGGGAACGAAGTTGAACCTCATGAAACCTTAACATCTATCATGCCTCGTGTGGCTAGTCGCGTCACTCATAAACAATTGACAAACTTTTGTGCTCACTTTTCCTTTGTCACTAGTGTTGTGCCTCTTAAGGCATAAGATGCGTTGATGGATGACGACTGGCTTGTCGCTATGCAAGAAGAGTTGAACAGCTTCGAGCGCAACCAAGTGTGGTCTTTAGTTGAAAGGCCAACTAAGGAGCACAATGTCATTCTAACAAAGTGGATCTTCAAGAATAAACAAAATGAAAATGGTGTTATCATCAGAAACAAGGGAAGGTTAGTGGCACAAGGGTTGTCACCTGTTGAAGGTTTGGGCTTTGATGAGACCTTTGCCCCCATTGCTCGTCTTGAATCAATTTGCATTTTACTTGCTTATGTTGCCTTCAATGGTTTTACTTTACACCAAATGGACGTTAAGAGTGTTTTTCTTAATGGCCCTCTACAACAAGAAGTATATGTAGCACAACCACCTGAGTTTATTGACCCCGATCACAAACACTGTGTACAAACTTCACAAGGCCTTGTATGGACTCAAACAAGCACCTCGTGCTTGGTCTAATCATCTTAAGAAGTTTCTACTCCATGATGATTTTGTGAGAGGGGTGATTGCCCCTACTCTCTTCACTAAGAGGGGAAAAGATGATTTAATCTTGTGTCAAATTTACATAGATGATATCATTTTTGGTTCCCCTAACATCCATTTATTCAAGAAATTTGCGGACCCAATAACAAAAAACTTTGAGATGTCATTCGACACGGATTGGAAATTCTTTCTCGGTTTACAAATCCAACAACGTCAAGAAGGAATTTTTCTATCTCAAACCAAGTACGTAAAGGATATTCTAGCGAAGTTCGGCATGATAAACGCTAGTCCGTGCAAGGTACCCATGCCAACCACAACTGCTCTTAACGAAGACATAAACGGTATTCCATTTGACACATCTATTTACCTCTCTATGATTGGTTAATTACTTTACATTTGTGCATCTAGACCAGACATCATGTTAAGTGTAGGCATTTGTGCTAGATTTCAAGCTTCCCCGAAGGAAAGCCATCATAAGGTCGTTAAGCATGTTCTTAGATACCTTGTTCACACCCCAAGGTTGGGTCTATGGTACCCCAAGGATGCCAAGTTTGATCTTATTGGGTACACAGATGCAGATTGGGCAGGAGATAAAGTGCGAAGAAAATCCACCTCTGGGGCATGTCAATTTCTTGGACGCTCATTGATAAGTTGGTCCTCAAAAAAGAAAAATTGCGTCTCCGTCTCCACTGTTGAAGCCGAATATATTGCAACTGCAAGCTATGCAACACAATTGTTATGGATGAAGCAAACTTTGAAGGACTATGGTATAACCTACAGACATGTGCCTCTACTATGCGACAATGAAAGTTCCATTAAGATTGTTGAAAACCCTAGTGATCCCTCTCGCACCAAGAACATTGACATTCGTATCACTTCTTAGGAGACCATGTGCAAGAGGATGATATTGACATTGCTCATATTGGCACGGATATGCAACTTGTTGATATTTTCACCAAGCCACTAGATGAACGTAGGTTATGTCAACTTAGACGTGAACTTGGTATCTTAGAACTTGACAAAAATATGTGAAATTTTGCACTCACGCATACAGTTATGTCATGTCCAGTCTAGATGTAGGCATGTGTTTAAGGTGAGACGCTCAAATCATGAGTTATCCCACCCTACAAGATGCATAAACAAACCAAACACTCTCAAAGTTCTTGTGTCTCACTTGTGTGACCCGGTGCTTTAAATGATGGAGTTGTGATGTTGGACTCAAGGTTAAAATCTTCTAGTTCCAAGACACGTATGCTCAAACATGGTGGACCATCCACCACCCTCTCTCTCTCTTTCCGAGAACTTGGACTATATTCATTTTTTTTCTCTTTTCTCTACACTCATAATTGTGGATGTTTCTCTCTGATTTGTTTTCTGTTTTTGCATTCTGAGTGTAGTCGATCTATACGACCCTAGATGAGGCCCCTACCTAAGACTCTCTCATCTAAATAAAAAAACCTAAGATCTCATCTGGGTCACAAGCTTCTTCCATCCACTTAAAAATGTTGTTCGGATTGTGGCGGTCTTGGTAGCTTTCGGACTCACCCCTCAAGTTCTCGGACTTTCAGAGAGACCGTATTCTCTGTGGATAACCCGGACCTTCCGGGCTGGCCGTACCTTCCGGTCGCTCGAACATCAAGTCTTGGCCGGAACTTCAGGGCATCATGGGTTAGAGGCTCTTAGATGTGGGCAAGGGTTACCAAAGGGGCTATTCCCCATTTTTCCCATTTGCCCCTCTCCTCCTCTCCTCTTCCTGCAGTACCGCCTCTCCCATCGATGACTTCCGGGCATGTCGCCGGCTCCCGGAACCTCCTTCCTTCTATAGCGCTCAGAGGGCATCTCGCCTGCTCTTCACCATCCCCATGGATCAAGGTAACCCAATCTTTTTTCTCCCTTCTCTCTGGATTCGCTCCTAGGGATTGTGGACTTGCTTACGGGTTTAGGATAGACACCTCTCGCCATGTTTTCCTATACTGCATCCACCATAGCTTTGCAGTACTCTTTTCATTCTCATCCATTGAACAGATTATACCATCCTCTCCTTGGATCTGGAAGGAGCCCTGTGAACTGATTGGTGCCCGGAACTTCCGGGCAGGCCGGACCTTGAGGCCCACCCGGAACTTCCGAGCTAAGCACAGTTCTGCCATTTCTCCTCCTGTAATGTGGTTCTTTTTTCCTTTGAAGCTTGTGCACTTATTATATCCCCTCTCTATTTCTATCTCCTCCCTTCAGCATGTGTCTCTGGCTCGGGTGCTTGACCATCCAAGGTGTATGAACAAAAATCCATAGAAAGGGTCAAGAAGATAGAGGTTGTTGTGTTAGGTCATGAGAACATGTTTGACTGCTATCCTGGGCCTGATATTGAGTCCAAAGATCATGACAACTCACCTCCTCCTACACCTTCTCGCTCAAAGAAACGGAACACTGTTTCCAAAAAGGGCAGTTCCACAAAGGGCAAGCCAGTTCACGCTCATCCTCCTACTCTCGTGCCCATCTCCATGAAAGAGTTGCCAGCACCTGAGTGGGTTGCTCGGTGCCGGATCAATCCCTTTAACGAAGAGCGTGAACATGTAGCAAACTCCAAGTTCTGGACCATATTTTAGCAACGCACTTATGATGAAATCTTCAATGAGTTTCTCAACAACTTTTTCATTTAGAAGAGTATCAACATCACTCATTTTGAAAAGACTCCCACCAACACTGCATATTTTGCGGGGGTTCAGGATATGTGTCAAGCTCAATCTTCTTCCTCTCATGAACTTTCACCATGAGGTGTCCCCACCTCTCGTGGCTCAGTTTTATGCCACGGTGCATTCTGAGGCTGATACAAAGGGCACTCTCACATGGATGTGTAGTGATGAGAAGCTCTCTCCCTGTTCTATGTGTTGGCTTGTCTCTTGGGATATGAGTTCAGTGACACTACTCTTGATCGCGGGTACAAGATCCATGACAAAGGGGTGTTTCAGGTTCAACACTTGGTTGCCTTGTACTCGGCTGGTGGATAGAACGGCTCTGTTGGTGATCTTCTCCCCTTCTATGATATCATGCACCGGATCTTTCGTGAAGTGCTTGCTGTCAAGGTTGGTAACCGAAACAAGATTCGTGGTCATCTCATCAACCTTCTTCATTTCACTTGTCACAACTCTGGTCAAGGTCCTATTGATGTGATGGATTTCATATGGAATGAAATGTACAGTGTGGTCATGAACCACAAGTGTAATGACTAAGATGCGGTCCTTTCCGTTATAGGGAACGAGGCCCCGAATTGGAAAGAAGCGCATCTAAGCGTTTCGCAAACACAGTAACATTGCACATACATGATAATAGAATGACAATTAGGGATTCAACTGCCATCTCATACATAATATCAGAGTTTACATCGTGCATTCAAACAAGGTAGTTCCGCTACGGACTACAAAACATGAGAAATGGCTATGCTACCCTGCATGCTTGCCCACAATCACGACCACGCCTCGGTCTTTTGGATAGTTCACATACAGGCGGTCGTTATCCTCATCGTACTGCCACGCCAGCTGCGTGCCGTCAGGATCACCTGTGTTGGGGGTACCTGAACCTGTTGGTGTGTTGAAGGAATCTGTGAACCACGGGGACTCAGCAATCTAGGACCTCGGTGCGAGAACTAGTCAAGTTAATAGGTAAGGAAGGTGTAGTGTTTAGGTTGCAGCATCCTAAGCATATATGGTGGCTAACTTACGTAGAACAAGTATTGAAGGTGGGCTATGCTAGCGGTCGATGACTAGGTGATTACTAAGTGATCCTGATCACCTACTTACGTCAGTCATAACCCCACCATGTTCCCGATCGAAGAGAGGTCTTGGAAGGGGACAGTCACGGTTACGCACACAGTTGGCAATTTTATTAGATTAGTTCAAGTTATCTATAACCGGATGTTAACAAATATTCCAAGTTGCCACATAACCGCGGGCACGGCTTTCCGAAAGATTAAACCCTGCACGGATGCTCCAACTAGTCCATCACAAACGGTCACGGGCTGCAAAGTAATCCTCTATCACGAATCTCGTGATCTCTTCGGATTCCTTAGAGGAAAACCTCAACTTTGGGGAGAACCAAATCTTCACCGGGATTCCTATACGCAAGATATATTGCTAAGGTAAGACAAGACTAGCAGGACCTCTCGTCGTGTCGACGACCCGGATAAGAGCCGCGTATCTCAGTCTCAGGACACGGGGGATGAGCGACGCGTATAGTGGCCTGATAGAAATCTCTCAAGTTGCCCTGAGTTGGCCCCGCACAGTTCTATAGTTTGGACCAACACTCATGAGGAGCACTGGCCCGGGTTGTTGATTAAATTCCTCGGGGAGGCCATTCCCCATGCATATTATTATTAAGTGATTAGCAAATTAACACCAAGGTTGGGTCCTGTCGGACAAGTCTTAACACTACGCGATTTATCAAGGGGGTCCCCATAACAACCCCGAACGTGTTAGGAGCGATCACTTATGGAATCAAATACCGGTAGCCAGAAACTATGGCGGCAATAACGGAACAAAACACCCGGCAAAAGGCTAGGCCTTCCATTATTTACAAAGTATATAGGTGCATTAATTAATTAACAGATTTAACATAATGATATCAAACTCATGTTATCTCATGAGACAAATGCACCTGCAACTAGCAACGCTAACATTAGAAGCAGAGCTAAGCCTACTTAGCCATTCAAGACTTGCTAGGTAGGGATAAGTGTTTGGGTTTCATGGAAATTTCAGGAGGCAATTATTTCAGTGGTAGGCAGCGAGCATATGACGAAAGAATGTGAATCTAGCATAACAAGTCTATAGATGGAATCAAGGTCATATCATCTTGCCTCTGATGTCCTCAGCTTGGAACTGCTCTTGTTCGTCCTGCACGTACTCTCCCAGATCCACGTACTCGTTCTCCGATCCCGGTGCTACCCAACATAAAAATAGCATCCAATGAACAATAGCACAACAAGATGCAACAAACACATGATGCATGAGATGAAAATGAACATGCATCTCTATTCTACTCACTTGCACATGCATCAGAAGAAAATACAAGTTCCTGGACAGAACTATACTCTAAGCTAGCTTGACATGCATGAGGATGAAATGAACAGATGCGTCATGTGAAAACGATGCAAAAACATATAAAGATCGTTACAAACGGAGCTATGGATCAACCGGAAACAACGAAACAAGAAATGAATTCCTACGTGTCAAATCCATCACCACAGACTCCAATGGCATACTCCTGGTGTTCCCAGGTTGCCATATCACAAAACAAAAAAGAATGGATGGGGTGGTGCAAAGAAATATCACCACAACATCATTTATGCACTCACAAGCATCAAAACATCAAAACTACACAATCTGCAATAAACAGCATCATAGCATTTTGAGAGCTACATGCAAAGCACCTACAGCCACCCAAATATGCCAAGTAGGATATGTGGCAGAAGTTATCCAAGAGTATTACAAGCATGAGCAAAAATATAATACAAAGGAGTTTCACATAGAAAGATCTACAGCTGCTAACTTGGACAAAAATATCAGTTTTCAGGGAGCTGTTTATGCCCTGAAGCATTTTGAGAACACCCAAAACAATATCTACGGGACTCCAAATGGAATGAAAATTGACAGAGAGCTAGACAAACACAAAATCTACAACTTTCCAGTTGATAGCAAAGGCTGATTCCCAACACATGGACTTCTACAAGCACAACAACACGAGAAGAAAATATAAGCAGATTCTCAAACTTAGTGAAAATCACAGATTTTCACTAAACAGGAATTTCAGCCACATGCCTACTTTGACTAAGCACCACTTGCACATATGGTCTCCTAAGCATGAAACAAAACCAACATGTTGTAGAGGGGTTCGCCCTCTACTGCCACAACAAAGAATCAACCTCTTGGGCTCATCACATTACATGGAACCAAGCTCTAAACATGGAACAAAACTGAAATATGACATTCCCAGAAAGTATTCCAAAGTGGAAACTGAACCTACCATTGGATTCCTGGGATGATTATACCCCAAAAACATATATAATACATAGGCACTTGCATAGAATAATTGGGCACAAAGCTAAGAAGAAGATTTACATGGAATCACATAGGGATGAATAGTGCATCATCACATGTGATTCTCACTAGAACACCACCTACACAAGCACTTGCACACTCTCACATATACATGGTGCACATGATGGGTAGACCCCATGCTCATGTGCCTTAGCACACCACACACACACACATGCATCAAGCACCACATTAGCAAGAACCTACACATGATAATAAGAACACCCACTAACTACACACACATCATGCCTCCCTACAACTACACATATAAACTTCCACAAGTGCTTATCAAGGCACTCATGCCTTGGGCATGGGTGTGACACACACACATGCTCACACAAACACACAAGGTATGTGGGGTGGTCAACCCACACACACACATACACCACACTCACATGAACCACTATCACAAACACAAGGTATGTGGGGGGGAACGCACACACACACATACACATCTCTTGCACAAACTAGTGATTAAGATCAACTCTCATACACAAGAATCACTCCCTCCATATACATCAGGATATGCATCTACACATATATCCCTAGTGCATACACACACAACATAAACACTAGCTCACAATCTACATGCACTCAAACCTATACATGCATTTCTACACAAGCTAGCTAAAACACTAGGAACAACATGCTGTTGGTTGAGCCACAAATAAATACCACACAAAGGTAACTAGCAGCTGCAGCACCAAACTTGCAAGCAAAAGAGAAAACAGCAGGGAATAACCAAGAAAAGAATAAAAAGGAATGGGGGGATTCGAACCCAGGCCTTCCTGGTTCCCCACCAACACAGAACCAACACCACTCTCCTACAACACCCTGGCTTAACAGAAGGGGCAAGGTAAGCAGGATAAATCATCCCCCTGCGCTACTGTGCTACTGAGCCGAAACAAGAAATTAAAAAGGGGTGTCTCCACCGGGACTCGAACCCACACCCACCTACTCAACACCCACGCACTACAACCACTACGCTACGAACGGACGCTTGACAGTACAGGGGAAAAGAACAAGGTAAACTACCAGAGTCGCCCTGCTCTGCTCTGAACATAGAGAAGGCAACGACAGAGACGATCGCCGGAGCATGGCTGCTACTCCTACTGCTGCGCGAGGGAAACAACTATGCCTACTGCTCCTAACCGTTGGAAGCCACTGTCCCGAGCACTGGGACGAGCCCTGGCAGCTACACAAGATCAACACATGCAACGGCACTTGCCCTCTTGCTCCTCTCCGAACAGAGAGGTCGGCCATGAACTCTAGGCCGATCTAACGAGGGGGAACGAAGGAAGAGAGCTAGCTCACCTAGGGGAAGAAGAAGAGGGTCGATCGGGGAAGAAACGCCTGAAGAAGGACCAGATGCAGAACCGAAGCAGATAGAAGGAGTCCACCGGGAACACGCCGGCGACGTGGTCCTTCCCGTTGCTGTGGTCACGCCCCGACGTCAACTACGGCGGGAATGGAACGCGGGGTCCTGCCCCGAGCCCCCGGACATGGTGGCCGGCGCCGGAGATGACGGAAGCACGGTGGACGACGGCGACACTCTTCTGTTCTCTCTCTGCTACCGATCTATAGAGAACTTACCAGGGGAGGAAGAAGGAGATGGAGGGAGGTGTGGTGGTGCTAGAAGGGGAAACGCGGAAACCTAAGGACAAGGGCACGGACACCAAGGTTTTATGGGGCCTCGGATGGGACGGCGCCGTCATGCCTCTCGTTCTCTCTCTCTCTGTTTCTCATACGGAAAGCAGACACGGGGTAGACGCCGTCTGAAGAAAGAAGAAGGAGCGTTAGGTGGGCTGCCGCGGGGAGACAGAGAGGGAGTTGGGCCACGGAAGGGGGGAAGTGGCCCAAGCTGGCGCCAGGAAGAGAGAAAAGAAACCTTGGGGGTTTTCTATTTTAAAACAAACAGAGAAAGGAAAATAAAACCTAAGCAAATCTGATGATGCTAAAAATAAAGTAAACATACCCCTGGTCATAAGGAATTATGACCTATTTAATAAAATAGAAAAGGGATTTTAGGATCAAGTAAATATTTACAAAACAATATTTAATCCACTATTTTGTGAATATTTGCACCTCACAAACCAAGTTTGAAATCAGCAAATTCAAACCACCACATTCACCACAAAACATACTAAAACATGGGCATTTTTGAAATAGGGATGGGGCAAGAGAATATTGACATGAGATAAATAAAGAAAGGGGATTTTTTATAAAACCTAGAGCAAACCACATGCTTCCTACTAACACATACTCCACTCCACATCATTACCCATATCCAACATCACATGGTCACATCATCACACCACGTCATATGATCACAAGGCAAGACACAAGGACATGGAATGATAGTGATGCATGCATGCAAAGGTAGACCTGGTAAGGTGACACACATGAAATAACACATACATATGACTATCATAGCAATGACAAGGTGGACCCCCATACAGAAGGTTCCAAATATGGCAATTTAAACACTTGGGGCATTACAAATTCACCCACACTACAAAAAGATCTCACCCCGAGATCTAAGACTGAAAGAACTCCGGAAATTCAGAATGGAGGTGATCCTCGCGTTCCCAAGTAGCCTCTTTATCGGAATGGTGTGACCACTGCACTTTGAGAAATTTGTCAGACTTGTTGCGGGTCTTGCGCTCAGTCACCTCGAGAACCGCAACTGGATGCTCACGATAGGATAGGTCGGGTTGAAGGTCGATGTCTTGAAGATGAACAGTGCGCTCGGGAGTCTTGAAGCACCTCCGGAGCTGAGAGACATGGAACACATCATGCACATTTGCAAAGTTTGACGGGAGCACGGGCTGGTACGCAAGGTCGCCTCTCTTGCCAACAACTATGAACGAACCAACGAAACGAGGCGCAAGCTTTTTCTTTGATGCCAAAGCGTTGTGTACCCTTCATAGGGGACACCTTGAGATAGACGAAGTCATCAAGTTCATAAGACATGTCACGATACATGCTATCATAATAGCTCTTCTGACGGGACTGAGCTTGTCGGGACCCCGATCCTAAGCCATAGGAATCTAGCCTGTAACACATCGCATCCCTTTGCGGTCTCACGCATGGTTAACTCCTCGGCTGCAGCGTTACCTTAGCCGGGACCATTTGCGTCTTTTGACTCGCGTATGCAACAGTGTCGCTAGCATTCCAATGTGAAAGAACCCGGATCGACATGTCTAGTCATAAACCAAAGTGGCAGTACCGCACAAGGACAGGCATACATGACCCAACAAAGCAGGTGTCGGTCATCAGCGAATGTAGACGAGTCGTACCAAGCTACAGGGACTCCATTACATCGCGTGACATTTCCCCAAAGAGGACAGACACAGCAACTAAGAAGGACACATGCCGGTCAACCAATGTGTCCGGAGCAGTAGCGAACTACCAAGGCTCATTGGATCACAAAGGGGCATTTCCTTGTAAGGAGTGCTACTAAAGTTCACGACTAGGTAATCGAACCCCATACATATCAAGTACGACACACGTACGCATGGCATACCGATATGTATAGATACATCGATGGCATCACAACATAACCATAAACATACAGACTTTATTTAAGAGGCTCGGAAGAGCCACACACATAATATTACACATTAAGGGTCTCACGACCCATAATAGCAGTCATTCAGTTACAAGCCAGCGGAAGAGTTTAAACTGTCTGAGTACAGACAGGGCAACTAGAAGGCACATGGCCTGACTATACTACAGATCCAACGTAGGACCAGATCGTAGCTGGGACACCAGCTACTCGTCGTCGTCGATGTCTACGAAGAACCCTCCATTAGGGTCATTAGCAACCTCTGCAACATGTATTAAGCAAACATGAGTACGAAGGTACTCAGCAAGACTTTAGGACAACTAACTACTCATGCAAGGTATCAAAAGGTATTGTGGGGTTTCATGCGGAAAGCCAGCATTTGACTCGTGGCTAGACAACTTGCATTTTAAATAATTTTGACAACTTGATTTCTTGCACACGAGTCCACTAACACCACAACAATACACTATCGTGGAATCATTCCATCTCCATACGAAAATGCCGTCCACGACACTCACGCTTATCTTGGAAATTTTATGAGTAGCCATTGAAGTTATCTATGAACAACATATGTCTCCAAGTAGTCCATATCCGCGGACGCGACTATTCGAATAGATCATAACCCTGCAGGGGTGTACTTCGTCACACACGCTCTCGCCACATATCGCCATGTGCACGTCATGCACCTCGGCAACCTTCAAGCGGAAGCCCAGCGAGGGAGTCGGCCACGACCGTTAACCACACTAGTACCTAGTCCAGGTTTATCGCCTATCTGAGAGTAACCCGTACGGAAGTCCGGCCGAGGTTTCCGCCACGGCCTCAAACGATGTGCGCAGGGTTCCCAAGCCCACCATCCGGGTGCCACTTGGTACATCGTGCCACTGCCTACCGCACCACGGCCCACCTCTCAGGTCAGCACCATGCACGGCCTCCAGCATTACTATAAACACCAGAAACTACTTGCAACTCCTGGACCGAGTACTACGCGATTAATAGGCCGAGCGGGGTCATATTTCAGGGCCCAGCATGTGGTAGTATCTAGCCTTGGATTACATACACGGAACTCAGTTCCTATGGACGGTTCCAACGAAACAACCCGCCATGTACTCCTACACAGCCTTTCACCGGTACCTTTACCAAACCAATTTCAACACGCAACCTTTGCTCACCGAACTCATTCTCACAATTCTGTTCATCTCCCAGATGACAGACCATACACAACTCTAAGCATAGCATGCATAGCAGGATAAGGCACATCATAGCTCAAGCAACTATCAGGTATGCTAGGTTGCAAGGTTCGGCTATTTACTGTGACAAGGTTAGGTCATGCAAAGGAAGTGGGTTCAACTATCATGGCAAAAGCAGTTGAAGCATTTGATCTTAATGCAATAAATAGGTGCAGGAGCAAGAACATGGGATTTATTGGGATGATCAAAAGGGTTGCTTGCCTTGTTTCTCAGAGGAGGAACGATATCCGTCAGACGGATATTCGGTGGAATCCGAGGGTGCGGAGCCTACCGAATAAATGGCAACATTCAATAACAATCATATGCAATCAAAATGATGCATGAGCATGGCATGAGAATGCAAGGTGATAAGTTATTATTTTCAACATGTATTAGGTTTAGAGTTGATTTGAATCACATTCGAATAGCAATTCAAACGGGGTATTCTCGGATACCGGTTTAATTGATTCGACCTGATGCTCAGATCAACTTGATGTTAGCATGCATGAAATGTCATGTTAATGTACTGATTTGTAACTAGGACAGTGTGTGATCATGGCATTCATATTGAATATTTGAATATTTTCCAAATTCCATTTAAAAAGTAATTATAAGAATTGATTTATTCCTTATTCCACATTTTAGGGTTCTGTAACCTTTTCAAACATGGTTGAAAATAGCATAATCAGAATCCTTGAATTTTTCTGATACTTTTTCATATATATATTATTTTCATTGGAGTTACAGATTAATTTCTATGATTTTTACAACTTTTAGCAATTTCCTGGAATTATTTTTATACTGGAAATTCTATTTATTGCATCAGACTGACGTCAGCAGGTCAGCCGGCCTGTTCAGGTCAAACCTGACAGGGGGGACCCACTGGTCAGCCTCTCTGGGACTAATCACGCGCTGACCAGTCCCTAACTGGGGGTTGACCAGGCGTGGGGCCCTCTGGCAGTGACTGAGGGGAGGGCAATTACGCCCTAATGGTCGGCCACGTCGACGCCCACCGGAGGGTGGTCGCCGGCGACCAAGCCCGCGGCGGAGGGCTCGCCGGAGACGACCTAAACGGCGCTGCACAGCACCAATTTGAACGCGGTTTGCAGCTACGGAACGCTGGTGAAGTGGCCGATCTGGCAGGGGCATCAGGGGAGGCTAGGGTCGCCGGGAGAGGCGCCGGCGACGAGCCGAAGCGGCGGCCGAAGCTCGGCCTCCCGCAGTTGATGGCTCTAGGGCACGGGGAGGACAGTTGAGGGGCTCATCACACTCCTGGAGGCTCCAGGAGCTCGAACCCTAGCTCGAGCGCGTGGATCAGACACCACAGCGACGGCGACGACATGACCGGCGGCGAGGAGCTCTCGGCCATGGTGGGGAACGGGGCTGCGATGCATGGAAGAGTGTGGGGCGAGAGGGGAAACAATGACGAGCTCACGGCGGTTCCGATGGTGCTGCTGAGGGGCTCGGGGGTGCGCCGGAGGGAGCGAATCGACGGGAGAGGTCCGGCGGCCGGAGGTGGAAGACGATGGCGTTGGGGGCGATGCAGAGCTCGGGGAAGCTTCGGCTTCTGCAGAGAGGACCGGCGCGACGAGGCGGAGCTAACGGCGTGATCAGCAAGAGGAGGCTAAGGCTAGGGGCACAGGCAGCTCGAGCTTTGCTCGGCTCCAATGGCGGCAGGAGGGGGAGGAGAGATCCGAGAGGAAGGGAAGGAACCGACGCTGGGAATGGATAGCGGAGGCCTCGGGAGCTTATCCCGGGCCTTGCCAGCACGAGGCGGCGGCCAGGCAGGCGCACAGGTGCGTGGCCACGCCGGAGAAGGTGGCGGCCACCTCCTGCTCCTACTGGCGCGAGGGAGGGGACGACTCGGGGAGATGGGCCGGGCCAGGCTAGGCGTCAGGTAAGCTCTTTTCCATTTCCTTCTGTTTTATTTCTGTGTTAATTTCTGACATTGATTTGCTATTTATTTCAGCTCCAAAAAGGTTGTAAAAAATATTTCAAACACACCTGAATATTTGTTATAATATTCCCAACCATTTCCATAGTTTTCAACATTTTTGAAAATTTATAGCTTCTGATTTCAAATTTAAAACTTGAAACCAGTAGCTTTTTGCATTTATTTAAAATGCTTAAAGTGTCAAGAAAATAGTTTTCTCCAATGCTCATTTACTTTCATGATTTATCAGAATGTTTGAACATTTCTTGAGGCCATTTTGGGTTCATTGATTTGACTACTTTGAGATTTCCTTTATTTAAAGTAGTAGCTAGGGTTTTGAGTTTTTCCTTTGCCACTATCTTGTTTTTGTTGAAACTTCTTAGATGCAAATGCAAAGAAGACATGAGCACAAGACTAACTTGCTTAAGGGGTCAGGGATGTGACAGAGCTGCTCTGAGATTATCCCGAATGACCCGACACATGTCTTCAGCTTCTTCTATCAAGTCATTCCCAAGAATTTGATGCTCGCCGGTCTCGGACCAGTTGAGCGGGGTACGGCACTTCTTGCCATAGAGAATCTCAAACGGAGCTTTGCCTGAACTACCTTGATAACTGTTGTTATACGAGAACTCAGTGAAAGGCAGGCAATCCTCCTACTTCATGCCAAAAGAGATAACACAGGCTCTCAGCATATCCTCAAGAACTTGATTGAGTCGCTCCACCTGACCACTAGTCTCAGGATGAAAAGTTGTGCTGAAGCGTATCTTCGTGCCCGTCGCAGACTGAAAAGAGTCCCAGAACTTGGAAGTGAAGATACTTCCACGATCCGAAGAAATCATCATAGGCACGTCGTACAAAGAAACTATCCTGGAAGTGTACAACTCTGCAAGCTGAGCTGCAGAAATGGATTCCTTGACTGGAAGAAAATGAGCCACTTTACTCAACTTGTCGATGACAACGAAGATGGCATCATTACCCTTCTTGGACTTCGGAAACCCGGTGACGAAATCCATCTCAATATGATCGAACTTCCACTCGGGAATGGGCAATGGATGCAAAAGACCTCTTGGACGTTGATGCTCTGCTTTCACCCTTCTACATACATCACATTCATTTACGAACTGAGCAATCTCACGCTTCATGCGAGTCCACCAGAAGGTCTATTTCAAGTCCTGATACATCTTGGAGCTTCCAGGATGAATAGAGAGCAAGGAGTTGTGAGCTTATTCCATGATTACCTTTCTGAGATCACCTTTCGGAACGACAAGACGATCCTCAGAGAACAACGTGTCTCTGGCATCAACACTGAAGCACTTATATTTGGGAAGACCCTTTGCCACACCAATCTTGACTTTCTTCACCATTACATCAAGAAGTTGTGCTGCTCGGACCTGATCTTCCAAGGTAGGAGAGATCTGAAGGTTTGCAAGAAATCCCTGAGGTACTAACTGAAGGTTGAGCTTCCGGAAAGACTCACAAAGGTCAAGCTGGAGAGGTTTCAGAATGAGACTTTTGCAGCAAGCCTTCCTGCTTAAAGCATCTGCCACGACATTAGCTTTGCCTGGCGTGTACTCAACACTCGAATTAAAATCTTGGAGCATTTCCACCCAACGAGTTTGCCAGAGATTCAGGTTAGGCTGGATGAAGATGTACTTGAGACCCTTGTGATCGGTGAACACTTCAACCTTTCGTTCCAACAAGAGGTGTCTCCAAGTCATCAGAGTGTGTACCACATCTTCCAGCTCAAGATCATGCACAGTATAATTCTTCTCTGCTAGCTTCAACTGCCTGGAGGTATAAGCAACCACTTTCTTCTCTTGCATAAGAACTGCACCAAGACCATGAAGAGAGGCATCGCAGAACACTTGGTAGGGTTTGGAATCATCCGGAGGAACCAAGACTGGAGTAGAGGTGAGCTTCTCTTTGAGTGTGTCGAAGGGCAACTGACACTCTAGAGACCAAGCATACTTCAAACCCTTCTGAAGAAGACTTGAGAAAGGCTTCGCAATCTTGGAGAAGTTCTCAACGAACCTTCTACAATAGCTTGCAAGCCCGAGAAAGCTTCGAAGCTGCTTCACATTCTGCGGAGGCTCCCATTCAACAATGGCCTGCGCCTTCGACGGATCAACTTTGATGCCCTCGGCAGAGATGATTTGACCAAGATAGACAACTTCTTTCAGCCGGAACTCACACTTGGAAAACTTGGCATACAACTTGTAATCTCTCAGCTTATCAAGCACCAATCTGAGATGTTCTTCATGTTCTTCCTCAGTCTCTGAAAAGACCAGAATATCGTCGAGATACAGCAAGACAAACTCATTCTTGAACGGAGAGAATATGTAGTTCATCAATCGACAAAATGTCAGAGGAGCATTTGCCAGACCAAAAGACATGACGGTATACTCATACGAGCCAAAACTAGTCCTGAAAAGCAGTCTTCGGAATATCCTCTTTGCGAATGCGAATTTGATGATAGCCCATTCTGAGATCGAGCTTGGAGAAGATCTTAGCCCCTTTCAACTGCTCAAACAACTCATTTATGTTTGGAAGTGGATACTTGTTTCTGATTGTCTTCTTGTTCAATGGACGGTAATCGATACACAACCGGTACGTGCCATCCTTCTTCTTGACAAACAGAACTCCGCATCCCCACGGAGACGAGCTCGGTATGATCAGACCCAAACGCTCCTGCTCATCGAGTTGCCTCTTAAGTTCCTTCAACTCTTCTGGACCCAATTTGTACGGTCGTTTGCACACCGGCTCAGTACCTGGTTCAAGCTCAATAACAAATTCAACTTCTCGGTGCGGAGGCATTCCTGGCAGCTCTTCTGGAAACACATCTTCATATTCGCAGACCACTTGGACTTGCGAAATAGGATTAATCTCACCCTTTTCATTCAAAGAGAATAGACGGATTGTATCATCGCGCGCCGCGAATATAATCACGTCCTCCGAAGAGTGGGTAAGCTTCACTTCTTTAGCTTCACAATCAATTGATGCCTTGTTCATGGCCAACGAGTCCATACCAAGGATCAAATCAATGTCGGAATTGCCCAAGACAATAAGAGACGCCACAAAATAATAGCTCCCTATCTTGACAGAGAAATCACGAACCACTTTGTTGGCGCTCATAAGAGTACCGGGTGACACCACACGTAATCCCTTCTTCAAATACTTAGAATAAAAATCATGCTCGGCAAAGAACATTCTAGACATGAACGAATGAGAAGCACCAGAATCAAACAACACTTTAGCAGGAATATCATTAACAAGGAGGTTACCCATGATCACATCTGACGAGTTTTCTGCCTCAGCCGCATTCACCATGTTGACTCGAGCTGACCTGGGGTTGAACTTCACGAGAGCCTTGCTTGGAGGTTTGCCTGGAGGAGGAGGCGGAAGACGGAGCTGAGAAGTGCACTTGTTGTCATAGTGACCCTTCTGCCCACACTTGTGAGAAGTAACATCTGCTGGCTGACGGTACTGTGTCTGAGGAGGCTCTTGCTTCTGTTGGTGGAATCTCTGCTGAAAAGTTGGGTTGGGTGGGTGGGAAGAACCACGGCCACTAGAATGCTTGAACTGTTGTGTGTTCCAAGGAGGAGGAGACACCCAAAATTTCTGTTGCTTCTGAACCACCTGAGTAGAGGAAGAGGAGCTGGAATCTCTGAAGCGCTTCTTAGAATTCTCCACCCTGAGCAAAGCTGCCTCAGCCCTGAGAGCTAAGTTGTAGAACTTATTGAAGTCCTCAGGATCGTGCAAAGCGAGAGCTAACTGCAAATCTTCTTTCAAGCCACCTCTGAACAGATAAATCTTGCTCTTCTGATCAGGGATATCCTGCAAGGTGTATCGGGCTAGCTCGTGGAATTCGACGTTGTACTTGTACACGGATTTACCACCTTGCTTCAAGCGCCTGAACTTCTCACGCATTTCCTCCACGAAGCTGGACGGAATGTAGTGGGATCTTAAGTCACGGCAGAACTCATCCCAAGTGATCACTCTAGCACCCCTAGAATCCTTCAACTGTTGCCACCAGATAGATTCTTGCCCCTTCAGCTGGAATGTAGCAATCTTGACGAAGTCCTCAGGACGAACATTGCTGCATTCAAAGTGCTTGTTCATGTCGCGGATCCAATCCTCAGCATCAAACGGCTGGTCACAGGAAGTGAAAATCTTCGGCTGATTTGACAAGAACTGACTCAGATTAGCAAACTGATTGCCAGCAAGCTGGAAATTGCCTTGTTGCTGATTATCCCTCTCTTGCAACAACTGTAGCAGCAACTGAGTGTTTGCATTTGTAGCACCCATCACCGCTTGCCAAGCCTCTGCAGGAGGAGGCGGCGGCGGAGGAGGAGGTGGTGGCGGCACATCCTCACGGCCTGGATTCTGACGAGTTGGTGGAGCCATCCTCAAGACGGACAACACATTAGCCTACAGAATAAATTGACTATATAGCTGAATCAAAAAGGCATGAATATCTGTACAAGAATGTAGCAATTGCACTCGAACAAAAAAAGTAAGAATGCTTCCTCAAAGTGACGGTCGACAAAATTCTGATTAAGACCACTTGCAAACAAGTATGAGCTAGAACTGCTCGGAACAAACATGTGATCGAGATTTCATCCGATATCTTCGTGGATAAGATCGCACGGGCTCGAATTCACAGTAGCCATTCTGTACAAGGTAGTGCACACGACTTACGAAGTATCCCCGAGTCGTAGCGAGCTACAAGGACTCACTAAGACACAACGAGAACCGTTGTAAGACAACCGTGAACAAACACACCCACTGAATATCGAATCCCAACCTCACATCATGCATCTGTAGGAAGATTGTCCTATAAGTTACTACTTGATATCCCACCTATGAATTCCCGAAATATCTGGTCATGCAATCTAGTACACGGATACAAGGAGTAATATTCACACAACTCCTATACTAACTCATCCACTGTATCACATCCGTCAACACATAACCAGAATCTCGGACCTTCATCTACAACAGACCCTCGTGATCACAACTTTACAAAGTATGGCAGTACTCCCGAACAATATGCACCAGTACTGGGTTCATCGGGCTTATCTCGCCACTACCAGTATTGCAGCAATCAGGAACATCCTTCGTTCTTAGATACTCAAAAATCTGAATGAAGGCGATGTGCACAAGAATCCCCTGGAGCTCAACTCCCTGAAAGAAATCAAGGCAGACAGGAGGCATCAAGACAGAACTCGATCACATCGAAATCATATAGATTTCAAAAATACCCGCGTGATCCTAAAAAAATTGAGCGAGAAGAGGAGTAGAATTAAGATTTCCTAAGTCGGGAACCTCATTAGAGCAAGGAAGAGGAGAAAAAAAGAATCCTACTCTCTGATATAACTAAGACTCAAAACATTTTACTAGACTCGACTCGGCCAAGTACGATCACACAAAGGCTCCTATGGTCGTAAGGCTCTGATTACCAACTTGTAACGACTAAGATGCGGTCCTTTCCATTTTAGGGAACGAGGCCCCGAATTGGAAAGAAGCGCATCTAAGCGTTTCGCAAGCACGGTAACATAGCACATACATGATAATAGAATGACAATTAGGTATTCAACTACCATCTCATACATAATATCAGAATTTACATCATGCATTCAAACAAGGTAGTTCCGCTACGGACTACAAAACATGAGAAATGGCTATGCTACCCTTAATGCTTGCCCACGATCGACCACGCCTCAGTCTTCTGGATAGTTGACATACAGGCGGTCGTTCTCCTCATCGTACTGCCACGCCAGCTGTGTGCCATCGGGATCACCTGTGTCGGGGGTACCTGAACCTGTTGGTGTGTTGAAGGAGTCTGTGAGACACGGGGACTCAGCAATCTATGACCTCGGTGCCAGAACTAGTCAAGTTAATAGGTAAGGAAGGTGTAGTGTTTAGGTTGCAGCATCCTAAGCATATATGGTGGCTAACTTACGTAGAACAAGTATTGAAGGTGGACTATGCTAGCGGTCGATGACTAGCTGATCACTAAGTGATCTTGATCACCTACTTACGTCAATCATAACCCCACTGTGTTCCCGATCGAAGAGAGGTCTTCGAAGGGGGCAGTCACGGTTACGCACACAGTTGGAAATTTTATTAGATTAGTTGAAGTTATCTATAACCGGATGTTAACAAATATTCCAAGTTGCCACATAACCGCGGGCACGACTTTCCGAAAGATTAAACCTTGCAGGGGTGCTCCAACTAGTCCATCACAAACGGTCACGGGCCGCAAAGTAATCCTCTATCACGAATCTCGTGATCTCGTCGGATTACTTAGAGGAAAACCTCAACTCTGGGGAGAACCAAAGCTTCACCGGGATTCCTATACGCAAGATATATCGCTAAGCTAATACAAGACTAGCAGGCCCTCCCGTCGTGTCGTGTATATCAGTCTCAGGACATGACGGATGAGCGACGTGTACAGTGGCCTGATAGAAATCTCTCAAGTTGCCTTGAGTTGGCCCCGCACAGTGCTCTAGTTTGGACCAACACTCATGAGGAGCACTGACCCGGGTTGTTGATTAAATTCCTCGGGGAGGCCATTCCCTATGCAGATTATTATTAAGTGATTAGCCAATTAACACCAAGGTTGGGTCCTGCCGAACAAGTCTTAACACTACGCGATTTATCAAGGGGGTCCCCATAACAACCCCGAACGTGTTAGGAGTGATCAGTTATGGAATCAAACACCGGTAGCCGGAAACTATGGCGGCAATAATGGAACAAAACAACCAGCAAAAGGCTAGGCCTTCCGTTATTTACCAAGTATATAGGTGCATTAATTAATTAACAGATATAACATAATGATATCAAACTCATGTTATCACATGAGACAAATGCACCTGCAACGCTAACATTAGAAGCAGAGCAAAGCCTACTTAGCCATTCAAGATTTGCTAGGTAGAGATAAGTGTTTGGTTTTCATGGCAATTTCAGGAGGCGATTATTTCAGTGGTAAGCAGCGAGCATATGACGAAAGAACGTGAATCTAGCATAACAAGTCTAGAGATGGAATCAAGGTCATATCATCTTGCCTGTGATGTCCTCAGCTTGGAACTGCTCTTGTTCGTTCTTCACGTACTCTCCTGGATCCACGTACTCGTTCTCCGATCCCGGTGCTACCCAACAAAAAAATAGCATCCAATGAACAACAGAACAACAAGATGCAACAAACACATGATTCATGAGATGAAAATGAACATGCATCTCTATTCTACTCACTTGCACATGCATGAGAAGAAAATACAAGTTCCTGGACAGAACTGTACTCTAAGCTAGCTTGACATGCATGAGGATGACATGAACAGATGCGTCACGCAAAAACTATGCAAAAACATAAAAAGATCGTTACAAACGGAGCTACGGATCAACCGGAAACAACGAAACAAGAAATGAAGTCCTACGTGTCAAATCCATCACCACACACTCCAATGGCATACTCCTGGCGTTCCCAGGTTTCCGTATCACAAAACTAACAAGAATGGATGGGGTGGTGCAAATTAATATCACCACAACATCATCTATGCACTCACAAGCATCAAAACATCAAAACTACACAATCTGCCATAAACAGCATTGTTGGGGATGTAACTTGCGGATGACCCGCCCTAGTTGCGTCGGGTTATCCATTGGGTGACTCATCTAAGTGTTTAGTTGGGCCTCATTTTGGTCGAATCAAGGTCGCATGACGAGTATGGCTGTTGGCGGGTCTCCCAGCTTTGGAAGATGGCGATTTAGAGATCGCAATGGTCACGAGTTGTAAGAAGGAAGGAATCCTTGCAAACCCTAGGGAGTCGACCTGTATATAAAGGCGAGGTCCTGGGGGACAGAGGACGGGTTAGAAATCATCGAGTGCTAGGTTTAGGCGAGTTACGCCTTCCTTGTAATCGAATCCATATCAATACACACCAAAGCAGGACATAGGCTATTACCTCCTCAGAGGGGCCGAACCTGGGTAAATCGCCGTGTCTCTCCCGCTTAACCCCTTTGAGTCGCCACCAAGGTGCGATGGCTCCAGTACTAAGTCCTTTCACGAGGACATCTGCCGTGAAAAAACCACGACAGTTGGCGCCCACCGTGGGGCCTACGCACGGTGGAGTTGAGTTCTCAAAGGGAGCCCTACCAGGGTTTGGAAGTTACGCGACGGCGCTCATGACTCGGAGCCGCCGTGGGATAACCTACATCGACAACCAGCGATGGGGACCTGAAGCGAATTCGATTGAATCTGGCTACAGGGTCCCCTTCGGCAAGATCAACATCTTCATCGGCATGATCGGGTCATCCGTTCGTGAGCCGGACATCTCCACCGACATCGTCGAGCCGGCCAGGTACGTCCGCCCAGTCATAACACAGAATTTAACTCGCCCGGTCTTTGTGGGGTTCACGTAGGGATCGGAGGAACCAGAACACTCGGAGACTCAGGAAGTTACCCCGGTCAACTCTGACGACGAGTCATCCATGGGCGACTCAGATTCCATCCGGTCTCTCCATGGGGACGGTCTCGGGGGCTTGTCGCTGGCCATGGATCTGGAAGTCCTTGACCGAACCCGCCGCCAGATCGCCATCTACATGGCTGGGGCAACTCAACCCGCACAAAACCCTACCGGAGGCGATGGGACCGGCGGGACATCCAGAAGTGCATCCGTAGTCCTGGTGGATTTAGCGGCGGAAATCACGAGACTAATGGCGACTCCCCTCACACCAGAGAACCAAGAGGAGATAAACGCAGAGTAAGCAAAGCTCAGAGAGGCGGTGGCAAAGGCCCACCAGGATGCTGAGATGGAGTCCGCCAGGATCGAGACTCGACAAGCCCAAATTGCGGCCGAAAGGATGCGATTAAACACTGACAACTGGCGGCTCGAAAGACAGCAGCGCGAGTCCGACGCCGTCTATCAGCGGAGACACCAGGATCGCCTTGCCCATGACCTCAACCCGACCCGTCTGTTCGACACTCCACGAACCCCCAGGATGGGAGCCGCCCCGGCAGGAGGACCGGGCCGCCCACCTAACCCGCCGGTTCAGCCGATTGAGGGTCAAATTCCTCGTTTCCGGACCCCTCAAGGCCACTTCTCCAACCCGGTGGATAACGTGCTTGCCGCAACTCGCCACCTGGAGTCCCTACCGATTCACGGCAACACCCCAGCTGAGATTGAAGCGAGGAACGCCATCGAGATGTTGAAAACAGCGGTGGTTCAAAACGCCCAGTTCTCGCATAGCCTCGAGAGGTTGCACTCCACCCCTCAGGCAAGTTATACCAGGAGCAGGCCGGAGGATCAGCCTGCCGTAAACAGTGGTCCGCGACACTTCCCGCAGGACAACCCGCCCGAGCGGAACCCGCCGGGCCGAGATCTCCCGAATATCCAAGACGCTCCGGCCCCCCTCGTAGGGGGCGGAGTGCGCGTTGGGGTACCATGCTTATCCCCGGCCCTTCGGAGCGAAAGGATGCCCAAGGACTTTAAGGGACCAAGGAAAGTTCCTAATTATACACCAGACCTCGAACCAACGTCATGAATCGAGGGTTACGAGATTGCCATGGACATGCTCGACGTGAACGAGGCGGTTTGCGCCCGGTACTTCACGATCATGCTCGAGGGGTCGGCACGCGCCTGGTTGAAAAACTTGCCTCCCAATTCCATCCAGTCCTGGGCCGAGTTAAAAGAGCGTTTCATCAAAAACTTCCGGGGAACCTGCAAACGTCCAATGACGATTGTCGATCTACAACACTGTGTTCAGCGCCCGGACGAATCGGCCCACCATTGGTCGCGGCGGGTGGCAGAAATTATTCATTCGTCAGATGGTATTACGGCGGCTCAAGTTGTGCTCATCCTCGAGCACAATTGTCATTACGAGCCCTTAGTACAGAAGTTGGGGCGACTCAAATGGAAGGTCCAAGACATGGGCGAACTAATGGACACCCTCACTAGGTATGCCGAGGCCGATGATACTAAGGATCCCGGTGAGGATGGCAAGGTTAACTCGCCCAAAAAGGGCGAGTCGTCCAAAAATCATACCCGTTTCCACGGGCGCAACCGTCACAATCAGGGGACCAATGGCAAGCGTAGACCGCAGGAGGAGCCCTCGGACTTGGTCGCCAACACCAATGCTAATGATGGCAAAAAGAAGAACCGAGGCTTCAGTGGGAAAAGGCCGTGTAACTATGAAGAGTTACTCAAGGGCCCTTGCCCGCACCACGCCACGGCTGACGGCCCGGCGAGTCATTCTTGGGAAAACTGTTTCGTGATGCGAGAATTTCGGGCGGAGGCAATCAAGAAGAGCCAAAACGGAGATCCAACCGGCGCCAGGACCAACTCGCCGCGTCCAACCAAAGATAGAACCCCTTCGGCGGCTTTCCCGAACAGGGGGCTCAGGGAGGCCCGCAACCAGGCGGCGGCCAGTACCCGGTGCACCACCAGCGGCGGTACAACCCGTCGGGAGTTTTCCAGCAGCCGCCCCCACAGGGGGCTCCACAGGACCAGGATGACAATGGGGGCTTCCGCAGGAATCCCAAACAGCTAAGTAATGGGCAGTACCACGTTTTCACCACTAATGCTTGCAGGCGTGATAAAAAGGTAAGTCACCGGGCGTACAGTATAACTGAGCCGGCGATTCCCAGATATCTCCACTGGTCTGAGCAGACCATAACATGGAGCAGGGAGGATCACCCGCCAAGAATAGATAACCCGGGCGGCCTGGCATTGGTCGTGGCTCCCCAAGTGGGGGGTTACACCCTATCAAAGGTATTAATGGATGGTGGCAGCAGCATCAATATCCTATACTTCGACACCTTCCAGAGGATGAATCTATTGGATAAATACTTGATGCCTTCGACCACGGTTTTCCATGGAATTGTCCCGGGCAAGTCGTCTTATCCCATAGGCCGGGTCAGGCTCTCAGTAGCGTTTGGAACTGCGCAGAATTACAGGTCGGAGTCTCTAATCTTTGAGGTGGTCAAGCTGAAAAGCCCATACCATGCGCTGTTCGGGCGACCGGCTTACGCCCGCTTCATGGCCCGCCCGTGCTATGTCTACCTCAAGCTCAAAATGCCTGGTCCTAAAGGACCCATCACGGTTGATGGAGATAGAAGGATCGCAAAGGAATGTGAAGAAGGGGACGCGGCTTATGCGGAAGTCGCCTGTGCGGCGGAAGAGCTCAAGCACCATCGGGCCAATGTTGACCCGGCTGACATGTCACCACTCAAGAAGCCGACTACAGATTCTGAGTCCCCCTCAAGTTCAAGCCGACGGATGACACTAAGACAATAGATTTCGTGCCTGGCGATTCATCCAAGCAGTTCACCATTGGGACGGGTCTGGACCCCAAATAGGAAAGCGCCCTCATCGAATTCATCCGTGAGAATCGGGACATCTTCGCATGGAAACCTTCTGACATGCCTGGTGTACCGAGAGAATTCGGTGAGCACCATCTTAACATTGACCCAAAATGCAAACCTGTCCAGCAGTACCTTTGCAGATTCAACGAGGAACAACGCAAGGCGATTGGAGAAGAAGTCGCCCGCCTTTTAGCCGCCGGGTTCATCGTGGAAGTTTTGCACCCCAAATGGCTGGCTAACCCGGTGTTGGTACTCAAGAAGAATGGCACTTTTCGTATGTGCATTGACTATACAGACCTCAACAGAGCCTGTCCCAAAGATCCTTCCGCTCTTCCCCGCATCGATCAAATCATTGACTCGGTGGCGGGATGCGAACGATTGTGTTTTCTGGACGCCTATTCAGGATATCACCAGATCAAGATGGTCGTGGAAGATCAGGAGAAGACGGCCTTCATAACCCCCTTCGGGGCCTTTTGCTATGTGTCCATGCCTTTCGGACTCAAAAGCGCGGGGGCGACTTATCAACGCTGTATCCAGAATTGTCTTTGTAACCAAATTGGTCGCAACGTCCATGCCTATGTCGACGATATTGTGATCAAGACCCGCCAGGGGGAGACACTATTGGAAGACCTTAAGGAGACTTTTGATAATTTACGGGTATATCAGATGAAGTTAAATCCTACCAAGTGCGTTTTTGGTGTACCTGCAGGAAAATTGTTGGGCTTCTTGGTATCGGTGCGCGGCATCGAGGCTAACCCGGACAAGATCGAAGCGGTTACCTCTCTCGGAAAGCCGGCGAATATTAATCAAGTTCAACGGCTGGCAGGTCGCATTGCGGCTTTAAGTCATTTTGTGAGTCGCCTAGGGGAAAAGGCGATTCCTCTTTATCAATTATTAAGGTAGTATGATCGATTCGTGTGGACAAATGAGGCAGACCAGGCGCTTGAGGCCCTGAAACGCCAATTGGTTAACCCGCCGGTCCTGGCAGCCATGACTGAAAAGGAGCCTATGCTTCTGTATATCGCGGCGAATTCCAAGGCAGTAAGTGTGGCCGTGGTCGTTGAAAGAAAGGAAGAAGGGAAGGAATACCTAGTGCAACACCCAGTATATTTTATCAGCGAGGTGTTAACTCTTTCCAAACAGCGATACCCGCATTGGCAAAAACTGGTCTATGGGGTGTTTATGGCGAGTCGAAAACTTAAGCATTACTTCCAGGAGCACCCGATCACAGTGGTTAGTTCTGCTCCCCTTGGTGACATTATCCAGAATCGGGAGGCAACAGGGCGAATCGCCAAATGGGCGATAGAGCTTGGGTCTCATCACATACAATATACTCCCCGCACAGCTATCAAATCCCAGGCACTAGTTGATTTCGTTAACGACTGGACCGAGCTACAGGCTCCGGAAGACCGGCCTGACCTTACCTACTGGACTATTTACTTTGATGGATCTAGGCAGCTGGAAGGCTCGGGGGCTGGTGTGGTGTTAGTATCCCCTCAAGGAGATAAGTTCTGTTACGTTCTCCGACTCATGTTTCCCTGCACTAATAATGCGGCGGAATATGAAGCTTTGCTTCATGGCTTGCGACTCGCAAAAGAGATGAGCCTAACACGAGTCAGGTGTTTTGGCGACTCCGATTTGGTGGCGCAACAAGTTTCGGGTACCTGGGACTCTCGGGATCCCATGATGGCGGCTTACAGACGAGATGTGTCTGACGTGGCGGGTTATTTTCATGGCTATGAGGTGGACCATATTGACCGGCACCTCAACGAGGCAGCTGATGCCCTCTCGCGACTCGGCTCACAGAGAAAACCGGTTCCCCCTAATGTTTTTCTGGATATCTTGCATAAACCATCCGTGGTTTTACCCTCAGAGGAGGAATTGGCGATACCAGATCCCGAGTATCAGCTCGTGGCAGCTCTCCATGTCATTCCGGATTGGGTTCTCCCTTATCTGGCTTATCTCACTCGCCGCGAGTTACCCACCGACGAAGTTTTGGCTCGCCAGATCGTTCGGCGCAGCAAATCCATGGTCATCATTAATGGCGAGTTGTATAAACGGAGCGCTTCTGGGGTTTTTCAGCGATGTGTCTCCCCCGAAGAAGGATGCGCGATCCTAAATGACATTCATTCCGGAGACTGTGGACATCATGCTCGGTCACGTTCTTTGGTATCAAAGGCTTTTCGTCATGGTCTCTTTTGGCTGACGGCTCATGCAGATGGAGAAGACATAGTTCATCGGTGCGAAGGGTGCCAACGTTATTGGAGGCAGGCTCATGTGCCGGCTCAAGAATTGAGAATGATTCCCATTACTTGGCCTTTTGTAGTCTGGGGGCTGGACATGGTTGGTCCCTTTAAAATATCCTCCAACAAGAAGACCCACCTATTGGTGGCGGTTGATAAATTCACCAAGTGGGTTGAGGCGGAACCTGTTGGAGCTTGCGATGCGGAGACAGCGGTCAAATTTTTGAAGAAGCTGATTTTCCGGTTTGGATATCCGCACAGTATTATTACTGATAATGGTACTAACTTGTCCCAAGGGGCGATGCAGGATTTTTGTCGTCGAGAACATATCCGACTTGATATTTCTGCGGTCGCTCACCCGCAATCTAACGGGCAAGCAGAACAGGCGAATCAGGAGGTCTTGCGAGGGATCAAGCCCCGACTCATGGTTCCCCTGGAAAGGACTCCAGGGTGTTGGGTTGAAGAGTTACCTTCGGTACTGTGGAGTATTCGGACCACCCCGAACCGGTCCATGGGATTCACCCCTTTCTTTTTGGTTTATGGAGCAGAGGTTGTTCTTCCTACGGACATAAGGCATGACTCCCTTAGAGTCGCCGCATATGTGGAGCAAGATAATGAGCTGGCGCGTCAAGATTCTTTGGATGCCTTGGAGGAGGCGCGTGACCTGGCTGCGGCCCGTTCGGCTATCTACCAGCAAGATCTGCGGCGTTATCATAGTCGCGGGGTTAAGAGTCGCACCTTTCAGGAAGGCGACTTAGTGCTTCGTCTAATACAAGATCGAGCAGGCATGCACAAGTTGTCACCCCCTTGGGAAGGGCCGTTCGTCGTCAGCAAGAACCTCCGCAATGACTCTTACTATTTGGTGGATCTTCGGCCTAATCGACCGACCACGGAGGCTGAGTCAACTCGCCCTTGGAATATTGCCCATTTGCGGCCTTACTACACTTAAGCTCTTAAGCTTTACACTTTTTAAGTTTTTCAGTTTCATTATGAAGTAATAAAATATTCCCCGACTTGGGGGCTTCTCTATTAAAATGCAAATTGTGTCATCCTGTTGCGGCCGTATGAGTCGACAGAATCTGCATTTGGGGTGGGTGCACGAGCTTTCTGACTCGCATCCCCCTGTCGCGACCTTATGAGCCGACGAAACCTGCATTTAGGGTGGGTGCACGAGCTTTCTGACTCGCCTCCCCCTGTCGCGAACTTATGAGTCGACGAAACCTGCATTTAGGGTGGGTGCACGAGCTTTCTGACTCGCCTCCCCCTGTCGCGACCTTATGAGCCGACGAAACCTGCATTTAGGGTGGGTGCACGAGCTTTCTAACTCGCCTCCCCCTGCCGCGACCTTATGAGCCGACGAAACCTGCATTTAGGGTGGGTGCACGAGCTTTCTGACTCGCCTCCCCCTGTCGCGACCTTATGAGCCGATGAAACCTGCATTTTGGGTGGGTGCACGAGCTTTCTGACTCGCCTCCCCCTGTCGCGACCTTATGAGCCGACGAAACCTGCATTTAGGGTGGGTGCACGAGCTTTCTGACTCGCTTCCCCCTGTCACGACCTTATGAGCCGACGAAACCTGCATTTAGGGTGGGTGCACGAGATTTCTGACTCGCCTCCCCCTGTCGCGACCTTATGATCCGACGAAACTTGCATTTAGGGTGGGGTCACGAGCTATTTGACTCGCCTCCCCCCTGTTCCGACCTTATGAGCCGACGAAATTACTACTGCTATTTTTCGTTGTGGCATAGCCCTGAAGGTTTTAAGCCTTTTCTTTCTGATGCTTGTTGAAAATATCTATAGTTTGTTTGTTTTCACATATGCTATTCTCAAGGCTTAAGACAGGAGGGTGATAAGAATTGTTTCATCCATGGCGAATTAAGCGCTATAAAAGACTCTTATAAAAGGCGGGCCAAATATTTCAAATCGCCTTAAGGGCGATATAAAGGTTCTTGCAAGAGGTATCATCAAAAACAGTACTGACTTATGGAAAAGGGACCTATTACATGGCTCTCAGGCCAAACTCAATAAAATTTACTTTGCTGACGCCTCGGGATCATCCTGATGTGAGCTCTGGCCGACTTCGATTTACAAGTCGCCCAATACCCAATTGCACTTGGCCAAAGCAGCAAAGTCATCTTCATCAGTCAGAATTGATGCCAGGTCTGCTTCCAAGTCGAAAGGATTCTTGGGTCGCTGAGGAGTTAGACTGGTCGTCACGAAGGTTGGCGGGCTGACCTTCTTGTTTCTGCTATCATAAGCCGCCTGGTATTTTGTTAAGTCAAGGCTTGCGGCAAGTTGAGTCGCAGCCAGCCGAGAGTCATTGACGACTCGCTGATAGTCCTCTTCAACAAATTCGGACCCATCGTCCTTGAGCTGAGGAAAGCCTGCGGCTACTTCTTCTACGTTGATTTCTGGGGCATATGCCAAACAGCGACTCACGGCAGTTAGGATACCTCTCCGGGCGGCTGACCGAGTTAACTCGCCAATCTGAGGGGGAAGTGTGGATAAGCAGCCAAGCACCTTCTTGATGGAAGTGATAGGTTCTTTGGCACCCATCACAGCTTTAACTGTCAAGACACTGCCTGTGTATAATTGCTCTGTCAGCGTGTAAATCACCTTCAGCATCAACACACAATCTTCTTGAAGGTTGGCGGCTCTTGGACCTGAATCATGATGATTAGCGACTTATCATAAGTAAAACAAAAAAAGAGAGGAGGAGATCAAAGGTTTAAGTAAAGCTTACCAAAGACGGCTTGCGTCATGTTGGAGATATGACGCTTTAAGCCGGACAATTCCTGTTGTACAGTGGCCAGCCTAGCTTCAGCTTTCTCTGCCCTCTTCAAGGCGGCATTTTGTTCAGCCTGAGCTTCTTTCAACTCGGCCTTGAGTTTTACCAGTTCGGTCAAGGCCAATTGACATTTTTCCTCCGACTTAGCTCGGGCGTCTTGTTGTCCAGCTAAGTTTTTCCTTAAATCGCCCAGCGCCAATTCGGTCTGAGCAAGGTGTTCCTATTGAAAGTTTAAAATAAGGGCAAGTCTCAGAATTACTGCAAAGCAATATCCCTGACACTTGGGGGCTAATGTATAATTTTTTCAGGTGAAATTATACAAAAATCGAGACCCGGCTCATCTTTTTACTGATGACCCGGCCCTTGGGGGTTAATGGGAATAATATAAGTATAACAAAATTTACCTCATGTTTGTTGTTTAACATCTTCAGCAGGTTTTTCTCCATCTCATAGCTCGCCTCCAGGCGACTTGCAAAGCCAGAGCAGAGTTCTTTAAACTCCAAATTTGCATAGTCGAAAAGTTTCGCCTTGGAGAGCCCAGACTCGGGAATGGCCTGAGAGGAGGATGCTACATGTTTGGACAAAACTGTCGCCGCCGGCTTAGAAAAGCCAGAGCCAGTAATAACTACAGCATCTGGGTCTTCTGTTGTCATCAATGGGTTCGGTGACTTAGAGGCATCCATTGTTTCCTTCGGCGACTTAGGAAGATCCACTTGAATCGCAGGCTCAGTCTGATCCGGATTGTCTTGAGTCGGAGTTGATTCTTTCGTGGGTTCTGAAGTTGCATCAGGAGTTGATCCACTGGTTTTTCTCTTCTTGGCTTGTTCCCTGACAAAAGGGAATAAGCACGTTGAGGAATTGAAAAGATCGTTATTCTCAAAAGGCGAGGCAAGGTTATCGAAAGACTTACCCCGGAACTCAAATCATTGGTGGAAGTGTTGACATCACTGAGTCACCGGAAGTGGGAGGAGAGTTCTGCAAGAATTATACGTCAATAATACAGGCGGGTTACAAATGTGATCCAAAGAAGCATGAATAATGGTTACTCATAAAAGTACCTCGCTTGGCTTTCTTTTGTTCGTTGCTCGTAAGCCAGATACCAGATCGCCAGAGTGACTTCGTGTTTTCCGGTTTGAGGCGTGCTGTGCTTTCTTCAGTAGGAAGTTTGGGTCCAAATAAGCATTTGGATGTGAGAAGGGAACTTTCCCACAAATTCGCTTGGCCGGCTTAGGTGGAGAAGGAGATGAATCGGAGGAAACAGAAATTACCTCAACAGAGTCCTCTTGGCTTTCGTTATCTTCATTCTATTTCAAGGGAAGCAAGAGATATAAATACAAAGGCTAACAGTAATAGGTGGCGAGTGAAAAGAGAACAAATTTTTACCTCCGAAAGTGCATCGCCAACTTGCGATTCGTCAACTTCGGATGGTTCAGTTGCAGCAGATTTGCCCTTACCCTTGGTTTTCTTTGAGGGCGGCTTGACATTTTTCACGGCTTGCTTTTTGGGCCGCCTGGACTAGAACTTATCGCCTTTCTGAAATGGCATATATTACGAAACCACAATACAAATGAAGCATAAAGAATAAAGACCAAAGGCGGGTTAGGTTTGTTTACCTTGGGCGCCGGGTTAATTTTGCAGAAAGGCTTAAGGCCGATTTGGCCGCATTTTCCCGCAGGCTCACCAGTCAGCTTTTTGATAATGGTCACAATATCCTTTTCCGTTAAAGCTGTGCGGAAATAGCATTGAGGATGATCCAGGGTGCCATCAAAATCACACATCGGACCATCCTGGCGGCTCAGAGGGAGGATACGCCATTCAACCCAACAGCGGATTAGGTCGACCCCGGTAAGACCGTTGTTCGTCAAAGATCTTAATTCAGATAGTATTCCGATTCTTCCTCCTCGGTAAGCTTGTTTGGAAGCTTGAAGTTGGTCGGAAGGCGAGTTGGCCTATAACCCAGAAGCTTGTTCTCACCAGCAGGAGACGTCTCTTGACAGTAAAACCAAGACTCGCCCCAGCCTTTGGGATGGCTAGGCATGGTGAGTGAGGGAAATGGGCTGTCCCTGCGGCGCTAGACATTGACACCACCAAGTTCCAAGCTGGGGCCGTTATGGAATTCTGTTTGGCGATTCAGATGGAAGAAGTGCCAGAATAAGGGGACAGAAGGCTCGATCCGCAGATAAGCCTCACAGAGAACTTGGAACTGGCACAAATTACTTATGGAATTGGGTCCCAGATCCTCGAGACGGACGTTCATGAAAGTTAAGGCGTCCCTAAGAAACTTTGATCCGGGCGGCTTAAAACCTCGCTCCAGGTGTTCAACAAAGACAATTATCTCCCCTTCTTTGGGGTTAGGGGGATCTTCTCCGAACCCGGTGCGCCAGCCAATAACGTCCTGAGGATCCAAACTGCCCGTTTTCACATAATCGGCTAAAATGGAGTCGTCGACCTTGGTATTAAGCCAGTCACTCTTGAAGACGGCACCCATGCTACAAATAAGTAAAGTATAATATTACATGCCTTGGACACCTACTGTATGGGATGAAATCAGTTCATTCAAACCCGCCAAGTACTTTGATTAAGGAAGGGTTTTGACCCGCTAGATCTAAGGGCCGAGTTGGGTCACTATGGCGACTTATGGAAGTGGGGCTATTCCCAAGGGTTACGTTCTGAATATGGTAAAGGCGTTTCATTTGAAGTACCAGGAGATGAAGACTATAAACAACTTTTTGCAAACAGTAAAACAAGGAATGGATCTACCGGACAGACGCGAAAACCTAGAGAAAATGACTGGTCGCGACAGTTTATTATCAGATGATGCCCATCGTTTGGTGAAAACATTATTTTCAAAGATTCACGAGTACAGCGGATCGGTAAAAGTATTCGGAACATTAGCTATCCTATCGACACTCGTGCTAATCGATTCAGAGTAGATAACGTCTGTGCACACGGAGCTTCATGAACACGGCAATGGCGGAAGTTCAAGCGGAAAGTAAAACTACTCCTAAAGATAGGTGGAAGCCTAACCTAATATTACCGGGTGAGAAGAGCCGACGGTGATGGGGTTTGCCGGAAAAGCACGGGCGTCCCGTCGAGCGAAGAGGTTTCCGGCGGCGGCGAAGTTCGTGGTGAATGGCGAGGTGTCCGACGGCGATGTAGTCGATGATGACGATGGCGGATGTGTAGGTTGCAGCACGAGAATGGATGACGGCGAAAGCCCACAGGCGGTGCCGAAGCTCCTCGCGTGAAGGCCGAAAACACGATCGGCGGTGGATCCCTCGGGGCGATGCGTTTTTCTCGCTGCGCCGGTGGGGAGGAAGGTGACAGGACTGGTAGGTGGGAAACGTCAGTTCTGTCCCCCCCACCGGCCTATTTATCAAGGCAAGTGCTGGAATCGAGGCGCCATGAGCGAGAACCGCCGGGGGATAAAAGATTCGCTATAAATGTGCGCCGAAAATTTCGGGATAACAATGCGCTAAAGATCCGTTGGAGTTGTGGCGGTCTTCCCGAAAAAAAAGAGGAATAAGAAAGGGCCAGTTAGTAATGATCTGGCAACTTAAGGGATTGTCAGTACCCAAAGGCGATGGCGGGTGTGCAGTTTTTTTTGACAGATGAAGAAAAATAGGGATGAATCGCCTTCAATGGAGCAGAGGTATTGGCGTGAAGAAGAGAGGTTCAAGTCAATTTTGGGGCCTAATGTTGGGGATGTAACTTGCGGATGACCCGCCCTAGTTGGGCCAGGTTATCCATTGGGCGACTCATCTAAGTGTTTAGTTGGGCCTCATTTTGGTCGAATCAAGGTCGCATGATGAGTATGGCTCTTGGCGGGTCGCCCAGCTTTGGAAGATGGCGATTTAGAGATCGCAATGGTCACGAGTTGTAAGAAGGAAGGAATCCTTGTAAACCCTAGGGAGTCGACCTGTATATAAAGGCGAGGTCCTGGGGGACAGAGGATGGGTTAGAAATCATCGAGTGCTAGGTTTAGGCGAGTTACGCCTTCCTTGTAATCGAATCCATATCAATACACACCAAAGCAGGACGTAGGCTATTACCTCCTCAGAGGGGCCAAACCTGGGTAAATCACCGTGTCTCTCCCGCTTAACCCCTTTGAGTCGCCACCAAGGTGCGATGGCTCCAGTACTAAGTCCTTTCACGAGGACATCTGCCGTGAAAAAACCACGACAAGCATCATAGTAGTTTGAGAGCTACATGCAAAGCACCTACAGCCACCCAAATATGCCAAGTACGATATGTGACAGAAGCTATCCAAGAGTACTACAAGCATGAGAAAAAATATAATACAAAGGAGTTTCACACAGAAAGATCTACAACTCCTAACTTGGACAAAAATATCAGTTTTCAGGGACTTAGTGAAAATTCCAGATTCTCACTAGCTGTTTATGCCCTGAAGCATTTTGACAGCACCCAAAACAATATCTACAGGACTCCAAATGGAATGAAAATTTACAAAGAGCTAGACAAACACAAAAGCTACAACTTTCCAGTTGATAGCAAAGGCGGATTCCCAACACATGAACTTCTACAAGCACAACAACAGGAGAAGAAAATATAAGCAGATTCTCAAACTTTGTGAAAATCACAGATTTTTACTAAACTGGAATTTCAGACACATGCCTACTTTGACTAAACACCACTTGCACATATGGTATCCTAAGCATGAAACAAAACCAACATGTTGTAGAGGGGTTCACCCTCTACTGCCACAACAAAAAATCAACCTCTTGGGCTCATCACATTACATGGAACCAAGCTCTAAACATGGAACAAAACTGAAATATGACATTCCCAGAAAGTGTTCCAAAGTGGAAACTGAACCCACCACTGGATTCGTGGGATGATTCTACCCCAAAAACATATATAATACATAGGCACTTGCATAGAATAATTGGGCACAAAGCTAAGAAGAAGATTTACATGGAATCACATAGGGATGAATAGTGCATCACCACATGTGATTCTCACTAGAACACCACCTACACAAGCACTTGCACACTCTCACATATACATGGTGCACATGAGGGGTAGACCTCATGCTCATGTGCCTTAGCACACCACACACACACATGCATCAAGCACCACATTAGCAAACACCTACACATGATAATAAGAACACCCACTAACTACACACACATCATGCCTCCCTACAACTACACATATAAACTTGCACAAGTGCTTATCAAGGCACTCATGCCTTAGGCATGGGTGTGACACACACACACATGCTCACACACACACACAAGGTATGTGGGGGGGAACCCACACACACACATACACCACACTCACATGAACCACTATCACAAACACAAGGTATGTGGGGGGGGAACCCACACACACATACACATCTCTTGCACAAACTAGTGATTAAGATCAACTCTCATACACAAGAATCACACCCTACATATACATCAGGATATGCATCTACACATATATCCCTAGTGCATACACACACAACATAAACACTAGCTCACAATCTACATGCACTCAAACCTACACATGCATTTCTACACAAGCTAGCTAAAACACTAGGAACAACATGCTGCTGGTTGAGCCACAAATAAAGACCACACAAAGGTAACTAGCAGCTGCAGGACCAAACTTGCCAGCAAAAGAGAAAACAGCAGGGAATAGCCAAGAAAATAATAAAAAGGAATGTGGGGATTCGAACCCAGGCCTTCCTGGTTCCCCACCAGCACAGAACCAACACCACTCTGCTAAAACACCTTGGCTCGACGGAAGGGGCAAGGTAAGCAGGATAAAACATCCCCCTACGCTACTGTGCTACTGAGCTGAAACAAGAAATTAAAAAGGGGTGTCTCCACCGGGACTCGAACCCACACCCACCTATTCAACACCCACGCACTGCAACCACTACGCTACGAACGGAAGCTTGACAGTACAGGGGAAAAGAACAAGGTAAACTACCATAGTCGCCCTGCTCTGCTCTGAACACAGAGACGGGGACAACAGAGACGATCGCCGGTGCATGGCTGCTACTCCTACTGCTGCGAGAGGGAAACAACTGCGCCTACTGCTCCTAACCGTTGGAAGCCACCGTCCCGAGCACCTGGACGAGCCCTTGCAGCTACACAAGATCAACACATGCAACAGCACCTGCCCTCATGCTCCTCTCCGAATAGAGAGGTCGGCCACAAACTCTAGGCCGATCTAACGAGGGGGGAGGGAGGAAGAGATCTAGCTCACCTAGGGGAAGAAGAAGAGGGTCGACCGGGGAAGAAGCGCCTGAAGAAGGACCGGATGCAGAACTGAAGCAAATAGAAGGAGTCCACCGGGAACACGCCGGCGACGTGGTCCTTCCCTTCGTTGTGGTCGCGCCCCGACCTCAACTACGGCGGGAATGGAACCCGGGGTCCTGCCCCGAGCCCCCGGACATGGTGGCTGGCTCCGGAGACGACGGAAGCATGGTGGACGACGGCGACGCTCTTCTGTTCTCTCTCTGCTACCGATCTACAGAGAACTTACCAGGGGAGGAAGAAGGAGATGGAGGGAGGTGTGGCTGCGCTAGAAGGGGAAGCGCGGAACCCTTGGGACAGGGGCACGGATGCCAAGGTTTTATGGGGCCTCGGATGGGACGGCACCGTCATGCCTCTCGTTCTCTCTCTCTCTATGTTGCTCAGACGGAAAGCAGACACGGGTTAGACGCCGTCTGAAGAAAGGAGAATGAGCGTTAGGTGGGTTTCCGCGGGGAGACAGAGAGGGAGTTGGGCCACGGGAGGGGGAAGTGGCCCAAGCGGGCGCCAGGAAGAGAGAAAAGAAACCTTGGGGGTTTTCTATTTTAAAACAAATAGAGAAAGGAAAATAAAACCTAAGCAAATCTGATGATGCTAAAAATAAAGTAAACATACCCCTGGTCATAAGGAATTATGACCTATTTAATAAAAATAGAAAAGGGATTTTAGGAGCAAGTAAATATTTACAAAACAGTATTTAATCCGGTGTTTTGTGAATATTTGCACCTCACAAACCAAGTTTCAAATCAGCAAATTCAAACCACCACATTCACCACAAAACATACTAAAACATGGGCATTTTTGAAATAGGGATGGGGCAAGAGAATATTGACTTGAGATAAATAGAGAAAGGGGAAGATTTATAAAACCTAGAGCAAACCACATGCTTCCTACTAACACATACTCCACTCCACATCATTACCCATATCCAACATCACATGGTCACATCATCACACCACATCATATGATCACAAGGCAACACACAAGGACATGGAATGATAGTGATGCATGCATGCAAAGGGAGACATGGCAAGGTGACACACATGAAATAACACATACATATGACTATCATAGCAATGACAAGGTGGACTCACATACAGAAGGTTCCAAATATGGCAAGTTACACACTTGGGGCATTACAACAAGGTACCCATTTATGCTCCCTATATCACTGCCTTGATTGCTAAGGTTGCTCCTGTTGTGCTTGCTGGTCGGCATCAGACTGCTCACGCCAGCGTTAACATGTTGGTAAAAAAGGGCAAGGCTACCATTAATGAGGGAGATGATGAGGAGGAAGAGGACCTTCATGCTGCAGCTTCACGTCACTTTGAACCTCACTCTCACTCTCATGCTTATCATTGTGGGGAACCTAGTGACTCCGGGTCTAAGAAGAGCAAGAAACTCTGGCAGCTTCTAAAGACCATGTTCTGTATGCAGCAAGATATGCACAAGTAGAAGTGGGAAGAGCACAAGTCTAGGAAGGAGGGCATGAAGACCCTTAAGGATGGGATGCATGTATCTGGCATGACCCTTGTTCATGGTTCTGAGTCTTATGTGACTCTGTTTGATCAATACAAGTCCAAGTTGGCTCGGTTTGATGTCTAAGCTGGAGATGAAGCCTATTCTCATTGCCCTCATGGCCTGGTGTCCTCTAACGAGTCCTCTGATGACTCACGTGATTCCTTTAACTAGAGGCTGCAGTAGTGCATCCTTCATCTTTTTCTTTTTGCCGTCTTGATGACAAAGGGGGAGATGTTGGATTGCTTCATAGGGGTCATCGTTATCATTTGCCTATTTCTTATTTGCTACCTTTGCTTTATTTGCTACCTTTGATTTATTTGCTACCTTTGATTTATTTGCTACTATTTTAACCTTACTGTTGTGTCTTCATTAAACTATCTATCCATGTGTGTGCACTTTATGGGTTACATGTCCTTCATGTCATCTTTCATATTTGTATCTCATATTGTGAGTAGTATTCCCATATATGTGTCATCACATACACAAATCAAGGTTAGTAAATCATTCCACGTTGCTATCTCCTTCTTGTATGGGTAGCACAGTGTGAGGGGGATCTACTCCAATTATGTCCTTGACATTCAAATACAAATCTAAAATAAGGCATAGGCTATGGGGGAGTTATTTCCTTTCATCAAAACTACCCTATAATATACATACTTTGTGTGTCTAACTGTCTACCCTCTCAAGCATTATTGTCATCTATGTCAAAAAGGGGGGAGATTGAAATTGCATCATTGCCCTTAATTATTTTTGACATCTATGACAATTTCATTTGTATTTCTAACCACATGCTCTAGTGTAGACGGCCCCGACAAAAGTAAAGAGAAGCATGGATGGTTACTTCCCCTCTACTCGAAAAAAGAAAAAATACGGAGTGCCACGAAAGTTTTTCTTTTCTTCTTGAGTCCTTAGATAAACCGCACTATTAATAGGTGATGCATCATGAAAATTATTAGGGAATCAACTCTTCATACAAATAAGTTTTGGCAAAACCATTTCTCAAATCCGTCAAAATATAGAGTGCAAAGACTATGTCTAGGATGGAATTTCTGGGACGGTCGGAACTTCCGGGGACCAGAAGGTCCAGGGAGCTTCCGGGCCAACCAGAGAAACTGCAAGCTTTCGTGCAATCTTTCTGGTTAGGCAGGAATATTGCCGGACCCTGGCTAGAACTTCCGGGGCAGACTGAACTTCCGGGGGCCAAAACTTCCATCCCCATCCTGACTACTTCTCGGGCACTCCCACCAGGGTGCAATCACTCTGTGTAGCCTGGAACCTGCCCGGAACATGGGCGGAACTTCCGCGGTCCGGAACCTCCGTTATCCCTCGGAACTTCCGGGGTTGGTAGAAATCTGGCCCCCAATGGTTGTATTTCATCCCCACCTATAAATAGCCTTCTTCTTCCCCACGCACAGGAAGCTACTCCATTTTCTCCCTCCACCATTTTCAGACCTCTATTTCTTGGAGTTCTCCCTCCTTAGCCAACCAAAGCTCTTGACCTTTTGAAGAGTGAAGGAGGAATGTCTGATCTACACATCCACCAAAGGAAAAGTTGATTCCCCCTTGTTTTCGCGGTGCATATTGTTACTCTTGGAGTTTGGAGACTCCCAGGCGGTAGGAGTACTCCGACGAGGAATCGTTCATCCTGACTACCCCGGAAAGTTTGTGAGGGTTTGGAGACCACCCCAAGGTCTACCACTAGTGGTTGAGAATCGCCTTCATGGTGTTGTCTCAAAGAGAGAATAGGGTGAGCCTTCGTGTCGTTGGTGTGCCTTTGTGGTAACATCTGATACGTCTCCAACGTATCTACTTTTCCAAACTCTTTTGCCCTTGTTTTGGACTATAATTTGCATGATTTGAATGGAACTAACCTGGACTGACGCTGTTTTCAGCAGAATTTCCTTGGTGTTATTTTTGTGCAGAAATCAAAGTTCTCCAAACGTCCTGAAAATTTACGGGGAGCAGTTTTGGAAAATATCAAAAATATCTGCGCCAAGTTCCACCTCAAGGGGTGGGCCAGTGGGCCACAAGCCCCTGCTCTGCCACCACCCCCCTGGTGGCGATGGGCAGGCTTGTGGGGCCCACAGGCACCTGCCGCCCCCAATTCCAGCTCTATAAGTTGCCTTTCGTCCCAGAAAAAATAAAAAGAGAAGTTTTCGTCGCGTTTTCGATACAGAGGCGCCGCCACCACATGTTCTTCATCTGGAGGGCAGATCTGGAGTCCATCTTGGGCTCCGCAGAGGGGAAATCGTCGCCATCATCATCATCAACCTTCTTCCCTCTCCAATTCCATGAAGCTCTTTGTCGTTCGTGAGTAATCTATTCGTAGGCTCGCTAGGCGGTGATGAGTAGGATGAGATCTATCATGTAATCGAGTTAGTTTTGATGGGGATTGATCCCTAGTATCCACTATGTTCTGAGATTGATGTTGCTACTACTTTGCCATGCTTAATGCTGGTCACTAGGGCCCGAGTGCCATGATTTCAGATCTGAAATTATTATGTTGTCACCAATATATGTGTGTTTTAGATCTGATCTTGCAAGTTGTAGTTACCTACTATGTGTTATGATCCGGCAACCCCGGAGTGACAATAACCGGAACCACTCCCGGTGATGACCATAGTTTGTGGAGTTCATGTGTTCACCAAGTGCTAATGCATTGGTCCGGTTCTTTATTAAAAGGAGAACCTTAATATGTCGTAGTTTCCTTTTGGACCCCGCTGCCACGGGAGGGATGGACAATAGATGTCATGCAAGTTCTTTTCGCTAAGCACGTATGACGACACACGAAATGCATGCCTACATCACATTGACGAACGGGAGCTAGCCACTTATCTCTCCGTCTTATAGCTGTTGCATGATGAATATCATCCAAACAAATCACCGACCCATTTCCTACGAGTTTGTCCTACTGTTGCTACTGTTGTTACTTGTCTTGATCTGCTGCTACTACTGTTGATACTGCTGTTACTTGTCTTGCTCTGTTGCTACTACTGTTGCTACTGTTGTTACTTGTCTTGCTCTGCTGCTATTAGTGTCGCTTGCTACTGTTGCTACTTGCTACTATTGTCACTACTACTGTTCCTTGCCACTGCTATTGCTCGTTACACTGCTGCTACCTGCAACAATCTTGATCGCTGGTCGTTGACAGGAACTGACAATTTCCGTCAACGAGGCAACTTGGCGCCATTGATACAATCGTTAGGAATAGTCTGCCGTCAACAGATCGTTTCTGACACCGTTGTTATCATACTACTTTGATGTTACTACTGTGCTTGCAGATACTAATCTTTCAGGTGTGGTTGAATCCGACAAATTCAGCTGCTAATACTCGAGAGTATTATCTCACCTCCTAAAGGCGATCTACAAATTTGGGTCGAATACTCTACCCTCGAAAACTGCTGCGTACCCACGCGTTGGTGGGCCGTCAACAACATTCTTCTAGTTTCATTACCGGGGAGTGCTATCAGCATTCTTCTGGTGCCGTTGCAAGAGAAGGTTCGTTGTCATAAGCGTTCGTCTAGCTAACGCCAGAGATTGCGCGATCAGCATTTTTCTGGCGCCGTTGCCGGGGAGGTATTGCTATATTCTCTGAATCACTAAGGATTTATATCTGCTGATCACTATGTAGAATCTGAAGGATCCGAAGACCAAAGTCTTGCCCTCAACTACGAGGGGAGGTAAGGAATTGCCATCTAGCTCTGCACTTGATTCACCTTCAGTTATGAGTAAGTTTGCGACGTCACCTCCTGCTAGAAATCTTGATATGTCGCCTGTGCTTGATGATGCTTGTGATACTACTGCTAGAGATGCTATGCTTGATACTATGCATGATACTGCTTGAGATGCTATGCTTGATACTATGCCTGATGATACTATGCTTGATACTATGCCTGATACTGCTAGAGATGTTATGCTTGATACTATGCGTGATACTGCTAGAGATGCTATGATTGATATTGCCTTGCCTGATGATGCTAGAGATGCTATTTTGCCTGATAATGCTATGCTTGCTACTGCTAGAGATACTCATTTGCCTGATGTTCCACTAGGAGTCTTCCTTGATGCTCATATTGCTAGAGTTACTGCCAATGCTCGTGATGCTGTTCATACTGTCGATGTTATTGAGATAGAACCTGCTTTTGCTCATGTTAGATCTAGCTCTCCTAGATATGAAGTGCCTGATATACCTGAGGGATACGTTATGGAGGGAGAGATAGCTGAGGACTTTCTTGCGTGTAAGGATGCCTACGACGTTGAGAAATTACTTCTCAAGTGGAAGGAAAAATCTCGTGAAGCTAGGACGAAAAATGACCCGAAGTTTGCCACTTCGCCTATCTTTGTCACCGATAAGGATTATGAATTCTCTGTTGACCCTGAGATAATCTCTTTAGTCGAATATGATCCTTTTCACGGTTATGAGTCGGAGACGGTCATAGCCCATCTTGCCAAACTATCCGAAATAGCTAACCTTTTCACTAATGAGGAGAAGATCCTCCACTACTATATCCTTAAGTTGTTTCCTTTCTCTCTAAAGGATGACGCTAAAGCCTGGTTCACCTCTCTTGCTCCTGGATGTGTGCGTAGTTCCCAGGAGATGGTCTACTACTTCTCTGAGAAATATTTCCCTGCCCATAAGACGCAAGCTGCCTTGCAGGAAATATACAACTTTGCTCAACTCCAAGAAGAGAGTCTTCCACAAGCTTGGGGGAGGCTCGTCCAGTTACAAAATGCTTTGCCTGATCACCCTCTTAAGAAGAACGAGATACTTTATATCCTCTATAACGGACTTACCGATGCCTCTAGAGACTACCTAGATAGTTGTGCCGGTTCTATTTTTAGGGAACGAACTGTACAACAAGCTGAGACCCTATTGAATAACCTCTTGATCAACGATAATGCTTGGACTATTCCCGAACCACCTCCTAAGCCAATTCCTAAGAAAATAGGTATTCTATTCCTCAGTCCTGAAGATATGCAACAAGCCAAGAAATCTATGCAAGAGAAAGGCATTAGATCTGAAGATGTCAAAAATCTACCACCTATCAAAGAGACCCATGGTCTCGATAACCCGATACACGTAGTAGAAGTGAATTCTCTGTGTAGGTTTGACGAGAGTGATATTCCTTTTGATAAACCTGCTAGCCTATGCTTTGATGAATTTGACAACTTTGTTGCCAAACAACAGAGTTTCAATGGTTATGTTAGCAGACATTTGGAACAAAGTGCTCGTATGCTTAGCCATCTAAGTGCTTCTGTAGACAGAAATGTCAATACTCTGAAGCTTCTGAGTAAACATGCCTCTATGATTACTACTCAGGTAGAACAAGTACTTAAAGCTCAGAATGACCTGCTCAATGAATTAAATGACAACTCTGTCTGAGTCATTACTAGGGAGGCAAAATGACTCAGGAACCTTTGTATCCTAAAGGTCATCCTAAGAGAATTGATCAAGATTCTCAAGGAATCAACGCTGATACACCCAGTCATCCTAAGGAGAAGAGGAAGGATGATAGAAACCTACATGCCAGTTCACCAAATACTATCACACCTGAAGAACCTAATGATATTTCTGCGTCTGATGCGGAAACACAATCTGGTGATGAACATGAACCTCGTGACAATATGGACAGTGATGTTCGTAATAATGCTCAACCTAGCCATGATGAGGATGTGGAGATTGAACCTACGGTTAATCCTGATAATCCACAACCTAAGAGATATGACAAGAATGACTTCACTACTAGGAAGCATGGTAAAGAAAGAGAGCCATGGGTTCAGAAACCTATGCCCTTTCCTCCTAAGCCATCCAAGAAAAAGGATGATGAGGATTTTGAGCACTTCATTGAAATAATAAGACACGTCTTTCTGCAGATGCGGTTAACTGATATGCTCAAGATGTCTCCGTATGCCAAGTACATGAAAGATATCGTGACTAATAAACGGAAGATACCAGATCTTGAGATATCCACCATGCTTGCCAACTACACTTTCAAAGCTGGAACTCCTAAGAAACTTGGTGATCCCGGAGTGCCCACTATACCTTGCTCCATTAAAGGAAACTACGTAAGAACTGCCTTATGTGACCTTGGAGCCGGTGTTAGTGTTATGCCGCTCTCTCTTTATCGTAGACTTGAGTTGGATAAGTTGATACCCACTGAAATTTCTCTGCAAATGGACAACAAATCAACTGCTTTCCCTATCAGCGTTTGCAAGGATGCGCCTGTTGTGGTTGCTAATACCACTATCTTAACAGACTTTGTTATCTTGGATATTCCTGAGGATGATGCCATGGCTATCATCCTCGGAAGACCCTTTTTAAACACTGCAGGGGCTGTTATAGATTGCAACAAAGGCAATGTCACTTTCCACGTCAACGGTAATGACCACACCGTGCTCTTTCCGAAGAAACGATATGTGGTACATTGAATCAATGCTATCGAAAAGACTTCATCGATTCTTATTGGGAGCTTTGAATGCCCTATTCCTCGTGTCAAGATGAAGTATGATTTGCTTGTTGGGGATATTCATATCCCCATTGAGGTGACTTAGTGGCTATTCGAAAATTCTCCATTCTCTCTTGCGATTCGAGAAAGTTTTGTCATAAGGATTTGATCAACCCCATTGACGGATTTCTTTCGATGACCATGAAACGGATGAATCAGAGAGTCACATACCTCTGTTTTGAGTTTTCCTTTTCTGTTGCTTAGAAGAAAAATGATAGAATTAGTTTAGTTTTTCCTGTTTTCTGTTTTAGCGTCCGAGAGAAAAATACCTCGAAAATAAAAGTTCTTCGATGGTCCTGAAAATTTAGTATGATTTTTTCTGGAATTTTTGAAAATTTCTGGGCCTGAGAGCTGGCCAGGGGGCCTGACCAGTGGGCCACAAGCCCCCCCCCCCACCGCCACCTACCCCCTGGTGGCGGGGTGCAAGGTTGTGGAGCCCACAGTCATCCCCTCCACTCATTCCAGCTCTCAGCCTCTTCCTCCACCTCCAGAAAAAATTGTTTTGCAGCTCAAACCCGTGTTCTTGCTCATTTGGCTGTGATTTTCGATCTCCTTGCTCAAAGCACCATTCTCCGAACTGTTTTGGGGAAATTACTCCTTGGTAAGTGACTCCTCCATTGGTCCAATTAGTTTTTGCTCTAGTGTTTTATCCTTCGCGAATTCTTGCTACCTTGGTGACCCTATTCTTGAGCTATAAATGTTGATTTTAGCTGGTTCCAAGTAGTTTTAGCGCGTGATACGGTCTCTAGGCACTAGTAGGAGTAGTTGCTACAAGGTGTGGTGGGTCTTTATTCACTTTTCTCTTGAACTTCAAAAATTTCAGCATAAGGAAATTATGTTCAGGAGGAAGTTTCATGGTGGTTCCTCAAGTAAGAAGGGTCCCCGTCTGTCTTTTCGGGAGCCCGAACCTTTTCAACTAAGGGACGCACCGGAGCAACCATGTGAATGGCCTTCCGATGAATTCATGATCGAAGCAGGCTTCAAGGATGAGTTTGATGCACTTGTCCGCAATGCCGGGTTAGAAGAGTTCCTCTCAGATAAATGTGAACAGTATGCTATGCTCACTGCCTATTTCGTGCGTAGATTTATACTTTTAGTTGGCCGTGAATCATCCATATTGTTTGATCTGTACGATAAATCCTATTCCATGGGTCTGGAGGATTTCAATAGGATTTGGAAGATACCTGATGGAGGTAGTGTTAATGATCCTCCTAAGTCTTCGGTAAGAGACTTTGTCTCGAGTATAACTGTTGGAGAAACCAGAGATATCACGCAAGCCACCATAGGAAGCATCCATTTCCCTGCCTTGCACTACCTTGCCCTCTTCATAGGTAGGTGCATTAACGGCAAGGGTGCACATTGTCACCTATGCGCTTCCGACCTTAGTATCCTTAAGATCGCAGTAACACTTGACAGGAGCTTCAATATGGGAGCTATTATAGCAAGGAGGCTGAATAAAAATGCGAGTGAGGGGGATTTCTTTGGTGGAGTTTATGCTACACGCTTAGCAAACTTTCTTGGGGTATCCATCCGACCAGAAGACCCTCCTCTTCGTACAGCCTACCTTGATCGTTTCGCTCTAACACGCTACCAGTTCCTTGAGAGAGATCATGGATCCCTCTTATACCGCTTGATATTTAACCGGCAGCGTGTTTTCCATATTACCCTTCCTGCTCCTGCTTTCTTTGATTTTCAAGTTAAACAAAGATACTACATAACCATAGGAGAGGCATAGGAGTATGAGAGGGAGGCGACTGCTGCTCGACTTCGTGAGGCAGCTATCCAGGCAGTGGCTGCAGCACTCCCGTATAACACCCATTATGACTTTGGCTTTCGCCAGGATCATCCATGGGAGTAGACCAAGCTAGGCCAAAAGCCTAAGCTTGGGGGAGTACGTGTTCTCACCGACTTTACATTCATGCTTATGCTTTCACTTTGTTAGCCGGTGTTTACACTTTGACACTATATTATCCATGCTAGTTTATTTTCGTTTTCTTGTTTTCTTGTTTTGTGTCCTTTTGTGAAAACCCAAAAAGATTTTTCTTTCTTCTTTTGCTTGTTGGGAGCTTTCCCGTGTAAATATTTTTCTTTTTCTTTGTGTCAAGGTAGAAGATATTGGTTACAATGCTTAGTGGTTCTTACATGCTTACCTGTTTCGCTTTCAAAGAGCCATATTATTTTGTCTTCTCCTTTGTGTTTGCCTGCAGATTCAGCTTAGTCCAATGCACTTATTATCGTTTTCTCGTTCGATTGTGCAAATGAAAGGCAACAATGATGGTATATGATCAAGTGATTGAGACTGAAAAGCTGGTATGAACTCTATCTATTTTGTTTTTGCAAATATGACTAGCTTGTTGACCCAGATTTAGCTTTGTTGTGAGAGAACCGTCAATGACAACTTAGAGATCATAGTTTCTGATGCCATGCTTATTTAGCTGAGAGCTTATAATGGTTTGTCTTGAATCCCAACATAGATTTTGAGATGACTGTGATGTAGTATGATAGGATGGTATTCTCCTTTGAATGTTTCAAGTGGCTTGACTTGGCGCATGTTCATGCATGTAGTTGAAACAAAATCAACATAGCCTCTATGATGTTCGTGTTCATGGTGACTTATATCCTGTTCATGCTTGCATTCAATGTTAGTCAAACTCATTGCATCTTGATGACTGTTGTCGCTCTCTAGCTGGTCGCTTCCCAGTCTTTTGCTAGCCTTCACTTGTACTAAGCAGGAATACTGCTTGTGCATCCACTTCCATAAACCCAAAAGTTTTTCCATGAGAGTCCGCCATACCTACCTATTTGCGGTATCTACCTGCCGTTCAAAGTAAATTCGCATGTGCCATTCTCTAAACCTTCAAGAAATAATCTATTTTGCATGGCCGAACCGCTCATGTGGTGACAGAGGGCTATTGGTATCTTCCATGCTAGGAGTGTTATCCTCGACATGAGTTTATTCACAGTCATTCACGAGAAAGGGGCCGGTATTTGGGATGCCCAGTTCCATGCTTAAATCGAAAACATAACTGTAAAACAAGACTCCCCCTGGATTGATGTTAGTATGGACGGTACCTGAGGATTCGGCTAGCCATGGATTGTGCTTGATTGGTGGTGGGGGAGTTAAAACTTTACTTTTCTGTTTGGGAACCGCCTATAGAATGAGTAGCATGGAAGATATTGAGAACTCTTGGTCACTGCGTTGACAATGAAAGCATGCCACCCAAAATTATTATCTCTGTTTTCAAAAGCTTGAGCTCTAGCACCTCTGCAAATCAATGCTTCCGGGGTTGGTAGAAATCTGGCCCCCAATGGCTGTATTTCATCCCCACCTATAAATAGCCTTCTTCTTCCCCACGCATAGGAAGCTACTCCATTTTCTCCCTCCACCATTTTCAGACCTCTATTTCTTGGAGTTCTCCCTCCTTAGCCAACCAAAGCTCTTGACCTTTTGAAGAGTGAAGGAGGAATGTCTGGTCTACACATCCACCAAAGGAAAAGTTGGTTCCCCCTTGTTTTCGCGATGCATATTGTTACTCTTGGAGGTTGGAGACTCCCAGGCGGTAGGAGTACTCCGACGAGGAATCGTTCATCGTGACTACCCCCTGAAAGTTTGTGAGGGTTTGGGGACCACCCCAAGGTCTACCACTAGTGGTTGACAATCGCCTTCATGGTATTGTCTCAAAGAGAGAATAGGGTGAGCCTTCGTGTCGTTGGTGTGCCTTTGTGGTAACATCTGATACGTCTCCAACGTATCTACTTTTCCAAACTCTTTTGCCCTTGTTTTGGACTATAATTTGCATGATTTGAATGGAACTAACATGGACTGACGCTGTTTTCAGCAGAATTGCCTTGGTGTTATTTTTGTGCATAAATCAAAGTTCTCCAAACGTCCTGAAAATATACGGGGAGCAGTTTTGGAAAATATCAAAAATATTTGCGCCAAGTTCCACCTCAGGGGGTGGGCCAGTGGGCCACAAGCCCCTGCTCCGCCACCACCCCCCTGGTGGCGGTGGGCAGGCTTGTGGGGCCCACAGGCACGTGCCGCCCCCAATTCCAGCTCTATAAGTTGCCTTTCGTCCCAGAAAAAATAAAAAGAGAAGTTTTCATCGCGTTTTCTACGGAGGCGCCGCCACCACATGTTCTTCATCTGGAGGGCAGATCTGGAGTCCGTCTTGGGCTCCGGAGAGGGGAAATCGTCGCCATCGTCATCATAAACCTTCTTCCCTCTCCAATTCCATGAAGCTCTTTGTCGTTCGTGAGTAATCTATTCGTAGGCTCGCTGGGCGGTGATGAGTAGGATGAGATCTATCATGTAATCGAGTTAGTTTTGATGGGGATTGATCCCTAGTATCCACTATGTTCTGAGATTGATGTTGCTACTACTTTGCCATGCTTAATGCCTATCACTAGGGCCCGAGTGCCATGATTTCAGATCTGAAATTATTATGTTGTCACCAATATATGTGTGTTTTAGATCCGATCTTGCAAGTTGTAGTTACCTACTATGTGTTATGATCCGGCAACCCCAGAGTGACAATAACCGGAACCACTCCCGGTGATGACCATAGTTTGAGGAGTTCATGTGTTCACCAAGTGCTAATGCGTTGGTCCGGTTCTATATTAAAAGGAGAACCTTAATATCCCGTAGTTTCCTTTTGGACCCCGCTGTCACGGGAGGGATGGACAATAGATGTCATGCAGGTTCTTTTCCCTAAGCACGTATGACGACACACGGAATGCATGCCTACATCACATTGACGAACGGGAGCTAGCCACTTATCTCTCCGTGTTATAGCTGTTGCATGATGAATATCATACAAACAAATCATCGACCCATTGCCTACGAGTTTGTCCTACTGTTGCTACTGCTGTTACTTGTCTTGCTCTGCTGCTACTACTGTTGCTACTGCTGTTACTTGTCTTGCTCTGCTGCTACTACTGTTGCTACTGCTGTTACTTGTCTTTCTCTGCTCCCATTAGTGTCGCTTGCTACTGTTGCTACTTGCTACTGATGTCACTACTACTGTTCCTTGCCGCTGCTATTGCTCGTTACACTGCTGCTACCTTCTACAATCTTGATCGCTGGTCGTTGACAGGAACTGACAATTTCCGTCAACGAGGCAACTTGGCGCCATTGATACAATCGTTAGGAATAGTGTGCCGTCAACAGATCGTTTCTGACAACGTTGTTATCATACTACTTTGTTGTTACTACTGTGCTTGCAAATACTAATCTTTCAGGTGTGGTTGAATCCGACAAATTCAGCTGCTAATACTCAAGAGTATTCTCTCACCTCCTAAAGACGATCTACAAATTTGGGTCGAATACTCTCCCCTCGAAAACTGCTGCGAACCCACGCGCTGGTGGGCCGTCAACAACATTCTTCTAGTTTCATTACCGGGGAGTGCTATCAGCATTCTTCTTGTGCCGTTGCAGGAGAAGGTTCGTTGTCATAAGCGTTCGTCTAGCTAATGCCAGAGATTGCGCGATCAACATCCACATCTCTAAACGGTGATGTGGCTTCCCTCCAAGGATGTGAACATCGGCATACATCCTCGTCTCCCGGCGTTGCAGTTATCCCTAACCCTAACTCTCTACTTGTGGTTATTTATCTTTGTGGTATCTCTTATATTACTTGTATTACTTGTGATTAACTCTTTAATTAATTGTTGTCTTGATCGGTACATGTAGCACGACTACCATATTTGCAATTGTTAGGCTCGCCTTCATATTCCGCATTATTGCCTAAAATTGCTATAAAACAATTAAAATTTGTAATTTTACCTATTCATCCCCCCTCTAGGTCCATGTCGATCCTTTCACCTTCGTGGGTGGACTCCTCCATGGACTCATGCAGCTGTTACTCTCTGTGGGTTGAATTCTCCATCAACATGGACGTACGATAGCACCACCTATCGGAACCACGCCAAAAATCTTCGTGTCAACTTTGTGTTTGCTCTTTGTTTCCCTACCCTCTACTTACATGTGCATTCTTTACTTCCCTCTACTATACTCTTAGACTTGCATGCGTAGGGTGTGCTTGACTTGGTATAATTGGTCAAACTTTCCAAATATTAAAATTGGGAAAAGGCTAAGCTTTAATTGGTCAAGTAGTCTAATCACCCCCCCCCCTCACTCTTGACATACTTCGGATCCTACACCTTAGCATATTCAAAATGGATCACCAGATGGAATAAAAACAAGTTGAAGCTTCACGTGAAAAAAAGGATACTTGATTTGAGACCTCCATATCCGTGAAGAAAAAGGGTTAGAGAGTGGGGGAAAACAAAGACAACTACGACGGATGAAATAAACTTCGTTGAAAAAACAAGTTGATCTTGCAAATAATGAAAAGGATTGAACTATCTTGAAAAGAAGCACATCGGTTGGAAAAGAATCACCATCACAATTCCGATTGATCACGGGGATTTATGCTCCTAAATAAATATGAGAACATCATTTAGAAATGGTATGAAATCAACACTTCACATCGAAGCAACTCGAATTAGCATACTCCAATAAAGCAAAGGATAAGGCTTGTAGATTAAGCTGGAAACAAATACATACCCCATCACGCATTTACTGGAAGAATAAGACTAGGTAACTAATTGAATTCCCACCTAAGAACTTCCAAATATTTCCGCTTATGCAATTTGGTTCAACGGATACAAGGAGCAAAAATATTTCACACAAAACTAAGACTAAGCTCCAATTGTATCACATCCATCAACACGTAATCGAGAAAACTTCACAAACTCATCTACCTCAGACTTTTGGAAACAACAATGATGCTATATATAATAGGTACATCTCGATGCACTCCACGGTACTGGGTGATATGTCTCCAACGTATCTATAATTTTTCATTGTTCCATGTTGTTATATTATCATCTTAAGATACTTTTTGGGTCATAATGCACCAATTTATATTATTTTTGAGCACTAACCTATTAACCCAGTGCCCAGTGCGAGTTGCTATTTTCTGCGTGTTTTTTGTTTTTCAGGTTTACAGTACCAAACGAAGTCCAATTGCCACAAAACTTTTTGATGATTTTTTCTGAACCAAAAGAATACGTGGAAGCTTCGAAAGGAAACCTGAAGCCACACGGGGAGCCCGCAAGGCAACAGGGCACGACCAGGGGGCTGATCCCGCCATGATGCCTTTTCGCCTCCATGTGGTCCCTCTTGCCTCGTTCTCTGGCTTACAAATTCCCAAATATTCTAGAACGCCTAAATATATCCACGAAACACTTCTTACCCCGCCACAATTCTCTATTCCACGGCGACCCTATCTGGAGCTCTGTTGTGGCACAAAGCCGGATGGGCGATCAATCACGGAGGGCCTCATCATCAACCTTGGTGCCCTCGTGATGATGTGTGAGTGGTTCACCACAAACCTATGGGTCTATAGTTAGTATCCACATGTCTATCTTTCTCTCTCTCTTGATCTTCAATACAATGATCATCGCATCTTTTCTTTGATCTATCTGATGTAATTCTTTTGTATGGTGTTTGTTGGGATCCGATGAATTGGGGGTTTATGTTCACATTATTCATGGAAAGTATTTGAGTATTCTCTGATTTATGATTCTTATTTGCATGATCATCATAGCTCCGTAAATCTATCTGATCTATTGAATTACTTTGGCCAAGTAGTTTGATCTTTCTTCAGTGGTAGATGTGTGTTGTAGTGGGTTTAACCTAGAAAATTTATATATCCCAGTGAAAGAAGGGGAAAATATGCATCTTTGTGTTGGTGACACTAAGGATAAAACAATGGGGTTTATTCATATTGATTGAGTTTACTTTGTCTACATCATGTCATCGTTCCCCAAGCATTACTCTATTTTACTTAATACTCTAGATGCATGTTGGATAGTGGTCGGCGGGTGGAGTAACAGTAGTAGGTGCAGGAAGGAGTCGGCCTATTTTCTTATGGATGTGACGCCTATATACACATAGTCATTGTCATGAAAATTGCATAACTATCTGATGTTCTATTAATTGCCCAATAGTAATTTGTTTTCATGAGAGATGCCACTAGAGAACACTATGGCCCCTGGGTCTATTCACTTATATATTCAGAAAACTTACAATTTACTCGCTGTTATTATTTGTCTTTTATTTTATTTTTCAAGTCACAATTATCTACACACCTCATTCGCTTGCAAATAACGAGATCAAGGGGATTGACAACCCTCTTGCCCGCGTTGGGTGCAAGTTGTTTGCTCTTTTGTGTGCAGCCGCTAAAGACGGTTGAGAATTCATATTCCTACTGGTTTGATAAACCTTGGTTTCTTAATCGAGGGAAATACTTACCTGCATTGTGCTATGATAACATGTTCGTCTTCACGGAAAACCCAACGCAGATGATAAGCATAAGGAAGGATTTCTGGCGCCGTTCCTGGGGAATATCATCACCAACTATCAAGTACTTCACACAAATTATCATTCACTTGTTATCTTTTTTGTTTTCTGTTATATATTGCTTGCTTAAAAAATCAAAAATACAAAAATATTTACCTTTGCGTGTTTGCCTAGTTATGTTATATCTTTGTCGCACTAAGACAGGAAGTAAATGCAAAAAATTAAGATAAATGGATCCTCATCCACTTGCTAATCTTTTCAAGCCTCTTCCTTATTGTAAACCAATAGCCCATAATGAAGTAATGAATGAAAATGCTATTGGGATACATTTTATTGATTAAAAAGCAAGATTGCAGTTTTGTTAGCATAACTTCTATGATTCTCAATTGTGCTAATGATCATTATTGGGGTGATAATCATGATAATTCTTGTGATCTTGAGAATTTTGAGCTTCATGTTGAATCTGCCCTTGATTGTGATCTTTGAAATGCTACAAAAGGTGGGCTTGGAAGAGCGTCAAATCTAGGAAATAATGGTCCCGCTACTATGGAGAATGGTCAATCTTATGAATTTTTTGATAAAAGTGGGTTTGGAGAGGTCATGATTTCAAATAATTTTAACCCCACTATCTTGGAAGATTGTAAAAAATGTGTGCATGTGGATCATGAAGAAACCATTTTATATAATATATATATTGTTGAATTTGAATATGATCATGCATGTAATTATTATAAGAGAGGCATATGTGGTTATAGAAATTTTCATGTTACTCACTTACCTCTTTTGATTTTCAAATTGTTAATGCTTCATTCTTCCTACTTGTTTATGCTAGACACGTCTTGTATTGATAAATTGTTTGTTTATAAAATGCATATGCATAGGAAGTATGTTAGACTTAAATGTGCTTGTCACATGTTTTAGATGCTCTCTTTGTGCTTCAAAACTTGTCTTCTATATGAGCATCATTATTACCACATGCCTATCTTAATGGCTATAAAGAAAGAGCTTGTCGTGAGACAGCCCAATACTTTCTGCTTTGTTGTGATGAAATGATTATTTACTCTGTAATGATTGTGTATTTATGTATAAATTAGTGTTTGTGCCAAGTTAAACCTTTGGGATGACTTGTATGATAAGTACAGTTGATACAGTGCAAAAACAGTAACTTTTACGTCGAGTGCAAAATTTATCTGATTTTACTGGAACATATTTTTGAGCTAAATGTTTTACACGGTATTTCTGTACTAATTGCTCAGGTCTTTCTCTTTTTTCATAATTTTTATAGTTACAAACGTATAGGTCTATTACAGATTACTATAGAATATTTTGTTTTAGACAAGTTCTGTTTTTGCTTGCATAGTTTGCTTGTTTTAATGATGATATGGATTGCATCGGGGGTATAAGTCATGTATAAGTTAGAATAAAGTACATATTATGAAATAATAAAATAGTAATCAATTTAGAACAGTACCTAAGTGTTTTTTATGTTGCTTTTACTTATAGATCTCAAGAACTTTTGTTGAGTTTTGTGTGATTGAAGTTTTCAAGTTTTGGGTGTTATCGCGATGGACAATGGAATAAGGAGCAGCAAGAGCCTAAGATTGGGTATTCCCAAGGCAGCCCAAGATAATATTCTAGGAAGACTCAAGTGTCTAATCATGGGTATGCCCCGAAAGGCATCCCCTCTTTTGTCTCAATCCATCGGTATGTCACTTGAAGCTACATTTTTATTCATCACATGATATCAGTTTTGCTTGGAGCGTCGTTTGCTTTAGTTTGCTTTTTACTTTTAGTTTGACACAATCAAATTTTTATGGACACACCAACCTGAGATTGATACACATTTATCATGATTTGTTAGAATACTCTTTGTGCTTCACTTATATATTTTGAGATAAACAATTGCTCTAGTACTTCACTTATATCTTTTTGAACACGATGGCGTGTAGATTTTATAGAAAAATTTGAGCTCGCGTTATTCACTTATATTTCTTTGACATGTAATAGAGAGTAGCAGTAATTGAATGGTTCATGAAGCTAGTCCAAAAATAAAAAGTATATAATGGATGATAATCAAAACCATCGTGTAGCACATAAACAGAGATTGTGGATTAGTGATATTGATGTGGTGTTATGAAAAAGGTGTGAGTGCATCATTGTTGATTCGTAGAAGTAGTGATATTAAGAGGTGTTAGTTCATTGTTTCTATGAATATTAAAAAGGCATGGCGGGGATGTGTGAGCATTTCTATTCCTCGTTGAGATCCTAGTGTTGTTTCGAGTTGCAGTCGTGCGATGGTTAACTCCTCCCAACTCTCTCCCTCGGGTCATGCGATTAGTGCTTTGATTTGTGATGAAAAAATTAATCTTTGCAATAAGTATACGAGTTCTTCATGACTAGTGTGAAACCATGGAAATACGCAATCTTACCTCCTCATATTTTGCTAGCCTCTTCGGTACCGTGTATTGCCATTCTCACCTCGAGGATTGGTGTGAACTTCACCGGTGCATCCAAACCCCATGGCATGATATGATCTATCACACATAAACCTTCATTTATCTTCCTCAAAATAGACACCATACCTAGATACCTATCTGTAATGCCCCAAGAGTGTGACTTGCCTTTATTGGAACCTTCTCTATGTGGGTCCATCTTGTCATTGATATGAGAGCTTAGTGCATGTGTTATTTCATGTGTCACCTTGTTTTGTTTTTCCTTTGCATGCATGCATTCCATACTTCCATGCCTATTGTGTTTGTTGCCTTGTGATCATATGTGGTGGTGTGATGACATGTGGTGTGATGTGTTGATGATATGTAATGAAGTGGGTGTTGCTTGTAGTAGGAAGTATCTAAGTTGGTTTGCACTAGGGTTTCAAAAACCTTCTTCCTCTCATTTGTCTCAAGCCCAATATTCACTTGCTCCCTCCCTGTTTTAAAAATGCCCATGATTTAGTATGTTTTGTGGTGGATGTGAAGAGGTGTATTTTCTGTTTTGAAACTTGGTTTGAGAGGTGCAAATATTCACAAAACAGAGGAATTATATTCTATTTTGTAAATATTTAGTTGCTCCAAATATTCCTTTTATATTTTATTCAAATAGGTCATAATTTCTTATGACCAGGGGTATTTTTGATTTATTTTTAGCTTTATCTGATTAGCATGTGCATTTGTTTTCTTTGTCTGGTCTTGGTTTAATTAATAAACCCCAGGGGTTTTATTTCCTTCTACCTGGCGCCAACTAGTGGGCCTCCTCCCACTAGCAGGCCTAGCTTCTCGATGTTTCCCCGCGACAGCCCAAGCGTGCGTCCCTTCGTCCTCCTCCTGACGGCGTCGACCGTGTGTTGCTTTCCGTCAGAGACAGCAGAGAGAGAGCGAGTGAGTTTGATGGCGCGTCCCATCCGTGGCCCCCATATAGCCTTGGCGACCGTGTCACCCTTGGCCTAGGGTTCCTCTTTCCCCTCCTTGCGCGGCCACTTCCTCCCTCCATCTCTTTCTTCCACCCCAGGTAATCTCTCTGTAGATTAGGTTGCAGTGAGAGAAGAAGTGTGCCGCCGTCGTCCACCGTGCTTCCTTCGTCTCGTGCACCGGCCACCATGTCCGGGGGCTCGGGGAGGATGCCCGCGCTCCATTCCCGCCGTCGTTGAGGTCGGGGAGCGACCACATCGATGGGCATGAGCTCGTCTCCAGCGCGTTCCCGGCGGGCCCGTCCCTGCTTCGGTTCAGCGCTTCTTCCATCTTCTTCAGATCGACTTCGGTCTTCTTCAGGCTTCCTCCGAACGGCCCTCTCCCTCCTTTCTCTAGGTGAGCCCAGATCCTCCTCCCTTTCCCCTTGGTAGTGTGCAAGCAGGGTTCGTGATGTGCTTCTCTGATCAGAGTAGATGAGTGTATGGTTGTTCCTGTGTGTGGTGAGCTCGGCTCGTGGGTGCTCTGGCTTGTGCACGTAGTAGTAGCAGTAGTGGTAGCGTAGTTGTACCCCCCCCCCTCTCTGGCGCAGTATTAGCAGTAGTAAGGCGCTCCGGCGATTGTCTTTGTCGTCGTCTCGCTGTGCAGAGCAGAGCAGGGCGGTTATGGTAGATTACCTTGTTAACTCCCTTGGATCTGTCAAGTCCCTCATCATATCGTAATGGTTGCGGTGTAGTTGCAGATGCAGGCGGTTGTGGGTTCGAGTTCCCGCGGCGCCAACCCCCTTTTTGTGCTATTTTCTCTCGGCACAGTAGCTTGTAGCACTTTACCTTGCCTGTCATCCCTCTTCTGTCAAGTGTTCGAGCAATAGCAGAGTGGTTGCTTGGGGTGTGTGACCAGCACGGGCTATGGGGTTCGAATCCCAGACCAGCCACTTTATTTTTTTGTGCATTCCTTTACTGTTTGCATTGCTGATTTGAACAGTGGATGTGATAGGCTTAGTCACTCTTGTAGTATATATTTTTGCCCACAAGCAGCATGGTGTTCCTAGTATTTTAGCTAGCTTGGTAGAAATGCACGTAGGGTATTGTGTGTATATGTCATGTGAGCTAGATGCCATTCATGTGTGTGTGTTACTTATGCTCATGAGAGATGATCTTGAGCATAAGCTACTGCATGTGTGTTTCTCATATGCTTGGTGTTGAGCTCATGCACTAGTGGGTGCAAGAGGTGTGTGTGTGTGGGTTTCCCCCCACATACCTTGTGTGTGTGTGTTAGTGGATCAAGTGATGTGAGTGTAAGCTAGTGTGTGTGATATTAGTATGTGTAGGTGTTGTTATGTGTGTGCTTGATGATGGAGTGTGTGAATGGTGATGTGCTATGGCACACATACATGAGGTCTAAATGCTCATGTCACCATTGGATTTGTGAGTGTGTGCATAAGCTTGTGTAGGTGATGAGCTAGTGGAAGCACATGTGATGATGCACTATTCATTTCTATGTGATTCCATGTAGATTTTCTTTTCAAGTTTGTGCCCATTTGTTCTATGGAAGTGCCTATGTATTATATATGTTTTTGGGGTAGAATCATCCCAGGAATCCATTGGTGGAATCAGTTTTTCCTTTGGAACACTTTCTGGAAATGTCATATTTCTGTTTTGTTCAATGTTTAGAGCTTGGTTCCATGTGATGTGATGAGCCCAAGAGGTCGATTCTTTGTTGTGGCAGTAGAGGATGACCCCCTCTACAACATGTTGGTTTTGTTTCATGCTTAGTAGTTCATATGTGAAAGTTGTGCCTAGTCAAAGTGGGCATGTGACTGAAATTCCAGTTTATTGAAAATCTGAGATTTTCACCAAGTCTCAGAATCTGCTTATATTTTCTTCTCTTGTTGTTGTGCTTTTAGAAATCCATGTGTTGCGACACAGCCTTTGCTATCAACTGGAAAGTTGTAGCTTTTGTGTTTGTCTAGCTCCGTGTCAATTTGCATTCCATTTGGAATCCTGTAGATATTATTTTTGGTGCTGTAAAAATGCTTCAAAGCATAAACAGCTAGTGAGAATCTGGAATTTTCACTAAGTCCGTGAAAACAGATATTTTTGTCCAAGTTAGCAGCTGTAGATCTTTCTGTGTGTAACTCCTTTGTGTTATCTTTTTGCTCATGCATGTAGAGCTTTTGAATAGCTTCTGCCACATATCCTATTTGGCATATTTGGGTGGTTGTAGGTGCTTTGCATGTAGCCCTCAAACTGCTATGATGCTGTTTATGGCAGATTGTCTAGTTTTGATGTTTTGATGCTTGTGAGTGCATAGTTGATGGTGTGGTGATATTCTTTGCACCACCCCATCCATACTTGTTTGTTTTGTGATATGGCAACCTGGGAATACCAGAAGTATGCCATTGGAGTGTGTTGTGATGGATTTGACACGTAGGGCTCTATTTCTTGTTTTGTTGTTTCCGGCTGATCCGTAGCTCCGTTCGTAACGTTCTTTATATGTTTTTGCATCATTTTCGCGTGACGCATCTGTTCATGTCATCCTCATGCATGTCAAGATACCTTAGAGTGCAGTTATGTCCAGGAACTTGTATTTTCTTCTCATGCTTGCGCAAGTGACTGGAATAGAGATGCATGTTCATTTTCATCTCATGCATCATGTGCTTGTTGCATCCTGTTGTGCTGTTGTTCATTGGATGCTATTTTTATGTTGGGTAGCACCCTGATCGGAGCACGAGTACATGGATCCGGGAGAGTACGTGCAGGACGAACAAGAGCAGTTCCAAGCTGAGGACATCACAGGCAAGATGATATGACCTTGATTCCATCTCTAGTCTTGTTATGCTAGATCACGTTTCTTTCGTCATATGCTCACTGCCTACCACTGAAATAATTGCCTCCTGAAATTGCCATGAAACCCAAACACTTTCCCCTCCTAGCAAATCTTGAATGGCTAAGTAGGCTTGCTCAGCTTCCAATGTTAGCGTTGCTAGTTGCAGGTGCAATTGTCTCATGTGATAACATGAGTTTGGTATCATTATGTAAATCTGTTATTTAATTAATGCACCTATATACTTGGTAAATAACGGAAGGCATAGCCTTTTGCCGGGTGTTTTTGTCACACCCTGTTTTTGGCTTCCTTGACTAATTAACTTATTTCAAAATTTAGGACCAATTAAAAATTTTGTGAATGCTTGTGATGCTTGGAGTGACTATTGTCTGCCTGTTTGTTTAAATGCATGTGATTGATCCCCATTAATTCTTGCCATCCTCCTAATCACCTACTCACTCCATGATATCCTTCCTAATGATCATACCATGTGTTTAGGACAAATATCTATTTTTTACCAAATATTATTTTTCCAAAAAGCATTTCTTTGAATTAAACTTTCAAACCCCTCACATGAGGTTTGTACCACAAGTCCTCAAATTAGGGAGTTTCTTTTGCACCAATTGTTTTACTTAAAACCATTATCAAAATGACTTTCAAAAACCACCATATTATTATTTTAAAAGTTATTTTATTATTTTATTTAAAAGCCTTTGTGTGAGGCCGGAAATGGTCACCTATGAAGGAAATTTATTTTTATTGCCTTAAAAATATTTAATAAAATTTAGGGAAACTCAGTGGATATATTTACTCCATATTTATGAGTTTCAACACATGGTCATGTTCAAAATATTGGCCAAATCCCTTCAATACCATTCCTGCCTATTTCAAGCTTTTGGAATATTTCTATAAGAAATATTATCAATAAATTCCAGTAAAATTCTAGCATGTCATCTATGATTTCTGACTTTGACGAACTTTACATTATAAAGTTTCTCCAATTATCCTCAAACTTTTTGTGCATGCCTTAATGCTCAAATAATGCCCCTACACAAAATATTGGATTTGTGGGAATTCATTTGAATAGGGTTCTAAGCAGAAACCCATTTCTGCCCCTTTCTAAGATTTTTCAAGTCTACATTGGAAAACTACTCCAGCAAATCCCAAATTTGGTGTGCCAGCCTATTTTCATCTATTAATTGATCATGTTAAGTTTCATAGCCATTGGAATTCATCTGGTAGCCCAACCACAGATCAAACACTTTGTGTGCACTCACTAATTTAGCTTGTTTTGCCCCTTCCACTTTATTCCTTGAACTCAACTTTCTACCACAGCCTCACATAGTCACATTTTACCTCCAGTAACTTTCCCATGGCCACTGGTCAATTATTGGGGAAGGACCCTTTGTAACTTTCTCTCATTTTCACCCTTGGCAGCACTGTTTTACCCTTCTTCCCGTTCTTCTGCTTAAGCTATCACTCCCAACTCTTTCTAGAGCATCTAATATATGCCAAGGCTTCATTTAGAACCAAGATATGGCATGCTCATGTGGAGAAAATGAGAAGCACCTCTTCAAGTTCATTTCTGGCTGAATCATGGCTTTGAACAGCAAGTAGTATCTACCCTCATTTGTTTGATCTGAAACTTTGCAGTATTAAAGTCCTTCCATGCCTAGCACTGCCAGACATAATTTCTCTCCAAGAATCCCCACCTAAGACCCAGTTTTGTCACCTCTAAGTTTGTTGTTAGAAACTTGGCAGCAGTCAAAACTAGTTCAAACCGACACCACTAGTCACCAAACTCCAGAGTCCCTTTCAAGATAGCATGCCCCACCTCCCAGACATGATTGACTGGTCTTTGCAAACCTGTGGGCGTGGGTAGCCGTGGTGACCACCACCCTAGCGTGCAAACCGGATGCTCTGCACCTAGTTTCTCCCCTCCCGACCGTTTCTTGGTGAAGCAGCCTGCCCCAGCATGTCCCAGCGCGCCGCAGAGCATCCTTTGACTCCCTCCACGACGCCCGCAAGGCTCCAATAAGGCTCAGGGACGCGTGGCCGCCGTGCCCTGGGTGCACCAGAGAGCTCTGAGGTCCTTCTCGGTTCCTCCTTCCCCACTTAGGGCCTCCCCGTGCACCAGAGCCTCAGATCCTCTCCCCTCTCTCGCCAGGAGCCCCTGGACCGAGCCGCATAAGCTCCCGAGCTCCCCAATCCTCTAATGGCCACCGCGGAGCCGCCTCGGCCTCCCTTGCGTCCGAGCCAGCCCCCTCCGGCCTCAGGCCTTCCCTCCAGCCGGGCACCCGCAACTCCCCCATCCTCCTGGACTCACTAGGGCCCCTCCCCGGGGTCAACACCATGCCTTGCGCAGTGGCCGGACCTGTCAGCCGCTCCCTTCGGCGGGCCGCTCGCCCCGGGCATTCCTGTAGCCGCCAAGGCCCTCTCCTCGGCTCATTAGGGAGCAGGGCGACCACCCCCACCCGCGGCTTGGCGGCTGGGCCAGCAGGTGGTTGGAGCCCCGGCGGTCGGTGCCCCCATCTCCCCTGTTGCGAGGTTGAAGAAGACTGGGAGGGAGAGAGGAGAAGCGTGGTGGGCCCCTGGGGTCAACGACCCATAGGCTGGAGCCGCTCGTAAGTGTAGGCGCCCCAGCGCCTTACGCCTTCCCCGAGCAGAAGCGTACTCATGGAAATACACCTTCTGTGTGGTCGCGGTTGGCCAGGCCAAGCCAGTGGGCCGGCCCAATCCCTCTCCTCCGCCCGGGTCGCAAGATAACCCCGAGGCTGTGCTCGTTTCTCTTCTTTTCCATTTTGTTTAAAACTTCAAATATCCCTTATAAATTCATTTTAGCACCGATTCTAATGATTCAAATTTCTACAGGTTCCTAAATTCAAGCTCTATCCACATATGTGCTTTGCACATTTTTCCAAGAAGATTTTCTGTACTGTTATTACTCAAAATCCAAATCTGGATACAAATGTCCCACCTTTCAAAATTCCTATAGGTTCCAAATCAACTCCAAATGGAGTGATTCCAATTCCTAGGGCCTTCTAGAATCATTCCCTATTTTTAGAACCCTGGTCAACATTTTTGTGTGACTTACTTCTGTGGCAATAAATAAATAGCTCCTATTGCTATTTATTCCTCATTGTAAAATCTCTAGAATATTCATACCATCTCCAAATCCAATGAATCCACTTCCTAAATATTTCTAAAATCATTCTCTGTTAAATGGGTGCCTCCACTCATTTTTAACAAAATGATTTCTGTTGGCTTATTCAATGGCCACCTATTGCTCCTTTCACCTATTCAAGAATCCTTGATGATTCAAATCTCCTGTGAGAAGCTTCAGGTATTTTTCTTATGACCAGAGAGGTCCAAGAAAAATAAAACTTATATTTATAGAATACTTTTATTTCTGCTTGATGTGTGGCTTACTATGGTTATTTCCGACGATAGTTGACGGTAGACGGAGTATTCGGGGACGGAGCGGAAGACCTCGAAGACCCCGAGGACTTACGTGAGCAAGGCAAGCAGCCCTTTGACCATGACTTGAGCATATAAAATGATGCATGCTAGAATAGCAAGTACTTTCCCGTTGCATGTGATGACGATGCCGGTTCATCATTGTGGTGATGGTACCGAAGGCTTCTTCAAAGCACTTGCATGGTAGTGATGTTATTCATATGGCTCCTCGGAGCACAAGCATGATGAGCTTGACCCTACCATCTATTAGGATCATGCTACTGTCATGCTGACTAGTAGAGTAAGATCATTGCATTGAGCTTGACCCTACCCCTTGAGGGTCATGTTAATACCATGTTGACAAGTAATGATAGAGCCTATTATCATGAGCATGATGATGAGTTAAATAAAGAGTTTATGAAAACCCCGTCGGGTGCCACTAATGCCCGAGAGTGATGATGAGTTGGTGATCACTTTTGGTGAAGTGATGCACCGGTGTTTTTGTGTTAGTATGGTTTCGGAAACGGGATTAGATTTATGATGTGTCGACCGTCCCAACCTTACCAGTACGACCACGATACCCCTTTATGGGACGGGGCTTTGTTGATTACTCTGGTCGGTACTAGCAAAGAGCCACATTACTAGTGGCGGGAGTGATAGGTGTCACTCTCGTGATGGGGTCGTGCCAGGTAGGACGACTATGCCATCATTATGAGTTCCAGGCACACCGTTGGTCCCTGCATGGTTGATACAGTCCAGAGTCGGTGCTCGTAAGACGTACAACATGTGGGCTGGGTACCAATCGAGTGGACCTCTTTGTCTAGTATCGTCAGGGGAAAGATGATGATCGGGTACTTACCTCGGGTATATGTGATATACCGCGAGTCGTGGATGACACGGAAGTTTCCCGTTTCTCATGGGTCCAGTGCACTGCAGAGTGTCAAACTATTCGAATAGCCGTGTCCACGATCAAGGACAGTTGGGTGGTGCTGCTTAAACTACGTCCAGCGTTTCCGCATAAACCAAGTGTGTGTGTGTGGTGTTAAAAAGGTGTTGTTATATAATAATGTGACCAAGTTCGGTGACTTGGCATGTAGGGTAAACCCGGATGGTTTAACCCTCAGCTAATACATTGAGGTTATGACAAGTCCGATGACTTGGCATATAGGGTGAACTCGGATGGTTCAGCCCTTAGCAGATATGTTGATATCTGTAACCTGTTCTTCAAAAGTAATTCTTTAGCTTGATGCATATACATGATCATTCCACCCAGATGAGTTACACTAAAGATGCATGATATTGTTATCCTTCACTTTCATTGTTCGTATCATGGGCTGTTTGCGAGTACATTCAAAGTACTCATTGGCTTGCCACTTGTTATTTCGTTGACCAAGTGTGAAAGACAGGATATGGTGAAGATTAACTCGGTGACGTTCTTGCGAGCTAGGATGCTTCCCAGTCAGAATGCCTGTCGGTTAAGGCTGATGGCATGGGTTCACGCTTTCAACCAATAATTCCGCTATTGGTCTAGTTTGGTGCTTTGGCATTTAAGGCCCCATGTATGTAAGACTCGACCGAAGTGGTCATTTATTGTATCAAACGGTATGTATGGATGTAAGACTCTATTATTCAGTATCTGTGTTCAGTGAGCATTGATCCTTGGGATCACTGGGCACGGCGATCTCGACTTACCAGTCAGGGTCCCCACAGTTTTGTTCCGTTATAGCCGCCATAGTTTCCGGCTACCGGTGTTTGATTCCATAACTGATCGCTCCTAACACGTTCGGGGTTGTTATGGGGACCCCCTTGATAAATCGTGTAGTGTTAAGACTTGTCCGGCAGGACCCAACATTGGTGTTAATTTGCAAATCACTTAATAATAATCTGCATAGGGAATGGCCTCCCCGAGGAATTTAATCAACAACCCGGGCCAGTGCTCCTCATGAGTGTTGGTCCAAACTAGAGCACTGTGCGAGGCCAACTCAGGGCAACTTGAGAGATTTCTATCAGGCCACTGCACGCATCGCTCATCCGTCGTGTCCAGAGACTGAGATACGCGGCTCTTATCGGGGTCGTCGACACGAGGGAGGTCCTGCTAGTCTTGTCTTACCTTAGTGATATATCTTGCATACAGGAATCCCGGTGAAGCTTTGGTTCTCCCCAGAGTTGAGGTTTTCCTCTAAGGAATTCGACGAGATCACGAGATTCGTGATAGAGGATTACTTTGCAGCCCGTGACCGTCTGTGATGGACTAGTTGGAGCACCCCTGCAGGGTTTAATCTTTCGGAAAGCTGTGCCCGTGGTTATGTGGCAACTTGGAATATTTGTTAACATCCGGTTATAGATAACTTGAACCTTAACTAATAAAATTGCCAACTATGTGCGTAACCGTGGCTGCCCCCTTCGAAGACTGCTCTTCGATCGGGAACACGGTGGGGTTATGATTGACGTAAGTAGGTGTTCAGGATCACTTATTGATCAGCTAGTCGTCGATCGCTAGTATAGACCACCTTCAATACTTGTCCTACGTAAGTTAGCCACCATAAATGCTTAGGATGCTGCAACCTAAACACTGAACCTTCCTTACCTAATAACTTGACTAGTTCTGGCACCGAGGTCATAGACTGTTGAGTCCCCGCGACTCACAGATTACTTCAACACACCAACAGGTACAGGTACGCCCGACGCAGGTGATCTCGACGGCACGCAGCTGGCGTGGCAGTTCGCTTGTACGTGAACTATCCAGAAGACTGAGGCGTGGTCGTGATCGTGGGCAAGCTTGCAGGGTAGCATAGCCATTTCTCATGTTTTGTAGTCCATAGCGGAACTACCTTGTTTGAATTTGTGATGTAACTCTGATATTATTAATCAGATGGCAGTTGAATTCCTAATTGTCATTCTATTATTATGTATGTGCTATGTTACCGTGCTTGCGAAATGCTTAGATGCGCTTCTTTACTCTTTGGGGCCTCGTTCCCCTAAACCGGAAAGGACCGCATCTTAGTCGTTACACTATCATGGCATTTCCATATCCATTCCGAGATATATTGCCATGCAAATTTCACCGTTACATCATATGACTAGTTCATTCATCATCATATTGCTTTGCATGATCATATAGAGGTGACATAGCATTTGTGGGAAAGCTACCATTCATTACATTGTTGATACATGTCATGCTAGATCATTGCACATCGTGGTACACTACCAGAGGGATTCATATTGAGTCATATCAAGCTTTCATGAGTTGTAAGTAAATAAAAGTGTGATGTTCATCATTATTAGAGCATTGTCCCGTTGAGGACAGGATGATGGAGACTATGATTCCCCCACAAGTCGGGGAGAGACTCGAGACTAAAAATGAAAAATGGGAGAGGCCAAAAGTGCCCACCAAAGAAATTAAAAAATGAATGAGAGAAAAAGAGAGAAGGGACTTTGCTACTATACTTTACCACACTTGTGTCTCAAAGTGGCACCATGTTCCTCATGTAAAAATTCTCATGATATGTCATTTTCATATGCTAGTGGGAATCATATTATCATTACTATAAACTTGGCTTGCATATTCCGATGACGAGCTTCCTCAAATGCCTAAGGTCTTCATGAGCAAGCAAGTTGGATGCACACCCCACTTAGCTTCATTTCAGATTTCATACACTTATAGCTCTAGTGCATCATTTGCATGGCAATCCCTACTCCTTGCATTGACATATACTGATGGTCATCTCCATAGCCCATTGTGTAACACTCGAGATGCGGTCATATCCTTATTTCGGCACGAGGGCCTCGACGGGGATAGAAGTGCATCTCGTCGTTTCGCAAGAATGGATAGCGTTACAAGTACATGTACAGAAGAGATAAGTATATGGAATTGTCTTACACTCGCCACAAGCTATAGCATGAACAACTCAATATAGCAATACATTGTAACACCATGTAGAAGAGCAGGGTTCGACTATAGACGAAATTAAACAATAAAAATGACGTCCACGACGTCCATCCTTATCCCACGCTGCCTGACTGGAATCCATCCTAGTATCGAAGAAGAAGAAGAAGAAGAAGAAGAAGAAGAAACTCCAAATAGATCAATCATCATGCTCACGTCAAGGTATTTCTTTACATGTACCTGCAACTATTGTTGTAGTATTCTGTGCGCTAGAGGGACTCGGCAATCTCATTTCCGAAGGTATCAAGACTAGCAAAGCATAATGGGTGAGGTATGGTTAAGTGGTGAGGCCGCAACAAGCACTAAGAATTTATTTGAGTCGCTAACTAACGAGTACAAGAATAAGAGGGGTGTGATCTATGAACAAACGGCCATGAACTAATAGTGATCAAGAAATGATCCTCAACACCTGCTTACGAGTCAAACATAACCCCACCGCGTCCTCTATCGGATAAGAACTCACGAGAAGAGACAATCGCGGTTACGCACACAGTTGGCATATTTTGATTTAAGTTTACTTCAAGTTTGCTATGACTGGGGGTTAAACAAAGTTTCCAAATTGCCACATAACCGCACGCACGGCTTTCCGAAAGATTTAACCCTGCGGGGGTGCTCCAACTCATCCATCACAAACTAGACACAAGGTGCGTCAAAAACCTCAACCACAGAAAACCCGTAGCCTCCTCGGATTACCGTTGGAAAACCTCAACCTTGAGATAGCACAAATGTTAGGGCATATTTATGCCTAAGTAATTTTGGTGATTGATGGCAGTACCTTAGTGGACTAATCGTGTGCATTGAGCATTTCAGATAATACATGACAAAGGCACAAGACGATTCGGCACCCTCCGTGGAATAGAAGCACGGCGTCTTATACGATTCTCTTTGGTGCTTTTGAGTCGTAGGAACGTCGTACTATTAAGAGGGGATCCGTATTGGGAAGCTTTGGGTGGAATCAATCTTGCACGCACACACTTTTTCTCCATATCCTTTTCCTTGCAACTATGGAGCTTTTCCCCTCTCTGGTCTTTCTCTCCATGCAAAATGTCCTCTGGTGGTAGTACCGCTAGAGCTGGTGGTAGTACCGCTGGATCTCGCGGTAGTACCGTTGGGCCAGCGGTAGTACCGCCCCTGGTCAGCGGTAGTACCGCTCCACGACTTTAGTACCTCCATCCTTGCGGCTGTACTACGTCGGACTTTTTGCGAAGACTTTCTTGGCGGTGGTTGGCCCGGTAGTATCTTTGCGCTACCATGGACTCGGCAGTAGTACCGCTCTGGCCCCAGCGGTAGTACCGCTGGAGGGTCAGCGGTAGTACCGCTGGGCTCGTGCTATGAGTGAGGATAACGGTTGGATTCGTTCCCTCACTATATAAAGGGTTCTTCTTTCTTAAGAACCCTACCTTTGACCCTCCCAAGATCCATTGTTTCTCCCTAAGCTCATAAGTGTCCGATCTTTCTCCCTAGCCAATCAAACTTGTTGATTTCCTAGGGATTGGTTGAGAAGGCCTAGATCTACACTTCCACCAAGAGAAATTTGACTCCCCCCACTAATCCTTTGCGGATCTTGTTACTCTTGGGTCTTTGAGCACCCTAGACGGTTGAGGTCACCTCGGAGCCACATTCCATTGTGGTGAAGCTCCGTAGTCTTGTTGGGAGCCTCCAAGATTTGTGTGGAGTTAGCCCCGACCTTGTTTGTAAAGGTTCGGTCGCCGCCTTCAAGAGCACCCATAGTGGAATCACGACACCTTGCATTGTGTGAGGGTGTGAGGAGAATACGGTGGCCCTAGTGGCTTATTGGGGAGCATTGTGCCTCCACACCGCTCCAACGGAGACGTACTTCCTGTCAAAGGGAAGGAACTTCGGTAACACATCCTCGTCTTCATCGGTTCCACTTGTGGTTATCTCTAATCTTTACATTGTGTATGTTATTGTTGTAGACTATTTCTTACTTGCTTTAGCGATTATAGTTGGTAGCATCATATAGGTTGATCACCTAGTTGTCATTTTAGAGAACCTTTATGTTACTGACCCTAACTTGTTAAGTATAGTTAAAAAGTGGTTGTTGCCTATTCACCCCCCCCCCTCTAGTCAACCATATCGATCCTTTCAACAAACTATCCTCGGAATCTCGTGCACAAGACGTTCGAGAAAGGTAAAACAAATGCAGCATGGCCACCCGACGTGTCGACGATCCCAATAGGAGTCGCGTATCTCGTTCTCAGGGCACAACGGATGGGCAATGGTTACCTCCAAAACACCGAGTAGCCCCGGGTAGCATTAATAAGCTGCTCTGGGTTGGACCAACACTCATGAGGAGCACTGGCTCGTGGATTGATTAATTATCTACACGTGCATGCGGGTCCCTGTGCTTTTTATGCGTTATTAGGCAACTGTAATACCAATGTTGGGCCTTTCTAGAAGATTTTTATCCCAAAACGAAAATCAAGGGGGTCCCCATAACACCCCAAGCATGTTAGGAGCGTTTAGTATGGAACATAACACCGATACATAAGTAACTAGGGTAGAAAAGATGGAACAAAACACAGAGCCAAAATACCAAGCCTTCCACCAATACCAAGTATATAGGTGTATTAAATTAAATAGCAATAATATAGTGATATAACCAGGAATCCATGTTGTCACATGGATTGTACCTGCAACTAGCAACATTATAAGAAGGTTTGAGCAAGCGGTAACATAGACAAACAAAGTTTTGCTCGAATGTGGAGGGGGTTAGAGGCTTTTCATGGCAATGTTGGGAGGCTGACATTTAAGTGGTAGGTAACGAAACAGAACGATAGAAGCAAGACAACTAGCATAGCAATGATATTAGTGGTATCTAGGGCAATGATCATCTTGCCTAATATCCCGCTTGGAAAAAGAACGGATCCGTGAAGTAGACAAACCAACGTAGTCGGACAAATCCTCACACTCTGAAGTGGTTCACAACTCTATCGAGAAGAGACAACCCAAAACAACAATCAACACATGATAAACACCACAACATATTCCTTATATTATGTGCAAACAAATATGATGCATGTCCGGTTTAAATATGTGGGGCATGACAATCGAAACAATCAAATACTACACATTAAGTGAAGCTCGATATGCGATGAGTTGCATATTGACGAAACTCCACATTTGAATTACTTAGTTCACTCCCGTTTAGGTATATGACAATATTTAATGTTGTTAAATATGGCAAAAGGTGATGCATAAATAAACTATATATCTAGGCATTTTAAATGAGGTCGAAAACAACATATAACATTTTCGAAACGACCCCATATGTTAATTTCGAAATTGGTCCAGATCTGAACTAAACATGTTTTATAATTATTAAACAGCAAAATAAAGCGAACCATGTGATTCTACACGTCATTCTAGTCGATTTACATATATAGTTCATCTAAAACGGAGTTACAGTCTACAAGATATGACCAACACGAGACAATATGCCATAAGGGCAAAATGTATGCAAATGACAGACACAAGCATGTTAAATCATGGATAAAATAGTATATTATGCAACTACATGAGATTCTAAGCAAGTTTCACATATGACATGTTTGAAACGGGAGCAACGGTTCCACAAATACAACCAATACAAGAAATAGTTATAATCTGTTCAAAAACAGCAACATGACATTTTATACACACTAAAACATGCACCTACATGATTCTAAAATGCACAAATAATATAAGGGGCAGTAGTTTATATGATGCACAACAATTATCTCCTAATGGAAAATTTAATAGAAGCATGGATCACTAGGAAACGAGCTCACAAGATGGCTAGGTGAACACCATTTCAACCTTAGTGAAATTATTAGTTTAACAGTGTAGTTTTTATCATGAAGGCATATTGGCAGCAACAAAAACACATGCTACGGGGCATATAATGACATGAAAATTCATAGCGTGGTATTACACATGATGCACTTCATTTCATTCCACACTAGCAAGGTCTAAGTATGCACACATTCATAGCTAGCATCAGCACAACATGGCAAACTGAAATATTCACATTCTCACATAGAATTATTTGACCCTACCAAAGAGCAACATGATCTCGGCATGTTCACATGATGAAAACTACAGCTAAGCATGACATACATGGCATGGGAATCCTACTAACATAAACTAGGCATAGCCTACTACAAATCACTCCATTCCGCAAAATCATAAGAGGCATGGTTGGCTTAATTCGAGCTTCGCAAAATGGAACTTTACAAAAAAAATGCAGTTTTTAATGTGATAGCACTTTTAGAGCAACAAACTAACATGTTAATGATAATCTAAATGGCAACCAGAGGCATGGCATCAAAGTAGACATAATATACATCACATATCACGAAGAAACCACATGCAAAAGGCCTACGGTTTGCTTACAATCATCCATGCAATTTTGAAGAAAAATAATAGATTCACTGACTACAACAGGACGCACTTTTGCAACACAATTTACAGCATCTAGATGAATCCTAATATTCATGCACATGGCACCATAATGCAGAGAACTAGGAGTAGAACAACTTTCATATATTACACTCGCATGTTCATGTTTTTGCACACAGATTAAAAGACTTAGAAAAAACAACGCAGGGGGCTGCTCACCACTTGGCTCGGCCAGGTCGACGGAGAGGAGGCTAGGTGGCTGGGGTAGACTAGGCCGGCTCGGGTACGGGGTCCATGTTGGAGGCGGTTAATGGCTAGCGAGCGAGCATTGGCTGGTCGTCCTCCGTGCTTGACCCGAGGAGGGCCATGGCACGGCGGTGGTGTTGGGGCTCTAGCGAGGGGCGAGGCTAGAGGGGCCAGGAACGGGGCCATCCGGCCCGGATTCGGCCAGCGGCGAGGTGGCAAGGCTCGGCGGTGAGGCGACGATGGCCGGTAGGGCGCTACATCGGGTGGCAAGGCACGCAAGAGCTCCTAGCCGCACGGGGTCAAGCAACGGCTGGGAGGAGCACGGGCATGGGGCGGTGCGGAGACGTGCGGTGGTGCTGCGCGGCTGAGCACAGCGAGGCAAGCACGTGGCGGTTGCGGTCGTCGGTGCTGCGGGCTGGGGTCATCCATGGCGGTTGCAGGATCTGGGGCATGTGGTCGCCCGACATGTCCGGGTTGGCCGCGGACAATGTCTGGTGGGGCTAGGAGATGCAATTTGAGCCCTAGATTTTGAATCTAAGGGCTAGAATTGGATAGATGGCTAGGGTTGCGAGATATGGAGGATTTGGGGCTAGCGGGTGGGGTTTTTGAGGGGGGTGGCTGCAATTTTGGCAAGGGGAAACCCTACAGAGTGAGAGGCTCTCTCCATAGGGTGGGTTCATATATAGGGAATGTTCTATGGTTGGTTGGACCTTGTGTGTCCGACCGTGATCCGAATACCATGAATGGAGGGAGGGGCTAGGTGGATCTAGTGGGCTGTGTAGATGGGCTTGGTGGGGATGAGAGGGAGGTTTACGGCCGATGATAGGTTTTTTTAAACAACGAAATGTCCCACTTTTGACGAGCTATAGTGCCGCTATACATTTAATGGTTCGGGTACCAAACGGACTCCAATCGCGATGAAATTTGGCACGTAGCCTACCTTCACTATAATAAGACCGCACACCAAGTTTCAACCCAATCCAAGAATGTTCTATAGACACATTTAAAAACAATATTTTAACGATGTCGCCCGCGCGTGCGTGTGTGGCTGGTCTCAAAACAGTCATCGACGAAAACGAAGAGAACTGGCAACTAATAACACATGCAAGAAAAATGATAGCAACAGAGTGCCGATGAAGTGCGGATGATGCGCATGATGTGATGATGAATGCGACAAATAATTAAATCACACGGCGACAACGGAATAAAAAGGGAATCTTCTAGAGCGTCAGTTCCGGGTTGTTACAATTGTCCCCCGCTAATAAGAGATCTCGACCCGAGATCTAAGAATGAAAGGGGCAGAGAAAGGAAAACAAGAGCTTAAAAAACTTAGTTGCTTCTTTGACAAACGTGTGAAACCAACAATCCTCGAAGGTTGCAAAGAGAAGAAGAATGTCATGAGGAAGAAGCAAGAATTCAAAAGAAATTTGGGCAGCACTTCCGTAGGAAATAGAGGCAAAACTTGATAAGATGGAAGATCTTGAAAAGATTTCACAAGACTCCGGTTGAATGGATAAGCAAGAAAAAGAACGTGATCTTGACAACACGAGATGATATATTGAAGAGAGCAACATCACAATGCCTCCAGACCGAAAGAATTGAAGCTATAACTTTGAAAACAAAAGAATGGAGAACAAAATGGCAACTTCTAACACAATTGAATTAAAGGCATCCTTACGAAGAAGAATTGAATGGAGTTGTTGGAAAATCAACAACGAAAAGAACAATATTGTTGTGGGATTATGGAAATCATTTCAAAATTATGAGGTGAAAACCCGCCACTAACAGAAACAAAGATTGCTTGCAAGCAATAAGAGGTGCAAAACTCCTTTCGCCAAGAGGATACATTGACAACTTGGATCAACGATAATCACCATAATAGCCACAATCCTTAGGAAAAGCTTTAGGTGCAATCCAATCCAAGATAGCTTCAATGAAGAAATCATGGGTCGAAAATATCTCATGCTCAAAGAAATTGGTGGATTAAATATCTCCTTCTTGAATCAAATTCTCTTCAATACTCCTCATGAATCAAGAATGCTATAACACCACCTCAAAGGATAATGGAGGAAGAACTGCACTTTGAAATGCAAGATAAACAATACTTGACGTTCTCCAACAAGAATCTTGAAGAACCCATTGAGAATAAATTAAATCCTTGAAGAACCCTTGAAAGAACTCCAGAATGAAAGGATGATAGAAAAGAATTGAAGTTTGCAAAAAGAATAAGATTATGGCCTTGCAAATATTTAGAATGAACTTCATGAAGAGACACTTGAGAAAACTTGGAACTCCGCAAAAGAAAAGATGAAGCACTTGGGATAAATAATTTGATCTCATGAAAAACTGTGGGAGAAGAATTGAAATAACTTTGACGAAGCAAGAATAATAATTATGTGATGCTTATCCTTCAACAAGTTAAATTGATGACAAGCAACGGATTGCCTACCACTTATTCTTCTTAAAAGATTGAAGAGAAAGATGGGGCACAAACTTGAAGGAGTCTCTAACGAGAGAACGGTAAGAATTAGAATGAATGAATGGAACACACGAGAATGAAAAGATCTTGATATGCCTAACAGAAACTTGAACGAAGCGCTGGAATAATTGAGGTACGAACAAATAGACAACAACTCATAAGAATTAGAGAACCAAAGTTGAAAGTGAGGACGAAGAAATCTTATGAAATGATGGCCTTCGGAGGATTGAGAAATAAAAAAAAATCTGAAATGCACTCGATAGATATGGAAGGAATTACTTAGGATCGAAAAACAAATTGAGAGAGAGCACGAAGCTGAGATGACAATCTTCAAAAGAATGGATAATATTTAAGAGAACCACTTCTTCGGTCTTCCAAGCTGAGAATTGTGACACGAAACATCGCCAAGAATTACTCACACTCACCGGATTAATGAAGAAATAAAGATTGGTCTACCAACAAAAAATAATAATTTGAAGCGATCTTGGAGAAGGAATATGACTATTGGAATCCATACTTATGTCACACTTGAAAGAATTAGAGATCTCCTGAATAGATTAGAAGCGTGAGGTAAGATCCTGGGAAAACCTATGGATTATGGGCCCACTATAAATTAAACTTGATGAGGTGAGAACCTCGAAATAATTGAAAGGAATTTAACGGAAACATGAATCTTCAAAGATATCTTCAGCACTCCGGATAGAACAGATAGGGATGAATAAATAAGAGATGTTCGGCTAAGAATTTCCAACACAAGAATCATTTAAGGATGAAAAGGATATGATGAAGACCGAGAGATTTAATTGAATTCATCCGAGAAGACAAAAAAGAATGAAGAATGATGAACTTGAAACTCCTGAGAATCTTCACAATGAATCACCACATAGAATACGGACGACAATGAATCACCAGATACAATACGGACGAAGAGATAGTGAAAGCATCAATGAAAAGAAAGACACATGGATGATAATTTAATAGTTGAAGCAAAAAAAGGCGGGAGGGTGGGGAAAATGAAGACAACTTGGCAAAGATGAGACGAACTCCAGAAAGAAATAAGAGGATCGATCTTGCAAATATTGAAAAGGATTGAGTTAGCTTGAAGGGAAGCACTCCGGTTGAAAGAATTGACATGACAACTCTGGTTGAACCAATAGGTTAGCATTCCCATAAAAATATGAGAACACCGCTTAGGAAAGATATGAAATCACCACTTCACATTGAAGCAACTCGAATTACCATACTCCAACAAGACAAAGGATGAGGCATGCAAATTAAGCGAGAAACAAATTCATGATAGAGATTTCGTCCGATATTTTCGTGGTAGGGCTCGCATGGGCTCGATCGTACATTGGATTGTCGTATTCAAATGACGCTCAAATATGCTCCCTAGGCCTAGCAAACTACAAGGCTTGATGAAGCATATCGAGACTGTCCTATGTAAGAAAGACCGTGAACAAACAAACCACTAGATGTCGAACTCCAAACTCACATCATGCATCTGTTGGAAGATAATCCTAGGTAACTACTTGAATTCCCATCTGAGAACTTTCAAAATATTTCTTGGTTATGCTATCAGGTTGCGGGTCTAGGAACCTACTCAATGTAATCAGTTGCATGACCTTTCCTACAATTGTCAACACATATCCGAGAAGTTCCGCAAACTCATCTGTCCCATACCTTCGAAAAACGATGATACTAGACGTGGTAGATCATCCGAGTTATCTCCACCAGTATTGGAGAAAAGTCACGGAACTATTTGCCACCAAGCAAAGTATTGAAGTGTTCTGATGTTCGTGTCGTGATATACTAAGGAAACTGAATGATAGCAATGTGTCGAAAACCCCTTGGAGCTCTACTCCTCAGAAACAGGAGGCGCCAAGTACAGAATACCGTCACATCGACATCATAGAGGCCCCAAAATACCCCTGTGATCCTAAAAAAATTGAGTTAGAACAGGAGTAGAATTAAAATTCTAATGTCAGGATTCCTCGCCAACGCATAGAAGAGGAGTAAAAAGAATCCTACTCTCCGATATATAACTAGACTCAAAGTAGTTTTTCACAAGACTCGACTCAAAAAAGTTCATTCAATCAAGGGGGATCCTAGGTCGGTATTGCTCTGATACCAACTTGTAACGCCCAAGATGCGATCCTATCCTAATTTTGGCACGAGGGCCTCGACAGGGATAGAAGCGCATCTCATTGTTTCGCAAGAATGGATATCATTCCAAGTACATGTATAGAAGAGATGAGTATATGGAATTGGCTTACACTCGCCACAAGCTACAGCATCAACATCGCAATACAACAATATGTTCAAACACCATGTAGAAGAGCAGGGTCCGACTACGGACAAAATCAAACGATAAAAACGACGTCAATCCTTGCTATCCCAGGCTACCGGCGTTGAATTCATCCTATGTTCGATGAACAAGAAGAAGAAGAAGAAGAAGAAGAAGAAGAAGAAGAAGACGAAGAAGAAGAAGAAGAAGAAGAAGAAGAAGAAGAAGAAGAAGAAACTCCAAATAGATCAATCATCGCACTCACGTCAAAGTATCACCTTACATGTACCTGCAACTGTTATTGTAGTATTCTGTGACCCACGGGGACTCAGCAATCTCATTTCCAAAGGAATCAAGACTAGCAAAGCTTAATGGGCGAGGTATGGTAAGTGGTGAGGCTGCAGGAAGCACTAAGCATTTATTTATGTGGCTACCTTACGAGTACAATAATTAGAGGGGGTGATCTAAACAGTCGTGAACTAATAGTGATCAAGAAATTATCCTGAACACCTACTTACGAGTCAAACATAACCCCATCGTGTCCTCTCTCGGATAAGAACTCGTGAGAAGAGACAGTCGCGGTTATGCACACGGTTGGCATATTTTAATTAAGTTTACTTAAAGTTTGCTATGACCGAGTGTTAAACAAAGTTTCCAAGTTGCCACATAACCACGGGAACGGCTTTCCGAAAGATTTAACCCTACAGGGGTGCTCCAACTCATCCATCAGAAACTAGCCACAAGCCGCGTGTAAAACCTCAACCACGGAAAACCCGTAGTCTCCTCGGATTCCCGTTGGAAAACCTCAACCTCAAGATAGACCAAAGTATCCTCGGAATCCTGTGCACAAGATATTCGACAAAGGTAAAACAAATCCAGCAAGGCCACCCGGCGTGTCGATGGTCCTGATAGGAGCCACGTATCTCGTTCTCAGTGCACAACGGATGAGCGATGGTTACTATGCAAAAATACCGAGTTGCCCCGGGTAGCATTAATAAGATGCTCTCGGTTGGACCAACACTCATGAGGAGCACTGGCCCGGGCGTTGATTAATTATCTGCGGGTGCCGACGCATCCCTATGCTTTGTATTAGTTATTAGGCAAATGTAGTACCAATGTTGGGCCTTGCCAAAATAGTTTCATCCCAAAAAAAATCAAGGGGGTCCCATAACACCCCTCATGTTAGGAGTGCTCAATATGGAACAGCACACCGGTACACAAGTAACAAGGGCGGCAAAGATGGAACGAAACACCGAGCCAAAAGACCAAGTCTTCCACCTTTTACCAAGTATATAGATGCATTAAATTAAATAGAAATAATATGGTCATACAATAAGGAATCCATGTTGTCAAATAGAAAGCAACTTCACCTGCAACTAGTAATGCTATAAGAAGGGATGAGCAAGAGGTAACATACCTAAACAAAGGTTTGTTGGGATGTGGAGGGGGTTAGAGGTTTTCCATGACAATGTTGGGAGGCTAACATTTAAGTGGTAGGTAACAAGACAGAATGATGGAAGCAATACAATTAGCATAGCAATGATAGTAGTGGTATCTAGGGAAATGTTCATCTTGCATAAGAACCTGCTTAGAAGAATAATGAATGCTTGAAGTAGACGAACCAACATAGTCGAACGAATCCTCACAGTCTGAATCGGTTCAAAACTCTATCGAGCAGAGACAATCAGGAACAAAAATCAACACACAATAAACACCACACCATATTCATGACATGATGCGCAAACAAATATGATGCATGTCTAGTTATATGTGCGGGGCATGACAATCGCGATAGTCAAATTCTACACATTAAGTGAAGCTCAATATGCATATTGACGAAACTCCACATTTGAATTACTTAGTTCACTCCCATTTAGCTACATAACAATATTAAATGTTCTTAAACATGGCAAGAGATGAGGCATAAATAAACTACATATCTAGGCATTTTAAATGAGGTCGAAAACAACATATGGCATCTCCGAAATGACCTCATATGTTAATTTCAAAATTGGTCCAGATCTGAATTAAACATGTTTTATATTTATTAAACAGAAAAATAAAGTGTACCATGTGATTCTACACGTCATTCTAGTCGATTTACATATATAGTTCATTTAAAATGGAGTTACGGTCTAAAAGATATGACCAACACAAGATAATATGTCATGAGTGCAAAATGTATGCAAATGGTAGCCACAAGCATGTTAAATCATAGATGCAGTAAGATATTATGCAACTACATGATATTCTAAGCAATTTTCATATATGGCATGTTCGAAACGGAGCAATGGTTTCACAAATACAACCAATACAAGAAATAGTTATAATCTCTCCAAAAACAGCAACATGACATTTTATATACACCAGAACATACACCTACACGATTCTAAAATGCACAAATAAGATGTGATGCACAATAATTATCTCCTAATGGAAAATTTAATAGAAGCATGGATCACTAGAAAACGAGCTCACAAGATGGCTAGTTGAACACAATTTCAGACTTACTGATATGATGAGTTGAACAATGCAGTTTTTATCATGAAGGCATATTGGCGGCAAGAAAAACACATACTAGAGGGCATATAATGGCATGAAAATTTATAGAATGGTATTACGCATGATGCACTTTATTTCATTTCACACTAGGAAGGTCTAAATATGGACACATTCATAGCTAACATCAACACAACATGGCAATCTAAAATATTCAGATTCTCACATTTAGAATTATTTGACCCTACCAAACAGCAACTACATTATCTTAGCATGTTCACATAATGAAAACTAAAGCTAAGCATGACATACATGGCATGAGAATCCTACTAAGAGCAACTAGGCATAGCCTACTAAAAATCACTCCATTCCGCACAATAAAAGAGGCATCATTTGCTTAATTCGAGCTTCGCAAAATGGAACTTTACGAAAATAGATTGCAATTTTTAATGTGATAGCACTTTTAGAGCAACAAACGAACATGTTAATGATAATCTACATGGCAACCAGAGGCATGGCATCAGAGTAGACATAATATAGAGCACATCTCACGAAGAAACCACATGCAAAAGGCCTACGGTTTTATTGCAATCATCCACGCAATTTTGAAGAAAAATAACGGATTTGCGGACTATGACGGTATGCACTTTTGAAACCGAATTTATAGCATATAGATGAATCCTAATGTGCATGCAAATGGCGCCATGCTGCAGAGCATAGGGAGTAGAACAACTTTCATATATTACACTTTTCAAATGGATGCACGGTATAAAAGTTATAACCCTCACAAATATGCATGTTGATGTTTTTCGCAGACAGATTGAAAGACTTCGAAAAAAAACAACGCGGGGGGCTGCTTACCACTCGGCTCGGCCTAGGTCGGTGGAGAGGAGGCTAGGTCGACTGGGGGAGACTGGGTGAGTTGGGGCGCGGGGCCCATGCTCGAGGCGGTCAACGGCGAGAGAGCGAGCGTTGGCTGCTCGTCCTCCCTACTCGACCCGAGGAGGGCCTCTGGTCACCCGGACATGTGCGGGTTGGCCGTGGACAATGTCCGATGGGACTAGGATATGCAATCTGAGCCCCAGATTTCGAATTTGATGGCGAGAATTGGACAGATGGCTAGGGTTGTGGGATCTCGAGGGTTTGGAGCTAGCGGGTGGGGCTTTTGAGGGGGGTGGCTGTAATTTTGGCAAGGGGAAACCCTAGAGAGTGAGAGGCTCTCTCCATAGGGTGGGTTTATATATATGGAATGGTCTATGGTGGGTTGGACCTCGTCCGTCCGATCACGGTCCGAAGGCCGCGAACGGAGGTAGGGGCTACGTGGGTCTAGTGGTTGTGTAGATGGGATTGGTGGGGATGAGAGGGAGGTTTGTGGCCCACTATAGGTTTTTTAAAACACCAAAAACGTCCGACTTTGACCGACTATAGTGTCGCTATATATTTAACGGCCCGTGTATCAAATGGACTCCGATTGCGATGAAATTTGGTAGGTGACCTACCTACACTATAATAAGACCGCACGCCAAGTTTCAACCCAATCCGAGAATGTTTTATACACACTTCTAAAAATAATATTTTAACATTGTCGCGGGGGTGTGTGTGTGTGGTTGGTCTTGGAACGCTCGTCGATGAGAATGAAGAGAACCGGCAACTAATAGTGGATGCAAGTTTGAAAAATGACGGCAACGGAGTGCCGATGCAATGTGGATGATGCACATGATGTGATGATAAATACGACAACTAATTAAATCACACGGCGACAACGGAATAAAAAGGAAATCTTCTGGAGTGTCAGTTCTGGGTTGTTACACATTGGTACGCCTAGTTGATGTGAGAATATCTTGTCCACTTTTACCCCTTGATATCTACCACCATATTGTATTCCACCATATGCTATGTACATGGCTCATGCTCATGTATTGCGTGAAGAATAAAAAGTTGATTCACTTTGAAAAAGTATGATCCAATTACCTAACTTGGACATCGTGGTGCTTAACATTTGTATTAATGTGATGAAGACTTAGCCATGCTTTGCTAATATGAAGATTAATGGGGGTAGACATTATTTTAAGATCGTATACTTTGAAAGATTGATGATTTTGTTGCTTGTGCTTATAATTATTACTATGTTGATGTTTGTTAATTCATGGTTTCTTAGTGAGCATACATGCAAAAGATTACATGTTGGATAGCATGTCACATCAAAATTTAAGTTTTTTTCATTTACCTACTCAAGGACGAGCACGAATTAAGCTTGGGGATGTTTGATACGTCTCCAATGTATCTATAATTTTTTATTATTCCATGTTGTTATATTATCATTCTAATATACTTTTGGGGTCATAATGCACCAATTTATATTATTTTTGAGTACTAACCTATTAACCGAGTGCCTAGTGTCAGTTGTTGTTTTCTGTGTGTGTTTTGTTTTTTAGGTTTTTAGTACCAAATGAAGTCCAAATTCCATGGAACTTTTTGATGATTTTTTATGGACCAAAAGAAGACCTGGAAGCTTCGGGGTGAGACGTGAAGCCACACGAGGAGCCCATATGGCAAAAGGGTGCGACGAGGGGGGTTCTCGTGCCCTGATGCCTTCTAGCCTCCTTGTGGCCCCTCTTGCCTCGTTCTCTCGCCTATAAATTCCCAAATATCCCTAAATATATCCAAGATACACTTTTTACGTCGCCGCAAGTCTCTATCCCACAGCGACCCCATCTGGAGCTCCGTTCCGGCACCTTGTCGGAGGGGGATCGATCATGGAGGGCCTCTTCATCAACCTTGGTGCCCTCGTGATGACGTGTGAGTAGTTCACCACAGACCTATGGGTCCATAGTTAGTATCTAGATGGCTATCACTCTCTCTCTCTCTCTCTGTTGATCTTTATCTTGATCTTCAATACAATGATCATCACATCTTCGCTTTGATCTATTCGATGTAATTCTTTTGTATGGTGTGTTTGTTGGGATCCGATGAATTGTGGGCTTATTGTTGGGGAATGTCGCATGGGAAACAAAAAAATTCCTACGCGCACGAAGACCTATCATGGTGATGTCCATCTACGAGAGGGGATATTCGATCTACGTACCCTTGTAGATCGCATAGCAGAAGCGTTAGTGAACGCGGTTGATGTAGTGGAACGTCCTCACGTCCCTCGATCCGCCCCGCGAACCGTCCCGCGATCAGTCCCACAATCTAGTGCCGAACGGACGGCACCTCCGCGTTCAGCACACATACAGCTTGACGATGATCTCGGCCTTCTTGATCCAGCAAGAGAGACGGAGAGGTAGATGAGTTCTCCGGCAGCGTGACGGCGCTCCGGAGGTTGGTGGTGACCTAATCTCAGCAGGGCTCCGCCCGAGCTCCGCAGAAACGCGATCTAGAGGTAAAACCGTGGAGATATGTGGTCGGGCTGCCGTGGCAAAGTTGTCTCAAATCAGCCCTAAAACCTCCGTATATATAGGGGGAAGAGGGGGAGCCTTGCCTTGGGGTCCAAGGACCCTCAAGGGGGTCGGCCGAGCCAAGGGGGGGAGTCCTCCCCTACCAAACCGAATCCAACTAGGTTTGGAAGGAGGAGTCCTTCCCCTTAGTCCCACATCCTCTTTTTTTTCTTTTTCTCTTTGATTTTCTTCCTATGGCGCATAGGGCCTTCTTGGTCTGTCCCACCACCCCACTAAGGGTTGGTGCGCCACCCCAAGGCCTATGGGCTTCCCCGGGGTGGGTTGCCCCCCCCCCCCTGGTGAACACCCGGAACCCATTCGTCATTCCCCGTACACTCCCGGTAACTCCGAAAACCTTCCGGTAATCAAATGAGGTCATCCTATATATCAATCTTCATTTCCGGACCATTCCGGAAACCCTCGTGACGTCCGTGATATCATCCGGGACTCCGAACAACATTCGGTAACCAACGATATAACTCAAATACGCATAAAACAACGTCGAACCTTAAGTGTGTAGACCCTGCGGGTTCGAGAACTATGCAGACATGACCCGAGTGACTCCTCGGTAAATATCCAATAGCGGGACCTGGATGCCCATATTGTATCCCACATATTCTACGAAGATCTTATCGTTTGAACCTCAGTGCCAAGGATTCATATAATCCCGTATGTCATTCCCTTTGTCCTTCGGTATGTTACTTGCTCGAGATTCGATCGTCAGTATCCGCATACCTATTTCAATCTCGTTTACCGGCAAGTCTCTTTACTCGTTTCGTAATACAAGATCACGCAACTTACACTAAGTCACATTGCTTGCAAGGCTTGTGTGTGATGTTGTATTACCGAGTGGGCCCCGAGATACCTCTCCGTCACACGGAGTGACAAATCCCAGTCTCGATCCATACTAACTCAACGAACACCTTCGGAGATACCTGTAGAGCATCTTTATAGTCACCCAGTTACGTTGCGACGTTTGATACACACAAAGCATTCCTCCGGTGTCAGTGAGTTATATGATATCATGGTCATAGGAACAAATACTTGACACGCAGAAAACAGTAGCAACAAAATGACATGATCAACATGCTACGTCTATTAGTTTGGGTCTAGTCCATCACGTGATTCTCCTAATGACGTGATCCAGTTATCTAGTAACAACACCTTGTTCATAATCAGAAGACCCTGACTATCTTTGATCAACTGGCTAGCCAACTAGAGGCTTGCTAGGGACAGTGTTTTATCTATGTATCCACACATGTATATAAGTCTTCATTCAATACAATTATAGCATGGATAATAAACGATTATCTTGATACAGGAATTATAATAATAACTATATTTATTATTGCCTCTAGGGCATAATTCCAACAGTCTCCCACTTGCACTAGAGTCAATAATCTAGCCCTCACATCATCATGTGAATTATATTGTAATAAATCTAACACCCATACAGTTCTGGTGTTGATCATGCTTTGCCCGTGGAAGAGGTTTAGTCAGCGGGTCTTCTACATTCAGATCCATGTGCACTTTGCATATATTTACGTCCTCCCCTTCGACGTAGTCGCGGATGAGGTTGAAGCGTTGTTTGATGTGTCTGGACTTCTTGTGAAACCGTGGTTCCTTTGCTAGGGCAATGGCACCCGTGTTGTCACAGAACAAGGTTATTGGATTCAGTGCGCTTGGCACTACTCCAAGATCCGTCATGAACTGCTTCATCCAGACACCCTCCTTAGCCGCCTCCGAGGCAGCCATGTACTCGATTCACATGTAGAATCTGCTACGACGCTTTGCTTGGAACTGCACCAGCTTACCACACCCCCATTAAGAATAAATACGTATCCGGTCTGCGACTTAGAGTCGTCCGGATCTGTGTCAAAGCTTGCATCGACGTAACCCTTTACGGCGAGCTCTTCGTCACCTCCATACACGAGAAACATCTCCTTAGTCCTTTTCAGGTACTTCAGGATATTCTTGACCGCTGTCCAGTGATCCACTCCTGGATTACTCTGGAACCTGCCTGCCATACTTATGGCCAAGCTAACGTCCGGTCTAGTGCACAGCATTGCATACATGATAGAACCTATGGCTGAAGCATAGGGGACGGTGCTCATATGCTCTCTATCCTCATCAGTTGCTGGGCACTGAGTCTTACTCAATCTCGTACCTTGTAAAACTGGCAAGAACCCTTTCTTGGACTGTTCCATTTTGAACCTTTTCAAAACTTTATCAAGGTATGTGCTTTGTGAAAGTCCTATCAGGCGTTTCGATCTATCCCTGTAGATCTTAATGCCTAGAATGTAAGCAGCTTCTCCTAGGTCCTTCATAGAGAAACTTTTATTCAAGTAATCCTTTATGCTCTCCAAAAACTCTACGTTGTTTCCAATCAGCAATATGTCATCCACATATAATATTAGAAACGCCAGAGAGCTCCCACTCACTTTGTTGTAATTACAAGATTCTCCAACCACTTGTATAAACCCAAATGCTTTGATCACCTCATCAAAGCGTTTGTTCCAACTCCGAGATGCTTGCACCAGCCCATAAATGGATCGCTGGAGCTTGCACACTTTGTTAGCATTCTTAGGATCGACATAACCTTCGGGTTGCATCATATACAACTCTTCCTTAAGGAAACCGTTAAGGAACGTCGTTTTGACATCCATCTGCCAGATTTCATAATCGAAAAATGCAGCTATTGCTAACATGATTCTGACAGACTTAAGCATCGCTACGGGTGAGAATGTCTCATCGTAGTCAACTCCTTGAACTTGTGAAAAACCCTTTGCCACAAGTCGAGCTTTATAAACGGTCACATTGCCGTCAGCGTTCGTCTTCTTCTTAAAGGTCCATTTGTTCTGAATAGCCTTGCGGCCCTCAGGTAGTACTTCCAAAGTCCATACTTTGTTCTCATACATGGATCCTATCTCGGACTTCATGGCCTCTAGCCATTTGTTGGAATCTGGGCCCACCATTGCTTCTTCATAATTTGCAGGTTCATTGTTGTCTAACAACATGATTGACATGACGGGATTACTGTACCACTCTGGACCACCACGTGGTCTCGTCGACCTGCCTGGTTCGACAAGAACTTGAACCGGAGTTTCATGATCATCATAATTAACTTCCTTCTCAACCGGCGTCGCAATGACAGAGGTTTTCCCTTGCCCTGCGCCACCATCTAGAGGGATGAGAGGTTCGACAACCTCATCAAGTTCTATCTTCCTCCCACTCAATTCTCTCGAGAGAAACTCCTTCTCGAGAAAAGCTCCGTTTTTAGCAACAAACACTTTGCCCTCGGATTTGAGATAGAAGGTGTACCCAACTGTCTCTTTTGGGTAACCTATGAAGATGCACTTTTCCGCTTTGGGTTCCAGCTTTTCACGCTAAAGCTTTTTGACATAAGCATCACATCCCCAAACTTTAAGAAACGACAACTTTGGCCTTTTGCCATACCACAGTTCGTATGGTGTCGTCTCAATGGATTTTGATGGTGCCCTATTTAAAGTGAATGCAGTTGTATCTAATGCATAACCCCAAAACGATAACGGCAAATCGGTAAGAGACATCATAGATCGCACCATCTCTAATAAAGTACTATTACGACGTTCGGACACACCATTACGATGTGGTGTTCCAGGCGGTGTCAATTGTGAAACAATTCCACATTGTCTTAAGTGAGCACCAAACTCGAAACTCAGATATTCACCCCCACGATCAGACCGTAGGAACTTGATCTTCTTGTTACGATGATTTTCAACTTCACTCTGAAATTGCTTGAACTTTTCAAATGTTTCAGACTTGTGCTTCATTAAGTAGACATAACCATATCTACTCAAATCGTCAGTGAAGGTGAGAAAATAACGATATCCGCCGCGTGCCTCTACGCTCATCGGACCGCACACATCGGTATGTATGATTTCCAACAAGTCACTTGCACGCTCCATTGTTCCGGAGAACGGAGTTTTAGTCATCTTGCCCATGAGGCATGGTTCGCACGTGTCAAGTTAATCAAAGTCAAGTGACTCCAAAATTCCATCGGCATGGAGTTTCTTCATGTGCTTTACAGCAATATGACCTAAGCGGCAGTGCCACAAAAATATGGCGCTATCATTGTTAACTCTAACTCTTTTGGTCTCAATGTTATGTATGTGTGTATCACTATCAAGATTCAATATGAACAATCCTCTCACATTGGGTGCATGACCATAAAATATGTTACTCATAGAAATAGAACAACCATTATTCTCTGAATTAAAAGAGTAACCGTCTCGCAATAAACAAGATCCAGATATAATGTTCATGCTCAACGCAGGCACTAAATAACAATGATTCAAGTTCATAACTAATCCTGATGGTAATTGAAGTGAAACTGTGCCGACGGCGATTGCATCAACCTTGGAACCATTTCCTACGCGCATCATCACTTCATCTTCCGCCAGCCTTCGTCTATTCCGCAGTTCCTGTTTCGAGTTGCAAATATGAGCAACAGAACCGGTATCGAATACCCACGCACTACTACGAGAGCCGGTTAAGTACACATCAATAACATGTATATCAAATATACCTGATTTTTCTTTGGCCGCCTTCTTATCAGCCAGATACTTGGGGCAGTTGCGCTTCCAGTGACCCATACCCTTGCAACAGTAACACTCTGTTTCACGCTTAGGTCCAGCTTTGGGTTTCTTCGTCGGATTGGCAACAGGCTTTCCGCTCTTTTTTGAATTACCCTTCTTGCCTTTGTCGTTTCTCTTGAAACTAGTGGTCTTATTCACCATCAACACTTGATGCTCTTTACGGAGTTCAGACTCTGCGACTTTCAGCATCGCAAACAACTCGCCGGGTGACTTGTTCATCCCTTGCATGTTGTAGTTCAACACAAAGCCTTTATAGCTTGGCGGCAGTGATTGAAGGATTCTGTCAGTGGTAGCCTCTTGCGGGAGTTCAATCCCCAGCTCAGCTAGACGGTTTGAGTACCCAGACATTTTGAGCACATGTTCACTGACAAACGAGTTCTCCTCCATCTTGCAAGCATAGAATTTATCGGAGGTCTCATACCTCTCGATCCGGGCGTTCTTCTGAAAGATGAACTTCAACTCCTGGAACATCTCAAATGCTCCATGACGCTCAAAGCGACGTTGAAGTCACGGTTCTAAGCCATACAAGACTGCACATTGAACTACTGAGTAGTCCTCCTTACGTGTTAACCAAGCGTTCTTAACATCCTGGTCAGCCGTAGCGGGTGGTTCATCTCCTAGCGCAGCATTAAGGACATAATCCTTCTTCCCAGCTTGTAAGATTAGCTTAAGATTACGAGCCCAGTCTACAAAGTTGCTTCCATCATCTTTCAACTTAGCTTTCTCTAGGAACGTATTAAAATTCAGGGTGACTGTCGCGTGAGCCATGATCTACAACACAAATATATTCAAAGTGGACTTAGACTATGTTCAAGATAATTAGAGTTTAACTTAATCAAATTACTCGCTAAACTCCCACTCAAAAAGTACATCTCTCTAGTCATTTGAGTGGTTCATGATCCACTTACACTAGCTCAAGTCCGATCATCACGTGAGCTGAGTATAGTTTCAGTGGTAAGCATACCTATGCTAATCATATCATTTATATGATTCATGATCGACCTTTCGGTCTCATGTGTTCCGAGGCCATGTCTGCACATGCTAGGCTCGTCAAGCTTAACCCGAGTGTTCCGCGTGTGCAACTGTTTTGCACCCGTTGTATGTGAACGTTGAGTCTATCACACCTGATCATCACGTGGTGTCTCGAAACGACGAACTGTAGCAACGGTGCATAGTCGGGGAGAACACAATTTCGTCTTGAAATTTTAGTGAGAGATCACCTCATAATGCTACCGTCGTTCTAAGAAAAATAAGGTGCATAAAAGTATTAACATCACATGCAATTCATAAGTGACATGATATGGCCATCATCACGTGCTCCTTGATCTCCATCACCAAAGCACCGGCACGATCTTCTTGTCACCGGCGCCACACCATGACCTCCATCAACGTGTCGCCATCGGGGTTGTCGTGCTACTCATGCTATTACTACTAAAGCTACATCCTAGCAAAATAGTAAACGCATCTGCAAGCACAAATGTTAGTTTAAAGACAACCCTATGGCTCCTGCCGGTTGCCGTACCATCGACGTGCAAGTCGATATTATCTATTACAACATGATCATCTCATACATCCAATATATCACATCACATCGTTGGCCATATCATATCACAAGCATACCCTGCAAAAACAAGTTAGACGTCCTCTAATTTTGTTGTTGCATGTTTTACGTGGTGACCATGGGTATCTAGTAGGATCGCATCTTACTTACGCAAACACCACAACGGAGATATATGAATTGCTATTTAACCTTATACAAGGACCTCCTCGGTCAAATCCGATTCAACTAAAGTTGGAGAAACTGACACTTGCCAGTCATCTTTGAGCAACGGGGTTACTCGTAGCGATGAAACCAGTCTCTCGTAAGCGTACGAGTAATGTCGGTCCGAGCCGTTTCGATCCAACAATACCGCGGAATCAAGAAAAGACTAAGGAGGGCAGCAAAACACACATCACCACCAACAAAAACTTTTGTGTTCTACTCGAGAAGACATCTACGCATGAACCTAGCTCATGATGCCACTGTTGGTGAATGTCGCATGGGAAACAAAAAATTTCCTACGCGCACGAAGACCTATCATGGTAATGTCCAACTATGAGAGGGGATATTCGATCTACGTACCCTTGTAGATCGCACAGCAGAAGCATTAGTGAACGCGGTTGATGTAGTAGAACGTCCTCACGTCCCTCGATCCTCCCCGCGAACCGTCCCGCGATCAGTCCCAGGATCTAGTGCCGAACGGACGGCACCTCCGCGTTCAGCACACGTACAGCTTGACGATGATCTCGGCCTTCTTGATCCAGCAAGAGAGACGGAGACGTAGATGAGTTCTCCGGCAGCGTGACGGCGCTCCGGAGGTTGGTGGTGACCTAATCTCAGCAGGGCTCCGCCCAAGCTCCGCAGAAACGCGATCTAGAGGTAAAACCGTGGAGATATGTGGTCGGGCTGCCGTGGCAAAGTTGTCTCAAATCAGCCCTAAAACCTCCGTATATATAGGGGGAAGAGGGGGAGCCTTGCCTTGGGGTCCAAGGACCCTCAAGGGGTTCGGCCGAGCCAAGGGGGGGAGTCCTCCCCTTCCAAACCGAATCCAACTAGGTTTGGAAGGAGGAGTCCTTCCCCCTTTTCCCACCTCCTCTTTTTCCTTCTTTTCTCTTTGATTTTCTCCCTATGGCTCATAGGGCCTTCCTGGGCTGTCCCACCAGCCCACTAAGGGCTGGTGCGCCAACCCCAAGGCCTATGGGCTTCCCCGGGGTGGGTTGCCCCCCCCCCCCCCCCCGGTGAACACCCGGAACCCATTCGTCATTCCCGGTACATTCCCGGTAACTCCGAAAACCTTCCGGTAATCAAATGAGGTCATCCTATATATCAATCTTCGTTTACAGACCATTCCGGAAACCCTCGTGACGTCCGTGATCTCATCCGGGACTCCGAACAACATTCGGTAACCAACGATATAACTCAAATACGCATAAAACAACGTCGAACTTTAAGTGTGCAGACCCTGCGGGTTCGAGAACTATGCAGACATGACCCGAGTGACTCCTCGGTCAATATCCAATAGCGGGACCTGGATGCCCATATTGGATCCCACATATTCTACGAAGATCTTATCGTTTCAACCTCAGTGCCAAGGATTCATATAATCCCGTATGTCATTCCCTTTGTCCTTCGGCATGTTACTTGCCCGAGATTCGATCGTCAGTATCCGCATACCTATTTCAATCTCGTTTACCGGCAAGTCTCTTTACTCGTTCCGTAATACAAGATCCCGCAACTTACACTAAGTCACATTGCTTGCAAGGTTTGTGTGTGATGTTGTATTACCGAGTGGGCCCCGAGATACCTCTCCGTCACACGGAGTGACAAATCCCAGTCTCGATCCATACTAACTCAACGAACACCTTCGGAGATACCTGTAGAGCATCTTTATAGTCACCCAGTTACGTTGCGACGTTTGATACACACAAAGCATTCCTCCGGTGTCAGTGAGTTATATGATCTCATGGTCATAGGAACAAATACTTGACACGCAGAAAACAGTAGCAACAAAATGACACGATCAACATGCTACGTCTATTAGTTTGGGTCTAGTCCATCACGTGATTCTCCTAATGACGTGATCCAGTTACCAAGTAACAACACCTTGTTCATAATCAGAAGACCCTGACTATCTTTGATCATCTGGCTAGCCAACTAGAGGCTTGCTAGGGAAAGTGTTTTATCTATGTATCCACACATGTATATAAGTCTTCATTCAATACAATTATAGCATGGATAATAAACGATTATCTTGATACAGGAATTATAATAATAACTATATTTATTATTGCCTCTAGGGCATAATTCCAACACTTATGTTCAGATTATTCATGAAAATTATTTGAGTCTTCTCTGAGTTTTTTGATTCTTATTTGCATGATCATCATAGCTCCGTAAATCTATCTAATCTATTGAATTGCTTTGGCAAAGTAGTTTGATCTTTCTTCAGTGGTAGATGTGCATTGTAGTGGGTTCAACCTGGCGAATTCCTATATCAAAGTGATAGAAGGGGACAAGATGCGTCTTTGTGTTGTTGCCACTAAGGATAAAACGATGGGGTTTATTCATACTGATTGAGTTTACTTTGTCTACATCATGTCATCCTTCCCCAAGCATTAATATGTTTTACTTAATACTCTAGATACATATTGGATAGCGGTCGATGGGTGGAGTAATAGTAGTAGGTGCAGGCAGGAGTCAACCTATTTTCTTATGGCCCTGATGCCTATATACACATTGTCGTGAAAATCGCATAACTATTCGATGTTCTATCAATTGCCCAGCAGTAATTTTTTTACCCACCATATGTTATTTTCATGAGAGATCCCACTAGAGAACACTATGGCCGCCGAGTCTATTCACTTATATATTCAGAAAACTAATAATTTCCTTGTTGTTATTATTTGTCTTCTATTTTATTTTGCAAGTCACAACTATATACAATTATCTACACACCTCATTCGCTTGCAAATAACGGGATCAAGGGGGTTGACAACCCGCTTGCCCACGCTGGGTGCAAGTTGTTTGCTCTTTTGTGTGCAGCCGTTGAAGACGGTTGAGGATTGATATTCATGTTGGTTCGATAAACCTTGGTTTCTTAATCGAGGGAAATATTTACCCGCATTGTGCTATGTTAACTCGTTCCTCTTCATGAAAAACCCAATGCATATCACAAGCGTCACTGGGTGATGCCAAACTCCTCTTGTCCAAAAAATAGTATTAAAGCGATTTCGAAAATCGGCGTCCTCGGGTACTAGAAACTAAAGTTATTGTAAATATGACATGAACATATTGGAACTTAACTCCCTGAGACACTTCTACCCCAAGTGTCATAAGGCACCAAGAACCGAATTTCGTCACACCGACATCGTAACGATTCCAAAATACCGGTGTGATCCTAAGAAAAATTGAGGGGCAGAGGATTAGAATCAAAGCACTTACATCACACTTCCTTATGAGAGCAACGGCGGGGATAAGGACTAAAAATAATTTCTACTCTCCAATAACTAGACTCAAAATATAGTTTTTTTGCTAGATTCAACACGACCAAGTTTCAATCAAGCAAGGGGCCCCTTCGATCGGTACTACTCTGATACCATGGTGTACCACACTAACATGCGGAGAGAAACAAATGCCACAAGAAGATGATGTCCTTATCACAAGGCTTGGATAAGCGATGTGACCACAAAATCTAAGTGTGTTACATGTTTTAGGGATATGGAGGGATGAATATCAATGTTTTTGAATGCTTTGGCATTCTTCACATCCCATATGCACTAGAGGGTGGCCATCAGAATGAAAGGTCATACAATGATGTCGAGGAGAGACGATGTCGTTGTATCCCAAAGTAGAGTTGTGTCATTAGTGTGGATGGGGATGTTGAGTTGCTGCCAAATTCTTTGTGTGGAAGGGCATAAGATGAAGAGATGATCCGTGTCCCCAACTTGTCCAGAACATCTTGGGCAGTCGCAAGTTGGCGTGATTGACTTGCGAGCGAGGTTGACCTTGGTGTTTAGCCTTCCTTTGAAGGCCAACCAAGCAAAAAACTTTGATTTTGCTTTGGACCTTGGATCGCCAGATGTGTGTTGCATGTAAATCTTCACCGTCTTCTTTAGAGAAGGCCTCATAAGCCCTCTTGGTGGATAAGTCGAGTCCACCAGTGAGGAAGTGACAGTCGTGGTCGTCTTTAAGAACAAAGTCCTGCAACATCGACAATAAAGAAACCATTTTTATGGATGCAGCAAAGGTTAACCGATCTTGCGGGTTAAAGCTCAAGCCAAAATGCATAATATTTGCCCCTCGTACAGAAGGCCAACTGAGTGCGAGAAGAGGCAGGGAAAAGCAATAGCAAGCCGTTTGCTGGTGAGCCGGGTGTCTAACCAAAAGTAGGTATTAGATCCGTTGTTTGTGAGGATAAAGAAAATACTATGAAGGGTGGGTAATTGTGAGTTTATGGCTTTGCAAACAAAAGTATTGTGGGTGGACGGTGAGACAAAGGCATTTGGGTGTTGAAGGGATATCCGGTTTAGCCAAGGAGCGGAGGAAGGTAGTATAGAGATTTAACAACAAATTTCATGAGGATGCATTTTTTTCTAGATGAAAGTTTTTAATGCCTAGACCACTGAATTTTTTAGGTTTGCAAACATTTTCTCAAGCAATAAGGCATTGAGCCCCCGAGCAAGTGTCCTCTATAGTCCACGAAAAGGCACATCTGAGAGCGTCAATAGTTTTTGAAACTTTTTGAGAAAAATAAAAGGCAAATATAAAATAAACCAAAAGAGACAACCGTGATTAGAACTAGCTTGTTATCTTTAGAGAGTGACTTAGCACGCCATTCTGCAAGGAATTTCTTTTTTTAAGAAAAGGCATGCGTCCGACTTTATAAATAGAGCCATCAGACATCGTAGGCAGGCAGCATCGAGATGAAACAGTTGACACGCAGACTAGATAATAATGGTAGACATGCCAACAACCTACAGAACGAGAGTAGAAAACTAGCAAGACGTAGGAAGTTGGCGCCAGACCTGGAATGGGAAGGAAGTAGAAGATCGCACCCTAGAAATGAACTCCTCGAGTGCAGCTGAGTCAACATCCTTAATCAATAAATTCCACTGCTGCGAGGAATTTCTTACAACTCTATAATAGCGAGGAACATGTTTGGAGACGCTGGAAGAGGGGAGAGAAGTAGGCCCCAAGTAAACCTTGGGTAAAGAGGAGGTCGGACATTCGAGAATGGTTGCAACCTTCTCTGAATTCAAACAAGATTTTTATGATTCAGCAATCAAGGAGTTATATGTCAGAGTGCACAAGATAGTACTCCTTGTATGTAGAAAGACATATTTAGGAACGAAGGGAGTAATTAGTATGTCAACTAGCGCATAAACGTAGGAGGAGGTGCACTTGAAATTCATTCTTATTTCAGAATCAATTTTCATTTGAAGTCACGTACAGAAGCACATCAAACAACGAGCTAGACATGTCTTTTTTTCTCGCAAGCACCTATTAAAATCTTAATCACATATAATATCATATGAGAGGTAAAAAGGTCTTTTCAGACTTACTTAGCACCATTAAAGCTTAAAATGGACAGAAGCGTCGTAAAGGGCACATAAATAAGACCCTGTTTGGTTTCAATAAGTCAGGTGACTTATAAGTCAAGTGACTTAAAACCAGTGACTTATAAGTCACCCTTGTTTGGTTGCCACCTGACTTATAAGTCACCTGACCACACCTTGGTCCTTGGTGCGAAACCGGACAGGTCCTTGGTGCACTGCGCAAGCCCGTGCAGTCTCCGCGTCCCGACGACCGCCTCGGCTGCCCCGGCGGCGAACAGCAGCGGCGAGAGGTACGCCGTCCTTGTGAGCCTCTTCATCATGCCGGCGACCTCGTTGTCGAATTGGACAGACCTCGCCGTGCTCTGGACGCCGCCCGGCACGACGGCGCTGTGGTCGTCGTCGACCTCGCCAAAGAACGGCTCGCCGGAGTAGCGGAGCATGCAGGCGTCGAGCCACACGACGGCGTCCTTCTTGGACGAGCAGAGGCGCTGGGCCTGGGCTCCCGCGGAGCGGATGCACTCGGCGCACGTCGTCCTGGGGACGTCCCCACGGCAGAGCGCCAGGCCGTGCACGCCGCCGGAGCTGCCGATGTCGAACCCGATGGCCGGGGCCTTGGTCTCGAGGAGCGACATCAGCCCCTGACCTCTTCCTCGTCGGCGTCTTGGGAATCTTGGAAAAGGGCGGCGAAGCTCCTACCGGCCATGGTGGAAACCGGGCGGCGAGCGGAGTAGGCGAGCGGATCCAGGCGGAGGCGAGCGGATCCGACCGGGGCGAGCTCGCGAGGGAGGCCGGCGGCGGCGAGCTCGCGATGGGGTGCGCGGGTGCCTGGAACGATGGGGAGGCATGGTGCCTGGGCATGGGGAGGCGTGGTCACGGGTGGGCTGACTGAAAAAGTGGTGGGACCCACCCAAAAGTAAGTGACTTATAAGTTTTAAGTTGGGGTGGAGCAACTTATGACTTATAAGTTGGGGTGACTTATAAGTTGAACCTGTTTGGCAAAATAAGTCACTTTTTGCACTTTTTAACTTATAAGTTGACGACTTATTTGGAACCAAACAGGGCCTAAGAATCAGCGTTAGATAGGGAAGAAAAGTTTTCCACTGTCAAGAGAAAAAATATTTAAGATAGTGTTAAATACAGAATTCTCTGATTCATGAATTGAAATGATTTCTATATCATGTGTGGCTGTCATTTTGGCTAAGAATTCATAAATCCGAACAAAGTTTGGCTTCAAAAAGTAGCTTCAGAATAAATCAAAATTAAAATTCACTGCGGCATGAAACAAGTTGCAGAACGATCTTTAACTAGTTCAAACAAATTGCAGCTCCAAAAAGCACAAACCCACATAATCAAATTCAATTACAACAGCCATGTTCAGGCCCACAAAGCACAAAATGCACGTCTGACACAAGCAAAACCAAAGTTTCAAAGCTTTACTGAACAAGGTATAGAAAACAAAAGACTACAACTTGCTTCAGGACCTATGGCTTGACTTGCTTCAGGACCCATTTCCTTTTTCATTCCATCTGGGTAAGGCTTGATGAGACATGATCTTGTCACTTCTTTGTTGTCCTGCAAATATGATGGCAAACATGTAGCAAACATAGCAGGAGCAAACGTCGCATCAGTATTTTTTCGATGCCATCAAACAAACAAGCTAGAATTAGATGAAAGCTGCAGCTACGCTGGCGACTCTGATGCTACGATTTAGAAATGTAAAAACCCGGAAACGAAACCCAGCTTGTTGTTTGCATACTTGATCTGTTCAACCCACCTTCCTAGTGTATAATAATAGTTAATTAATATAGCAATAGAAAACTTGCCATTCAATTCAATGGGGCAGGCTATAAATTATTAGTGGGCAAGTTCTGAGAGGATGCTGCTAGCTAGTGATAGAAAGATCCATAAGGCCTTACAAGAAGTTACAATTTCATAAGTTGCTTCATTCCTGCCCACCATGACCATGTTAACTACTTCTGCTACCTAGATGGTTGGCAATTTCTTGGTTAGCTGAGTGGGTGTGGTTGTAAATTAGAGCACCTCTAGCAGATCCCGCAAACCTGGCCATCCACTATAATAACCGCCGGTTTGCGGGATGGATCCGGTAAACCCGGCCCGAATAGATACTTCAAATTCGGTCATCCCGTAAAAAAAATGTGGGATCCCGAATCCGCAAGCCCAATTCCTCCATATCTGCAGAATTTCACCTGATTTTGCCGGATCCCCTTCCGGTTGGCGCGAACCCACTTTCGCCGGCTTCAGTTCCCGCCTCCCCCAGGCCGCCGCCAATCCGCCACCCGACCTAGCCATCCAGCCTCACGGCGCCATAATTCAGTCGGATGGAGTACCCTCCACCCCCAGGTGCACCATACCATGCGCCGCTGCCGCCTCCACCGTCGACGCTCCGTCCGCCCGACCACATGGCTGAACTCCTTCCGCCGCCGCCTCGGGGTGCGCCATACCATTCGCCGCTGCCGCCTCCACCACCGCCGCTCCGTCCGCACCCTCACACGGCCCCAACTCCTTCCATCGCCACCCCAATTCCTCTCACCGCCACCGCCATCAAGAGAAAGCGGCAAGGGAGCCATCTCGTTCAAGGCAGCGCAGCCGGCGCGGCACCAGCGAGTTTGGGCCCCACTCCGGTTCCACGCATTAAGAGGAAGAAGACCGCCTCCACCGGCCCCGCCGGTGTGCGGGCGAAGGCCCCGAGGAAGAAGGCGATCGCATCAAGGGGTCAGGCTCCTCCTCGGTCTTTAGCCGACCCCGGCATCCACATTGACAGCGAAGCCGCCGACCATGCCTACAACGTGTTTGATGAAACGGCCGGGAGGTAAAAAAAACTTTTGCTTGGTTTGCTCCGCTCATCTATGTTTCAGTCGGTTGGAACACTTGCTTGAGCTTTGGCCGTTGATTTTTGTAGCCAAAATGTGCCCTACACATTCACGGGGATGTTAGCCGAAAGCACGGTGAAAGTGAGGTAGACAAGGAACATTTGGAGGTGGTGTTGGTTTCAGCCATGGTGGCGCAAGTGAGCTTGATGCTTCAGCAAACCATGGTGGTGGAAGTGTGGATGGGAATGGTGGTGGTGGTGGTGGTGGTAGTGGTAGTGGTAGTGGTAGTGGTAGTGGTAGTGGTAGTGGTAGTGGTAGTGGTCGTTCCCCGATCCAAGTTGAAGATGATGGTGGTGGTGATCATTCTTCGGCCCAACTTGAAGATCCTCCAAATTGCGGTGCTCGTTCTTCGGTCCAAGTTCGTGAAGATCGTGGTGCTGGTGGTGCTCGCTCTTCGATCCAAGTAGAAGATGGTGGTCTTCACAACAATGTGGATGTTGATTGATTTATCCATGACCAAATATTATTTGAGCATCTTTTGTTTTGTTTGATCGCGCATTTGCAAGGCTAAACTTGATACCTACTATGTTGTGCATGATTTTGGATGTGATGAACTAGTATGTTGATGAACTAGTATGTTGATGAACTAGTGGTAAACTTGATAATATTTGCCCTATGATTTCATTTGCGGCACCGCAAGCCCTCCGGCGCGGACCAGATCGTGCAAACGTATCTCGCAAAACATTTGTGGGATGGGTTTCTAGGATTTATTCCACCGGAGCGCTCACGGCCCGTAAGCAGGCCTGGGCCCACAGTGGTGCCACATGTGCAGCCCACACAGGGCCCACGATTTGGGGGGGGGGGCCAAAATATATATATAATATAGCATATAATTTTATTAAAAAAACGAATCGTGCGGTCGTGGGCGACTGGGCGTCGTGGCCTCGCGTTGTGGCTCGTATCCGCGTCGTGGGCGCCCACGATGCCTCGAGCAAGCTGGCCGCTGGGCGCCTGGGCTAGTGGGCCGTTGCCTCAAGGCTTGACCGCTTGAGCATGAGCGACCTGGGTGTGATCGCCAGGCAGGGCCTGCCTGCCTGGTAGGCTGGTAAACGTGATCGACTGGCCGCTGGGCTCCTGATTGCATGATCCAGTCAGATCTCTCCCGAGAGCAGCTCGTCCACCTTTGTACAGAAACGATACGCGCTGTGCCGCCGTGGCGCCATCCACCTCGGATCGCCAGCCAGAGCAGCTCGTCTCTGCCGTTGACGCCGTGCGTGCGCAACTGCGCATGTACGAGTAGCGCTCCCCGTCTATATTTCGGTAAGAAAGAATATCTCGTCTGCTCGTCGCCTCCGCCGTTCGCATCATCACTGATCACTTCATCTGTTCATCAAATCGATCCCGCGATCCGATTCAGGCCGCCGCTGAGACTCGTTGTCTCGTCGGATCGATCCCAGTTCAGCCGTGCAGGTCCCAAAACTAGGTGAGTTAGACGGTTCGTATTGATACATGCTACTGTATAACTTCAATTTCATTGTATTCATCTTTTTAATCTTGTGTTTCAATAATATAGTTTTGAGTCATCATGAGGAAACATCAGTCTGGTGCCTATAAGCGCAAGAAAAAAGCGGAAGAACAAAATTTAATTAATAAATCTTATAAAGGCGGCATGGACAAATTTGTTAGAAAAGAAGCACCGCAAGTGTCATCCGGTAATCAATCTGTTGATCCTTCTACCCTTGCAATTGTTCCTTACAATGATGCTACAGATGGTCAGACAGGGACAGATAATATGGAGGTAGAGGAAGATCATATTGATGTTAACTTGAATAGTTCACCTCATGAGGATGTTGATGATTCTTCTAAGTCTGATATATTTGATCCAAGAAACTGGGATTCTCTTGATTCTAAACAAATTGATATCTTAGCACAAAAGGGTCCAAAAAGAGACAATTCAATTAAGAAAGGTCCTAAAGATAGATATCGTAAAAGGTTTACCCCAGTATTCTATACTAGATTTCTATCAAATGGAGAGTGTTGTGATAGAGACTGGCTTGTCTATTCTAAACAACTTGATAGAGTCTTTTGCTTTGCTTGTAAGTTATTTAGAAAAAGTCATCAGAAAGGTCAATTGGCAAATGAGGGCTTTAATGATTGGTCACATATGACCAATAGACTAAAAGACCATGAGACAAGTGGGGATCATGTTTTGAGTATGACTAATTGGTATGAGTTGCGCGGTAGATTAGAAAAACATCAAACTATTGATAAAGCAGCTCAACGACAACTTGAGAAAGAGAAGGACCATTGGAGAAAGGTATTATTCAGAATTGTTTGCATTGTAAAATTTCTTGCCAAGCATAATCTAGCATTCCGTGGTACTAATGGCAAGTTGTATGAAGATAGCAATGGTAATTTATTGGGTTTGGTAGAGATGTTGGCTGAATTTGACCCCATGATTCAGGAGCATGTTCGTCGTATTACAAATGAAGAAACCCATGCTCATTATCTTGATCATAAGATTCAGAATGAATTGCTACACTTTCTTGCTTCTTGTATTAGGTCTGAAATTATCAAGAAAATAAAGAGCGCAAAGTATTTCTCTGTCATACTTGATTGTACCCCTGATGCAAGTCACCAAGAGCAAATGCCTTTAATTATAAGATATGTGGATTCATCTTCAAGTCAAGTTTGCATAGAAGAGTCTTTTCTAGGATTTCTTGATGTAAATGATACAACTGGCCAAGGACTTTTTGAGGTGCTACAGAATGAGCTAAAACTTCTTGATCTTGATATAAATGATGTGCGAGGGCCAGGTTATGATAATGGATCAAACATGAAAGGAACGCATCAAGGGGTACAAAGAAAACTTTTGGATGTAAATCCTAGAGCTTTTTATTCTGCATGTGGTTGTCATAGCCTTAATTTAACACTTTGTGATATGGCCAAGACTTGTGGTAGAGCAAAAGACTTTTTTGGGATCATCCAACGCATCTATACAATTTTTGCAAACTCTACTAAGAAATGGCACATTTTGAAAGAAAACATATCAGGATTGACTCTCAAGTCTGTGTCAGCTACGCGTTGGGAGAGTCGTGTTGAAAGTGTTAAACCAATTAGATTTCAATGTTCAGACATTCGGGAGGCTCTACTTCAGGTAACCAATATGTTCATATTGATAATGATGTAATTCATTCAGGCTTTGACTAGATCCAGCCATAACATTTATGAACTTTCTTTTAATTTCAGGTATCTGAAACTGATAGTGATCCAAAGGCAAGCAGTGAGGCTCTAGGTTTGGCAAACAATGAACTTGGAGAGTATGAGTTTATCCTGGCAATTGTCATTTGGTATGAGGTATTGTCTGCTATTAATTTAGTAAGCAAGAACTTGCAAACAAAGGATATTCTCATTGATGTTGCAATTGAGAAAGTGAAAGGGCTTATTTCTTTCTTTGAGAGGTACAGAGAAACTGGTTTCTTAGAAGCATTGGAGATAGCCAAAGAATTGCACTTGAGATGAATATTGATGTCACATTTCGTAAAAGAAGAGAAATTAAAAGAAAGAAACAGTTTGATGAGAACCCAGATGACACAAATATTGCCACACAGTCTGCAGAGGAATCATTTAGAGTCAACTATTTCATACGTGTTGTTGATCAAGCAATTTCCTCACTCACAAGGAGATTTGAGCAATATGAAGGTTACCAGAAAATATTTGGTTTCTTATTTACCTCTGAAACATTGCGTTCATTGGATAAGGATAGTTTGAAATCTTCTCGTGTTAATCTTGAGGCTTCCCTTATGAAGGATAAACAATCTGATATTGATGCCAATGAACTATTTGTTGAGTTGAAGTTTCTTCAAAATTTCGTGCCAAAAGAAAATATCGGACCTGTTGAAATTCTGAATTTTTTAAAGCGGCATGATTGTTTTTCCAATGCAAGTATTGCATATAGAGTTCTGTTGACCATTCCTGTGACAGTTGCATCGGCAGAAAGAAGTTTTTCTAAATTGAAACTATTGAGGTCCTATATGCATACTACTATGACACAGCAAAGACTCAATGATTTGGCCACAATAGCACTTGAGAGTGAAGTCTTGGAGAAGATTGATTACGAGGATATCATTGAAGATTTTATTTCAAAGAATACTGCAAGAATGAGGATGTTCAAATAAACGGCAATCGGGAGTTGCATAGGTATGACTTTTTTATATGTCCAATTTTTATGTAAGATATTATATTATATACATTATAATTTTTTCTGCGAGACATATATACATTATAATTGCTCGTTAGTTCATATTTTTGTGAGATAGGCCCCATTTTTTCGTTCCGCACAGGGCCCCGGATTTAACGTTTTGCGGGCGCCCTTATATCACTTTTGCGGGCTGGCCGTTTGCGGGATCTGCTAGAGATGCTCTTATACTAGTTCTTGAGAATTAGAACTATTACCACACATTCGCACACACACAAAAGTACTACACATGGATATTACTATTACTACTAGCACTGAGTGCTTCTCCTTTGTCTCATCAGCATTACTAGTGCTACACAGGCACATCCATTGATAAGGACCAAACTGACACTATCTAAGTGCACATCTTTATGCATATTGGCTTACACAAAATTAAGTACTCACAAGGATGACAAGCAGAACAAAACTACAATTGAACAGATTCCCTAACATTTCCCCAGTGACCAAACATGGATTAAGCAATACCCAAAGGACAGAAGAGAAGCAAGATTGCACAATAATTGAGCTCATGTTCAGGTTCATCCATGAAGTTTCAAGCCACATCAGGCGGTACTTGAGAATGTGACGGATGCAGGGTCAAGACTTTGTCGGTCTCCTCTCTAGGTGTCCGGATCCGGTGTGCTTGCCACTAAACCTGCTGATTGGGTGAGGTTATGGTTAGAGTTGAAGAAAAAGAGAAGGATTCATGAGAAAGGGGAGGAGAGAAGAGGTGGAGGAGGAGAGTTGCCCGGGGAAGGAGGTCAACTGAACAGGAGCGCTCACTGGCAGCTGGACGGGAACGTGGAGGCGGCAACATGAGGTCAGGGTGAAAGAGGAGCAAGAAGAGGAAAAGAGTGCAGGAAGTGATTATTCGGCTCATTGGAAAATCTCACCAGCAACAAGGAAGCCGAGCGCCATGGACACAAAGCAAAGGTGGAGGTGGTAGGAATGGTGTCGCGGGACGATGGAATCGTGGAATTGTTAGGAAGTATTAGTATTAGTCTAGGAGTCCTTATTAGTATTAGTATTAGTCTAGGAGCCCTTATTAGTCTATGTTAACTTTCCTTGCACCTCAAGTCATGTGTAATATATATATGCCCCTTGGGCCTTCAATATAGACAAGTTGCTTATTCTAACATGGTATTAGAGCCTTAGGGTTTTTTTTTCTCGCACGCGCAACTCGTGCTCCGATCCAATCTCGTCTTCCCGCAGTTGCCTTCCGTCTCGTCCGCATCTCGTCCGCATCTGGCGTCTGAGGCTGTTGCTTCCCGTCCCGATCTCGCTCCGCTCCTGGCCGAAGCCGTTCTGGGTGCTGTCCGGGTCGCCGCCATCCGCCTAATCCCCCAGATCGAGGTGCGGCCGCCTGCTGGATCCCGTCAACCCCAGTGCACCAGATCCCAGCGCACCGAGCGCTCTTACCCGAGAGGGATCAGGCTACAGCCTCGTGTACGGACTGTACGCACAGGAGCTGCTACAGCTCGATTTGCCAGGAGCCTGAGCAATCCTAGCACACACCAGCGGGCCTGCTGGATCCCGTCCCCATCGCCGCCATCTGCCTACTCCCGCCAGATCGAGGCGCCCTGCTGGTTCCCGTCACCACCAGCTTCCGATTTCGTCGGTCCCGACGTGATCTCTAAAAAAAAATGTCTGTTGCATCCGGCTACGTTGTTGTTCCTCGTCGTCCAGTGATCTTTGATGGCACTAACTACATCGAGTTCATTGGCTTCATGTGCATTCACATGCGTGGCATCCGTCTATGGGGTGTTCTTTCTAGCGAGGTCTGCTGTCCGCCATGTCCGGTTCCTCCGGTAGCTCCCACTCCTCCGACCCCACCGGCTCTTCCTGCGGATGCTTCTCAGACCGCAAAGGATTCGGCTAAACTTGCTGATGAGGCCGTTGTGAGTGCTTATGATGAGAATGTTATGACCGGTACAACGTACCAACGGAGGAGGCCCAATGGGCAGGGTTAATTACCGGCTTAGCCCAAGTTATCTTACCTATCTTAGAGTCCAAGTTATATTAGAGTCCAAGTTATATTAGAGTCCAAGTTAGAGTCCAAGTTAGAGTCCAAGTTATCTAGGGTTTAGTGGAGGTTGTCCTCCTATATAAACACATGTACCCCTTCGATATTAAGCAGACAATAAACAGTATATTCTGTTGTCGTCTCCCTCAGGAGACGAGAGCTCCAAACCCTAGCCGCCTCTCTCTTATGCCGCGACGGCGCCCAACCGCCGGCGCCGGCGTCCCCAACCTCGGAGCCCGCACTTCCACCCCTACAACCTACGTCCGAGACCTGGTAGAACCCTAGCCTCTACCAATTTGGTATCAGGTAGCTTGGGTTCGATGAGTTTGTCGGACCTTCCCACCACCACCGCCGACGCCACCACCGCCTTCCCCGCCACCTCGCAGCAGCCGCCGCCGCCGCACCACTTGCCGTCGCCGGCCGCCTCCGGTCCCTGGCGGCCGAACCCGCCCCCGTCCTCTCCCCGGCGGAGATGTCCTCGGCGATCCGCGACCTCAACCTGGCGGTCTCGAACCTCCGGACTTTCCTCCAGGCTCCGTACGCAACCCCGCCACCACCGCCTCCGCCGGCGGCGCCCTTCGCGCCACCGCCCCCGGCCACTGTCGCGCCCCAGGGCCTGCCGATCACCCAGGTCCGGTGGCCGCCGTCACCGTCCCCGCTACCGACGTGGATTGACACGCCGACCTACACGACGGCGCCACTACAGCCGACGGTGTTGCAGCCACCCGCCCCCACCTTCGGGGGGTTCGGCGGGTACACTGATCCGTACGCCGGGAGTTGTGGTGCCGCGGCACTCTCCTTCCGCCGCGCTGGGTCGTCACGAGGGCACCTACGCGGCCTCGCCACACGTGCAGCAGCCACCCCGCTTCACCAAGCTGGAGTTCGCCACCTACGACGGCACCGTCGACCCCCTGAACTGGCTCAATCAGTGCGACCAGTTTTTCAGGGGGCAGCGGACCATGGCGTCCGACCGCACGTGGATCGCCTCCTACCACCTCCGTGGCGCCGCCCAGACTTGGTACTACGCCCTCGAGCAGGACGAGGGCGGGATGCCTCCGTGGGAGCGCTTTCGCGACCTGTGTCTCCTCCAGTTCGGCCCCCCCATACGTGGGAGCCGTTTGGCTGAGCTCGGTCGCCTTCCCTTCACCACCTCGGTGCAGGACTTCGCCGACCGCCTCCAGACGTTGGCCTGCCATGCGCCTGACGTCACGGCTCGCCAACGCGCCGAGCTCTTCGTCGGCGGCCTTCCCGACCACATCCGCATCGACGTCGAGATGCGCGACCCCCAGGACCTGCAGACGGCCATGTATTACGCACGCGCGTACGAGCAACGCGCCAACGCCCTGCAGCAGGCGTCCCCCGACCCGCCCCGCCCCGGCGACCGCCACCCCGACACGCCCTGCCGGCCGCTACTGCGGCTGCCCTCGCGCCGACACGCACCTTCCAGCGCTTGACGTCGGCCGAGCAGCTCGAGCGGCGCCGCAAGGGCCTGTGCTTCAACTGCGACGAGCCATATGCGCCGGGTCATACGTGCACCCGCCTGTTCTACTTGGAGACCGTCGACGACGCGGAGGTGGAGGCCCTCACCGCGGAGCTCGACGCCACCACTCTTCGAGGCCGGCGTCACGACCTACGGGCCGGTCGACACGACCGCCTTCGTCGTCTCCCTTCATGCCATGGCTGGCATCAAGACGGGAAAGACGATGCTGCTTCCGGTGACGATCAACGGGGAGCGTCTCACCGCGCTCGTGGACACGGGTTCGACGCACAACTTCCTGTCCGGGGACGCCATGCGCCGCCTCGCACTCCAACCGGCGGGCTCGGAGAAGTTCAGCGTCACCGTCGCCAACGGGGACCGCCTTGCTTGCCAGGGGGTGGCGCGGCAGGTTCCCGTCCTCATCGGCGACAAGCCGTTCTCCATCGACTGCGTCGGCATCGACCTGGGCTGCTACGACTTCATCCTTGGCATCGACTTCCTGTCCACTCTCGGCCCCATCCTTTGGGACCTCGATGTGTTGTCCCTCATCTTCTGGCGCGAGGGCGGCCGTCGCGTTCAGTGGACAGGCATCGGCGGCTCCGGCGCCGTGACTCCACAGCTCCAGTTGATGGCGGCCGCACTGGACGAGGCACATCCCCTCCTGGCCGACCTCCTGCAGCAGCACAGCGACATCTTCGATGAGCCACAGGGCCTCCCTCCTGCGCGACCCTGTGACCACCGCATCCACCCGCTGCCCGACACGGCACCTGTAGCCGTGCATCCGTACCGGTACCCTCAGCTACAGAAAGACGAGCTCGAGCGTCAGGTGGCGGTCATGCTCGCGCAGGGCATCATCCGGATTTCGACATCGCCGTTCTCCGCCCCGGTGCTCCTTATGCGCAAGCCCGACGACACATGGCGCTTCTGCATCGACTACCGCGCCCTCAACGCCCTAACGTCCAAGGACAAGTTCCCCATCCCCGTCGTGGATGAGCTCTTGGACGAGCTACACGGAGCGCGCTTCTTCACCAAGCTCGACCTTCGCTCGGGCTACCATCAGGTGCGCATGCACCCTGACGACATCGAGAAGACGGCGTTCCGCACTCACCATGGCCACTTCGAGTTCCTGGTGATGTCGTTCGGCCTCTCCAACGCGTCGGCGACCTTCCAGGCCCTGATGAACGACGTGCTCAGCCCATACTTGCGCCGCTTTGTGCTTGTTTTCTTTGATGACATTCTCATCTACAGTGCATCTTGGGCGGAGCACCTACAACACGTGGCCATCATCTTCAACGAGCTTCGAGCGCATCGTCTTCACCTCAAGCGCTTGAAGTGCTCGTTCGGCACGACCTCCGTCGCGTACCTGGGGCACGTCATCTCGACGGACGGGGTAGCGATGGACGCGGACAAGGTCGCCGCCGTCGCCGCATGGCCGATCCCGCGGTCACCACGGGCGCTCCGCGGCTTCTTGGGCCTCGTCGGCTACTACCAGAAGTACATCCGGGACTTCGGCCTCATCGCCGCGCCACTGACGCAACGCCTTCTCCTAGGACGAGGAGGCGACTACGGCATTCGAGGCTCTCCAACGGGCGCTCACGACGGGACCCGTCCTCCAGATGCCGGACTTTGATATGCCGTTCATGGTGGACTGCGACGCCTCTGGCATCAGCTTCGGCGCCGTCCTCCACCAGGGCGAGGGACCGCTCGCCTTCTTCAGCCGCCCCTTCGCCGCTCGCCATCACAAGCTCGCGGCCTACGAGCGCGAGCTTATTAGGCTGGTTCAGGCTGTGCGCCACTGGCGGCCTTATCTTTGGGGTCAGTCATTCCGTGTGCGCACGGACCACTACAGCCTCAAGTTCTTGCTGGACCAGTGCCTCTCCACAGTTCCGCAACACCAGTGGATCAGCAAGCTCTTTGGCTTCGACTTCACCGTTGACGCCTAGGGCCTGCGCCAGCGCCTTGACGCCGGCGAGCTGGACGCGCCCTGGTGCTTGGACAAGGGGCTGCTCCTACATGGCCGCCGCATCTTCGTGCCCGACCATGGCGACCTGCGCCACCAGGTCCTGACCTTGGCGCACTCTGCAGGGCACGAGGGCGTGCTGAAGACTCTCCATCGTCTCCGTGCTGATTTTTACATCCCCGGTGATGGCGCGATGGTCCGCGCCTGGGTGCGGTCGTGCGTGACGTGCCAGCGGAACAAGACGGAGACACTACGACCCGCGGGTCTACTGCAGCCGCTGGACGTACCCTCACAGGTGTGGGCGGATATTTCCATGGACTTCATCGAGGGCCTTCCCAAGGTGGGCGGCAAGTCCGTCATCCTCACGGTGGTTGACCGCTTCTCCAAGTACGCGCACTTCATCGCCCTGGGTCATCCATATACAGCCGCCTCCGTGGCGCGGGCCTTCTTCGACGGCATCGTCCGCCTCCACGATTTTCCTCGTCCATCGTCAGCGATCGTGATCCCGTGTTCACGGGACATGTCTGGCAGGATCTCTTTCGACTGGCGGGCGTGAAGCTCCGCATGAGCACGGCGTTCCACCCTCAGACAGACGGCCAATCCGAGGTGGTCAACAAGGTGATCGCCATGTACCTGCGCTGTGTTACTGGTGATCGTCCACGAGCTTGAGTGGACTGGTTGGCGTGGGCGGAGTACTGCTACAACACCTATCACTCTGCCCTGCGCACCACGCCTTTCGAGGTGGTCTACGGGCGCCCACCTCCGGCGATGCTCCCTTACGAGCCTGGGACGGCTCGGTCCGAGACGGCGGGCGACTTACTCCGCACCAGCGACGACATTCTGGCTGAGGTACGCCAGCGTCTTCTCCAAGCACAGCAGCTGGCTTGGAAGTACTACGATGCTCATCATCGCGAGGCGGAGTTCGCGCTGGGTGATTGGGTGTGGCTGCGCCTCCTCCACAGGACCACGCAGTCTCTGGACCCGCGCTCCAAGCGCAAATTGGGACCTCGCTACGCCGGTCCCTTTCGTGCGCTGGAGCGTGTCGGCACACTCGCATACCGCTTGGAGTTGCCAGCTGGTTCTCGCCTCCACAACATCTTCCATGTCGGCTTACTGAAGGCCTACCGCGGGGACCCTCCTGCAGCGACGCCGGCCCTTCCTCCTACTTCGGATGGCCGCCTCCTTCCAGCTTCCGCACAGGTGGCAAAGGTGCTGCAGACGCAGCAGCGTCGCGGCGTCTGGCATGTCTTGGTACAGTGGACCGGCCTGCCAGAGGAGGAAGCGACTTGGGAGAAGCTCGACGATTTCCGCCAGCAGTTTCCAGATGTTCAGCTCAAGGACGAGCTGTTTGAGAAGGCGGGGAGAGATGTTATGACCGGTACAACGTACCAACGGAGGAGGCCCAATGGGCAGGGTTAATTACGGGCTTAGCCCAAGTTATCTTACCTATCTTAGAGTCCAAGTTATGTTAGAGTCCAAGTTAGAGTCCAAGTTATCTAGGGTTTAGTGGAGGTTGTCCTCCTATAGAAACACATGTACCCCTTCGATATTAAGCAGACAATAAACAGTATATTCTGTTGTCGTCTCCCTCAGGAGACGAGAGCTCCAAACCCTAGCCACCTCTCTCTCTCTCTCACGCCGCGACGGCGCCCAACCGCCGGCGCCGGCGTCCCCAACCTCGCAGCCCGCACTTCCACCCCTACAACCTACGTCCGAGACCTGGTAGAACCCTAGCCTCTACCAGAGAAGGTCTTGGCTTATGAGGAGACTCTTCAGGTGTATCCTGGTGCTCTGACCGTTTACACCCAGTGGCTTGATGATGATGCCCGTGCTGCAGCTGTTCTCACTGCTAGTGTTCTGCCTCAGTTTGCCTCTGAGTTTTTGGGTCTTCCTACTGCCTTTGAGATGTGGACTCGCCTTCGTCAGCGCTATGCGCCCTCTGGTGATGCCTTATACCTCTCCGTGGTTCGTCAGGAGCATGCTCTTCAGCAGGGTGACTCTACTGTTGATGACTTCTATGCACAGAGTTCTGCTATCTGGCGCCAGCTCGATTCTCTCCGCATTGCTGGTTGTCGTACTTGCCCCTATTGCCAGGCTGTCCAGACCAACTTGGAGTTTCATCGCGTCTACGAGTTCCTGTCCAGACCAACTTGGAGTTTCATCGCGTCTACGAGTTCCTGTCTCGGCTCCGCAAGGAATTTGAGCCTCGGCGTGCTCAGTTGTTTGCTCGTGGCCGTATTTCTCTCATGGAGGCGCTTTCTGAGATTCGTGCTGAGGAGACTCGCTTACGTGGTGCTGGTTTGCTGGAGGTTCCCTCGGTGCTCGCTGCTCGGGCTACTTCTACGCCCCCTGCTGCACCGACCCCTTCTCACTCGAGTACTCCGCCGCTCTTGCCCACTCCTTCTGGAGGCTCAGGTCGCCCCCGTCCACATTGTGGCTACTGCAACAATGATGGTCATATTGAGTCCCACTGCTACACAAAGAAGAACCACTTGCGCCAGGCGCAATCATCATCTACAGAGACTTCGTCATCTACCTCGACAGCTTCAGCCATCGCTTTGACTGAGCAGGATATTCTGTGACTTAAGCGTCTGCTCGCTGCTTCAGGTTCTTCCTCGACGGGTACTGCTGGTATTCTGACTCAGGCTTCCGCACTGAGCAACCACCTCCTACACAGTCAGGACCGTCTCACGCACACTCTGGTTGGAATTGGCCTTCGCCGCCATGATCTTTTTTTTTTCTCTTCCGCTGCCATCATCCCTAATCTAGTGTGTGTTTTCTAGTTTTCTTTGTTTTCCGCTGCATCCACCAAATCCGTTGATATTTTGTGTTTTCTCATGCCATGCGAGTCCACCTTAGTCCGTCAGCCTTTTTCCGGTCCTGATCCTTTCTATGCAACTTTTGTGGCCTACTTGCCCTTGTTGTTTTCTATAGGATTTTTTGGACTTCTTGTGCATTGTCGATCTACGTCCATGTGCCTTAACCGCCGAGCTTCTTTCGCCGTCGGTTGTCGTGGACTATGATTTTCTGCACAATGCTTTATTCTCTTGATGTGCCATCTTCTTTTGACAACCCATCTTCTCTTGATACTTATGTTGTATCTTCAAGTGATGCGGTGTCTTCCTCTGATGTGCCATCTCTTGGGTGTCTACCTATGATGTGCCATCTCTTCGTTATCTCCTTCGGCGACTCGACAAGTTTTGAAGACTCTTCATGCTACGACGACACTCTCAAGACGCGGATTTGGATTATCATTTTTTTTAGTATTACACTTCTTCAAATGCAATGCTATTGCATACGCTTTGCATTTGAGGGGGGGTGTTAGGAAGTATTAGTATTAGTCTAGGAGTCCTTGTTAGTATTAGTATTAGTCTAGGAGTCCTTATTAGTCTATGTTTACTTTCCTTGCACCTCAAGTCATGTGTAATATATATATGCCCCTTAGGCCTTCAATATAGACAAGTTGCTTATTCCTAACAGGAATGACGGCTCTAGGGGGGGTGGGGGGTTACAGACCGAACCCCATCAGTGGAATCTTGGAATGAAATCCACGCCCAATTCCGAGACAGCCAAACACGGTGCGCTCAGATTTACTAAATAAATTACGTGATTCTAGGCCCAAATGATAAGACAAACAAGTAGGCACAGCTACACAACTTATCTTCTCAACATATCATAAAAAATACCCTTATTCCGCAACACAAGATTAAGAGATGCAATGTACGAGACAAAAAGGGTATGTTTTCATGTTTGATATGCTCCAACATTCTAAAGACGTATATAGTATGTTTTATACCATAACACGGTTTTTTTGGGGCCTCCGCCTTTGTGCGGCTACACCGACTACGACGACTACACCGTCGGCCATGACTAACTTGACCGCGGCTACTCATATCGGCTACCTCAACATTGACATCAAGGGTTACATCTATATCTGCTCATTGGCAACAACTTCAATCAACCGCGTCCGCATCGTCACTAGTGTCCATGCCACTCCTGTTGCAACCGCGATAAGGAGTACAAGAGACGGGGACGGCACCAGAAAGGGACGCAGTCGCCACAATAGGTGCCAACCAATCAGAGATGCAGGTGATGATGGCAAAGCAGAGAAGACAACAGGCGCGTGAGACTTCAACTTCAGTCATAATTGGCCACTTTGCTCCCGCTACGACTGAGGGCGAATGTTAGAAGTATAAACATGTTCGGTTAGAGATAAGGAGAAATAGAGATAGAGTTGGTTAAAACCAACAATGACTTGCCTTGTACTCTAAGCTGCTCTCCACGATGTACTCTATATATACCCCATGAGGTGTCAGTCAATACAACAAAATATTCAGGGTTCCTACAGTTCTCCATACACTATTCAGAACTAGGGTTCACATCGTCAAGATAATGGGTCTCCTACATTTGTGTGATACATGGCTGCTAGCCTAATGAGATACTAAACAACGAGCATGACCAAGTGCATATTTTGTTATATCTCAACTAGGCTCACTTGATTGCATCAAGGACTTGTAGATGCAAATTTGTAAACACATCAAAATTGAGCACCTCTGATTCAATTATCAATGGTTCTCATGAGCCAATGATGGTACAGCATTAGTGATACAGGCACCATCACTCTATTGCTGCTTACAGAAGTTCAAAATTACGATAAGAAACAACCAAAAGATGAATGTCAGGAGACAAAATCGGACAGATTAGGAACCAGCTGACGTAAGTACTATAGCACCAAACCTCAAGCTTTGCATGTTATAACTAATAACATGTGTTGGTAAAGTTTCATACTCTTTCTTGACCAAATGGATTATATTGTTATGAGGTGAAGAATTTGCTAATGAGAGAACCATCAAAAGATGACTCGGAAAGTAAAGACCAAACTGTTTACAAACAAAGAGTAAGCCTTGAGAGTACCTCCAAATTTAGCAACCAAAGGGGTCACACCATGACCTGTCACTAGCTCTTTCGAAGCTCCACGCATGGGACATGTCTTGCCTCTCCACCACCACGCTAGCATCAGCAGACACACATCCTTCTGAAGATAAACGACTTAGTACAACATCTCTAGAGCAACCATCATCCACGAAAACACGCATCTCCTCCAACATTTGGGCCCTTTCCATGACAAACTTGACAAATGCCAGCTCGGTATCCTCTCCTCGGGCAGCTTCGAACACAAACTTCTTAATATGTGAGGTGACACATTCAGTGTGGCCTACTTGATCCCAGAAGTCCACATCAACATCGGTTGGTGATTCAGAAGGAGATGACTGTATTCCAAGCAAGTGAACCACTTAATTTAACAGGCACAAGCACAAACAACAACAATGATGATGAAGGGACTGGGGATTGATACCTTGATATACAAGGTTTGTAGGCATGGGAAGCATCTAAGCAAGAGGGGCACTAGCTTGACTTGCTTCTTGTCTCCAAACTGCACATTCAATGCCAATGTCCTGAGGGTCCGAACCATCGCATTTGGCTTCACCTTCATCCCTATCCCATCCTATAATGAATTGAAAAGCAAGTATGTAACACAGTACCACCATCTAGTTGTGGGAAATATGATGATGTGAAAAAAAAAAATCAGGCCACCTTGATCACAGTGGGGCCGATCTTGAGCTGATGCAGTCCAACGTCAAAGTACCCGAAAATTTTCAGCCTCGGGGCATTAATAATCTTGACATGAGTAGAGGCACCGCCAATTGGCTCCAACAGCAACCGCTCCAAGTTGGGGGCATCGTCAAGGTGCACCTCTCTGACCATGGACCTCCACACCACCAGGGACTGGAGACTCCCTGACCAGATGTGGATGTACCTTGGGTAGTCCTGTGTCAGCACGAAAGCGATGCTCTCAAGCTCGGGGCAGCGCGGAAGCAGGGCGTGGAGCTCGCGATCCTGCATGGAGCAATGGACAATCCCGAGCTCTTGCAGGCTGGGGAAGGCCGGAGTGAGGCCGGACATGTCCGGGAACTGGCAGAGCCCGAGCCAGAGGCGGCGGAGGGCCGCGCATCCGAGGGCGCCGGGGGGAGGACGCCACTCACATTCAGCGGGCCAGGATCCGTTGACGACGGAGAGTTCCTCGACGTTCTTGGCTGCGAGGGAGGCGAACCACGAGTCGAGGACGTCGGGTTCCTGGTAAGCGAGGTGCTCGGAGGAGAGGCGGGCGGAAGTGACCGGACCCGGGTGGGAGTTCAGCGCGGCGGTGACGGCGGTAGGAACGAGTCCAGCGTCGTCGAGGCGGAGTGGGGTGGAAGCCCAGAGGCTCCGCCAGCGGGAGGATAGGATGGTGGTGCGGGCGGCGTCCTTGGTGGGGAGGCGGGAGATGATGTTGCGGAGGAGCACGTCGTGGAGGTAATTGATGCGGTCATCTTCATCGGAGGTAGCGGACGAGGAGGACGGGGATACGGTGGTGGAAACCGAGGGAGGCGGGAGGTAGGAGAGGACGGTGGCGAGGGTTTCGTCCATCGCCGTGTTTTGGTTGACACGGCGGAGGAGGAGGAAGGGCAAAAAAAAATTAGACAAAGGGAGAGATCAGGTTTTTTTTAAGCATCTCCAACAGCCGCGCTTCGCGCCGCGTCCAAAAAATGTATTTACAACGCGCGCCGACTGGTTTAGCGCAGGGATAGGCGCTGGCTCCAACAGCCGCGCTATAAGGCAGCGCGCGGCTCCACCAGTGTCCAAAAATGCAGCGCGCGCAGCACGCACAAACCACATATACATTTCAAAAAATAGGAGAAAAACGATCAAACAAACAAAATAAATCAACAATAAATAGTTATTACAACTCAAACAAATAGTTTATCGTTCATTACAACAAATAATGCAATAAACACAACCAATAGTTCATGAACAATACAATACAAATAATGCAATCAAATCATGCTCTTTGTCGTTCATGCCATGCCCACCACTCTTCAATCAGATCCTTCTGAAGATCATTGTGTGTTGAGGGACGCCGAATGGCATGATACGAGGCAACAAAACGGGCTACCCTTTCAGCCCTCCGTCGCACTCGCACGGGATGTCCCAAGAGCTCATACTGTTAGTAGTCTAAATCTTGGCCACGCTCATTCTCGATGATCATGTTGTGCATGATCACACAAGCATGCATGATGTACCAAAGCATTTTTTTTATCTTAAAATCTAGCCACGATAGCAAATTGGGCTTGCAAAATCCCAAATGCTTTCTCCACATCTTTTCTAGCAGCCGCCTGAGCATTGTGGAAATCAAGATTTTTCTTACCTTCTCACTTTTTCAACGGCTTCACGAAGGTTTGCCACTTTTGATAGATGACATCCGCTAGATAATAGCCATAGTTGTACGTACGGCCATTTGCTACAAACTGCACCGGTAGCAACTCACCATTCGCAATCTTATTCATCAGTGGTGACCGGTTGACAACATTGATGTCATTCAAAGATCCAGGCATTCCAAAGAATGCATGCCAAATCCAAGTCTCCTGATCGGCCACCGCTTCAAGGATTATAGTGGAACCCTTTTTCTGGCCGTGGAATTGTCCATGCCATGCCTTTGGACAATTCTTCCAACTCCAATGCATGCAATCTATTGAGCCAAGCATGCCAGGAAAGCCGCGAGATTTGTTCATCGCCAATAGCCTTGCGGCGTCTTCAGCAGTGGGAGATCTCAAATACTCCTCGCCAAACACTTGCACAATTCCCACTGCAAAGCGCTTGACACACATGATGGCTTGGCTCTCACCCATAGCCAAGTGATCATCAACTAGATCAGCCGGGATACTGTATGCCAACATACGCAAAGCGGTTGTCACCTTCAGAAAGGTGCAATGCCCGAGCTCTCCGGCGGCATTCCTCCTTTGCTGGAAAAACCGGTCATGGCTCGCTAGTTTCTCTGCAATGCGGTTGAACAAGTCTGTGCTCATCCTAAACCGGCGACAAAAATACGACTCCGGGTATGTGGGATTCTCCACGAAATAGTTCTTCATCAATCTGTTATGGGCATCAATCCTATCTCTCCAAAAAAATTCCCGACCCATAACCGAACCACCGTGCTTCGATTTTTTATTGATATGCATAGCTATGATCATTGCAAGATCCTCCTCCTCTTCCATATCAAATTCTTCTTCGGAAGAATCATACGACGAACTCATCTACAATGTTCAATACTATACTATAAAAACTACAATTCAAAACATGCACCAAATTCATAAAGTTTGGAGCAATACATACCTTGTAGGCGTTTTGTCGAACACCTTGCGGGCGTGGCGCGGCAGCGAGCGCTCGGGCGCTGTTCCTCGGACGTCGGAGGCGCGCGAGGGCCGGTCGGACTAGGAGGGGTGGGGAGGAAGCGCGGCGGCGCGGGGAGGCCAGGGAAGCGCCTGAACGGTCGTCGGGGGGCGCGGGCGGCGGCCGCAGCGGAGACAGACCGTTCAGCGCTTCAGTGGTCGCCGGCGGGCGCGGGCGGCGACGGCGGCGCGGGGATAGGCCGGGGAAGCACTGAACGGTCGCCGGTGGCGCGAGCGGCGGCGGCGGCGCAGTCGGATGGGGACGGCGGCGCGGTCGCGAGAGTGCAGGAGCGAGCGCAGGAGGGAGCTGGAGCGAGCGCGGGAGAGTCAGGAGAGAACAGGAGCGAGCGCGGGAGAGTCGCGCAGCAAATAATGGGCGCGGGATTGCGTTTCGGCCAGCGCGCTGAACTAAAAATGGCGCGCGCGCCGTTTTTGCGCGCCCGCTGGAGCTGCCGCCGCGTTGCGCGCGCGCTAAAACTGTCTTTTTTACGGCGCGGCGCTTGTATAGCGTGGCTGTTGGAGATGCTCTTAGGCAAGATCAGGTGATGAAGCAGGCAGGAGTAAACGGTTGGACCGTATAGGGTTAGAGCATCTCCAATAGATGGTTCAAAATTTGTCGGTCTAAAATCAAAGATTTAAAATTTGGACCGTCAAAAAATATGTTTTGAAACTCTGAAAAAAGCTCAATTTTAACAGATGGTCCAAATTGACGGTCTAAAAAAGCAACTCCAATAGATGATCCAAAATAAAGATGTAAAATTTCTTAAAACGACAAACTACTAGTCCACTCAACATAGTTCAAACATCAAATTCAACATAGTTTCATACATGAACTTCAACTACTACTTAAAACTACTAGATAAACTACTCCTCATTGTCGGAGCTGCGGAACTGCTCCCAGAACTCCTCCTTCTCCGGGTCGTCGCACCCCTCCTCCTCCTCCTCCTTCGAGAAGTCTGCCCAGTCCTCCTCGAAAGAGGACTCGATGGGGATCACCGTCGAGGGACCAGCCTCGTCCTCCTTCTTCTGCTCCGCCTCACGCTTCCAGTAGTGCTCCGGCTCGGCCTGGACGTACTCCGGATGCTCCCGAGCAAACCTCGCCATCACCTCCTCGACGGTCTCGCCGGCATTGGTGACGACCGACGACTTCTTTGTCGTCTTCTTCTTCGTCGTGATCTCCTTCATCTTGATGCCCTGCGGCACAAGCATCTCCGCTTCCACCCGACTCTCGATCTCTGGGAAGTTGAGGTGCTCCCAAGGCCTTTCGGCACGCCACACCGCCACGTCGTAGGCACGCGCGGCCTCGTGGGCGACGCCTCCCGGCATCGGAGAACTCCACTTCCCAGTTACCGGAGGGCTTCTACCTCATGCCGAAGAAGCTCGACTTTCCCTTCGGCGTCTTCTTCTGCGCCATCGGAGAGCGGTGAGAGCGGTGGAGGCGTGCGGCCGGAGGGGTGGCGGACGGAGCCGGGCGGGGCGGGGCGGTGGCGGACGGAGCCAGGCGGGACGGAGCTGCGGGATGGTGGCGGATGGAGCCGGGCGGGGCGGAGCTGTGGAGCGGTGGCGGACGGAGCCGGGCGGGGCGGCGGACGGGGCAGCGACGCACGGGGGCTGGTCGGAGCTACGGCGGGTGGGCCGGGGCCGGGTGGAGTTCGGCGGACGGACAGGGCGGGGCGGAGGGGGCGGCGACGCACGAGGCGGCGGCGTGCGCTGCGGCCACGGCCGGATCCGCGGCGGGCGGGTGGCGGGGCGGTGTGGAAACAACAGCGGGGGGCGGGGCGGGGCCGGATCTGATGCGGGGGACGGGGCGGCAGGAGGTCACGAGCGGGCGGGCGGGAAAGGAAATTGAAGTGGCGGTTGGGCGTTCACGGGCGACGGCTGGTTTTGGACCAGATGTATCTCGTAATGTAAATTTGTACCATGTGTTCAAACAAAAAAAACTCTTTGATGTGGATGATCCATGGAGACACGCGCTTGTGAACTGTACACTCTCGGGCGGTCTTTTGAGCAGTTTAAAAGAATAGGAACACACTCTAGCCACGATAATAATGTCTCAAGACCTTTACTCTCATGAAAGGAGCGCGCCAATGACAAGCGACAACTGCATCGTTATTGAAGATGTGGTAGCATATTGTGGACTACATTCATCTTGTACATGTCTTCCACAGAATGATGGTGTAAGAGCATCTTCACCCATTCGATCCCTTACGGATTTGAAATATTGTCATCTGGGGATGGGTCGATGGAAAAATTAGCGTGGGGGCTCGGGTTCCCAGACCTCCCTCAAGGTCGCCCCTCAATCGGTTTTTTCAAAGTCAAACTCGGCATAAATTCGACCAAAAATGACATAAATTTAAACGATATTCAACATTTTCATTGATATTTGTACAAAACTGAAATAAAGAACATAACTTTCAAAGAAATTGGAACACTACTACGCCGTCGCCGCCCGCCGCCGCCGCCTTCTACATGCAGAGAAGCTTGTAGAAGTTAGTGTCGTCACCCCGTCGTCATCGTCCTGCACACCGCTGCCGTCCTTGTTGCACCCCTGCCTTGGGTCGCCGTAGCGGACGAGGTTGGACGGCCCTAGGGCCTCCTTGTCGTTGTCGTCGAGGATGACGACGCCGCCGCTCCGTCGCCGGGGTAGCGTTTGGCCATTGCTAAAGAGACGGAGAGGAGGCGCCGATGATGAAAGGGGCGAAAAGAGGACAGGGCGTCGGCGGCGAGAGTTCGGCAAAAGGTGTGTGGTTGCCAACGAGGGGAGGGGCGGCTTATATATCCACGGGCAGGCGGCGGGCGGGGCGGCACCCGTGTGAACATGTGGCGGGAATGGACGTGACGTGCGTCGCCAGGACGCGCTTGGCCGCGCCTTCACTGCGTCGTCTGTGAAGAATCCATGAAAGGCTGACCGACGACGCAACCTTCGCATTGATTCCCACGGGAAACGAGGCGATGAGGACGACGAACACGCCTAGTCGTTGACTCGATGGGTCCACACGCGTTTCGCGCTAAAAACGTTTCCCTCGACGCTCCTGGACGCCCCCCCCCAGCGTGTTGGGTTTGGCCTGGGACCGCCGGGGCCAATTTCGACCAACTAAGAGCGAAAAAGGACTCCTGGGAGCACGGCTGGGCCGTTTTTTTCGCGTCGACGACAAAAAAGGGCCTTGGGGGGCTGTTGGGGAGCGGATGGAGATGCTCTAACACCAACCCATCTGTTGCACCGTTGTAGCCAACGCACAATCTTCCTTGTGACATCCCCGGATTAAGCTACAGTAATCACACACTAATTCTCCCACGTCATCAAGTTATCTAAAATAAGTTGTCACTTAATAAAAATCAAAGAAATCATCATATTTAATTTAAAGTCAAACAAGGAAAGTTTTCGAATGCAAAAACAAAAATGTCGGGTGAGTTACAAATATTCTCTAATGATTTATGTAATCGAATCGGATATTTTTAGGAATGAATTAGAGCCTTTAAATAAATAAAACTTAAACTGTTAAAATAAATAATAATAATAATATAAAAAAATTAAAAGAAAACAAACCCCCGTGCCCAACTAGGCCAAGTGGCCCAGCTGGCCACAATCGCCCCGGCACATAACCACCCTCGGGTATAAAGCCCCCCACGGGGCTAACCCTAGACCGAACCCCTTTTCCCACTCCTCCCCTGGGCGCCGCCACCTTCCCCCCTCTCCTCTCGAGAGGCACCCTCCCCCCCCCACCGACACACCGAGATCCCACCAACCCCCCACACCCATTCCCACCTACTGTCCCACGCCCGAGCCCCCCCCCCCCCCCGCTCGCCCCCTTCTCCCTCTCGGTCTCCCTCTCTTCCTCACGAGACCGCCTCCTCTTGCTCGCCCCTGCCACCCCACCTCCAGCGCCTGCCCCCCCCCCCCCCGTCGGTCTCCCTCCCAGACAGACAACTCTCCCTCCCGATTCATCTCCCTCCACCTCGCCCCTTCTCTCGGCCCCCTCCCCATCCCGCCGGCCATCCCCATCTCGCCCCCCCCCCCCGCCCACCTCACTCCCACTGGCCATCGCGCCCCACCTCTCGTCGCCTCCTGCTCCCTCGTCGAGCCCCACCCGTCGCCAGGGCCATCCACACCCGGCCGACCCCCCCCCCCCCCCGCAACTCTTCCCGTCGCGGCACCTTCCCTTCCGCTCGATCCAGGAGGGATCGGGCAGGGAGGTCCCCCTCCTCGTCACGCCGGCCGGCCCCTCCGCGAGGCCCCTCCGATGACCCACCTCGCGCAGAACCGTCACCACCAACATCGGGAACTCGTCCTCGTCGTCTCCTCCGCCCCTCCCGAGAACTTCGGCTTCACCGGGCCCTCTCGTCAACGTCGATGAGCCCCCTTTCGGGCTCCTCCCATCGTCTCCTTCCTTGCGCCGTCCCGGTTCCATTCCGGCAAATGGCGCTCCTTTCCGACATCGTGGTGCTCGCGTAGGTGTAGATGGAGATGTCTCTTTCTCTGTTGTTGTTGAGAGTTTTGTGTTGTAAACACAGAGGTTGGAGAAGAGAGGAGAACTAGGTAGAAAATAAAATAAAAAGGCATGTATGTATTATGTATGTATCGTGTATGTAATGCGTATGTGTATATGCAAGTATGTACAGAAAATACGTTGATTATATAAATATGTGTATGTAGGTATAGGGAGAAATACTTTATGTTTAATATGTGTATGTGGCCACTGCCACTTACCCGTGGGGCCATACCTCCTCACCCACTTACACGGAGGCCTCACACGCTTTGAAGAAAAGTGAAAAATTAAAATATAAAAATAAAAATATGTTTTTAATAAATAAATAATTATATATATTATTTAATTAATTAGTTAATTAATTAATTAGGTCATTAGAGTATGACACGTGGGTCCCCCACTAAATTAATTTGATTAATTACTATCTAATCTTAATTAAAAACTTGTGTCTATGACGCATGGGACCCAGCGGTCACATGACCAGTCAACTGTTGATGTCAGCATGACATCATGCTCATGTCATAATTGCTTTTAACCAATTTAATTAAATATATTTTAAATTCCTAATTATTGAATAAAACTTTAAAAAATAATATAAAATAATTCGTAAGTGAGATCAAAATATTTTCAACATGAAAGTTCATGAGCAGATCAAGACGAACCCGGATACACGGTCCATTCGTGTGTCGCGCGTCCCTAGCATAGCGAACATGGAACTTTTTCATCGTTTTCCATCTGACCGGTAGTAGCCAGAGACCCGGAAAATATCGTCAGATATTCTTCCGACCCGTCTACGACGGATGTTGCTGTGTTAGCTCATGTCTAGCCTGCATCTTGCCATGTCATGCATTGTGTTGCACCGTTGCTATTATTTATTGTTTCTTCCCCCTCTTCTTACCGGTAGACCCCGAGACTGACGCTGCTGACGGGTACATCTACGACCCTGCCGATCAGTCCTTTGTCGGAGAGCAACAAGGCAAGCAAACCCCCCTTGATCATTCCTATATCGTCTATGTCTTTCTTCCCACTCCTGGCATTAGTATTTTGCTACTGTTGTAGTTAGCTCCTATATCTGATGCATAGCCTATTTTTCATGAACTGCTACTTTCAGTACGGTACCTTTAATCTGCTTAGTATAGGTGGAGAAGTCACCCCTTCTGACCCCGTAGTCCAGTTGCCCCGCTTTGCTTTCAAATCTCGATCCCTGATCGACGAGCCAGACCCGACACAACACATACACCCCCCTTAATTGTACGACGCTACAGAGATACTATCGGGTACCGAGGGTGACACCTCACTAAGTACTCCTGATGATATCTCTGTAGTATAGCTAGTCGGTCGTGGTTACCGAGGGTGATTCCTCTTTCACCATTCCCGCGATGCCTCTGTCGTGCAACCCCTCAAGTGTGGGACCCCCGAGGGTGATTCCTCTAATCCCACCTTGACGCATACATCATTCGGAATCCAACTAGGGTGATACCTCGGATTCCCCCCAATGTTACAACCACACAGTTACTCGACCATGTTACTGGGATCATTGGTGATTAATTGACAGACGGGTGGATTCCTGCGCAATTGTGTCGATGGCCTAATTAAAATGTTAATGGATATGGGTATTTAATCTGGGTTGGTCGGAAGGCCTTATTACGCACTAACCGTCTGCGTGGGAAGAATTATGGGTACTCGATGTCGCGGTATGAGCCGAAGCTCTTCAGACGTCAGCGATGTAGCGACGCGCGCCCGAGTGGTCCCGAGATGCATCGTGCTTGTGATTAAGGGATGCTAGGACTAACGTCGGCCGCCCTCGCATCGTGCAGGAGCGCGAAGGGGATTTGGGCCCATGAACCCTTTGTGCTTAGGAGTTAGACCGGCGGGGGTGGCCTCTCTGTTGAGTCTTAGGTGGGGCTGCGACGTGTCGATATTCTGAGGCCGGGCATGACCCAGAAAAGTGTGTCCGGCAGAGTGTTATCGAGCATGATGGGACATGTGGTGCACCCCTGCAGGGATGAAAATTAACTATTCGAATAGCCGTGTCCTCGGTTACAGGACGACTTGGAGTTGTGCCCTGATCTTATACAACTACAATTGTTACTTAACTAGAATTAGTTGCCTCGGGATTGCTTCCTCGCAGGGAGTCGAGGGAGGATCTCTGGGCATGACCTCACTTTAAGATTGTTGCAACAATATGACTATTAATTGTGTTACACCTGTTCTACTCTCGTCTATTGTTGCAAGACCCTGAAGATGCTAGTCTTCGATAGGACTAGGCCTTCTCTCTCTATTCTTGCATTGCTGCAGTCAGTCCACATATAACCAAACCCCCTTCTTTGATACTGATGTATACTTAGCATAGTTCTGATGTAAGTCTTGCGAGTACTTTGGATGAGTACTCACCGTTGCTTTGCTCCCCCTTTGTCCCTTTGATCCGCTGCTGCGACCAGATGATGGAGCCCACGAGTGGAGTTTCCTGCCGCTGTCTGCCATCCCGATGGTGTCTTCTTCATGGGGACCGCTGAAGATAGGAGTAGTTTAGGAGGTTCCCAGGCAGGAGGCCTCGCCTCGTTCGATCGTGTTTCTTTTTGTGCTAGCCTTCTCTAAGGCACCCCATGTTTTATGTTTGTACTCAGATATTTGTTGCTTCCGTTGACTCTGTGTTCATCGAGCTTCTGTATTCTAGCCCTGGAGGCCCCTGGCTTGTAATATGAAGCTTGTATTATCTTATTTGTGTCTAGAGTTGTGTTGTGATATCTTCCCGTGAGTCCTTGTGTTTGATCATACGCATTTGCGTGTATGATTAGCGTACGATTAAACCAAGGGCGCCACAAGTTGGTATCAGAGCCGACTTCTTGTAGGTAGCCCCCTTTCCAACTCCTTAGCCGAAGTTGAGTCTAGTGTTTGAAAAACTTTACTAACATTGATGTTGTGGCTTACGGGCCCACATCTCAATTGGGTGGTATTAGTATCTTTTACTCCTTTTCTATACTCTGGGTTCTACTCTCTCTTCTCTTTCGGGTTAAAGATTTTACTAACTCTAACATTAGGTTCGCGTAAATATTTCCTCCCGGGGAGCCTTGTATTTCAGACGACGGCTTGATCCATTAGAAGACTCCGAAGTTACTCTCTGATGTTCTCTCGAGAACTTGTGCTTATTGCTTCTGCAATTTCCCTCCCTCCGTCAACCCTTATGGATGACTGCATACAAATGTCATTCCCAAATGCTCTTGTTTTTACGAGATGCAACGAATTATCTTATCGGGGATTCGTCCATCGTCAGTTGTCATGGGTTTTCGAAAGTTCTTCGAATTGCTATTCAGTTTTTCGGGATCCCCAGTAGCCTATCGATTTTGTCCTTTCTCACCTGCTTGTGTTATGGTTAAATCCATATGTCTAGCAGCATTTATTAAAATCCTTTGTGATTTTTCTATGATCTTATTGATTCTGTCATTGTGTGAATGCACACAATCATCTGTTAATACTCATAAATTATCTTCCGGCTTAGACGTCCTTTCAAACAGAGCTGGTTTTCGACGAATCAACTTTGGTTGGTTGTCCATCCAAGTCCATTCAACTTACTGGTATTTGACCAGAGCATCTGATTATGATACACCAACCTAGGAATCCTAATTCCTTTGGTAATTAAGTATCAATATTTTCAGATGTTCTATAACCCGATGCATTGCATCCTATCTCCCTCTGATTGAGTACCGATACTCACATCAGATCCTTTGTGGACTGCCAGACTCATTCTGGGTTATTATACGACGGCATCCTTTACCTTCGAAAAATTCTTGTGATTGCTTCCCCTGACACATGATGCCATTGGTAAATTGTGTCTTCTCCCTCTCATAAGTTATATCCTATGCCCTTGTCAACCATGCTCTTCAAGCATGTGTTAATTACTCTTGAAGTTTGCGGTATATATTCCTAAGATGTCCCAACGGGTTGGACCTATGCCTTGATAAATTAATATGACTCGAAAAGTTTTCATGAATCTTACTCTTCTGGTGCTTTGCCGAATATCCTTTCAAAGATACAACCTGGTCAAAGGCGAGGAGTAAATGACACGTGATGCATTGATGAAGTGGGAGTCGACCTTGAACTTTGTGTTCCTGCCCATGGAAACAACGTTGATCTTACCATAGAAGCTTCTCGTATCAATAATCATTCATTATGTGGTCTAAATCTGGTATATGTGATCTTGTCCTTTGCAATCGTGGTTTCGACCATGTTGTCCTACCTTGATTTCATTCTCATACGAGTTAAAGTACTTGTCTTCTTCAGATCAATACATCGGTCCAAGCCTTAATGTTGATCTATCTTCGAGTATTATCCCTCGTATCCCGAGAATATCACGGAGCTATATAACTTCTTGTGAGCTCCTCGTCAACTATGATATTTTCATTAATTCTAGTTTCCTCGTGTTTGAGATGTTGAACACTCAAGGACACCGATAGTTGAATCGAGTACGCATTGCGATCCAACAACTCTTAGTAATATTCTTTGTTTATGAGTTTGTACTCGATCATGTCACTCCAAGTTATTAAGCTTCATCATCATCGTCATGTTGGAGCTTGACCATGCTCTCTATGTCGTCCATCTGTGGAACACATTTCCAACTGTGCGTTAAGCTCACATCGAGCTTTTCACATCATATTGGTTGTTTTGAAAGGCCATTTTTGATTCTGAGCTAGCTGTCTTACCTGTGATTCCAACAACCTCTTGCTTCATCATTCCCTTGCTTGATGTCGTCGCTGAACGATTACATATTCATGAAATTTCTCGACAAATGTGTCGTGATCATCATCAGCATTCTGAGCTCTTGCAGGGTATCAATCGAATGCATATTGAGAAATACCATCCCTTCCACTCGATGAATTGTATTATCATCGACATCCTTGTTGCCTTCCCTCTAACACAAACTTGATCATGTTTTGTGTTGTCCTTTGAGTTCCTTGCTATTCAGCTTATGTTGTCTTCTACCTTAGAGTATTACTATCTTTTATGTCAAGAATGTCGTGAGGATTGCACACGTCTTAAGAATTCTTGATATAATAACACTTCTCGCCATCACCATTCATTTATTGGTCCCGTGTTGTTTCAAACCGGAATACCAACAAGTGAACTCTGATGTGTGATCCCAATTCTTCTGGCAACCCTATTGATGTGAGGTTAACAACTGATTGTTTCATTCAAAGTGTGTTGGGTGTTGACTCGTCATATTTGACATTGGATTGTGCTACTCCGCCCGTATTTCTGAGTGCACCCTTTGACCAATGTTTAATTGTTGTTGTTCCCTCGAGCATACGACATTATACCATTTGACTTGACAAATGCTAGCTCCTTTATGTTATAAATTTTGGGAATTCAACCCTATCAAAACCTTGAGGGATTGTTGTTGAGCCCATCAGACACACCCTCAGCTTCTCCATGTTCCACGGTGAAGCTCTTGAAAGCATTAGCCTAAATGTTTTCCCAAAGTTCACGTGCACTCTTTCCGCCGTGAATATGTGAAAGTTTTTTTCCGCTTCTTCTCGGGAAATACCAAATCATTCATGCATGTGCGAAGTGTTATATGTTTTCAAGATTTGTTATCTTCACTTCATATAATTTCTCTTAGCACGCCAAGCCACTAACTGATTTGATCAAGGAAAAGAAGTTCCTTCATAAGAGCTAATCCAGACTTACACATGGAACTTTGTTATCCTCGATGATGGTCCCCAAACGAGAACTCAGTCGCATTTTGACATAAGGATTCCACGTGGGCACGAATTTCTTGGCATGGTGTTCATGTGTCTTATAATCGAACTCATGATTCAAGAATTTCTTGTGTAGTTCATATCCTGAGAATCTTGCATCTTCATCTTTCTTCTCAAGCATCTTGAGCCTGAGGTGTCCTGACACCAATCAGATCTGAATCTCGGGCAGAGATGATGGTTGGAACATTTCCAATAATTATAACTTTGGTCTTTAGGTAAATTAGTACGGTGTTGTCTTTCCAACGCACCGGGCCGAAGGACCTATTGTTATAAATTCTTCCATATGTAAGATTCACCATCCTTTCATGTAGAAACTATATGACTTATTTCATAAGTTGTTCCTCATGAATCCTCCTTTTGGACCCATTGGTCCGGCCCTTGCGTGATGACCATGTCGATGCTACCTCGAAGCACGGATGTGGTACTTCAAATTTCAACAGGAACATTGGAAGCGCAATGCTAAATTCTTCCTGATCAATTATCCAAGCCGTATGGTATGGGTAAACATCATGATTCTTCTTGCCTTTTTGTCTAAATGGTTATGTACTGGATGACCTATCATGTATATCATACTCTATGTTTTTCTCGGAAATGGTATACTTTAAATACTTGTGTGTGTGAACACATTTTCCTTCCCATTGGCATGTTTGACTTTTCTTGTGGCATAACTTATCTAAGCAATGTTAATTCCCTGCTTAGGTAAAATTCTCGGTATACAACTCTGTCAGTAAGACCCTGTTACTATTTTGGATAACATTCCGGTAGCCGCGGGTGGACGAGAACCTTGCCTATTGGTCCGCCTCGTTTCAACGAGCAGGAAAAATGGTTCTATTCGTTCCCCGCCCTTGGCATCGACGTTGTTGCCAACATAACTCACAGGTTATCCTCTGACATGTCTTACTACCAATACTGTACAAGATGTCACCCCTCTACCTACTCTCGGCCCACATGGTGGACCCATAACCCAAAGTTCCACGGGATTGAAACCTGACTCTCCTGTACATCCTTGACTCCAAAGTATCCTTTGCACTTGGCTCGTATGAAATTCCTGAGCCACCGTTCAAAGTACCGAACACTTTTTGGTCCGGATATTATTCAACATGCCGAAGATCAAGTCCGCATTATTCATGAGAATCTGAAGGCTGCTCAGTCTCGTCAGAAGAGTCAGTATGACCGTCATCATCAAGATATGGTCTATCAACCTGGGGAAAAGGCTTATCTTCGTGTCACACCAATGAGAGGTGCAAATCGTTTTGGGATCAAGGACAAGTTAGCTCCTTGCTATATTGGTCCTTTCACTGTTCTTGAAAGGCGTGGAAGAGTGGCTTATCAATTGGAGCTGTCGGTGAACCTTTCTCAGGTTCACGATGTCTTCCTTGTTTCTCATCTCCGCCGCTGCTTCAAGGATCTTGTTCGAGCAGTGGATCATGATATGCTTGAGCTGCAACAAGACCTCTCCTATAAAGAGCATCCGATCCGCATTCTCGACCAAGCTGAACGTAAGACTCATCGCAAAGTCACCAAGTTCCTTAAAGTGCAGTGGTCAAATCATTCTCAAGCTGAAGCCACTAGGGAACGTGAGGATCATCTTCGTGATGAATACCCCGAGCTCTTTCCTTCTACCTCTTAATTCTCGCGACGAGAATTCTTGTTAGTAGGGGAGAGTTTTGACATCCCCGGATTAAGCTACAGTAATCACACACTAATTCTCCCACGTCATCAAGTTATCTAAAATAAGTTGTCACTTAATAAAAATCAAAGCAATTATCATATTTAATTTAAAGTCAAACGAGGAAAGTTTTCGAATGCAAAAACAAAAATGTCGGGTGAGTTACAAATATTCCCTAATGATTTATGAAATCGAATCGGATATTTTTAGGAATGAATTAGAGCCTCTAAATAAATAAAACTTAAACCATTAAAGTAAATAAATAAATAATAATAATCAAAGAAAAATAAAACAACCCCCCGTGGCCAACTGGGCCAAGTGGCCCAGCTGGCCACAATCGCCCCGGCCCATAACCACCCTCGGGTATAAAGCCCCCACGGGGCTAACCCTAGACCGAACCCCTTTTCCCACTCCTCCCCTAGCCGCCGCCACTTTCCCCCTCCTCTCGAGAGCCACCAATCCCCTCACCGACACACCCAGATCCCACCAACCCCCCTTGCACCCATCCCCACCTATTGTCCCACGCCCGAGCCCCCCCCCCCCGCTCGCCCCCTTCTCCCTCTCGGTCTCCCTCTCTTCCCCACGAGACCGCCTCCTCTCACTCGCCCCTGCCACCCCACCTCCAGCGCCTGGACCCCCCTCGTCAGTCTTCCTCCCACACCGACAGCTTTCGCTCCCGATTTATCTCCCTCCACCTCGCCGCTTCTCGGCCCCCTCCCCATCCCGCCGGTCATCCCCATCTTGCAACCCCCACTCCACCTCACCCCCATTGGCCACCGTGCCCCACCTCCCGTCGCCTCCTGCTCCCTCGCCGAGCCCCACCCGTCGCCAGGGCCATCCACACCCGGCCGAACCCCTTGCAACTCTTTCCCTCGCGACACCTTCCCTCCCGCTCGATCCAGGAGCGATCGGGCACGGAGGTCCCCCTCCTCGTCACGCCAGCCAACCCCTCCAGGAGGCCCCTTCGGCGACCCACCTCGCCGGAACCGTCACCACCAACATCGGGAACTCCTCCTCTCCGTCTCCTCCGCCCCTCCCAAGAACTCCGACTTCACCGGGACCTCTCGTCAACGTAGGTGAGCCCCCTTTCGGGCTCCTCCCACCGTCTCCTTCCTTGCGCCGTCCCGGATCCATTCCGGCAAACGGCGCTCCGTTCCGACGTCGTGGTGCTCGCGTAGGTGTAGATGGAGATGTCTCTTTCTGTGTTGTTGTTGAGAGTTCTTTGTTGTCAAAAGAAAGGTTGGAGAAGAGAGGAGAACTAGGTAGAAAATAAAATAAAAAGGCATGTATGTATTATGTATTATGTATGTATTGCGTTTGTATGTATCGTGTATGTAACGCATATGTGTATATGCAAGTATGTACAGAGAATACGTTGATTATATAAATATGTGTATGTAGGTATAGGGAGAAATACTTTATGTCTAATATGTGTACGTGGCCACTTCCACTTACCGGTGGGGCCATACCTCCTCACCCACTTACAAGGAGGCCCCACACGCTTTGAAGAAAAGTGAAAATTAAAATATAAAAATAAAAATATATTTTTAATAAATAAATAATTAGATATATTAATTAATTAATTAGGTAATTAGAATAATTAGAGTATGACACGTGGATCTCTCACTAAATTAATTTGATTAATTACTATTTAATCTTAAATAAAAACTTGTGTCTATGACGCATGGGACCCGCTGGTCAGATGACCAGTCAACTGCTGATGTCAGCATGACATCATAGTGATGTCATAATTGCTTTTAACCAATTTAATTAAATCTGTTTTTAATTCCTAATTATTGAATAAAATTTAAAAATTAATATAAAATAATCCGTAAGTTAGATCAAAATATTTTCAACATGAAAGTTGATCACCAGATCGAGACGAACCCGGATACACGGTCCATCGTCTCTCGCGCGGCCCTAGCATAGCAAACATGGAACTTTTCCATCATTTTCCATGTGACTAGTAGTAGCCAGAGACCCAGAAAAATATCGTCAGATATTCTTCCGACCCGTCTATGACGGATGTTGCTGCTTTAGCTCATGTCTAGCATGCATCTTGCCATGTCATGCATTGTGTTGCACCGTTGCTATTATTTATTGTTTCTTCCCCCTCTTCTTACCGGTAGACCCCGAGACTGATGCTGCTGACGGGTACATCTACAACCCTGCCGATCAGTCCTTTGTCGGAGAGCAACAAGGCAAGCAAACCCCCCTTGATCATTCCTATATCGTCTATGTCTTTCTTCCCACTCCTGGCATTAGTATTTTGCTACTGTTGTAGTTAGCTCCTATATCTGATGCATAGCCTATTTTTGATGAACTGCTAATTTCAGTACGATACCTTTAATCTGCTTAGTATAGGTGGAGAAGTCACCCCTTCTGACCCCGTAGTCCAGTTGCCCCGCTTTGCTTTCAAATCTCGATCCCTGATCGACGAGCCAGACCCGACACAACACATACACTCCCCTTAATTGTATGATGCTACACAGATACTATCGGGTACCGAGGGTGACACCTCGCTAAGTACTCCTAATGATATCTCTGTAGTATAGCTAGTTGGTCGTGGTTACGGAGGGTGATTCCTCTTTCACCATTCCCGACGATGCCTCAGTCTTGCAACCCCTCAAGTGTGGGACCCCCGAGGGTGATTCCTCTAAGCCCACCTTAATGGATACATCGTTCAGAATCCAATGAGGGTGATACCTCGGATCCCCCCCGATGTTACAACCACACAGTTACTCGACCATGTTCCTGGGATCATTGGTGATTAGTTGACAGACGGGTGGATTCCTACGAGATTGTGTCAATGGCCTAATTAAAATGTTAATGGATTTGGGTATTTAATCTGGGTTGGTCGGAAGGCCTTATTACGCACTAACCGTCTGCGCGGGAAGAATTATGGGTACTCGACGTCGCGGTATCAGCCGAAGCTCTTCTGACATCGGCGATGTAGCGGCACGCGCCCGAGTGGTCCCGAGATGCATCGCACTTGTGATTAAGGGATGCTAGGACTGACGTCGGCCGCCCTCGCATCGTGCAGCAGCGCGAAGGGGAATTGGGCCCACGAACCCTTTGTGCTTATGAGTTAGACCGGCGGGCTGCCTCTCTGTTGAGTCTTAGGTGGGGCTGCGACGTGTCGATATTCCGAGGCCGGGCATGAGCCAGAAAAGTGTGTCCGGCCAAAGTGTTATCGAGCGTGACGGGACATGTAGTGCACCCTTGCAGGGATGAACATTTACTATTCGAATAACCGTGTCCTCGGTTACACGACGACTTGGAGTTGTGCCCTGATCTTATACAACTACAATTGTTACTTAACTGGAATTAGTTGCCTCGAGATTGCTTCCTCGCAGGGAGTCGAGGGAGGATCTCTGGGCGTGACCTCACTTTAATATTGCTGCAACAATATGACTATTAATTGTGTTACACCTGTTCTACTCTCGTCTATTGCTGCAAGACCCTGAAGATGCTAGTCTTCGATAGGACTAGGCCTTCTCTCTCTATTCTCGCATTGTTGTAGTCAGTCCACATATAACCAAACCCCCTTCTTTGATACTGATGTATACTTAGCATAGTTCTGATGTAAGTCTTGCGAGTACTTTGGATGAGTACTCACTGTTGCTTTGCTCCCCCTTTGTCCCTTTGATCCGTTGCTGTGACCAGATGATGGAGCCCAGGATTGGAGTTTCTTGCCGTTGTCTGCCATCCCGATGGTGTCTTCTTCATGGAGGCCACTAAAGATAGGAGTAGTTTAGGAGGTTCTCAGGCAGGAGGCCTCGCCTCGTTCGATCGTGTTTCTTTTTGTGCTAGCCTTCTCTAAGGCACCCCATGTTTTATGTCTGTACTCAGATATTTGTTGCTTCCGCTTACTCGTGTGTTTATCGAGCTTCTGTATTCTAGCCCTCGAGGCCCCTGGCTTGTAATATGAAGCTTGTATTATCTTACTTGTGTCTAGAGTTGTGTTGTGGTATCTTCGCGTGAATCTTTGGGTTTGATCGTACGCATTTGCGTGTATGATTAGCATACGATTAAACTGAGGGCGCCACATTCCTCCTAGCACGATCACCAAGTAGTGGGAAAGTGTGGGGAAAATTAGTGTTATCTTGTTGGTTTGTCAAACACATATTCTTGTACAAATAAAGTAGCGAAAAGTTAGAGTACCATCATGAGAAAATATAGTATAATGCAACAAAAAGTTAGAGTAGCATCTTAGAAAATTTTAGTTCCTTCCATGAGCCCCTATAAATATAAGCAAATAAATAACCAAAAAATTTGTGTCGCAATTCGTAAGAAAATAGCAAGTGGTAGATAAGATATGCATTTATATAGATATTGCATTTGTATTTTGGACCATATATGGTAAGTATGCATTTTATTCGTCCCATCCGCTTTCATAAAAGTAGAGATATTTCCTATAATTTATATTATTTTTCTTGAATTTGTCTAGATACAGATATCATATTATTTGTCTTAGGTTTTTCAACATACAAATGGATGTATTGTTATCCGTATCTTAAAGCGTTTGATTTTAGATACATCTGCAGCTAGACAATTCTAAAACAAATAATATTGATAGGAGAGTATATTAACTTTAGACACTTTCATTTAACTATAATTAAAAAAATCCTTCATGATATAAGCCTTTTTAAAGATTATTTAATATGAAGCATAGACGGAGCAAAATGAGTGAATATATCCTTTTAAATATATCTATATGTGTTTCATATGTAGTTCACTTTACCTAATAATAAAGCAAATAGTGTTTCTGTGTGCTCATCGTCGTGACATTTTTGTCAAAAAGTCTGTGATGTTTTACGTAATCAACCCACAATACGTTTTTAAGTGGATCAAAAGCCAACCCGGACTATGCATCTTTCTGCTCCCGATCCGCTCGCTCATCGTGCCGCCGCCCACGCCGTCCTCCTCGCAATGGCGATAGTCGGCCCTCAAATCAATATCTCCTCCCCTCTTCTCCCTCTCCTCCCCTCTCCCTCCTCACTCCTCCATACATGCTCGCTTCCCACTTCCTCCCCACAAGTCTCAACTATGGTGGCCTATGCAGGCGGCGATGGCAGACTAGTTGGGAGATATGGGGAACGGTGTTGCTCCGAGTAATTACGTGGAGGAGCTTAAGAATTGCGTGGAGGAGCTCAAGTATTGCCTCCCTTACACCTCCATCCCCAAGTACGTCCTCCCGTTAGACAACGACGATGTGCGTACTCTGCTTTTTTCTCTTGGCTAAAAGGACAAAAAAAATCTAGAATATGCACGAGCGTGCATATCATATTTTATAGAAGAAAGGGGGTGAAGAGCCCCTCCACAAAGTTTACATCATTACAAGTCTTAAAAGACCCTCACAACACTCATGCTACACTTCAATTAAAGTAACTACTCGCCGCTAGCCCGCCTATATAATCCGCTAAAACGGAAGTCTATGTCATCCTTGACCAGTCCCGCCGACTTCCACACGCAACCTTCACGATCAATGTTGGGTAGTGATGTTTGAAGTGATGATGTTTGACCGTCAAAAATAATTGCATTGCGATGCTTCCACAGTTCCCATAAACATGAAGTGATGATCGCCTTGAGGTCTTTCGGTGTGCAATGGGTCCCCACCCGTGTGGAGCACCATTTCAACAAGTCATCTTTCCGTCGTTGGCGCCTGTTCTGGAGCCCCCATGGCAGTCCAAACCGAGAGCCACAGTGTACGTGCAAAAACGCACGTTAGCAGTATGTGGTTTATGGTCTCCGCCTGCTGGTTGCAGAAGGGGCGTGCGCCCTGGTGAGGTAGTCCTCGACGTGCCAAGCAGTCCGAGGTCTAGCAGCGGTTTGACATTCCTAGCCATGCGAATAAGCGGCATTGTAGGGGTGCCTTTTGTTTCCATACAAAATTTGCATATGTTGCCACTTCTCGCCCCATAAACTTTGTTGTGTATGCCGATCGAATCGAGTAGTTACCATTTGCCTCCCAGGCCCAGCAAATGGCGTCTTCCCTCTCCTCATGCAACTCCACCTCAGCCACTTTGTCCCATAGCATCAGGTATCCTTCAATGTTCTGTAGCCCAAGATTAGGTCCAACACCCCTCGTCCAATTGTTGTCATGAAGGGCTTGTCGCACTGTTTGTGGGGCCCTCTTTCTTGGGGCAATCACCTCATATATGTTGGGTGCCACGTCTTGAACCCGGTTGCCATGAAGTCATCTGTCTTCCCAGAATAGTATCGTGACACCCTTTTCGATGGTTTCCATTGTTGCTACCTGGAAAATTGTTGGTGCTTCACTCGTGACCTTTATGTCAAACTCCGACCATGGCTTGTGTACATCCATACATCGCAGCCAAAGCCAACGTGCGTGGAGTGTGGCATACACCAAATGCAGGTTTGGAATGCCAAGACCACCGGCCCAGCGTGGTGTACGAACCTACTCCCAAGCCATTAAGCAGTTACCACCATCACTACTAGGAAAAAGCCTACCAGTAGCGATGATAATCCTATAGTAGTAGCGCTGGGCCGAGCGCTACTGCTATCGCGCTACAGCTAATAACTAGGAGCAGCCCTGGTATGGGCAGCGCTACTAGTAAGTATAGTTAGCAGTAGCGTCGGTATGGGCAGCGCTACTGCTAACTATAGTGGTAGCACGTGCTTGCAGAAAGCGCTGCCACTAAGCCGCGCTACTGGTAAGTATTAACCAACGCTGCTGCTAACTTTTATAGTTTTCACAGATTTGCACCCTCTACGTATTTGTGATTTATTTATACAGATTTTATACAATAGTTTCATCACATCATATTAAACATATACCCTTCTCACATATCATAGACATACAATAGTCTTGTCATAATACCATGCATCATCATCATCATCATTATCATTCAACAGAAAATATCATCACATAGTCTCGAAAATAGTGATACATAAGTGCGATCATGTCATGTCTCAAGTAAGCGCAACTTCATGGTCATGGCACACCCGCAAGTTTCATCATCTCTATCTACAACATGATGTAGAACAGAAGAGTGATCAGCATGAAGACGAGCGCGACTATGTAGTACCGACGGTGCCGCCCCTGCTCATGTTGGAGTGTCGACCACCTCAAGTAACTAATTTCCGATTTGGCTTTGGTGTCGAACCCTCTATGGCTAGCACCCGGGTACCTGTGCACCTGGGCCTGAGCGGCTGGCCAGTGGTCGTAGACTCCTGGAACCCTCCCAACGTACACGACGTAGTAGCCCTTCACCATCTGTGATCTAGCTAGTACCTGCAACGTGAGTTGTTGATTTGAGCGATAATATGCAACATAATGCACTTAAGAAAACAAAAATAGACATGATTACCAAAATAAAAGCAACCAATAGTAAACATAAATGACGAAGTTCCTCATACCCAAACTAATTAACTAGAACAATCTACGCTAGTTCAAGACCACAGTTTAGTTACATCACATAGTTTCGCCGTGCATAATTTCAAAGTTTTGCCATAGAAAGACAGTACTGATAAGGCGCGCTAGTTCAGGACCATGGTTTAGTTACAACGCATTGTCATTGACCATCAGTCGTCCAGGTCGGCGTCCCAATCTTTATAGTCAGAGGGGACGCAACCGAGCTTCGTGAAAGGCTTCATGTCCAGACACTGAGCGCTTAGCAGTGCTCAGACATCAACCCGCGTGATTGGCCCATGGTAGAACATCCCCATTGGTTCGAGGACTTGCTTCATGATCACTTGGGCTAGTTCACACTGTACGTTATAAAACTCAGCTCGGATTCGATGATCCGGTGTCTTTCCAATGCTTGTGGCCCAGCTGACAATCTCGGCATCTTCGGCAGTAGCTGACATGCGAAGGCGTTGATGATCCCTTCTGTACTCCAGCAAGTGATGCATGAGGTAGAATCCATCAGCCTAACTCTCGTTCGGTTGCTCGATGCAGCAGAAGTCGGTCTTATGGCCGAAAGCCGGTGCTTTATTCCTGGACCTTTTCACCTTGATATATCCACCAGTCATGCTGAAGGTCCACAGGGCAGAGTCGAGAACATTCTTGACGTATGTGTAATCCTTTTTCTTCAGGTTCTTCGACGAGTCCAAGTACACAACATGGGAGTATTCCGGGTACAGAACGATGAGGACGACGCCATCCACGCTGCACAAATCAAGTACACCTCAGTTGTGCCACCATGCTTGCAAAGGAATGATTAACATGTCGAAAGGATATGCGCGAATGACTTACGAGGGATGATAAGACAGGAGAATCGCTTCCTTGTCCTTATTAGCGATCATGAATTCACCGAGGTACTTTCTCGCATACTCACGGTGCTCTTTGCAAACTCCCAAGAAGTCCTCGTGCATATAGTATGGGTCCGCGATGCAGATATAGTCGATGCTCTCCCTCCTGATGACGTAGTTGAGATACATGCAATACATGCGGATGAACTGGAAATCCAGCTTGTTCATGTGGAACATGTTGTAGATGTAGTCAAATAGCAGGATGAACATATTCGCGGGCCAGGTATCGACATACATCTTCCCACCCGACACATGAGCCGCGTAAAGCGGGTATCCTGGATGTTTGAGGGCAAGAAGGTTTTTCTCTCTGGCCAGCACATCTTCATGGAGTCTCTTTAGATCATTGTTCAGTATGTGATCCAGCGCTTTGGCAGGTAGGATCGGCTCGCCGGCAATGTGGACACGTGTCTTACCTTCGACAGGCATTCTGTCTACCACCAGGGGTTTCAGAGGCGGCTGGCTCCTTGAAGCACCCATGGCGCCTTTAGGTCTCTTGGTCGGTCTCTTCCTTTGCTTCTTGGAGGCTCGCGGTAGTGAGCCCACCATACCTTCCCTAACCACCACCCCAAGTGTCCTCGGGCTAAACAGTGGACGGGCCTCGGGGGTTGCTGGGTAGAGGCGGCATCTGGAGGCGTTTCCTGCGATGATGGCTTGAAGAGAGACTTTTTGCATTCCGCCTTAGGACGTTCCGGCTCCAGCAAATCACGCAGCATCAAGTCATCATCTGCATGGTCATAGTCTGAGTCTTCGGCGTCCTGAGCCATCAATAATCCATCATAGGCGATATTGAAATACTGGTTCGGGTCATCATCATCATCCTCCATGTCATCATCAACATTTGCTTCTTCGACAGCGGGGGCGACATGATCTGGCACTAATGGAGGCTCTCCCTCGCGTCATACGCTACCATCATCCGCCACGACAGGTGTAGGTAATGTGGTAGGTAGGGTGGTGTTCATACCTTCTTGAGAAGTTGGTGTTGGAGTGATGATACTGGGCTCCGAGACGAAGAAGAGACCTTGGCCAAGTCAAGAACCAGTTCTTGCATGCGCCAATTGTCTTAGGGGTCTCGTCTTTATCGACTGGTATCGGAGGAGGCAAATCCTCGTAGCCCGCTAAGACACTGGCCACGATAACCTTGAAGACGCCATCGGGCATCTGTCGATTGTGGAACATGCGGTCCTTCAGCTTCACAATGGTTGCCTTTCCAACAGCCACCTCTTGGCCCTTGATGTCGTAGAGTAGGGTGCACGGGGTGTCGTCGGCCTACGAAGGAGACATGTCTGCGACATCAAACATCTGAAAGGCAACTGAAACGGAAGACTATAGACATGCTGGTGAGAAGGGTATGATGCTTAATTACCGTGAGGGCGTCGAGCTTAGCCAGCGAGGAAGGCCCGCCGAGCATGCCAGAGACTGAGGTCGGGTTGCTATGAATAGGAACGGGACCTTTTGCGGTTGCTTGGGCAGGTGCTGGTGCTGTGGTGTTCGCCGAGTTGCTCCCGACAAAGTTGGGAATTGGAAAGTCCTCCAGCTGTGCATTTGGATTGTTCTTCATGTAATTGAAAATTGCCGGAATCAAGCTGGCCACCGCGTTAGTGACCAACCCACTGACTACGTCGACCAACTCTTCTTTGGTCTCAGCTTTGGTCTTATTGACCGCAATCACGACCTTCTCATCGATGCTCTCTTGAGTGACGACCAACCGTCTCTTCCTTCTCTCCCCAGGCTCCTCGGGGTAGCACGTCTTCCACGAGGCCCCATCTCCGACGCCGTGCACACGTCCATAGGACGGTGGCTTCTCCACCGGGACCTTTTTCAGTATGTTCAGGGCCCGGTTGAATGGGGTGTCCCACTTGGGCCTCGACGACGACTGTGACGACTCGTCGCTTTCGGCTGCCTTCTGGTGCTGCTCTTTATGCAAAAGGAACATGGATGGTTTACTATTGTGATAAAACTTGCAGTAAAATTGATTGGAAGCTAATTAATATGATAATGTGGTAATATAACAATTACCAGAAGCCTCATGAACTCCCTCGTGTCCGGGTCCGTGTAAAAGATCTTTCTCTTTATCCCACTTGTACCGGGCCCTGATCTAGTCATGCTCCAGCGGGTCGCTGAACTCCGCCAAGGGGTTTGGGATCCCGAGACTTTCATGTTCGGCGTCCTCCTTGGCCCATATGTGCCTCTTCCCCTCGTAACCACGGCTTCCGAGGCAGTGGGGAGGTGTGTTCCTGGCCTGGAGCGCCTTCATTTTCTCCGACTTTGCCTTGACTTCTTCTTTTTCGCAATTCTCGAGGAATTTTGCAAAGTCTTCTTCTGTTATTGTCGGATTATCAGCATGAATCTTGGACCACGGTTCATTCTTCCCAACCGCTTTTTTGACTGGAACTTTCCACGAGGACAAGTCGTTGGTGAACGTCACCATCGCCTTCTCGTTTATTTTTGTCATGACGGGATCATCCCACGACCGTTTATATTTCTCTTCATTCCGGCCGGGGAACATGAATCTATTGTGCAACTTCTTTAGGAGCATGTGCTCCATATGTGGTATCAATTTCAACCTCTTGTCGTTGATGTTGGCGGTTTCCTTAAGGATGCATCCAAGTTGATTGCCCCAAAACTTGCGCGCTTCCTCTAGCGCCGTTGTGTAACGCCCAAGATGCGATCCTATCCTTAATTTGGCACGAGGGGCTCGTCAGGGATAAAAGCGCATCTCGACATTTCGCAAGAATGGATATCGTTACAAGTACATGTACTGAAAAGATGAGGTATATAGTATTGTATTACACTCGCCACAAGCTACATAAGAGTATCATCAGTACAATACATAAACATCACGAAGAAGAGCAGGGTCCGCTTACGGACGAAAACAAACGAGAAAAGAACGACGTCCATCCTTGCTATCGCAAGCTGCCGGCCTGGAACCCATCCTAGATCGATGATGAAGAAGAAGAAGAAACTCCAAATGAACAATCATCGCGCTCACGTCAAGTAACCTTTACCTATACCTGCAACTAGTGTTGTAGTAATCTATGAGCCACACAGGACTCAGCAATCTCATTTCCAAAGGTATCAAGACTATGAAAGCTTAATGGGTGAGGTATGGTTAAGTGGTGAGGCTGCAACAAGCGACTAAGCATTTATATGAGGTGGCTAACTTACGAGTACAAGAATAAGAGGGGGTGATCTACGCATAGTGGACGTGAATTATTGATGATCAAATGAATGATCCTGAACACCTACTTACGTCAAACATAACCCCACCGCGTCCTCGATCGGAGAAGGAACTCGCAAAAGAGACAGTCACGGTTACGCACTCAGTTGGCAAGTTTTAGTTAAGTTAACTTCAAGTTATCTAGAACCTGTGTTAAACAAAGTTTCCACGTTGCCACATAACTGCGGGCACGACTTTCTGAAAAGATTTAACCCTGCAAGGGTGCTCCAACTAGTCCATCACAAATTACCACAAGCCGCATAGAAATCCTCGACCACGAAGCTCGCGATCTCATCAGACTCCTTAGTGGAAAACCTCAACTCTGAGATTACCAAAAGCATCACCGGAATCGCGATGCACAAGACATTCGTCAAAGGTAAAACTAATCGAGCAGGGCTGCCCGACGTGTCGATGATCCCGATAGGAGCCGCGTATCTCGTTCTCAGGACACGACAGATTGTCCAAACGTCCAGTAGGCCAATCACAGAGTTGCCCCTGGTAGCCACCGGCGGTTGACAGGTTGGACCAACACTCATGCGGAGTAGTGGCCCGGGGGTTGATTAATTACTCCGCGGGTGCCGGCGGGTCCCTATGCATTTATTTAGTTATAAGGCAAATGTAAGACCAAAGTTGGGCCTTGCCAGACCAGCTTTAATCTAAAACGAATTATCAAGGGGGTCCCCATAACAACCCCGATCGTGTGAGGAGCGTTCAATTATGGAACATAACACCGATAGCCGAAACTAAGGGGGAAAAGGTGGAAAAAAACACCAGGCTAGAAAGGCCGAGCCTTCCACCTTTTACCAAGTATATAGGTGCATTAAATTAATTAGCATTAATAGGGTGATATAACAAGGAACCCATGTTATCACATGGAAACAACTCCACCTGCAACTAGCAACGCTAACACATGGTTAAGCAAGCGGTAACAAAGCCAATCAGTGGTTTGCTAGGTTGTGAACATGTTGAAGGTTTTCATGGCAATGTTGAGAGGCTGGTATTTAACACGTGGTAGGCAGCGAGACATAACAAAAGAATCAAGACAACTAGCATGGGAAGGATAGTAATGATATCTGGGGAAATGGTCATCTTGCCTGAGATCCCGCTTGGAAGAAGAACGACTCCGTGAAGCAGACGAACCGATGTAGTCGAACGGGTCCTCACTTTCCGACACGCTTGTGGAACTCTATCGAGACGAAGGAAACCGGAAACAAGCATCAACACAGAGATTCACCACGGCACATGCACGACAAGATGCAATCCACACATGATGCATGATCAGTTGAATATGTGCAAGACATGGCATGGCAATTCACAACAATCAAACACTACACATTAAGTGGAGTTCAATATGCAACGAGTTGGATATTGACGACACCCCACATACAAATTATTTAGTTCTATCCCGATTAGGTACACGGCAATATTAAATGCTGTTTAAACATGGCAAGAGGTGAAGCATAATTAAACTACCTATCTAGGCATTTTAAATGAGGTCGGAAATGACACATAGCATCTCTGAGATGACCTCATATGTTAATTTATAATCTATTCAGATCTACTACCAGATTTAAATATTTGTTAAACAGCAAAATAAATAGGGTCACATGATTCTACGCGTCGATCCAATCAATTTACATATAGAGAACATCTCCAACGGAGCTACGGTTCAAAAGATACGAGCACCGCAAGATATGATGGCATGAATGCAATATGTGTGCAACAACATTCACAAGGATCCCAAACCAAGAAGGCAGCAACATATTATGAAACTACACGAGATTCTAAGCAAGTTTCATATAGGACACGACCAAAATGGAGCAATGGTTCAACAACTACGAGCTAAACAAGAAATCACTACAATCTGCCAAAATCAGCCATATATCATTTTCTACACCCTCGAACAACTAGGTACTAAAATCCAAAATGCTCAAACAAGGCATGAGACAGTAGAGGGCAAGATTCACTACAACATACTACCGATAGCATTTATCATGGAAGCATGGATCACTAGGAAAAGAGCTCACAAAATGGCATATAACACACAGTTTCAGACTTGGTGAAAATATCAGTTTATGACAGTGCAATTTTGGATCTGAAGGCATATTGACAACAACAAAACTATATGCTACAGGACTCCAAATGACATGAAAATTAACAGCATGCTAGAGAATCTTCAGGACTACAACTAACTCCATTGCACCAACCTCAAAAGAGCTACATATCACGAGATAAACTCATGAAAACACACCTACAAAATATAACAGATTTCAGACTCAGAAATATTTCAGCATCTCCAAATAAGCACTATTTTCTAGCATGTTGAGAGCAAGAAAACAACACCTAAACATGGATTTCTATTGCAACCAAAATTACGAGAGGCTAGCATACATATCCAAGGGCATATCTCTAGTTCAAATCTAATTCATATCATGCACGGAATAAATCACACAACATAAGCAAAAGGGCAACATGGCAAAATATAACGCGCACTAAATTGCTCAAAAGCTAAAACTAAATTCACATTTAAATTCTATGGATTTTTCTACCCCGAAAACATGTATAATATGTGGGGTTGCAAAAACAGAAATAACGCCACACGTATAAGTGAGAATATGTCCTAAGCACGATATAACAAACTAGCGATGGAGCCTACATGCAAAAATGAAACAACCACTCTAAAATACATGGCAAAAGGTCCCTAAAAATATGAGCATTTCATCTATGGCATCTGAGCAATCCGGACACGCACAAAAAAATACGGGATAAATCCGTATTAGGACAACACGCAAAACTAGGTCAACAGCGGGTCAAACCACTCCAAACATGCATGCAAGTTGAAAAATATTAATCTACCTGAAAAACGACACAAGTTTCATATTTAAATCGTTGCGATCCGACGCTCGGTTAATAAACTACGACCTTTCAAAAATATATAGCATATTCCTGAAATATATTAAATCACAGATTATTCTAAATAACTCCACGGGTCGAATCTGCAACTAGTGGGCCTACACAGGGGTGGCGCTAGTTAACTATAATGCGCACGGGCGAGGTTTAGGCTCCGGTGGCAGCTCACCTTGGTGGGCCGGCTGAAGGGTGAACTGGGCCGGGCGCGCTCGAGAGGGAGGCCGGGGCGACTCGGCCTCGAGCGAGCGTCTGGGCCTGGGGCTGGCGCGGCCGGCTCGGCCAGCTCCTGGCGAGTGCTGGAGGGCTGGCTCCCTCGATCCCGCCTGGATCGGCATCCAGGGCGGCGACGACTGGACGGGGCACCACCAGTGGGCGCCAGGATGCCGGCGGACAGCGGGGCTCGCCGGATCTGGCCGGGGGGATCGATCCCGGCTGGATCCGGGGGGAGGCGCATGCGGCGGCTGCCGGATCTAGCGTCGGAGGACGCAGTACGCGGCGGGGCTGGCGAGGCAACCTGGCGACGGGGCACAGTAGCTCGGGAGCACGGGGGGCGCTGGCGCTGACAGCGTGCCCCTCGGGCGGGCGAAGGCGACGATCCGGGCCCGACGGGCCGGATCTAGGCTCGCGGGCCGTGGCGACTGGAGGCGCTGAGAGAGAGGAGGGAGGCTGCGCTAGGGTTTGGTGGGGGCACAGTTTTCGAGGCAGGGGAGAGAGTGGCTGTCTAAAAATGGCATGGGGGTCTATTTATAACAATGGGGGGGCTAGGTTTAGCAGTTTTTCGCCCCGGTTTCAACCGCGCGATCTAAATCGAATGAACTCGAACGCGGGGACGACTAAGTGGTTGTGTAGAGTGGCTAGCCGGAGAGGAGAGGAAGAATGGGCACCCGAAAACGTAATTTAAAACACCGATAAAACGTCCGACGATAGACCGAATACGATGCTGCTACGATCGACCGTTCGGGTACCAAACGGACTCTGATTGCGATGAAAATTGGCAGGCGGCCTACCTATAATATATTAAGACCGCGCACCAAGTTTCAACCCAACGAGAGGAAGTTTTACACACACTTTTAAAACAGGGTTTAAACGATGCCGCGGGCGCGTGCGTGTGTGGTCGGGCTCAGAACGGGCAACGACGAACAAAGAGAGAACCTACAACTAATAACGGATGCAAGTTTGAAAACTAGCGGCAACGGGATGCCGATGCGATGCAGATGATGCGCATGATGCAATGATGATGCGACAATTAAAATAATCACACGACGAAAACGGAATAAAAGGGGAATCTTCTCGATCATGGGTCTCGGGCTGTCACAACTCTCCTACACTACAAGAGGATCTTGACCCGAGATCCAAGAATGAAAGGGGGAATAGGATGAGAAAGCAAGAGGTAAAACTTAGTCGCTTCTTTGACAAACGAGTGAAACCAACAATCCTTGAAGGTTGCCAAGAGATGAGGAATGACATGAGAAACAATCAAGAATTCACAGAAAATTTCGGCAGCACTTCGGTAGGAAAAGGGGACAAAAAATTCGATAAGATGGACAGATCTTGAGAAGGTTCACAACAAACTAACTAAATTGAACAAGGGAATAATATGATCTTGAAAGAACAAGATGGTAAATTGAAGAGAGCAACATCCCAAAGCCTCCATTAGAGAGAATAGCAAGTAGCTCTTGGGAAGAAAAGAATGAAGAAGAAAAAGGAGAACTACTACCACAAGAATCTTGAAGAACATCTTGGGACAAAGAATTGATATCACGAGCCACTCCGGAAGAAGAATTCAGGTCACTATGAACAAGAATAAGAATTATGTGATGCTTATCCTTCATCAAGTTTAATTGATGACAAGCAACGGATTAAGCGTACCACTTATTCTTCTAGAAATGATTGAGGAGATATATGAGCACAAACTTGAAGAAGTCTTGAAGGAGACACTGGTAAAAATTGGATTTAATGGGGATATAACAAGAATAAATGGAGATACATGAGAACAAAAATATCATGAGCCACCTAACAGAAAACTTAAATGAGGCACCGGAATAATTGAGAGACGAACGAAGAGACAACAATTGAGAAGAATTGAGGATGAAAGCTGAAAGCTAAGAACGAAGAATATTCTCAAATGATGGCCTTCGAAGGATCAATAATGAGAATAACTCAGATATGCACCGGATAACAAGAAAGGGATTCTCATGATTGGGAACATTTCAAGATGATGCCACAAAGCTGAAATGATGACTCTTGAAGAGAATGGATCAAGATTTGAGAGAAACACTGCTTCGGTCTTCAAAGCTGAAAATGATGAGGAGAACACCACCAAGAATAATTGAGACACTCCGGAATAATGAACAAGGAAAAGTTGAGCCAATGACGAAAATAAATTTGAAGCGATCTTGAAGAAGGAATATGACTGATGAAATTCATACTTACTTCATAGTTGGAAGAATTAGAGATCTCCGGGAAAAGATTAGAAGAGCGAGGAAAGATCCTGGGAAAAACCTATGGGTTATGGGCCCACTCAAAAGAAACCACCGTTGAAAGGATTGCTCAACAAGACAGATATTAAACCGGTACAAATGAAAACTATATGAGGTTGAGCACCTCGAAATAATTGAAAGGGTTGAGAACAAGAACCACTGAAACATCTTCAACACTCCGGCTAGAACAGAGATGGAATAATAACAAGAGAGGCTTGAATAAGAATTTCCAACATAGGAAAGAATTAAAAGGACGAAAAGGATATGATGAACATCGGAAACTTAAATAGAATCCACCGGGAAGATAACAAGATTGAATAAGATGAACACGAAGCTCCTCAGAATCTTCACAATGAATCACCGGATAGGACACAGAAGAAAAAATAGCGGAAGCAACAATGATAATAAAACTCTTGGATGAAAATTGAATCACTGAAGAAAAGGGTGGGAGGTTGGGGAAAACAAAGACAACTTGGGACTGATGAGAAGTACTCCGAAAGAAATGAGAGATTGATCTTGCAAAAATTGGAGAGGATTTAATTCACTTGAAGAGAAGCACACCGGATGAAAAGAATTGACAACACATCTTCGGTTGAAAGAAATGATAAGATAATTGATAGAGAAAAAGAATACGCATTCCCATGAAACACGAGAACACCTCTTGAAAGGATATGAATTCACCACTTGACATCGAAGTAACTCGAATTACTATACTCCAACAAAACAAAGGAGTGAGGCTTATGAAACAAGCTAGATCAAATTCATGAGAGAGATTCCGTCCGATATTTTTGTGGACAGGATCACACGGGCTCGATCCTTACAGTAGCCATCCTATGCAAGGCAGTGCACATGACATACGAAGCGTCTCTGAGTCGTAGCAAGCTACAAGGACTCTTTAAGACACAACGAGAACCGCTGTAAGTCGACCGTGAACAAACGAATCCACTAGATGTCGAACCCCAACCTAACATCATGCATTTGTTGGAAGATTGTCCTATAGGTAACTACTTGAATTCCCACCTATGAACTCCCGAAATTTCTGGTCATGCAATCTGGTCCACGGATACAAGGAGTAATATATCACTCAACTCCTATACTAACCCGTCCAGTGTACCACATCCGTCAACACATAATCAGAATCTCGGAACTTCATCTATCTCACACACTCGTAACCACAACGATACTAAGTATGGCGATACATCCGGAACTCTCTGCACCAGTACTGGGGAAGCCGGACTCCTCTCGCCACAACTAGTATTGAAGCAACTTCGAACATCCTTCGTCCTGTGATACTAAGAAATTTGAATGATAACGATGTGCTCAAGAATCCTCTGGAACTCAACTCCCCCGAAGAAATGAAGTCAGACAGGAGGCACCAAGACAGAACTCCGTCACATCGACATCATATAGATTCCAAAAATATCTGCGTGATCCTAAATTTTTTTTGAGTGAGAAGAGGAGTAGAATTGAAATTATTATGTCAAAATTCCTCACCAGAGCATAGAAGAGGAGAAAAAAGAATCATACTCTCCGATATATAACTAAGACTCAAAAAGTTTTTACTATGCTCGACTCGGCCAAGTTCGATCAATGAAGGGGGCTCTTAGGTTGGTACTGCTCTGATACCAACTTGTAACGCCCAAGATGCGATCCTATCCTTAATTTGGCACGAGGGCCTCATCAGGGATAGAAGCGCATCTCGTCGTTTCACAAGAATGGATATCGTTACAAGTACATGTACTGAAAAGATGAGGTATATAGTATTGTCTTACACTCGCCACAAGCTACATTAGAGTATCATCGGTACAATACATAAACATCACGAAGAAGAGTAGGGTCCGACTACGGACGAAACAAACGAGAAAAGAACGACGTCCATCCTTGCTATCCCAGGCTGCCGGCCTGGAACCCATCCTAGATCGATGAAGAACAAGAAGAAGAAACTCCAAATGAACAATCATCACGCTCACGTCAAGTAACCTTTACATGTACCTGCAACTGGTGTTGTAGTAATCTGTGAGCCACAGGGGACTCACCAATCTCATTTCCAAAGGTATCAATACTAGCAAAGCTTAATGGGTGAGGTATGGTTAAGTGGTGAGGCTGCAGCAAGTGACTAAGCATTTATATGAGGTGGCTAACTTACGAGTACAAGAATAAGAGGGGGGGGGGTGATCTATGCATAGTGGATGTGAACTACTGATGATAAAACGAATGATCCCGAACACCTACTTACGTCAAACATAACCCCACCGCGTCCTCGATTGGAGAAGGAACTCACGAAAGAGACAGTCACGATTACGCACTCAGTTGGCAAGTTTTAATTAAGTTAACTTCAAGTTATCTAGAACCAGTGTTAAACAAAGTTTCTACGTTGCAACATAACCGCGGGCACGACTTTCCGAAAAGATTTAACCCTGCAGGGGTGCTCCAACTAGTCCATGACAAATTACCACAAGCCGCATAGAAATCCTCGATCACGAAGCTTGCGATCTCGTCGGACTCCTTAGTGGAAAACCTCAACTCTGAAATTACCCAAAGCATCACCGGAATCGCGATGCACAAGACATTCATCAAAGGTAAAACTAATCCAGCAATGCCGCCCGACGTGTCGACTATCCCGATAGGAGCCGCGTATCTCGTTCTCACGACACGACAGATTGTCCAAACTTCTGGTAGGCCAATCATAGAGTTGCCCCTGGTAGCCACCGGCGGTTGACAGGTTGGACCAACACTCATGCGGAGCACTGGCCTAGGGGTTGATTAATTACTCCGCGGGTGTCGGTGGGTCCCTATGCATTTATTTAGTTATTAGGCAAATGTATAACCGAAGTTGGGCCTTTCCAGACCAGCTTTAATCTAAAACGAATTATCAAGGGGGTCCCCATAACAACCCCGATCGTGTGAGGAGCGCTCAATTATGGAACATAACACCGGTAGCCAAAACTAAGGGGGCAAAGGTGGAACAACACACCAGGCTAGAAAGGACGAGCCTTCCACCTTTTACCAAGTATATAGGTGCATTAAATTAAATAGCATTAATAGGGTGATATAACAAGGAACCCATGTTATCACATGGAAACAACTACACATGCAACTAGCAACGCTAACACATGGTTAAGCAAGCGGTAACAAAGCCAATCAATGGTTTGCTAGGTTGTGAACAGGTTGAAGGTTTTCATGGCAATGTTGAGAGGCTGATATTTAACAGGTGGTAGGCAGCGAGACATAACGAAAGAATCAAGACAACTAGCATGGGAAGGATAGTAATGATATCTGGGGAAATGGTCATCTTGCCTGAGATCCGCTTGGAAGAAGAACGACTCCGTGAAGCAAACGAACCGATGTAGTCGAACGGGTCCTCACTTTCCGACACGCTTGCGGAACTCTACCGAGACGAAGGAAACCGGAAACAAGCATCAACACAGAGATTCACTACGGCACATGCACGGCAAGATGCAATCCACACATGATGCATGATCAGTTGAATATGTGCAAGACATGTCATGGCAATCCACAAGAATCAAACACTACACATTAAGTGGAGTTCAATATGCAACGAGTTGGATATTGACGACACCCCACATACGAATTATTTAGTTCTATCCCAATTAGGTACACAGCAATATTAAATGTTGTTTAAACATGGCAAGATGTGAAGCATAATTAAACTACCTATCTAGGCATTTTAAATGAGGTTGGAAACGACACATAGCATCTCCGAGATGACCTCATATGTTAATTTATAATATGTTCAGATCTGAACTAACACGTTCAAATATTTGTTAAACAACAAAATAAATAGGGTCACTTGATTCTACGCGCTGATCCAATCAATTTACATATAGAGAACATCTCCAATGGAGCTACGATTCAAAAGATACGAGCACCGCAAAATATGATGGCATGAATGCAATATGTGTGCAACGACAGTCACAAGCATCCCAAACCAAGAAGGAAGCAACATATTATGAAACTACGTGAGATTCTAAGCAAGTTTCATATAGGACACGACCAAAACGGAGCAACGGCTGAACAACTACGAGCTAAACAAGAAATCACTACAATCTGCCAAAATCAGCCACATAGCATTTTCTACACCCTCGAACAACTAGCTATTAAAATCCAAAATGCTCAAACAAGGCATGAGACAGTAGAGGGTAAGATGCACTACAACATACTACCAATAACATTTAGCATGGAAGCATGTTTCATTAGGAAAAGAACTCACAAAATGGCATATCACACACAGTTTCAGACTTAGTGAAAATATCAGTTTATGACAGTGCAGTTTTCGATCTGAAGGCATATTGACAGCAACAAAACTATATGCTACAGGACTCCAAATGACATGAAAATTGACAGCATGCTAGAGAATCTTAAGGACTACCACTAACTCCATTGCACCAACCTCAAAAGAGCTACAGATCACGAGATAAACTCATGGATATAACAGATTTCACACTTAGAAATATTTCAGCATCTCCAAATAAGCACTATTTTCTAGCATGTTGAGAGCAAGCAAACAACACCTAAACATGGATTTATATTGAAACCAAAATTACCAGAGGCTAGCATACATATCCAAGGACATATCTCTAGTTCAAATCTAATTCATATCATGCACGAAATAAATCCCATAATATAAACAAAAGGGCAACATGGCAAAATATCACGCGTGCTAACTTGCTCAAAAGCTAAAACTAAATGCACAGTTAAATTTTATAGATTTTTCTACCCCGAAAACATGTATAATATGTGGGGTTGCAAAAATAGAAATAACGCCACACGTATATGCGAGAATATGTCCTAAACACGATATAACAAACTAGCGACGGGGCCTACATGCAAAAATGAAAACAATCACCCTAAAATACATGGCAAAAGGTCCCTAAAAATATGAGCATTTCATCTATGGCATTTGAGCAATCCGGACACGCACAAAAATAAATACGGGATAAATCCCTATTGGGACAACACGCAAAACTAGGTAACAAGCGGGTCAAACCACTCCAAACATGCATGCAAGTTGCAAAATATTAATCTACGCGAAAAACTACGGAAGTTTCTTATTTAAATCGTTGTGATCCGACGCCCGGTTAATTAACTACGGCCGTTGGAAATATATAGCATATTCTTGAAATATATTAAGTCGCAGATTATTCTAAATTACTCCACGGGCCGAATATGCAGCTAGTGGGCCTACACAGGGGTGGCGCTGGTTAACTATAATGCGCACGGGCGAGGGTTAGGCTCCGGTGGCAGCTCACCTTGGTGGGCCGGCTGAAGGGCGAACTGGGCCGGGCGCGCTGGAGAGGGAGGCCGGGGCGACTAGGCCTCGGGCGAGCGCCTGGGCCTGGGGCTGGCGCGGTCGGCTTGGCCATCTGCTCGCGAGCGCTGGAGGGCTGGCTCCCCCGATCGTGCCTAGATCGGGAGCCAGGGTGGCGGCGACGGGACGGGGCGCCACCAGCGGGTGCCAGGAGGCCGACGGACAGCGGGGCTTCGTCGGATCTAGCCGGGGGGATCGATCCCGGTTGGATCCGGGGGGAGGCGCATGCGGCGGATGCCGGATCTGGCACCGGAGGACGCAACAGGGAGCGGGACTGGCGAGGCAACCTGGCGACGGGGCAGAGCAGCTCGGGAGCAGGGGGTGCAGGCGCTGGCTGCGCACCCCTTGGGCGGGCGGTAGCGACGATCCGGGCCCGGCGGGCTGGATCTAGGCTCACGGGCCCTGGCGGCTGGAGGTGCTGGGAGAGAGGAGGGAGGTTGCACAAGGGTTTGGTGGGGGCACGGTTTTTGAGGCAGGGGCACAGAGTGGTTGTCTAAAAATGGCATGGGGGTCTATTTATAACAATGGGGGGGGGCTAGGTTTAGCAGTTTTTCACCCCGGTGTCAACCGCGCGATCTAAATCGAACGAACTCGAACGCGGGGATGGCTATGTGGTTGTGTAGAGTGGCTAGCCAGAGATGAGAGGAAGAACGGGCACCCGACAACGTAATTTAAAACCCCGATAAAACGTCCGACGATAGACCGAAAACGGTGCCGCTACGGTCGACCGTTCGGGTACCAGACGGACTCCGATTGCGACGAAAATTGGCAGGCGGCCTAACTATAATATATTAAGACCGCACACCAAGTTTCAATCCAATCAGAGGAAGTTTTATACACACTTTTAAAACAGGGTTTAAACGATACCGCGGGTGCGTGCGTGTGTGGTCGGGCTCAGAACGGGCAACGACGAACACGGAGAGAACCGGCAACTAATAAGAGATGCAAGTTTGAAAACTGGCGGGAATGGGATGCCGATGCGATGCAGATGATGCGCATGATGCGATGATGGTGCGACAATTAAAATAATCACACGACAAAAACAGAATAAAAGGGGAATCTTCTGGATCGTCGGTCTCGGGGTGTCACATGTTGGCTCTAACTTCTTGGGCTGAATCTCCATGACCACAATTTGTCTGATGCCAAGCGTGTTTGGTTTTCTTGTCCTCTTCTTCTTCGGTGCTTTACCGGCTAAGACATCATCGTTGCCGGTCTCAGGGGCGGTGTCGGTGCTGATGCTAGTGCTCGTGCCGGTGTCGGCGCCGGTGTCGGGGTTGGGACCATTGCCGCCAGCATGCAACCCCAAGGCATGTTCGTCGAGGTAATCGAAATAGTGATTTGCTGCCTCCATGGGGTCTGCGAAGGGAGCAGAACCACCAATGACTTCGGCGTTGGTAGACATGTTTCCTATGCAACAATTGTAAATAAAAGATATAATGAAGATAAAAAAGGGCCTATATTTGGTCGGAATGTTGATTCATTCCCCTTTCGACATATCCCGGGTACTCTATATATCCTAGTTTCTAGCAGAAGTCATGCCGAAAATTTTGGCATGACCTTTGCTAAAAGTTGGACATATGGAGCGCCTGAAATTTGCCGGAACGGAAATGAATCAACATTCCGGCAAAACATAGGCCACTCGGACATTTAGAAGGACAAAACAAATTCTTATAAAAGGAATTGGCATATAATAAAATGCTTTACCCCTGCACCAGATTTACATTACTTCCTAATAAAAAAGGACTTTCGTCTTTCTTTTCCTACTACTAGCTATTATTTCAGCATAATATCATTTACATTACCCCCTGCCCTTGATACAATTCATCAACACATAATAGCAATGATACAATTCATCAACACATAATACCACTACCCTTGATACAATTCACCAACACATAATAGCAATGAAAAAAATACATGAAAACAGAAGGGGAGAATCATACCTTTGTTGTTCGGTCGCCGAGCAGGGGAGGTGGGATGGAGGGGCGGTGGGCACCGAGCAAGGAGGGTGCGGTCACCGAGCAGGGGAGGTGGGAGGGAGGGGCGGTGGGCGCCGAGCAGGGGAGGAGGGAGGGAGGGGCAGTGGGTGCCGAGCAGGGAGGGTGGGCGCCGAGCAGGGGAGGCGGCGACGCCGGGAGCAGGCAGCGGTGGGTGCAGCGGCGCACGGCAAGATGGTTGCGCGTGGGAGGGTTTCGTGCGGCGGCGTTGGAGGGGTGCAGCGGCGGTTGGAGATGGGGGGATCGATAGGAGGGAGTGGAGGGAGAGGGCGGGGGAGTTAGGAAATTTTGAGCCTAGGTAACTATAGTAGTAACGCTGGCTTTGTACCAGCGCTACCGCTAACCATAGTAGTAGCGCTGGCTTTGTACGAGCGCTACCGCTAAGTGCCATAGTAGTAGCGCTGGCTTTGTACCAGCGCTATCGCTAAGTGCCATAGTAGTAGCGCTCTCTGTACGAGCGCTACTACTAAGCCATTTACTTTATTTTCTTTATTATTTTCTTTTTAATATTTTTCTTTATTCTTTTATTTTTGTTTTTTTTTCTTTTCTTTTTATTATTTCCCTTTTCTGTTTACTTTACTTTTTATTATTTGTTTTTCTCCCGACGACGACGACGTCTCCCTCTCCCCCCTATGCACGAATATCACCTGAATTTACCTTCATGTAGTAACATATCAGTTGACCGATAACGGTTACTTAAGTGCGTACACAAAATATATACAAATATATAAATGTAAGTTTCTGATCAGTTGCGTCGACGACGTTTCACATTGAGCTTTTTCTTCCCTTTCTTGTTCGTTTCCGAGTAATTGAGCCCCTCCTTGTGACTTTTCCGGAGCCATGGAGTACGATCTTTCTGCCGCCATATAGTCTTGAATCTTATTTTCACGTATGCTACATCGTCATCATCATCTTCCCTCATCGGGTTGCCGTATTGGTCGTAGTCTTCCTCGTTGGCGACTCCATCCATTCCGACGGTGCTCCTTTTGGATCTCCTCACAACAACACGGCTGGGATTGGCCAGGTCGGTTATGAAGAAGCATTGTGTCAAGTTCTTAGCGTGTACCCATGGCTCATTTTTGGCGATGATGTTAACGTTCACGGGAGTGCTCTTCGCGTTGGGTATAGACATGGTGGTGAAATACTTGTTTTCTCTTACGACGTCCTTGGCCCATCTGACACGGAACATCGTTGCATCGTGCATTCGAGCATAGTCAAGCTCCCACATCTCTTCGACCCTTCCGTAGAATCTTTCAGTTGTGCCGTTGGCGTCGGTCACACATTGAATTGTAACCCCGGTGTTCTGGTAATTACTGTCCATGTCTTTGGCCTCCGTGTAGAACGTGTACCCATTGATATCGTAGGACTGATAGGTCGCGAGCTTGGGCGCAGGGCCATGTGCTAAGTCGTGTATGAGCAATCCGTCCGAACTGCCCTCTTTCGGGGGAGTTTCAAGAACTTGCTCTTTGAACCAACGCAAGAAAGTAGCATTGTGTTGTACAGTAATTTCGTCGTCCGTCTTGAGCATCCCCTTATCACAGTACTTCTTTGCGATGCTTTCTTTGTGTCGTGCCACATAATCATCTACCACATCTAGGTGTTGTAGCACTACTAAGTTTGCCTTGTCAAAGTCGTTCCGTCGCTCCGAGTAGTCCACATGCAATTCCCTCCGGGCGTTGTTGTGACCATCTCCTTCGAGCTTCCCATCGTGCTTCTTGACGGGCAAACCAACAACAGGGTCTCCGACGCTTATGTAATTCTCGCAAAAGGATATGCACTCATGCGTCAGATACCTCTGGACGATGCTCCCTTCGGGACAGGCATTGTTACGAACGAATCCTTTGATGACCCCATTCATCCTCTCGAGCGACATCATGTTGTGAAGGAATGTCGGCCCGAGGTCGATGATGTCGTCCACGACGTGGATACACAGATGCACCATGACGTCAAAGAACGCGGGTGGGAAGTACATCTCAAGCTCACATAGTATGACAACGATCTCTTCCTGTAGCCTTCAGAGCTGCTTCACACTTATGGACTTCCGAGAGATATCGAAGAAGTTGCAGAGACCAGTAAGTGTCTCACGGACGTGCTTTTCCATTATCCCTCTAACGGCAACCGGGAGTATCTGCGTCATCATCACGTGACAGCCATGAGACTTCGTCCCGCTGAACCTTTTCTTCTTGGGGTCTAGAAATCTGCTTATCTTCCCACACTAACCGGAACTGACTTTGATTCCGATAAGGCACTTGATGAATTGATCGATCTCCTTTGGACTTAAGGTGAAGCAAGAAGGGGGGCAATAATTCTCCTCCTTCTTGTTGACTTTTCTACCCCTTTCCCCCTCCTCTGTCTCCGTCTCCCTCTCCTCCATCAACCTTTTACGGTGGAGGTCTTTCCTGATCTTCAAATCTTCCAAGTCTTTCCTTTCCTTCGGCCCATCCTTGGTCTTCTCCAGCATGTTCATCAGTGTGCCAAACAAGCTCTCGAGGACATTCTTCGTAATATGCATTTGATCAAGGAAATGAGGCGTGTCGTGATTCATGCCATTGTTAATCGCACCAAGCACAATGTTCCTTGGATCTTCTTTAGCAAATCCATATACGACGTTGAATGCTCTCCACTGGCTACCATCTACGAGGTGTCTCAGCCTCGGATCATCTCCATCGCCGGGCTTCTTCCTCTTTGCGTGCCAGCGCATGAGCTTTGCTTCCTTAGGATCTACGAAATACCGCTGTAGACGGGGAGTGATCGGAAAGTACCATACAACTTTCCGAGGAGCTTTCTTTCCTTCCTTCTTGTATCGAGAAGCATTGCACACTAGACAGTTGGTTTTTTCCGCGTGCCCCCCGATAAATGATGCAATCGTTGATGCATGCGTGGTACCTAATGTGTGGTAAATCAAAAGGGCAAACGATTTTCTTGGCCTCCTCGACACTACTAGGACACAGGTTCCCCGCTGGAAGAACCTTATTATGTAGATACTTCAAATGCTCATCGAGTCTTTTGTCTGTCCATTTGTTTTTGGCCTTCGTCTTTAGAAGTCTGAGCGTGAAACTCAAGCGGGTCACCTTGGGATCGCAACCGTCATACAATGGAGTCTTCGAGTCCACTTAAAGTTGAGCCAGCTTGGCCTCCTCTCTAGAAGCAGCTCTCTCGGTAGTCGTACTCTTGCGAAGGAGGTCTTGAACATGAGGGTTTTGCACGACTGCACTTAGTAGCGTCGAAGACTGCGGCATGACCACCGCCTCTTCTCCGCCATGTCCGGACTCTTCTTTGCCGTGTCCGGAATCTTCTCCACCGCCGTCATTTTCGGACTCTTCCCCGCCGCCATGTCCGACACCATCGTCTTCGTGTCGATCGGCCATCTCTTCGTCTAGCCCCATGTCGTTATTCCCTGCCATTTGGACGTCCTCATAATCATCGTCTTCTTCACTTATCCACCTAGTATAGCCATCCATGAAACCATTCATCAGCAGGTGCGCCTTTGCCACGATCAAAAGGGTCCAAAAGGACTCGTTCCTTGCATCTTGCACACGGACATCTAATCCTAGTCCAATTATTTGCATGCATGTCCATCACCGCGGATTGCTTGTACCTCTCCACCTTCCATCAACTTACCTTCATGACCGACTGCACGGTATATAACAAGAAAAAGGGTTATAAAATAAATAATGCATGCATGCATGCTTCAAAGTCATATAAAATTTTGGCATGACCTTGCCTAAAAATAGGACATATTGAGTTTGATCGAAATTCACCGAAACGGAAATAAATCAACATTTCGGCAAAACATAAGCAACTCGAGGGCATGTCACACTCGCACAAATCTCTCTCTCTCTCTCTCTCTCTTTCTCTATCTCTCTCTCTATATATATATATCCCAAACACACATATTCTCATTCACACAAATATTCCCATTCTTCAAATGAACAATTTTTTTACTCACCTATATATCTCCCGGCCCGAGAGAGATGATGAGAGAGTGGCCGATCGAAAGAGCACGTGTGGATGGCTAAATAGTTAGCTAGATATAGTTGTTGGGGAGGAGAGGTGAATCTAGTTATCTAACTAATGGATAGGGAGTTATGGTGAAGGGGGGCATTAATGGGGAGAGGAAGAGAGGTAGCTAGCTAGGACCAAGAGAGATGTGAGAGATGCCATTTATGAAGGAGAGTTATGGTGGAGGGGGATATTAATGAGGAGAGAATAGAGGTAGGAGGAAGAGAGAAGAAGAGCAACAATGGTGTGGAGACTAGAGAGTGGAGAGGGGAAAGGAGGGGGAGGTAGGTCAAAGTGGGGGAGAGGAGGGGGAGAGGGGTAGAAAGGTGGCACCAGCCGCAACTAGCAGTCGCACTGAATACAGGAACGCGCTGCTGCTATTATTGTAGTAGTAGTGTTGGTTAAAGAAGCGTGCTACTACTAACAGGGGCCAAATAGCAGCAGCGGTGGTTCGAAACAAAGCGCTACCGCTAAAAACTTAGCAGTAGCGCTAGCTTATGGACAACTCTGCTACTACAGCTACCGTCGGTGGCATCGTTTGGTCCCACATATTAGTAGCACTTTCCTGACAAGCAGCGCTACTGCTAAGCTCTTAGTAGTAGCGGTCAAGTGGATCAGCGCTACTGCTAATTAGCAGCAGCGTGCTACTTTTTCCAGCGCTACTACTAAGGTCATGTGTATAGGCTTTTCCCTAGTAGTGCATGGGCCTTCCGCTTTGCGCTCCATAGGAAGGCACGTCTGATTTTCTCCAAGGCCAATAATGTCTTTGGTGGTAGCTCAAGGGCTATAAGAGCATGTATTGGGATGACACAAAGAACCGATCGGACCAATAGCAGTGTGCCACTTTTTGGTAGTTAGGTCCCTCTCCATGTTGGTAACTTATCTGCTAGTTAATTCACAAGATATTGGAATTAAGTTGCAGTCAACTTCGTGATGCTCAGTGGAAGCCCAAGATATTTCCATGGGAAGCATCCGGTCCCGTAGCCAAGGATCGCCTTTTTCATTTCTCTCTGATCTGATGAGCAATATATTGGCATCGCCACACTCTTCCGGAAATTTACTCGCAATCTGGAGGCCATTCTGAAACTCTTCAGGATCTCAGCACAGCAGTGAAGCTCCACCTCTCTAGGATTCAAGAATATCATCACATCATCCGCATATATCGAGAGTCGTTGGTGCAAACCTCTCGGCACCAGGGGCTCTAACAAGCCAATTGATGCCACCCTTGAGAACATCATGTGAAGCATCTCCATGATAAGGATGAAGATCATGGGCGATATAGGGTCCCCTTGTCGCAACCCTTTCCTTGGGGAGATCGACATGCCCTGGACACCATTAATCAAGACTCTCGTTGAAGAGGTAGCTAGAAGTCCGCATATCCATCCTATCAAATTGGAGGTAAAGCCCATAGCCTAAAGCACCTCAATCAAATATGGCCATTGAACCGTGCCAAAAGCTTTGAAAATTTCCAACTTGAGCATGATCGTCGGAATATAAGATCTAGAATTAAAGGACTATAAGGTTGAATAAAAGGAGGAATGACCACCACAACCCTCTTAGGTGGATTGCCATATTCTATCCTCATATTCAAAGTATAATCTATTATTTGGCCAAAGGCTCCATATATAATTTGATCTTTGATTTTTAGATCACTAACCACATGTACCATTTGATTTCAGAGTATATATTAATTTTCATGTTCTTCAGATCTTTGAGAGTTAGTTTGATTTTCCATGGTTTTTGCGGGGGATGTTGGCTGATTAGGCTACCCAATTCTCAAACAAGAATGTTGAGATGCTCAAGATATGGGAGTTCACTCCCAAGCTAGACCACCAGGTTTTTTTGGTTCATGTTCAATGTGAGGTGAAGAGCGTCGAGTGGGTATCTGATGCAGGTACAAGGTCAACTCTAATTCGTTTCTTTTAGGTGAACATGTCAAAGGTGCAGCTGGACATGATGAAGTCGTGAATTGTCACACAGGTCAGTGAGGTTCTTGAGTTCGACAAACTACCTAACTGTTGTCGATCCTCAAGGGAACATATATAGTCATTGCTTCTCAATCCATATTTTTATTGAAGTTCATTACGTTTATTTGCTAAATTTGATGCTCATGATTGAGTAATTGTGGTTCGAATTTCAAAATCATTTGCATCTCTTTGTTATCATTTTTTGTTGCAACCGTTCTACGTGCAGGCAGGGCTTGGCCGTCCCCACATCCTTCTCCTAGCTACGTCAAGGCAGGGAAATAGTGATCCAACGACAATGACTAAGTTGATTCAAGCCAGCTCCTTGCCATGGCAGTGGTACTCCAACCCAATGACACGATGCAAGAAGGACCACTCAATATTTCCTCAGGTTTTATCTTCTTTCTCAATTCCACGGGTTACCATTGGTTAGTATTTGGTGGTTAACATATGGAATTACATGATGCTTAGAATCAATTTATTCATACCTTGCATGGTTGGAATCTGAATGTGCTTAGCTGGATTAATCATTTGTGTACATAATAGATTGGTCAGACCACACACGGGCATTTGTATAATTGTGAAGCATGTTGCTTTCTTCAAGTGACTGCGCTAAGAAGAGGGAAATAATAATGTATACTGCTAAGTGGTTCAGAGTTAAGTGACTGGGTCCTGTTAAAGAGAAAGGAGGCATGCTGGCCATATTCTGAGACTTTGGGGACGTCATTGGCCTGTGCACCAACTTCCAGAAAAGCTCTGTCATGCCAATCAAGTGCAATCATCTTAACCTTGGACACATCCTCTAGAGTGTGCCGGTAAACTATGCCTCTTTCCCGGTGAAATACCTTGGCCTGCCACTCTTTGTTTGGCAACTTAGGAAGGTGGACTTCCACTATATCCAGGACAAGGCAACAAACCAGTTGGGCACGTGGGGCGACCAAAACATCACTACTATTGGTCGCACATCCCTCGTCAAGTCGGTCAACTCCTCCCAAGAAATTTTCTCGATCATGCCTCTCATGGTGCCGACGGGCATACTAAACAACCTCAATAAGTTGGAGCGGGCAGTTCTGTGGTCCGGCGCAGACAAGACAGCGGGTGCCAACTATAAAGTTAATTGGAATTCTGTCTGTCGACCAAAGGAGTACGCGAGGCTAGGGGTTCTCAACACTGACAAGTTTGTGCATGCCTTACGTCTTCGGTGGCTATGATATGAATGGAAGGCGCCTCACAAGCCTTGGGTGGGCTTCGGCAACCCTTGCACGATGGATGACCTTGAGTTTTTCTACGCATCCACTACAATCATCGTGGGTGACGGTGCAAGGACGCCTTTCCCGGAGTCCCCTGCTTGGGCGGAAACACAAGGATATTGCACAGTTAATTTTCGAGGACTCAAGGAGGAAGCATTGGAAGGTTCGTGATGCACTCAAGGATAGTGCATGGATACTCAAAATAAACACCAACAACGCCTTAACCGTTTGCCACATTCCCCAATTTTTCACCCTATGGATGCTATTGCATGACTTCCAACTCTGTGGACTACTACCTCTTGAGATTGCGTTGGTTTTTCCCTTGAAGAGAAAAGGGTGATGCAGCACAGTAGCAGTAAGTATTTCCCTAGTTTGAGAACCAAGGTATCAATCCAGTAGAAGTATCAAGGCAACTCACCAATGTACCTCCGCGAAAACAAACAAACTTGCACCCAACGCTATAAAGGGGTTGCCAATCTCTTCACGATTAATTGCAAGGTAAGAGCTGAAGGTGGAAAGTGCAACAAAGTAAAAGTGTAGAGCTGAAAATATGATGTGAAGTAGACCCGTGGGCCATAGTGTTCACTAGAGGCTTCTGTCATGATAGCAAATATTATGGTGGGTGAACGAATTACTGTTGAGCAATTGATAGAACCGCTCAAAGTCATGATGATATCTAAGGCAATGATCGTACATATAGGCATCACGTCCGAGACAAGTAGACCGATACTTTCTGCATCTACTACTATTACTCCACACATCAACTGTTATCCAGCATGCATCTAGTGTATTGAGTTCATAACAAATAGAGTAACGCCTTAAGCAAGATGACATGATGTAGAGGGATAAATTCATGCAATAGATATAAACCCCATCTTTTTACCCTTGATGGAAACAACACGATGCGTGCTTCGCTACTCCTTCTGTCACTGGGTGAGGACACCGCACGGTATGAACCCAAAACCAAGCACTTCTCCCATTGCAAGAATTATAGATCAAGTTGGCCAAACGAAACCCACAACTCGAAGAGAATTACAAGGATACGAAATCATGCATATAAGAGATTAGAGGAGACTCAAACAATATTCATAGATAATCTGATCATAAATCCACAATTCATCGGATCTCGACAAACATACCGCAAAAGAAGATTACATTGGATAGATCTCCATGAAGATCATGGAGAACGTTGTATTGAAGATCCAAGAGAGAGAAGAAGCCATCTAGCTACTAGCTATGGACCCGAAGGTCTCTGGTGAACTACTCACGCATCATCGAAGAGGCAATGGTGTTGATGAAGAAGCCCTCTGTGTCCGAATCCCCCTCCGGCAGGGCACCAGAACGGTCCCCAGATGGGATCTTGCAGAGACAGAAGCTTGCGGCGGCGGAAAAGTATTTTCGTGGCTCTCTCTGACAGTTTCAGATTTTTGGAGAATTTATAGGCGCAAGAAGTAGGGCAAAGGAGCCACGGGGGGCCCACAAGCCTTCTAGGCGCGCCCCCAGACCGCGCCTAGGGGGCTTGTGTCCTCCCCCGGGGTCCTTTGCCTTGGTTCTCAAGTTCCCTGCGTATCTTCTATTATGGAAAAAATCATTCCGCAATTTTTATTCCGTTTGGACTCCGTTTAATATTCTCGTTTGAAAAAGGTCAAAAACATGGAAAAAATAGGAACTGGCACTTGGCACTGAGTTAATAGGTTAGTCCCAAAAAGATATAAAATGCATACAAAACATCCAAAGTTGACAAGATAATAGCATGGAACCATAAAAAAATATAGATACATTGGAGACGTATCAAGCATCCCCAATCTTAACTCTTGCTCGTCCTCGAGTAGGGAAGTGATGAAGACTGAATTTTTGATGTGGAATGCTACCTAACATATTTGTTCTTTGTAACTTCTTTCTTGTGACATGAATGTTGAGATCCGTAAGATTCAAAACAAAAGTTTACTATGGACATGAAAACAATAATACTTCAAGCAAACTAGCAAGGCAATCATGAACTTTTGAAATAACAAGGCCATAGAAAGTTATCCCTACAAAATCATATAGTCAGGCTATGCTTCATCATCCCCACACAACGAATTTAAATCATGCACAACCCCGGTATTGTCCAAGTAATTGTTTTCGCACTCTTACTTTCTCAAACCTTTTCAACTCTCACGCAATACATGAGCCGGAACCACTCCCGGAGATGACCATAGTATGAGGAGTTCATGTATTCACCGCATGTTAATGCATTGATCCGGTTCTTTATTAAAAGGATAACCTTAATATCCCGTAGTTTCCATTAGGACCCCGTTGCCACGGGAGGGATGGACAATAGATGTCATGCAAGTTCTTTTCCCTAAGCACTTATGACTACATACGGAATACACGCCTACATTAGATTGACGAACGGGAGCTAGTTACTTATCTCTCCGTGTTATAGCTGTTACATGATGAATCACATCCGTCATACTCATCCATCACCGATCCACTGCCTACGAGTCTTTTACTACTGGTTCTCGCTACGTTACTTTGTCTAGGCTTGTCCCTTGCTACAAAAGGGATTGGGCCACTTTGCTGCTACCGTTGCTACTGTTGTCACTTTGCTGCTGCTGCTACTGTTGTTCCTTGCTGCTTCGCTGTTACTTGTTGCAAGACTTTTCTGGAGCCATAGCCGGGGAAGCATTCTTCTCAAGAATAATCCCCCGTCAACGTGCTTTTTAGTGGCGCCATTGATACAACAGTTAGGAATAGTCTGCCTTGTCACCAGATCGTTTCTAGCACCGTTGCTATCATACTACTTTGCTACTGATACTTTGGTTGCAGACAATAATCTTTCAGGTGTGGTTGAATCTGACACATTCAGCTGCTAATACTTGAGAATATTCTTTCGCTTCCCGTCGTGCGAACCAACAAATTTGGGTTGAATACTCTACCCTCGAAAACTGCTGCGATCCCATACGCTTGTGGGACATCAAGGCTTTTTCTGGCGCCGTTGCCGGGGAGGCACAACTATATTCTCCGAGTCACTTGAGATTGACGTCTGCTTGTCACTACGAGGAATCCGAAAGATCCAAGAACTGAAATCATGCCTTCCACTACAAGGAGAGGTAAGGAACTGCCGTCTAGCTCTGCACTTGATTCACCTTCAGTTTAGAGTAAGTTTGCGACTTCGCCTCCTGCTAGAAATCTTGATATGTCGCCTGTGCTTGATGATGCTACTTCTGCTGCCCATGATGCTATGCTTGATACTATGCCTGATGATGCTATGCTTGATACTATGCCTGATGATGCTACACTTGATACTATGCCTGATGATGCTATGTCTGATACTGCCTTGCCACTTGGTGCATTCCTTGATGCACATATTGCTAGAGTTGCAGCTAGATGTGATGATACTTCTGAAACTGCTGATACTATTGAAGTAGAACCTGCTACTATGTCTGAATTGCGTGTTATGCCTGATACACGCCATGTTATGGAGGGAGAGATAGCTGAGGACTTTCTTGCGTGTAAGGATAGCTATGATGTTGAGAAACTTCTGCGCAAGTGGAAAGAAAAATCTCTGAGCGCTAGGATGAAATATGACCCGAAGTTTGCTACTTCGCCTATCTTTGTGACTGATAAGGATTATGAATTCTCTGTCGACCCTGAGTTAATCACTCTAGTCGAATCTGATCCTTTTCACGGTTATGAGTCTGAAACGGTTGTAGCCCATCTTACCAAACTGCACGATATAGCCACCCTATTCACTAGTGTGGAAAAGATCCGCCACTACTATATGCTCAAGCTGTTTCCTTTCTCGCTAAAGGATGATGCTAAGACTTGGTTCACTTCTCTTGCACCTGGTTGTGTGCGTAGCCCCCATGATATGGTCTACTACTTTTGTGAAAAATATTTCCCTGCCCATAAAAAGCAAGCTACCTTGCAGGAAATATACAACTTTGCTCAAGCTAAAGAAGAGAGTCTCCCACAAGCTTGGGGGAGGCTCATCCAGCTACTGAATGCTTTGCCTGATCACCCTATTGAGAAGAATGAGATACTTGATATCTTCTATAATGGACTTGCCGATGCTTCCAACACCACCTAGATAGTTGCGCTGGTAGTGTTTTTAGGGAACGAATTGTAGAAAAAGTTGAGATTCTACTGAATAACATCTTGTGCAATGAGAATGCTTGGACTATTCCCGAACCACCTCCTAAGCCAACTCCAAAGAAAAGAGGTATTCTATTCCTCAGTCCTGAAGATATGCAAGAAGCCAAGAAATCTATGCGAGAGAAAGGCATTAAATCTGAAGATGTAAAAAATATACCACCTATTGAAGATATCCATGGTCTCGATAACCCGATACATGTAGTAGAAGTAAATTCTCTGCGTAGGTTTGATGAGAGTGATATTCCTTTTGATAAACCTGCTAGCTTATGCTTGGACGAATTTGATAACTTTGTTGCCAAACAACAGAGTTTCAACGATTATGTTAGCAAACAATTGGAACAGAATGCTCATATGCTTAGTCATTTAAGTGCTTGTGTGGACAGAAATGTCAATGATCTTAAACTTCTGAGTAAACATGCCTCTATGGTTACTACTCAGGTAGAACAAGTAATTAAAGCTCAAAATGACTTGCTCGATGAGTTGAATGACAATTCCGTCAGAGTCATCACTAGAGGCGGTAGAATGACCCAGGAACCTCTGTATTCTGTGGGTCATCCGAAGAGAATTGAACAAGATTCTCAAGGAGTTAGCACTGATGCACCTAGTCATCCTAGAAAGAAGAAGAAAGATGATAGGAACCTGCACGCTAGCAACCCTGTTGCTGCTACACCTGAGAGTCCAAACGATGTCTCTGTCTCTGATGCGGAAACACAATCTGGTGATGAACATGACTTAATGATAATATCAATAGTGATGTTCATGATGATGCTCAACCTAGCAATGATAAGGATGTGGAGATTGAACCTAGTGTTGATCTTGATAACCCACAACCTAAGAATAAAAGATACGATAAGAATGACTTCACTGCTAGGAAGCACGGTAAAGAAAGGGGACCATGGGTTCAGAAACCCATGCCCTTTCCTCCCAAACCATCCAAGAAAAAGGATGATGAGGATTTTGAGCGCTTCGTTGAGATGATTAGACCTGTCTTTCTGCAAATGTGTTTGACAGATATGCTCAAAATGTCTCCGTATGCTAAGTACATGAAAGATATTGTAACTAATAAGAGGAGGATACCTGAGGTTGAGATTTCCACCATGCTTGCTAATTATATCTTCAAGGGTGGAACTCCTAAGAAACTAGGTGATCCCGGTGTGCCCACTATACCTTGCTCCATTAAAGGCAACTACGTTAGAACTGCGTTATGCGACCTTGGAGCCGGTGTTAGTGTTATGCCTCTCTCTCTTTATCGTAGGCTTGAACTGGATAAGTTGACACCCACTGAAATCTTTCTGCAAATGGCCGACAAATCAACTGCTTTCCCTATCGGTTTTTTTGAGGATGTGCCTGTTGTGGTTGCTAACGTCACTATCTTAACATACTTTGTTATCTTGGATATTCCCGAGGACGATGCCATGGCTGTCATCCTCGGAAGACCCTTTTTAAACACCGTAGGGGCTGTTATAGATTGCAACAAAGGCAATGTCACTTTCCATGTCAACGGTAATGAGCATACGGTGCACTTTCCGAAGAAACAATATCGAGTACATTGCATCAATGCTATAGAAAAGACTTCATCGATTCTTATTGGGAGCTTTGAATGCCCTATTCCTCGTGTCAAGATGAAGTATGATTTGCTTGTTGGGGAAATACACATCCCCATTGAGGTGACCTAGTGACTATTCAAAAATTCTCCGTCTTCTTTTGCGATTTGGGAAGTTTTGTCGAGGGGATTTGATCAACCCCATTGATGGATTTCTTTCGATGACCATGAGATAGATGAATCGAGGAGTCACAAACCTATGTTCCAAGCTTTCACTTTAGGTTGCTTAGAATAAAAATGGTAGATTTAGTTTAGTTTTCCCTGTTTTCTGTTTTAGCGTCTGGTAGAAAAGTACCCCGAAAATAAAAGTTCTCCGAACGTCCTGAAAATCAAGTATGATTTTTTCTAGATTTTTTGAAAAATACTAGGACAAAGAGTCTGTCTGGGGGCCACAAGCCCTAGGGGCGCGGGCACCCCCCTGGCCGCGCCACCCAGGCTTGTGGGGCCCACAAGCACCCCCTCCACTCATTCTTGCTCTCATCCGCTTCTCCTACCTCCATAAAAATCGTTTCGCAGCTCAAACCCGTGTTCTTGCTCCTCTAGCTGGGATTTTCGATATCTTTGCTCAAATCACCATTCTCCGAACTGTTTTGGGGAAATTACTCCTTGGTAAGTGACTCCTCCATTGGTCCAATTAGTTTTTTCTCTAGTGCCTTATACTCCGCGTATTTTTGCTGCCTTGGTGACCATGTTCTTGAGCTTTGCATGCTGATTCTAGCTGGTCCCAAGTAGTTTTGATGCGTAATATGGTCTCTAGGCACTTGTGGGAGTAGTTTCTACAAGTTTAGTTGAACCTTGTTCAACTTTTCTTTGGTTCACTGAAAATTTCAGAAAAGGAAGATGTTTAGGAGAAACTTTCATGGTGGTTCCTCAAGCAAGAGAGGTCCCCGTCTTGCGATTCGAGAGCCTGATCCTTACCAACCTAGGGACGCGCAGGTACAACCATGTGAATGGCCTTCTGATGAATTTATGATTGAGGCAGGTTTCAAAGATGAGTTTGATACACTTGTTCGCAACGTCGGACTCGAAGAATTCATCTTCGATAAATGTGAACAGTATGTTGCTCTCACCGCCTCTTTTGTTTGTAGATTCAAATTCTCAGCTGGCCGTGAGCCATCGGTACAGTTTGATCTCTATGATAAATCGTATACCATGGATTTAGGGGATTTGAGTAGAATTTGCAAAATACCTTTTTGGGGTAACCTCAATGATCCTCCTAAATATTCGGTTAGAGATTTTTGTGCTCGTATTACGGTTGGAGAAACTCGAGACATTACGCAAGCTACCATGGGGAGTATTCATTTTCCTGCCTTGCATTACTTTGCCCTCTTCATAGGCAGATGCATTAATGGAAAGATTGAGCATTGTCACCTCTGCGCACCCGACCTTAGTATCCTTAAGAGCGCAGTGACGGGTGACAGAAGCTTCAACATGGGAGCTATTAGAGCAAGGAGGTTGAATAAGAATGCAATTGAAGGGGATTTCTTTGGTGGGATCTATGCCACTCGCATAACAAATTTTCTCGGAGTACCCATCCGCGAAGGAGATCCCCCGCTCCATTCAGCTTTCCTTGACCGCGTCGCTTTGACACGCTACCAGTTCCTTGAGAGGGATGACGAATTCCTCCTATACCAATTGACATTTAACCGGCAGCGTGTTTTCCATATTACCCTTCCTGCTCCTGCTCTCTTTGACTTTGAGGTAAAACAAAGATATTACATAACCAGAGGAGAGGAAGAGGAGTATGAGAGGGAGGCGAAGGCTGCTCGTCTCCATGAGGCAGCTATTCAGGCAGTGGCGGCAGCGCTCCCGTATAACCTCGATTATGATTTTGGGTTTCGCCAGGACCATCCTTGGGAGTAGACCAAGTTAGGCCAAAAGCCTAAGCTTGGGGGAGTACGTGTTCTCACCGACTTTACATTCTTGCTTATGCTTTCACTTTGTTAGCCGGTGTTCACAGTTTGCCACTGTATCATCCATGCTAGGTTATTTTCTTTTTCTCGTTTTCGTTTAGTGTGTCTGTCCAGTTTGAGAAAACCCAAAAAGATTTTCTTTTTCTTCTTTTGCTTGTTGGGGAGCTTTCCCGTGTAGATAGTTTTATTTTTCTTTGGGTCAAGGTAGAAGATATTGGTTACAATGTTTAGTGGCTCTTGCATGCATACCTGTTTAGCTTTCAAAGAACCATATTACTTTGTCTTCTCCTTTGTGTTTGCCTGCAAATTCCAGCTTTAGTCCAATGCACGAGCACGCTTATTATTGTTCACATTGTTCGGTCGTGCAAGTGAAAGGCAATAATGATGATATATGATGAAGTGACTGAGCCTGGAAAAGCTGGTATGAACTCGATCTATTTTGTTTTTGTAAATATGACTAGCTCATCATGCCTGATTCAACTTTGTTGTGAGAGAAACATGTTTCCAATGACAACTTAGAGATCATAGTTGCTTATGCCATGCTTATTTAGCTAGGAGCTTATAATGGTTTGTCTTGGTTGCCCACATGAATGTTGAGATGACTATGATGTAGTGTGATAGGATGGTATCCTCCTTTGAATGTTTCAAGTGGCTTGACTTGGCGCATGTTCACGCATGTAGTTGAAACAAAATCAACATAGCCTCTATGATGTTCATGTTCACGGTGATTTATGTCCTACTCATGCTTGCACTCAATGTTAGTTAATCTCAATGCATTTTGATGACTGTTGTCGCTCTCTAGTTGGTCGCTTCCCAGTCTTTTGCTAGCCTTCACTTGTACTAAGTGGGAATACTGCTTGTGCATCCACTCCCATAAACCCAAAGTTGTTCCATATGAGTCCACCATACCTACCTATGCGCGGTATCTACCTGCCGTTCCAAGTAAATTTGCATGTGCCACTCTCTAAACCTTCAAGAAATAATCTGTTTTGCATGCCCGAACCGCTCATGTGGTGACAGGGGGCTATTGGTATCTTCCATGCTAGGCGTGTTATCCTCGATATGTGTTTATTAACTATCATTCGCGAGAAAGGGGCCGGTAATTGGAATTCCCAGTTCCATGCTCAAATCAAAAAGATAATTGCAAAAAAAACTCCCCCAGGATTGATGTTGGTATGGACAGTACCCGAGGATTCGGCTAGCGGTGGAGTGTGATTGATTGGTGGAGGGGGAGTCAAAACTTTACTTTTTTGTTTGGGAACCGCCTATAGCATGTGTAGCGTGGAAGATGTTGAGAACCTTTAGTCATTGCGTTGACAATGAAAGCATGCCACCCAGAATTATTATCTCTGTTTTCAAAGCTTGAGCTCTGGTACCTCTGCAAATCAATGCTTCCCTCTGCGAAGGGCATGTCTATTTATGTTCCTGTTGAGTCATTCTCCTCTTACAAAAGCACCAATTAGAGAGCACCTCTGTCATTTTTACGCTTTGCTTTTAACTGTGTTGAGTATGACCGTGACTGGATCTTCATTGCCTTGAATTACAATGTTTAGTCAGCCCTTGGTCTTTGAAGGTGCTCTGCATTTATGTTTTGCGGTCTCAGAAAGAGCTAGCGAGATACCATCTGTTCGTACTGCTTCATGTTGTTTTGATTGAAGTGTTGACGTTTGAGACTTATTATTATTTGCTCGCTAGTTGATTATGCCATTGATATGAGTTTACCGTGAGACCTAGATGTCATTTTCTTATGTGGTTTGCTTGTGATCTTGCTGAAACTCTGGTTGTGAGTTAGACATAGTTGCAACAACAAGATCAAACAAAGTTCGTCAAAGTTTTTCTTTTGTCTCTTTCAGTTTGTCAACTGAATTGCTTGAGGACAGGCAAGGCTTTAAGGTTGGGGGAGTTGATACGTCTCCGTCGTATCTACTTTTCCGAACTCTTTTGCCCTTGTTTTGGACTCTAATTTGCATGATTTGAATGGAACTAACCAGGATTGACGCTGTTTTCAACAGAATTGCCATGGTGTTGTTTTTGTGCAGAATTAAAAGTTCTCGGAATGTCCTGAAAATGTACGAAGATTTTTCTGGAATAAAAGAAAAATACCTGCTCAAAGATCCACCGGAGGGGGCGTGCCAGTGGGCCACAAGCCCACAGGCCGCGGCCACCCGCTATGGTCGTGCCGTGCAGGCTTGTGGGGCCCACGTGGCACCACCGCCCCCAAACTCAGCTCTATATCTTCCGTCTTGCTCGGAAAAAATCAGAAAGAAGGTTTCATCGCGTTTTGCGATACGGAGGCGCCACCACATCCTGTTCTTCAGCTGGAGGGCAGATCTGGAGTCCGTTTCGGGCTTTGGAGAGGGGAAATCGTCGCCATCGTCATCATCAACCTTTCTCCATCGACAATTCCATGATTCTCTTCATCGTTCGTGAGTAATCTCATCGTAGGCTTGCTGGACGGTGATGAGTTGGATGAGATCTATCATGTAATCGAGTTAGTTTTTGACGGGGATTGATCCCTAGTATCCATTATGTTCTAGATTGATGTTGCTACTACTTGGCTATGCTTAATGCTTGTCACTAGGGCCCAAGTGCCATGATTTCACATCTGAACCTATTATGTTGTCGCCAATATATGTGTGTTTTAGATCCTATCTTGCAAGTTGTAGTCACCTACTATGTGTTATGACCCGGCAACCCCGGAGTGACAATAGCCAGAACCACTCCCGGAGATGACCATAGTATGAGGAGTTCATGTATTCACCGCGTGTTAATGCGTTGGTCCGGTTCTTTATTAAAAGGAGAACATTAATATCCCGTAGTTTCCATTAGGACCCCGCTGCCACGGGAGGGATGGACAATAGATGTCATGCAAGTTCTTTTCCTTAAGCACGTATGACTACATACGGAATACATGCCTACATTAGATTGATGAACGGGAGCTAGTTACTTATCTCTCCGTGTTATAGCTGTTACATGATGAATCACATCCGTCATACTCATCCATCACCGATCCATTGCCTACGAGTCTTTTACTACTGGTTCTCGCTACGTTACTTTGTCTAGGCTTGTCCCTTGCTACAAAAGGGATTGGGCCACTTTGCTGCTACCGTTGCCAGTGCTGTCACTTTGCTGCTGCTGCTACTGCTGTTCCTTGGTGCTTCGCTGTTACTTGTTGCAAGACTTTTCTGGAGCCGTAGCTGGGGAAGCATTCTTCTCAAGAATAATCCCCCGTCAACGTGCTTTTTAGTGGCGCCATTGATACAACAGTTAGGAATAGTCTGCCTTGTCACCAGATCGTTTCTAGCACCGTTGCTATCATACTACTTTGCTACTGATACTTTGCTTGCAGACAATAATCTTTCAGGTGTGGTTGAATCTGACACATTCAGCTGCTAATACTTGAGAATATTCTTTCGCCTCCCGTCGTGCGAACCAACAAATTTGGGTTGAATACTCTACCCTAGAAAACTGGTGCGATCCCATACGCTTGTGGGACATGTGTGTGCAGCCAACTTGCTTGCTCACGAAGACCCAGGGCAATTTAGAGGAAGCCCATCATTGGAATGTACAAGCCAAGTTATATAATGAATATTCCCACTAGTATATGGAAATGTCAAAACGAGAGACTCTCTATCAAGAAGAACATGGTGCTATTGTGAAGCACAAGTGTGGAAAAATATAGTAGCATTGTCCCTTCTCTCTTTTTCTCTCTTTTTTTAATTTTTTTGTTTGGGCTCTTTGGTCTCTTTTCATTTTTTTTGTGGGCATCTTTGGCGTCTTTTTTGTATTTCCTCACATGGGACAATGCTCTAATAATGATGATCATCACACTTTTATTTACTCACAGCTCAATGCTTAGAACAATGATGACTCTATAGGAAATGCCTCCGGCAGTGTACCGGGATATGCAACGATCTAGCTTGGCGTATGACGTTGATACGTCTCAAACGTATCTATAATTTTTGATGGTTTCATGCTGTTATCTTGTCATCTTTGGATGTTTTATGTACCTTTTATATCTTTTTTGGGACTAACTTATTAATTCAGTGCCAAGTGCCAGTTCCTTCTTTTTCTGTGTTTTTGGCTCGTTTCAGATCTGATTTTGGAACGGAGTCCAAACGGAATAAAATCCCCGAAATGATTTTTTCCCGAACGAAAGAAGATCAGGGGCTTGTGGGCCAAGCCAGGAGGGCTACAGGGAGCCCACAAGCCCCCCATCCGCCACCAGGGAGGGGGGGCGGCGGTGGCCAGGCTTGTGGCCTCCCTGGCGCCCCCCTGACCTAGATCCTTCGCCTATATGTTCCCTAAAATACAGAAAAAAAATCAAGGGATCCACGAAAATACTTTTCCGCCGCCGCAAGCTTCCGTTTCCGCGAGATCTCATCTGGAGACCCTTCCCGGTGCCCTGCCGGAGGGGACTTTGGAGTTGGAGGGCTTCTACATCAACATCACCGCCCCTCCAATGACTCATGAGTAGTTCACTTCACACCTACGAGTCGGTAGTTAGTAGCTAGATGGCTTCTTCTATCTCTTGGATCTTCAATACAAAGTTCTCCATGATCTTCATGGAGATCTATCCGATGTAATCCTCTTTGGCGGTGTGTTTATCGAGATCCGATGAATTGTGGATTTGTGATCAGATTATCTATGATATATATTTGTGTCTTTGCTGATTTCTTATTTGCATGATTTGATATCCTTGTAAGTCTCTCTAAGTCTTGGGTTTTGTTTGGCCAACTTGATCTATGATTCTTGCAATGGGAGAAGTTCTTCGTTTTGGGTTCTTACCGTGTGGTGACCTTTCCCAGTGACAGTAGGGGCAGCAAGACACACATCGTGTAGTTGCCATCAAGGGTAACAATGTGGGCTCTGTCGTAGATATGAGATTGTCCATCTACATCATGTCATCTTGCTTAAGGCGTTACTCTGTTCTTTTGGACTTAATACACTAGATGCATGCTGGATTAATAGTAGTAGATGCAGAAAGTATCGGTCTACTTGTTTTGGACGTGATGCCTATAGATATAATCATTGCCATAGATGACGTCACGACTTTGCGCGGTTCTATCAATTGCTCGATAGTAATTTGTTCACCCACCGTCTACTTGCTTTCATGAGAGAAGCCACTAGTAAACACTACTTCCCCGGGGTCTATTCACACCTATCGTTTCCACTTTCGCTTTTACTTTGCTTTGTTACTTTGTTGCTTTCAGTTCTCACTTGGCGAACAATCTATAAGGGATTGACAACCCCTTCATAGCGTTGGGAGCAAGCTTTTTGTGTTTGTGCAGGCACTTGTGATACTCCTTCACTAGATTGATACCTTGGTTCTCAAACTGAGGGAAATACTTACCACCGCTGTGCTACATCACCCTTTCCGCTCCGAGGGAACACCAATGCAAGGTTCCAAGGCCATGGGGGAAATCCTTTTCATATTTGCCTAGGAAGTCCCTTAAGGCGTAGCCGTAGCAGAAGGATTCGTGGTGCCGTCAACACGACTATTTCTGGCGCCATTGGAAGGTCTTTTGTTGCAGTAGAAGAAGTATTTCTGGCGCCGTTGCCGGGGAAGGAGAGATCTATCCAAGTAGGTCTCACAAGCTCATCTCTTGCATTTACTTTTTTGCCAGTTGCCTCTCGTTTTCCTCTCCCCACTTCACATTTGCCATTTTCATTTATCTTTCTCCTTTGCCGTTTTCTTTTGCCTTTTGCCTTTTGCCATTCCCTTTCGCCCGCCTGCTCTTAGGTTTGTTCGTGAGAGACCTTTCTTCATGGCCAAACCAAACTATTTCAGAAAATTGGAGGAGATTGAAACTAATGTCAAAGGTTTCATGTCTTCTCGGTTTGACCAAAATAGTTACTTCCGTAGGGAATTAAAAGAGCAAAATTCCTTTTTGGTCTGTTTGAATAAAGAGGTTAATGATATGACCAACGATTTCCTTGCACTTAATTCTCAGCTTGCTCACCTTGAAAAATTGGTGGGCCAAATTTCTGGCAAGCAGGCTACCATAGTCAATAAGATGGCAGTTGAACCTGAAATTTGTGATGCAAATCACGAAGATCTTAAAGTGCTTGGTGTGTCTCCTCTTGAATCTTTGTTTTCGCGGGTCAAACCTATTGATCAAGGGGCTGGATATGAATCCACTTTGGTTGAAAAACGCCCCAATGATTCGGAGTCCACCTATCTTGATGATAAAGGTGTGGAGAGTGGAGTAGAAGAAATCAAAATTTTGGGTAGTAATGAAACTGCCACTTTGGATTTCAAGGAATTCAATTATGATAATTGCTCCTTGTTTGAATGCATTTCTTTGATGCAATCCATTGCAAACTCTCCACATGCTTATAGCCAAAGCAAAGCCTTTACCGCGCATATCGTAGATGCTATGATGAAATCTCTTGAAGAGAAGCTCGAACTAGAAGTCTCTGGACCTAGAAAACTTCATGATGAGTGGGAACCTACTATCAAAATCAAGATCAAAAACTATGAGTGCAATGCTTTGTGTGATTTGGGTGCTAGTGTTTCCGCGATTCCAAAGTCTTTTTATGATATTCTTGGTTTTCATGAGATTGAAGAGTGTTCTCTTAATTTGCATCTTGCGGATTCTGCTGTCAAGAAACCCATGGGAAGGATCGATGATGTTCTTATTGTTGCAAATAAGAACTATGTACCCGTGGATTTCATTGTACTTGACATAGATTGCAATCCTTCATGTCCCATTATTCTTGGTAGACCTTTCCTAAGGACTATTGGTGCTATCATCGATATGAAGGAAGGGAATATTAGATTTCAATTTCCTTTAAAGAAGGGCATGGAGCACTTTCCTAGAAAGAAAATAATATTGCCTTATGAATCTATGATGAGGGCTACTTATGGTTTGAGCACCAAAGATGACTATACGTGATTCCATCACCTTTCGCCTAGCTAAGGGCGTTAAACAAAAGCGCTTGTTGGGAGGCAACCCAACGAATCTATCCTTTTTCTTTCTGTTTTGTGTTTTCCACACTTTCATAATTCTGTTATGATTTTGTTTTTTGAGTTTCTTTTTCCGTTTGTGCCAAGCAAAACCATTATGATTAGTCTTGGGGATGATCGTTTGGTCATGCTGGAAACGACAGAAACTTTATGCTCACAAAAAGAATTTTCATTTATTTTATGTAAGAGCTTTTGAGTTGATTATTTTTTGCTTCTAATTGCTACGCAAATTCTTCAGACTGTCGTAATTTTTCAGAAGTTTTGAAGTACAAGAAGTATACCAAATATACAGATTGCTACAGACTGGTCTGCTGTTAACAGATTCTGTTTTTGTTGTGTTGGTTGCTTATTTTGATGAAAGTATGGACAGTATCGAGGGGTATTTGCCATGGAAGATTGAAAATACAGTAACCTAATATCAGAATAAGTAGAATTTAAGTTTGCTACAGTACTGAAGGAAGTGGTGGTTCGCTTTCTTATACTAATGTTATCACGAGTTTCTGTTTAAGTTTCGTGTTGTGAAGTTTTCAAGTTTTGGGTGAAGTTCTTATGGACAAAGAGATAAAGAGTGGCAAGAGCTCAAGCTTGGGGATGCCCAAGGCACCCCAAGATATTCAAGGATGCCGTAAAATCCTAAGCTTGGGGATGCCCCGGGAAGGCATCCCCTCTCTCGTCTTCAATCCATCGGTAACGTTACTTGGGGCTATATTTTTATTCACCACATGTTATGTGTTTTTTCTTGGAACGTCTTGTATCGTAGGAGTATTTTATTTTTGTTGTGTCACAATCATCCTTTTTGCACACCTAGAGGGAGATACATGCACTCACCATGATTTGTCGAGCTTCACTTATATCTTTTGTTAGACAATTCAGCTCACATGTGCTTCACTTATATCTTTTGAGCTAGATACTTTTGCTTTATGTGCTTCACTTATATCTTTTAGAGCACAGCGGTGCGTGGCTTGGTAGTTGATCTATGCTTTGAAAGTAGTGTCAAAAGGGGTAGTTATCCAAAGGGATACGAAAACTTCCACCTTCATGTGCATTGAATAGTTAGAGAAGTTTGATTCCTCTCAATTAGTTTTGAGATATGGTTGTGGTAATATTCAAGTTATGCTAGTAAGGTGTTGTGGATCTAGAAATACTTGTGTTGAAGTTAGTGATTCCCGTAGCATGCACGTATGGTGAACCGCTATGTGATGAAATCTGAGCATGATTAGTCTATTGATTGTCATCCTTTGCGTGGCGGTCGGGATCGCGCGATGGTTTATACCTACCAACCCTTCCCCTAGGAGTATGTGTTGAATGCTTTGTTTCGATTACTAATAAAACTTTTGCAACAAGTATATGAGTTCTTCATGACTAATGTTGAGTCCATGGTTTAGATGCACTTTCACCTTCCACCATCACTATCTTCTTAGTGCCGTGCAACTTTCGCCGGTACACAAAACCCACCATTAGCCTCCCTCAAAACAGCCAGCATACCTACCTACTATGGCTTTTTCAAAGTCATTCCGAGATATATTGCCATGCAACTACCACCATGACATGTGCCACCACATCTACATTGCCATTGCATGATCGTAAGATAGCTAGCATGATGTTTCCATTAATGTCTATGCCATGCTAGATCATTGTCACGATACACTACCGAAGGCATTCCATATAGAGTCATCGTTGCTCTAAGTTTTGAGTTGAAAGTGTGATGATCATCATTGACGGAGCATTGTCCCATGTGAGGAAATAAAAGAGGCCAAAGAATCCACCAAAATAGTAATAAAAATAAATAAATAAAAAGAGGCCAAAGAGCCCACCAAATAAATAAATAAATAAATGAGAGAAAAAGAGAGAAGGGACAATGCTACCACTTTTCCACACTTGTGCATATTAAGCACCATGATCTTCATGATTGAGAGTCTCTCATTTTGTCACCACCATATAGCTAGTGGGAATTTTTCATTATATAACTTGGCTTGTATATTCCAATGATAGGCTTCCTCAAAATTGCCTTAGGTCTTCATGAGCAACCAAGTTGGATGCACACCCACTAGTTTTCTTTAAGAGCTTTCAGATACTCTTAGCTCTAGTGCATCATTTGTATGGCGATCCCTACTCATTCACATTGATATCTATTGATGAGCATCTCCACATCTCATTGATATGCCTAGTTAATGTGATCATCTTCTCCTTATTTTGTCTTGCAACCTCCACCACATTCCACACCACTTATAGTGCTAAAACCATGGCTCACGCTCATGTATTGCGTGAGAGTTGAAAAGGTTTGAGAAAGTAAAGGTGTGAAAACAATTACTTGGCCAATACCAGGGTTGTGCATGATTTAAATTCGTTGTGCAATGATGGTAGAGCATAGCCAGACTATATGCTTTTGTAGGGATAACTTTCTTTTGGCCTTGTTATTTTGAAAGTTCATGATTACCTTGCTAGTTTGCTTGAATTATTATTGTTTCCACGTCAATAGCAAACTATTGTTTTGAATCTAATGGATCTGAACATTCACGTCACATAAGAGGAGTTACAAAGGACATCTATTCTAAGTAGCATGAAAGCATCAAAAATTCATTCTTTATCACTTCCCTACTCGAGGACGAGCAGGAGTTAAGCTTGGGGATGCTTGATACGTCTCAAACGTATCTATAATTTTTGATGGTTTCATGCTGTTATCTTGTCATCTTTTGATGTTTTATGTACCTTTTATATCTTTTTTGGGACTAACTTATTAATTCAGTGCCAAGTGCCAGTTCCTTCTTTTTCTGTGTTTTTGGCGCTTTTCAGATCTGATTTTGCAATGGAGTCCAGACGGAATAAAATCCCCGAAATGATTTTTTCCCGAACGAAAGAAGATCAGGGGGCTTGTGGGCCAAGCCAGGAGGGCTACAGGGAGCCCACAAGCCCCCCATCCGCCACCAGGGGGCAGCGGTGGGCAGGCTTGTGGCCTCCCTCGCGCCCCCCTGACCTAGATCCTCCGCCTATATATTCCCTAAAATACAGAAAAAAATCAAGGGATCCACAAAAATACATTCCCCCCGCCACAAGCTTCCGTTTCCGCGAGATCTCATCTAGAGACCCTTCCCGGTGCCCTTCCGGAGGGGACTTTGGAGTTGGAGGGCTTCTACATCAACATCATCGCCCCTCCAATGACTCATGAGTAGTTCACTTCAGATCTACGGGTCCGTAGTTAGTAGCTAGATGGCTTCTTCTCTCTCTCGGATCTTCAATACAAAGTTCTCCATGATCTTCATGGAGATCTATCCGATGTAATCCTCTTTGGCGGTGTGTTTGTCGAGATTCGATGAATTGTGGATTTGTGATCAGATTATCTATGATATATACTTGAGTCTTTGCTGATTTCTTATTTGCATGATTTGATATCCTTGTAAGTCTCTCCGAGTCTTGGGTTTTGTTTGGCCAACTAGATCTATGATTCTTGCAATGGGAGAAGTGCTTGGTTTAGGGTTCTTACCGTGTGGTGACCTTTCCCAGTGACAGTAGGGGCAGCAAGGCACACATCGTGTAGTTGCCATCAAGGGTAACAAGGTGGGCTCTGTCGTAGATATGAGATTGTCCATCTACATCATGTCATCTTGCTTAAGGCGTTACTCCGTTCTTTTGGACTTAATACACTAGATGCATGCTGGATAGCGTTGACGTGTGGAGTAATAGTAGTAGATGCAGAAAGTATCGGTCTACTTGTTTTGGACGTGATGCCTATAGATATAATCATTGCCATAGATGACGTCACGACTTTGCGCGGTTCTATCAATTGCTCGACAGTAATTTGTTCACCCACCGTCTACTTGCTTCAATGAGAGAAGCCACTAGTAAACACTATGGCCCCCGGGTCTATTCACACCTATCGTTTCCACTTTCGCTTTTACTTTGCTTTGTTACTTTGTTGCTTTCAGTTCTCACTTGGCGAACAATCTATAAGGGATTGAAAACCCCTTCATAGCGTTGGGAGCAAGCTTTTTGTGTTTGTGCAGGCACTTGTGATACTCCTTCACTGGATCGATACCTTGGTTCTCAAACTGAGGGAAATACTTACCACCGCTGCGCTACATCACCCTTTCCGCTTCGAGGGAACACCAAGGCAAGGCTCCAAGGCCACGGGGGAAATCCTTTGCATATTTGCCTAGGAAGTCCCTTAAGGCATAGCCGTAGCAGAAGGTCTTTTGTTGCAGTAGCAGACGTTGAAACATCTCGCTAGCTATCTTACGATCATGCAATGGCAATATGAAAGTGACGATTCATGAGACGGAACGGTGAGAGTTGCATGGCAATATATCTCGGAATGGCTATGAAAATGCCATAATAGGTTGGTATGGTGGCTGTTTTGAGGAAGGAATATGGTGGGTTTGTGCACCGACGAAAGTTGCGCGGCACTAGAGAGGCTAGCAATGGTGGAAGGTGAAAGTGCATCTATACCATGGACTCACATTACTCATGAATAACTTATATACTTATTGCGAAAGTTTTATTAGTAATCGAAACAAAGTGTTAAACGCATACTCCTACGGGAAGGGTTGGTAGGTGTTAACCATCATGCGATCCCGACCACCACACAAAGGATGACAATCAATAAATCAATTATGCTCCGACTTCCTAACATAGCGGTTCACAATACGTGCATGCTACGGAAATCACTAACTTCAACACAAGTATTTTTAGATTCACAACACCCTACTAACATAACTCTAGTATTACCAAATTCATGTATCAAAACTAATTGAGAGGAATCAAACTTTTCTTTACTAATCGATGCACATGAATATGGAAGTTTTTATTATATCCTCTTTGGATGCCTAACATCTTTAGGACTACTTTCATAGCACAAGCCAACTACCAAGTTACTCAGAGAGAGCATTCTCAAAAAGATATAAGTGAAGATCGAGAGTTCTTGTTTCTCCAAAATATGACACCGCCATGCTCTAAAAAGATCTAAGTGAAGCCCTAGAGATAAGTTATCTATCTCAAAAGATATAAGTGAAGCACATGCGAGCTAAATTACCTAACTCAAAAGATATAAGTGAAGCACAATGAGTATTCTAGCAAATTCACGATGAGTGCATGTCTCTCTCAAAAAGGTGTGCATCAAGGATGATTGTGACACAACAAAAAGAAACGACTCCTATAATACACGACGCTCCAAGCAAAACACATATCATGTGGTGAATAAAAATATAGCTCCAACTAACGTTACCGATGGATTGAAGACGAAAGAGGGGATGCCTTCCCGGGGCATCCCCAAGCTTAGGCTTTTTGGTGTCCTTGAATTTGTCTTGGGATGCCTTGGGCATCCCCAAGCTTAAGCTCTTTCCACTCTTTATCCCATTGTCCATGAGAACATCACCCAAAACTTGAAAACTTCACAACGCAAAACTTAAATAGAAACTCGTGATATCATTAGCACAAGAAAACAAACTATCAACTCTTTAGGTACTATAGCAATCTTGATTTCTATTTAGATTGATGTTAGATTACTGTATTCTCACTTTTCCATGGCTAGTATCCCCCGATACTATCCATAGTTTCACCAAAATAAGAAATCAACACAACAAAAACATAATCTGTCAAAAACAGACCAGTCTGCAGAAATTTGTATACTTCGTATACTTTTGGTCTCTTAAAAATTCTGAAAAATTATGACAATTGGGGCAATTGGGATATGAACCAGCAGAAAAAAGAATCAACTCAAAATTTCTTTCTGTATAGGAACTAAAAATAATTTCATGACCGCAAAGTTTCTGTCTTTTTCAGCAAGATCAAACAACCATCACGAAAACTAGTCATAAATGTTTTACTTGGATCAAACACAAAAAGAAACACAAAAAACACAATCATAACAGAATTATTATGGTGTGGACACAACAAAACACAAAACAAAAAGCAAAGATAAATTCATTGGGTTGCCTCCCAACAAGCGCTATTGTTTAACGCCCTTAGCTAGGCATTGATAATTCAATGATGCTCACATGAAATATAGCAGTCGGAAACGACGAGAGCATCATGAAACATGTGACAAACATATCTAAGTCTAACATACTTCCTATTCATAGGCATTTTATAGGAAAACAAATTATCAAGACAAGCAATAACTACCATATGCAAGGAAAAAGAAAGAGACAATATCAATCTCAGCATAACGAGAGGTAATTTAGTAACATGAAAGTTTCTACCACAATATTTTCATCTCTCATAACAATTACATGTGGGATCATATTCATATTCAACAATATAGCTATCACATAGGATATTCTTTTCATGATCCACATGCATGCAAAGTTGATGCTCTTCAAAAAGAGTGGGATTATCATCAACTAAAGTCATGACTTCTCCAATCCCACTTTCAATATTATTGTAAATATCATAATCATCATGAGGCTTAAACAAATTTTCAAGATCATAAGAAAAATCATTACCCCAGTCATGACCATTGCAACAAGTAGTGGACATAGCAAAACTAGCATCCCCAAGCTTAGGGTTTTGCATATTTTTAACATGATTGACATTAATAGAATTCATAGTGAAACCATTGCAATCATGCTTTTCATTCAAGGAGCCCTCGTGAATCACTTCATAAATTTCTTCATCACAATTTTCAGATTCACGCATCTCAAGCAAAACTCCATAGAGATAGTCAAGTGCACTCAACTCACTAGCAATTGGTTCAACATAATTGGATCTCTTAAAGAGATTAGCAAGTGGATGAGGATCCATACCAATAGATTTTCAGCAAGCGAATATGCAAGCATATTGAAGGCACATAGCACACAAGCAAAGAAAAGGCAAACTAAAAAGGCAAATATTTTTTGTAAATTTTTGTTTTTCAGAAGTGGGGGAGAGGAAAACGAGAGGCAAAAGGCAAAAAAAAGTAAATGCAAGAGATGAGTTTGCGACAGTTACTTGTATAAGCTTCACTTAGAATAGTCCCCGGTGCCAGAAATTGACACGTTGAAGGGAGACTATTCTTGACTTGATACTCCCCGGCAACGGCGCCAGAAATTGGCACGTTGATAGGAGACTATTCTTGACTTTATCATCCCCGGCAACGGTGCCAGAAATTCTTCTTGCTACCTCTTGAGCTTGCGTTGGTTTTTCCCTTGAAGAGAAAAGGGTGATGCAACACAGTAGCAGTAAGTATTTCCCTCAGTTTGAGAACCAAGGTATCAATCCAGTAGGAGTATCAAGGCAAGTCACCAATGTACCTGCGCAAAAACAAACAAACTTGCACCCGACGCTATAAAGGGGTTGTCAATCCCTTCACGATTAAATGCAAGGTGAGAACTGAAGGTGGAAAGCGCAACAAAGCAAAAGTGTAGAGCAGAAAATATGATGTGAAGTAGACCCGGGGGCCATAGTGTTCACTAGAGGCTTTTCTCATGATAGCAAATATTACGGTGGGTGAACGAATTACTATCGAGCAATTGATAGAACCGCACAAAGTCATGATGATATCTAATGCAATGATCATACATATAGGCATCACGTCCGAGACAAGTAGACCGATACTTTCTGCATCTACTACTATTACTCCACACATCGACCGCTATCCAGCATGCATCTAGTGTATTGAGTTCATAACAAATAGAGTAACGCCTTAAGCAAGATGACATGATGTAGAGGGATAAATTCATGCAATACATATAAACCTCATCTTTTTACCCTTGATGGCAACAACACGATGCGTGCCTTGCTACCTTTTCTGTCACTGGGTGAGAACACCGCATGGTATGAACCCAAAACCAAGCACTTCTCCCATTGCAAGAATTATAGATCAAGTTGGCCAAACGAAACCCACAACTCGAAGAGAATTACAAGGATACGAAATCATGCATATAAGAGATTAGAGGAGACTCAAATAATATTCATAGATAATCTGATCATAAATCCGCAATTAATCAGAATCCGACAAACACACCGCAAAAGAAGATTACATCGGATAGATCTCCATGAAGATCATGGAGAACTTTGTATTGAAGATCCAAGAGAGAGAAGAAGCCATCTAGCTACTAGCTATGGACCCGAAGGTCTGTGGTGAACTACTCAGGCATCATCGGAGAGGCAATGGTGTTGATGAAGAAGCCCTCCGTGTCTGAATCCCCCCTCCGACAGGGCACCAGAATGGTCCCCAAATGGGATCTTGCGGAGACAGAAGCTTGCGACGGCGGAAAAGTATTTTCGTGGCTCTGTCTGGCAGTTTCAGTTTTTTGGAGAATTTATAGGCGGAAGAAGTAGGGCAAAGGAGCCACTGGGGGCCCACAAGCCTGCTAGGCGCGCTCCCAGGCCGCACCTAGGGGGCTTGTGACCTCCCCCGGGGTCCTTTGCCTTGGTTCTCAAGTTCCCTGCGTATCTTCTGTTATGGAAAAAATCATTTCGCAGGTTTTATGCCGTTTGGACTCCATTTAATATTCTCCTCTGAAAAAGGTCAAAAACGCGGGAAAAACAGGAACTGGCACTAGGCACTAAGTTAATAGGTTAGTCCCAAAAAAGATATAAAATGCATACAAAACATCCAAAGTTGACAAGATAATAGCATGGAACCATCAAAAATTATGGATACGTTGGAGACGTATCATGGACATGTTGAAGATGATATCATTTGGAAGCATGCAAATGACATGATTTGCTCCGCAACCTCCACGTACAAGGCTCAGTTCCAGGGCTTGACACTCTCACCCATGGACCACATGGTTTGGAAGGCCTGCCCCCCCCAAAGTGAAATTCTTTGACTGATTAGCTGTTCAAGATCGTATTTGGAATACAGATCATTTGGAGAAGCGCGGTTGGGACAAGTGCGGCCTGTGCCAACTTTGCAAAAGATAGCAAGAATCGGGGCCAAATCTATTCTTTAAGTGTCGGTACACTCTTCGGTTGTGGAGATCCATCATCGAGAAGCTAGGCCTACCTCACGTCAATACCACCCAATGGCACCTTGATGATTCGGTCATGGAGTGGTGGGACAAATTGATTGACAAACGAAACCCAAATTGAAGTGCAATGACCTCCCTCACCACGCTCATCTCCTAGACCATTTGGAACAAATGGAATGCTAGATTCTTTCGACACAAATTTGCTCCGCCATCGGTGCTTCTTACGGCCATTCTGGAAGAGGCAAAATTGTGGGTAGTGGTCGGCGCCAAGAAACTCGGGACTGCAATCTCTTACGAGTAATTTTCATGCCATTGGGGTGTCTTGTAAAACTCTAAACTCTATTTCCTCCTTTTTAATAGATGAGGCACATCGTGTGCCTCTGTTTCTAAAAAATATATTCTGAGACTGATACAATGTGGGTGGGTGTAGTTAGGATTATAATGTTAATATGTTGACACATCAAACGAGTATACATTGTAATGTTAATTTGCTGTGCCACCCTTTGTACACAAGTGGAATATGTTAATTTGCTTCAGCTGCTACACAAAGAAAAGTGCAGTGGAGTAGCTACTACTCCGCTCCAGAAACAGAGCATGCAGCCAAACAGAGGTGAAGTATATAGAGATAGACACTGAAATAAATGATGGTTGAGACAAAATCCATGTACTGAATAAACTTACCAACTTTCCACCGAAAGGATCTGGAATAGATCGCTGAAACAAAGTGCTCCTGCAACCCGTCTCCCAAATGCAACAAGCTATGCATGCGCCAAGATTTGATGTGTGACTACTTTTTTGTCTCGATTGAATTCTTTTGTGTTGTTATTACAATCATGAGTGGAGATTTTAAAAAAATGTGGGTTGGTAAGACTAAGTTTGAATTATCATATTTAATGGGTCATAGTTTTTTATTCCAAAAGAAGATGTTACACAAAAATACATGATTGATTTGATGAATTTAGATGTTACCAAAATTCATGCACGTCGCTGCTGCACAAAATTCAACCAATTTTCCTTTATTTGCAATGTTGTATAATGAATTTAACTGATTTGCCCCTGTTTCAGTTTATTTTTTCTGAAAATTGGTGCTACTTTCAATTTCTCACAATTTTAGTTTGGCTGATGTGATGCAAGCCCGTGTTTCGGTTTTTTTTTCTGAAAAATTATTCTTACTAGCCAAGGATTAGACCAAGAAATTCCATGTTGTTGACTACATGTACCTGAACATGGTGGCTTCGACTTGGTTATGGTAATTCTTGGGTATGATGCTCGAGTAATTCTTGCAGTTTCATATATTCTGCTCTTTCTTCGATTATCAATTAGCTTAGTTGCGTAAAATGGCTAGATATGATTGTTGCACATAGCAAAAAAGGATTAGGAGGTGCATTGAGTGGAGTGGATTAACTGGTTTTGACATCTGTGTAATATACTGTCTCCATAGACTTTGCCTTCGGCGTCAATGTCGACCTTCCCGCAAGGTCATCTGCCATCGCCTTCGGCGACTTTGCAGGAAGACCATCACCTATTTCCTAGACCAACTTTGCCGCAGGTACTTTTGAAGCATTTGATGGGTCTCATCTGTTTGTGTAGGATCGAAAGTATGTTTAGAGGAGGGTGATTAGACTACCTGACAAGATAATTTTTTTGCCTTTTCCCAATTTTACTTGAGAGGCAGCTACGACATTTATAACAAGTCAAGTACACCCCACACATGCAATTCTAATAATATAGCAGCGAAAAGTAAATATGCAAGTGTAAAGTAGGCGAGTAAGGTAGGGAGATCAAACGCATCAGGTTGACACGACGATTTTTGGCATGGTTCCGATAGGTGGCGCTATCGTACGTCCATGTTAGTGGAGAATTCAACCCACAGAGGGTAACGGCTGCGAGAGTCCACGGAGGGCTCCCCCACGGAGGGTCCACAAAGAAGTGGCCTTGTCTATCCCACCATGGCTTACGTCCATGGAGGACTAACCTTAATCATGATAGATCTTCATGAAGTAAGCGATCTCCTTGCCCTTACGAACATCTTGGTTCAACTCTACAACACGAAGTAGGAAGCTTAGAAGCGACACCTAACACCCCTAGGAGGCACCACCCTCCAGAAGGTAATAGATGGGATAGATCAATGAACTCCTTGCTCTTGTGCTTCTAAAGATAGTCTCCTCAACACAAATCACTCTCTCACATAATATGAATGGGTAGGAGAGGTTTATTTGGTGGAAAGCAGTTTGGGGAGGCTAGAGATCAAGTTTCAAATGATTGGATTGGAATATCTTGGTCTCAACACATGAGTAGGTGGTTCTCTCTCGGAAAATGGATCTGGAAGTGAAGTGTGTGTTGTGAGTGCTTCTCCCACGAATGAGAGGTGGGTTAAGGGGTATATATAGGCAACATCCAAAATCCAACCGTTACACACAAAAGTGCAAACTCGATGATAGCGAAGTGGACAACTTGGTGGTACCTACTATTACTAAAGGTCTGAACTTTTGAATCTCTATGAGACCGATATATAGAACTCGGTGGCATCGAAAAGGTGACTAATGTTAGATGGCAAACTCAGTGGCACCGATACTCAAACTCGGAAATTCCGATTTTGTGTATCTTGGCAACAGAATGTTGGTCACACGGAAGTGGGTAGCACCGATGCAGTTTCGGTTGCACCGGTTTGGTGGGAATGGCTAGGGTTCTGTGTGAGGTTCAAACTCGATGGGCCCGATATGGAAACGTTGGTGACACCGAATTTGTGAATGTGGAACTTGACACAATGGATATGTGGGGAAAATGACTGAGTGTTTTGGTGGCTAACTTTGAGCATTTGAGCAATGAGTTCATTTTACTATCTCACCCCCCTTTAATAGTATTGGCTTTCCTATAGAATCTAAAGTGATTTCTCACAAATATAAAATGAAGAGTCTTATAGCTTGAAGCTTGAGCCAATATCATTCCTTTCTTGCATCAAGGGGTGTCTCCACATAAACCTTAAGCCATGGCATCTTTTGAACTTTTCTGAAATATACTTGGAAAACACATTAGTCCAATGATGCATATGTTGTGATCAATTATCAAAACCACCCTAGGGAGCAATTGTGCTTTGAATCTCCCCCTTTATGGTAATTGATGACAACATATAGATCAAAGCTTCGACAAAAGATATAATTAATGATTAGCATCGACGCTTTGAGAAGTATGTGAAAAGCAAGAGCTCCCCCTAAATTTGTGCATTATTTAAAATTTGCATTTGAATGCAAATACACAATCGATTAGGATCATGGGTTACTCTTCCATGTCACATACATCTTGGTGGTGCATAAAAATAATAGCAATGCACATGACACCAACAAGATAAGTGAGTGATCATCACAAGGATAGCTAAAAATATGATATTGTAGCATCACACAGGATAAAGTGTATGATCAATCAAACAGATAGGATAAAGTCATCCAAAAATCAAAGTTTTAGAACCAAACGAGAGCAAAGAAAGTCAAAAGCTCTCTCTCACACGAAGTCTATGATCTATACATTTCTCTCCCTTTGGCAACAAGTTACCAAAAAGTTCAAAAGTATAGAACTACTCGTCTCTCTGGGCAGCTGTTGATGGAGTTGAGAGAACAACATCGGCGAAGGCTTCTGCTGAATGTCCTGGAGGTGGAGGAGTTGATACTAAAGGAGCTTGAGTTGGAGCTGGTGTTGAAGTTTGTGCTGAAGATGTCTGTCTCGTCTCTTGAGAAGGAATAACAACTGACCGAGGCCTGGTGCTGAACCTAGTGGTAGTGGGAGGAGTAGACTCATCCTCGTCATCATCATCACCTTCATATTCATCTCCATCATCTACGCGTGGAATCTCCACAGAGTCAACTTCGTGTTGAAGCTATCTAACAATGGTGGTCAACTCACTTACCTTCATGTCCATGTTGTAGAATTTTGTCTCCACAACTCTCTCAAGACTCTTCTGATTTTGCATGATCTCTTGGATGTTCTTGTCCACGCCTTGGACAGAGATCACTAGAAATTCCATTTGCTCAGCTTGAGTTTTGAGCTGTGGAACTGGAGGTGGCCTATTTCTAGGAGCTTCAACCTCTGATGCCTCTGCTGCCATTCTTGCTGCAACTGAGTTAGGATCATTGTCATCCATCACAACCTCATTGTCTTCAAATTCAGGCTGAAGAGGTAGATGGGGACGATCAAGTAGATATGCATGCTTGCCTAGCTTGGCATTGATAAGCATATGGATGTAGGGTGCATATCCACAGGATCTCTTCTGATCCGCAGCAGTCCTTTGGATAGTCTCAACTATCAAATCCATCCCACGAAATCAGTTATGGGTATCAAGCAAGTGCAGCAGGTTGATAGAATATCCTCTGATCATCTTCTCATCTCCTGACTTAGGCATGAGAGTGTATCTCAGTATAGTGTTAGTCGTGGGATTGCCAGCTTGCAGAAAATATACTGATCCAAACTTGTGACTGGCCAAGTACTGATGAGGAATGCTCTTGTACATATTGGCCATGTAGTTGCGATTCTGCTTGGCTTATGCATACACATCTACATCTGCTTCTTCATGCTTTTGAACACCAATGATTGCAGCCCATTCAACATTGTGGCTTCATACTTGTGACCATCAGTCATCCAGACTAGAGAGTCATCGTAAAAGTGTACAATTGCATAGAATTGCATGATTAGCTCGTCATTCCATGGGGTCATCTCTTTCCCAACAAAATCTTCCATGTCAACTAGCCTGAAAGTCTCTTGAACATGTGGAAAGAAATTCTCGTTTTCCCTGATGTATGCCCAGTCGACATACCTCATATCACTGATAGCAGGACTCTTGTCAGACAAGACAGTCTCATAAAAATCTTGTTGTTCCTTGGTGTGAAACCTTGGATCAACAAGAGTTCTTCTTCTGACAGCGTATGGATCAATTGCTCTCCACTTCCTTAGTCCGACATCCTTCCTATTCTTCATATCTTCTGCTACAGGATGAGCATCGTTGTGAAGTGGAAGGGTTGGTCTGAGCTTCCTGAGAAATGGAACATTCTGATCTTGTTTTTCCTCTGCAGCATGTGCACTAGATGCAGGGCCTTTGCTCTTAGCAACTACATGTATATCTTTGGTGGTCTTCCTGAAAGCTGGAGCCTTCTTTGCTTTAGCAGCACGCTTAGGGGCAGACTTCATAGCATCAGCCATCAACTTCTTCTTCTTGGGAGGAACTGGGATCTCCTCACGAGCTTCTTCTGGATCTTCAAACATTGATGTCTTTCTGCCAACAAGATGGATAATTCTCTTCCTGGGCCTTTTCACACCAGCCTTCTTTGCAGGTGCATCCTTGGAAATTGCTTTGCTCTTCTTGGCGTAGTCAGGTGCTCTTAGATCAGCAGCACTAGCAGAAATCTTCCTGACAACTTTCCTTGGAGGAGCCTTAGGAGGAGCTGAAGTTTCTTCTAAAAAAAAGTCCGAGTCTTCTTCATCAGAAACTATCTTCCTCCTTTGTCGTGGTGGCTGCCTTGGGCAAGCCATGAGAAATCGGAGAACTAGGGTCTGAGGTAGTGTTCTCTCGACTAGTGCCGGAGTCCATCTCGACACTTTGATCACTGAAGTCATTCTAACTGTCATCTGATCCTGACATACTAATAGACCCGCTCAATAGCAAACAACAGAACCTGTGAAGTGGGTATAGGAAAGACAGAATGGATGAGCATCACAAAATTCAGATGTTTTTTGAAAAAATTGAATTTTGAAACTTAGGGTATGATCTTGTGCAGAATGTAAATTGGTGGCACTGAGTTGGCAATTTCGGAGTCACAGAGAAGGCTTACTCGCTTAACAGAGACTTGGCAGTCATTTTCGGTGGCACCGAACAGAGCTCTCGGTCTCACTGAGTTGCTTCTCACGAACCCTAAAATAAGAATTGGTGGAACCGATTTTGCAAACTTGGTCTCACCGAGTTGCATGCTCCGACAGATCAGATCCAATTTTTTTTACTTCCTCTACACTACGAGATTCATCTAGTGGAAGGAAAGGTTTGTGATACGTCTCCAACGTATCTATAATTTTTGATGGTTCCATGTTATTATCTTGTCAAACTTTGGATGTTTTGTATGCATTATATATATTTTTTGGGACTAACTTATTAACTCAGTGCCAAGTGCCAGTTCCTATCTTTTCCGTGTTTTTGACTTTTTTCAGAGGAGAATATCAAACGGAGTCCAAACGGAATAAAACCTCCGAAAATATTTTTTCCGGAGCAGAAGATACGCAGGGAGCTTGAGAACCAAGGCAAAGGGTCCCAGGGGAGGCCACAAGCCCCCTAGCCGCGGCCTCGGGGGGGGGGGGGGGCGCCTAGCAGGCTTGTGGGCCCCCCGTGGCTCCTTTGCCCTACCTCTTCCGCCTATAAATTCCCTAAAAATCTGAAACCATGGGAGAGAGCCACGAAATACTTTTCCGCCGCTGCAAGCTTCTCTCTTCGCAAGATCCCATCCGGGGCACGATCTGGTGCCCTGCCGGAGAGGGGATTCGGACACGGAGGGCTTCTTCATCAACACCATTGCGTCTCCGATGATGCGTGAGTAGTTCACCACATACCTTCGGGTCCATAGCTAGTAGCTAGATGGCTTCTTCTCTCTCTTGGATTTCAATACAAAGTTCTCCATGATCTTCATGGAGATCTATCCGATGTAATCTTCTTTTGCGGTGTGTTTGTCAAGATCCGATGAATTGTGGATTTATGATCAGATTATCTATGAATCTTATTTGAGTTTCTTTTGATCTCTTATATGCATGATTTCATATCCTTGTAATTCTCTTCGAGTTGTGGGTTTCGTTTGGCCAACTTGATCTACAGTTTTTGCAATGGGAGAAGTGCTTGGTTTTGGGTTCATACCGTGCGGTGACCTCACCTAGTGACAGAAGGGGTAGCGAGGCACACATCGTGTTGTTGCCATCAAGGGTAAAAATATGGGGTTTTCATCATTGGTTTGAGTTTATCCCTCTACATCATGTCATCTTGCTTAAGGCGTTACTCCGTTTGTCATGAACTTAATACACTAGATGCATGCTGGATAGCGGTCGATGTGTGGAGTAATAGTAGTAGATGCAGACAATATCGGTCTACTTGTCTCGGACGTGATGCATATATGTATGATCATTGCCTTAGATATCATCATGACTTTGCACGGTTCTATCAATTGCTCGACAGTAATTCGTTCACCCACCGTAATACTTGCTATCATGAGAGAAGCCTCTAGTGAACACTATGGCCCCCGGGTCTACTTCACATCATATTTTCAGCTCTACACTTTTACTCAGTTGCACTTTCCGCCTTTAGATCTTACCTTGCAGTTAACCGTGAAGGGATTGACAACCCCTTTGTAGCGTTGGGTGCAAGTTTGCTTGTTTTTGCGCATGTACTTTGGAGACTTGCCTTGATACTCCTACTGGATTGTACCTTGGTTCTCAAACTGAGGGAAATACTTACTGCTACTGTGCTGCATCACCCTTTCCTCTTCAAGGGAAAAACCAACGCAAGCTCAAGAGGTAGCAAGAAGAATTTCTAGCGCCATTGCCGGGGAGTATCAAGTCAAGAATAGTCTTCCTCCAACGTGTCAATTTCTACCACCGGGGACTATTCTAAGTGAAGCTTATCCAAGTAACTGTTGCAAACTCATCTCTTGCATTTAGTTTTTTCCTCTCGTTTTCCTCTCCCCCACTTCTGAAAAACAAAAATTTACAAAAATATTTGCCTTTTTCGTTCGCCCTTTTCTTTCGCTTGCTTTCTGTTCGCTTGTGTGCTTGTATGCTTGCTGAAGTCACCATGACTGAAAACACCAAACTTTGTGACTTCTCGAATACTAATAATAATGATTTTATTAGTACTCCGATTGCTCTCGCCACTAGTGCGGAATCATATGAAATGAATGCTGCTTTGCGGGATCTTGTTATGAAAGAGCAATTTTCCGGCCTTCCTAGTGAAGATGCCGCATCCCATCTTAATATCTTCATTGAGTTATGCGATATGAAAAAGAAGAAAGATGTGGATAATGATGTGATTAAATTGAAGCTATTTCCGTTCTCATTGCGAGATCGAGCAAAAACTTGGTTTTCATCTTTCCCCAAAAATAGTATTGATTCTTGGAACAAGTGCGAAGATGCTTATATATCCAAGTATTTTCCACCGGCTAAGATTATCTATCTCCGTAATGATTAGAAATTTTCCCGCTCATGGCTTGAGTCTTTGGATGATTATACAAATCTATGCTGGTTTGAATTTTGCTTCTAGAAATATCTTGGATTCCGCCTCCGGTGGAACTTTCATGGAAATCACATTAGGATAAGCCACAAAACTCCTAGACAATATCATGACAAACTATTCTCAATGGCACACTGAAAGGTCACCTACTAGTAAAAAAGTGCATGCTATAGAAGAAATTAACTCTCTAAGTGCTAAGATGGATGAGTTAATGAAATTGTTTGCTAGTAAAGGTGCTCCTTTAGATCCAAATGATATTCCCTTGTCTTCCTTGATTGAGAGTAGCAATGAGAGGTCGGATGTTAATTTTGTTGGTAGGAATAATTTTGGCAACAACAATGCTTTTAGAGGAAACTATATTCCTAGGCCTTTTCCTTGTAATCCCTCTAATAACTTTGGCAATTACTACAACAATGCTCATGGAAATTACAATAAATTACCCTCTGACCTAGAGAGTAATATTAAAGAGTTTATCAACTTGAAAAAGATTTTCAATGCATCCATTGAAGAAAAACTTCTCAAAATTGATGACTTGGCTAGGAGCGTTGATAGAATGTCTCTTGATATTGATGCTTTGGAATCAAGATGTGCTCCTCCCAAGATCAATATGGATGAAACTTTGAAATCTATGCGTGTTTCCATGAATGAGAGTAAAGAAAGAACCGCCCAAATTCATGCTAGACATGAATGGCTTAAAAAGGCGTGTTCTCGTGATGAGAATCACGAAGATCTTAAAGTGCTTGGTGTGACTCCCATTGAATCCTTGTTTTCTAATGTCAAATCTTATGATGATGGGGCTGGATATGAATCCACATTGGTTGAGAAACGCCCTAATGATTCGAAGTCTATCTATATTGATGCTAAAAGCACTGAAAGTGGAGTAGAGGATATCAAAACTTTGAGTAGTAATGAAATTACTACTTTGGATTTCAAGGAATTCAATTATGATAGTTTCTCTTTGATTGAATGTATTTCCTTGATGCAATCCATGCTAAACTCTCCACACGCTTATAGCCAAAACAAAGCCTTTACCAATCCTATCGTCGATGCTATGATGAAATCTCTTGAAGAGAAACTTGAGTTAGAAGTTTCTATCCCTAGAAAACTTCATGATGAGTGGGAACCTACTATCAAAATCAAGATAAAAAACTATGAATGCAATGCTTTGTGTGATTTGGGTGCTAGTGTTTCCGCTATTCCAAAGTCTTTATGTGATGTTCTAGGCTTCAATGAGATTGATGAGTGCTCTCTTAATTTGCATCTTGCGGATTCTACTCTTAAGAAACCTATGGGAAGGATCAATGATGTTCTTATTATTGCAAATAGGAACTATGTACCCATAATTTCATTGTGCTTGATATTGATTGCAATCGAACATGTCCCATCATTCTTGGTAGACCTTTCCTAAGGACTATTGGTGTTGTCATCGATATGAAGGAAGAAAATATTAGATTTCAATTTCCATTAAAGAAGGACATGGAACATTTTCCTAGAAAGAAAATAAGATTGCCTTATGAATACATGATGAGGGCTACTTATGGTTTGAGCACCAAAGACGACGATACGTGATTCTATCGCCTTATGCCTAGCTAAGGGCGTTAAACAATAGCGGTTGTTGGGAGGCAACCCAATGAATTTATCTTTGCTTTTTTGCTTTCTGTTTTATTGTGTCCACACCATCATAATTCTGTTATTATTGTGTCTTTTTGTTTCTTTTTGTGTTTGAGCCAAGTAAAACCTTTATGACTAGTTTTGGTGATGGTTGTTTGATCTTGCTGAAAAAGATAGAAACTTTGTGCTCACGTAATTATTTTTCATTCCTATCCAGAAAGAGATTTTGATTTTATTATTTTTTTTCTTCTGGTTGATATGCCAATTTCCCAAATTGTCATAATTTTTTAGAATTTTTGAGATATGATAAGTATACGAAGTATACAGATTGCTACAAACTAGTCTGTTTTTGACAGATTCTATTTTTGTTGTGTTGATTGCTTATTTTGATGAAACTATGGATAGTATCGGGGGGTACTAGCCATGGAAAAGTGAGGATACAGTAATATAACACCAATATAAATAGAAATCAAGTTTTCTACAGTACCTAAAGAGGTGGTGGTTTGTTTTCTTATGCTAATGATATCACGAGTTTCTGTTTAAGTTTGGTGTTGTGAAGTTTTCAAGTTTTGGGTGATGTTCTCATGGACAATGAGATAAAGAGTGGAAAGAGCTCAAGCTTGGGGATTCCCAAGGCATCCCAAGCCAAATTCAAGGACACCAAAAAGCCTAAGCTTGGGGATGCCCCGAGAAGGCATCCCCTCTTTCGTCTTCAATCCATCGGTAACATTACTTGGAGCTATATTTTTATTCACCACATGATATGTGTTTTGCTTGGAGCGTCGTGTATTATAGGAGTATTTTCTTTTTGTTGCGTCACAATCATCCTTGCTGCACACCTTTTTGAGAGAGACACGCACGCATCATGAATTTGCTAAAATACTCTTTGAGCTTCGCTTATATCTTTTGAGTTAGGCAATTTAGCTCGCATGTGCTTCACTTATATCTTTTGAGCTAGAGAACTTTGCTCTAGTGCTTCACTTAGATATTTTTAGAGCATGGCGGTGTCATATTTTGGAGAAATAAGAACTCTCGATCTTCACTTATATCTTTTTGAGAGTGCTCTCTCTGAGTAACTTGGTTATTGGCTTGTGCTATGATGTAGTCCTAAAGTTGATAGGCATCCAAAGAGGATACAATAAAAACTTCCATATTCATGTGCATTGATTAGTAAGAGAAGTTTGATTCCTCTCAATTAGTTTTGAGACATGTATTTTGTGATATTAGAGTTATGTTAGTAGGGTGTCGTGAATCTAGAAATACTTGTGTTGAAGTTAGTGATTCCCGTAGCATGCACGTATGGTGAACCGCTATGTTAGGAAGTTGGAGCATTATTGATTTATTGATTGTCATCCTTTGTGTGGCGGTCGGGATCGCGCGATGGTTAACACCTACCAACCCTTCCCCTAGGAGTATGCATTTAGCATTTTTTTTGATTACTAATAAAACTTTCGCAATAAGTATCTGAGCTCTTCATGACTATTGTGAGTCCATGGTATAGATGCACTTTCACCTTCCACCGTTGCTACCTTCTCTAGTGCCGCGCAACTTTCGCCAATGCACAAACCCACCATACACCTTCCTCAAAACAGCCACCATACCTACCTATTATGGCATTTCCATAGCCATTCCGAGATATATTGCCATGCAACTCCCATCGTTCCATCTCATGACTTGTGCCGTCACTTTCAGATTGCCATTGCATGATCGTAAGATAGCTAGCGAGATATTTCAACATCATACGCGAAGCTAGATCGTTGCACATCCCGGTACACTGCCGGAGGCATTTCCTATAGAGTCATCATTGCTCTAAGTGTTGAGTTGTGAGTAAATAAAAGTGTGATGATCATCATTATTAGAGCATTGTCCCATTTGAGAAAAAATGAAAAGAGGCCAAAGATGCCCACCAAAAAAAGGGGGGAGAAAATGAAAAATAGAGGCATAAGAGCCCAAACAAAAAAAAAGAGAAAAAAAGAGAAAAAAAAGAAAAAAATGAGAGAAAAAGAGAGAAGGGACAATGCTACTATCTTTTTCCACACTTGTGCTTCATAATAGCACCATGTTCTTCATTATTGAGAGTCTCTTGTTTTGACACTTCCATATACTAGTGGGAATCTTCATTATATAACTTGGCTTGTATATTCCAATGATGGGCTTCCTCAAAATTGCCCTAGGTCTTCATGAGCAAGCAAGTTAGATGCACACCCACTACTTCTCCTTTTGAGCTTTCACACACTTATAGCTCTAAGTGCATCCGTTGCATGGTAATCCCTACTCATTCACATTGATATCTAATGATGGGCATCTCCATAGCCCATTGATACACCGAGTCGATGTGACCATCTCCTCCTTTTTGCCTCACAACCTCCACCACACTCTATTTCACCTATAGTGCTATATCCATGGCTCACGCTCATGTATTGCGTGAGAGTTGAAAAGGTTTGAGAAAGTAAGAGTGCGAAAACAATTACTTGGCCAATACCGGGGTTGTGCATGATTTAAATTCGTTGTGTGGGGATGATGGAGCATAGCCAGACTATATGATTTTGTAGGGATAACTTTTTTTGGCCTTGTTATTTCGAAAGTTCATGATCACCGTACTAGTTTCCTTGAAGTATTATTGTTTTTATGTCAATAGCAAACTATTGTTTTGAATCTTACGGATCTGAACATCCATGTCACATGAAAGAAGTTGCAAAGGACAAATATGTTAGGTAGCATTCCACATCAAAAAATCAATCTTTATCACGTCCCTACTCGAGGACGAGCAGGAGTTAAGCTTGGGGATGCTTGATACGTCTCCAACGTATCTATAATTTTTGATGGTTCCATGCTATTATCTTGTCAAACTTCGGATATTTTGTATGTATTTTATATCTTTTTGGGGACTAACTTATTCACTCAGTGCCAAGTGTGAGTTCCTGTCTTTTCCGTGTTTTTGACCTTTCTCAGAGGAGAATAACAAACTGAGTCCAAACGACATAAAACCTCCGAAAAGATTTTTTTCCGGAACAGAAGATATGCAGGGAGGTTGAGAACCAAGGCAAAGGGTCCCGGGGGAGGCCACAAGCCCCCTAGCCGCGGCCTGGGGGGGGGGGGCGCCTAGCAGGCTTGTGGGCCCCCCGTGGCTCCTTTGCCATACCTCTTCCACCTATAAATTCCCTAAAAATATGAAACCACGGGAGAGAGCCACGAAAATACTTTTCCGCCGCTGCAAGCTTCTGTCTCCACAAGATCCCATCTGGGGCACGTTCTGGTGCCCTGCCGGAGGGGGGATTCGGACACGGAGGGCTTCTTCATCAACACCATTGCCTCTCTGATGATGCGTGAGTAGTTTACCACAGACCTTCGGGTCCATAGCTAGTAGCTAGATGGCTTCCTCTCTCTCTTGGATCTTCAATACAAAGTTCTCCATGATCTTCATGGAGATCTATCTGATGTAATCTTCTATTGCGGTGTGTTTGTCGAGATCTGATGAATTGTGGATTTATGATCAGATTATCTATGAATCTTATTTGAATTTCTTCTGATCTCTTATATGCATGATTTCATATCCTTGTAATTTTCTTCGAGTTGTGGGTTTAGTTTGGCCAACTTGATCTACAGTTCTTGCAATGGGAGAAGTGCTTGGTTTTGGGTTCATACCGTGCGGTGACCTCACCCAGTGACAGAAGGGGTAGCGAGGCACGCATCGTGTTGTTGCCATCAAGGGTAAAAAGATGGGGTTTTCATCATTGGTTTGAGTTTATCCCTCTACATCATGTCATCTTGCTTAAGGCGTTACTCCGTTTGTCATGAACTTAATACACTAGATGCATGCTGGATAGCGGTCGATGTGTGGAGTAATAGTAGTAGATGCAGACAGTATCGGTCTACTTGTCTCGGAAGTGATGCCTATATGTATGATCATTTCCTTAGATATCATCATGACTTTGCGCGGTTCTATCAATTGCTCGACAGTAATTCGTTCACCCACCGTAATACTTGCTATCATGAGAGAAGCCTCTAGTGAACACTATGGCCCCCGGGTCTACTTCACATCATACTTTCAGCTCTACACTTTTACTCTGTTGCACTTTCGGCCTTTAGATCTCACCTTGTAGTTAACCGTGAAGGGGTTGACAACCCCTTTGTAGCGTTGGGTGCAAGTTTGCTTGTTTTTTGCGCAGGTACTTTGGAGACTTGCGTTGATACTCCTACTGGATTGATACATTGGATCCCAAACTGAGGGAAATACTTACTGCTACTGTGCTGCATCACCCTTTCCTCTTCAAGGGAAAAACCAATGCAAGCTCAAGAGGTAGCAGTTTGCACATGGTGGCTCGAAGAAAAAACTATCCCAATGCGTAAGAATCAGACGGGGAACGCATAAGGAGATCAAGCCGTACCCTAGATCGGTGGCGGTTCAGCTACGATGACGACAGGGCATATTGCATCGATGGCAGCGAATCCCGGAGGCGGAGGCAATCGGGGAGTCAAGGGTGATTACATGGGGTCCCAGGGGCAGCGAGGGTTTTGGGCGAACGAAACATTTTGACGAAGTGATGTCAAAGAAATGTTTTGACGAAGTGATGTCAAAAATTTGGTCCGTGGATATATATACCCATGTGCTGTCGGTGTCATCGAGATGGCAAAATTGGTGTCACCGAGTTCCTCAAGTGTTAGTAGACGGGAAAACTCAGTGTAACCGAGTTAGCGATTTCTGTGGTACCGAGATTGAAAAACCTGATCAAGTTTGAAAAATTGGTGGCGCCGAGTTTGTGGAGTTGGTCACACCGAGTTTTTCAAAGATGTTTTGGAAGGTAGCCTTTGACGATACGGAACTCCGAGTGCTCCTTCACATAGAGGGATCGACAAGTGTTTGTTCAAGTTTTGTGATGAAGCATGAATAGAACTTGAGATGATATAGAATAGATAGCTAGAGAAGGGTCCTAGGCATTCTTGTCCATCCAATTGGCAAAAGATAAATCAGAAGCCAAATAACAACAATTGGATATCCTCTAATGATCAAACACATGCAGACCAACATGCTCACACAATAAGAATGATGAATAATACATGATGAACATGCACAAACATCCTAGCAGCTATCAAGCACTTGGGCGATGATGAAGTCATCTATATATGAGTATATTGACATAGGAGCCAAGTAAGAATACTTGATCATAGGTCATACTCATCGTTAAGCACAAGTGGGGTTACCACTTTTACATAAGCATTAATGTTTTCATATCCTTAGGAGATGCTTATACTCAAGACTTAGAGTAAAGCTCCCCCTTGATATGATATCCCCACTAAGAGGGATCAACTAACCTTGCGTTTTATCGTAGAAGACTTCAAGTAGGTGAAGTAGTGGTGGATGCTCAATGTTGATGAATATCATCTTGAGTTTGGAGCAATCCTTGTTGTTTTCATACTCTTCTCACCTACACGGGTTAGTACCAAAGCAAAAGGAACATATGCAAGAATATCTATGGACATGGAGTGAAGCACACATGGGATAATGTCCAAACATGCATTAAATACCTTGTTCCTTGCTTACCTATGAGGGAATGTGTGACTCCTTGAACTAATGCATATGGTTGAGGTTGATTGCATATAGTTCTTGCCAACATGAATAAGAGTGAATTTCATTGGCACAGTCACCCCTCAAGAACTTCTAGTTCTTACTCTTGGGAATCCATACCAAATTGATAGGAATCCTTGGAGTTGTGGTTGCACTTGTTGAGGTAGAGCTAGTAGTATCCTTGGGAATCCACTTGATCTTGGCTTGGGGTTCTTCTTCAAATAGGTTAATGTCATCTTGAAGCTTTCCCTTGCCTTTGTGGTCTTGTGGTAGAAGGCCATCTTGTGAGATCGTTCCTTCGAAAGGAGTGGACTTCTCCTCTTGAGGAACAAATTTGGGAGTGGGATATGGACCTTCTTCCCAAAAATCTCCGTTGACATTGAAGTAGCCAACACCTTGTTTCTTCCGATGTCCTCCTTGCTTGCACACAATTTCCTCAAATTTCTTACTTCCGACAAGACTCTTGAAGACACCTCTCTTTATAATCCTTTTTCAATAGATCATTTTCTTGCTCAAGTGTAACTTGGCTAATAGAATTGTTAGTGGAATCAATAGAGGTACTAGCAACAACATTATTTGATTTAGCTTTAGCGTTGTTGTTACTAGATGAAGAAACCTTCTTGCCTATGTTACCAGTGTTCCTAGGTTTAACTTGTGGAACAAAGTTAGACAAGAGTAATCGTTTGGCTAGATAAGAAGAACTCTTCTTCTGAAGGTCATCATTGCTTGCTTTTAAGAACTCATGCTCTTGCTCCAAATTGAGCTTCTCGAAGCGTAGCTTCTCGTGGGTTCTCGCAAGCTCTGTATGATCTTCTAGAGTAGTCTCATGAGTTAACTTAAGAGTTTTTAATTCTTGAATTAGTTGTTCAATTTCTTTCTTATCATCATCATTCGATTTCTCTTGACTATCATGATGAATAGCAAGTTCATTTTCAGTGCATTCACTAGCTTTATCTAGAAGCAAGTCATCTTCTCCTAACAAGTCATCCTCATCACTACGGAAATCAAGATACTCACGACGTGATACCTTGGATCCTTTAGCCATGAAGCAGTTTCCGAATCCCTCATTTGGTGAATCAAATAAGTCATAGGAGTCGGTGGAAACAAGCGCAATTCTGGCAACACCTTAATCTTGACTATAGTCGGAGTTGGAGTGATAGCTTCTCTCGGAGTGGTGATCAGACTCGGAGCAAGGGACCCATTCACCAACATGAGCTTGATGTCTTCTTGTTGAACTGCTCTTGGTGTATTTGTCCTTTTCTCTGATTCTTTGCCTCTCCGTGAGTGTCTTCGTTCATAGTGATCTTCTCTACTCCTTCTCTCTCTATGAGGTGACTCATCTCTTGAGCTTCGTATTTGAGGTGGCTCTTCTCTTCATTTGTAGGGAGCCGAGCAGCCATTTGAGTAGTGTCCAGGCTTCCCACAATTGTAGCAGTTTCGGTCATGACTGGACAAACGCTTCTCATCATGTCTTGAACTTGAGCTTCTATCTTCGCCTCTACTCTTGTAGAACTTGTTGAATTTTCTGACCATGAGGATTATCTCTTCATCAGTTACAAGATTGTCTTTTGAAGTAGCGGGAGCACCACATGAAGCTTTATAAGCACCGCTTGACTTGTTGTGCGGCTCATCTTTGTTCTTGAGTGACATCTCATGAGCAACAATCCTACCAATGACTTCAGTTGGCTTGAGATCTTTGTAATTTGGCATCATTTGGATCAAGGTGCACACCGTTTCATACTTTTCATCAAGAGCTCTAAGTATCTTCTTGATGATGAATTTTTCGGTCATCTCTTCGCTTCCTAAGCCGCCAATCTCATTGGTGATGAGAGCTAGCCCAGAGTACATTTCAACAACTCCTTCACCATCCTTCATCTTGAACTTGTCAAGCTGACTTTGAAGCACATCCAACTTAAATTCTTTGACAGAATCAGTACCTTCGTGCATATCAACCAAAGTATCCCAAATTTCTTTTGCATTCTCAAGACGACTGATTTTGTTAAATACTTCAGGGCAAAAGCAATTGAAGATGATATCGCAAGCTTGATCATTAAGTTGCAACATCTTTAGTTCGTTAGTTGTTGCATCACGATCTAGTTCATGCCCTTCTCCAAAGAATTTACCTTGCACACTAACACGTATAACAACCCAAACATGAGGATTAAAGCCAAATATATGCACTTTCATTTTATGCTTCCAACTAGCAAAATTAGTGCCATCGAAGTAAGGACCTCTATGATGATAATTTGCCTCACTAGATGCCATACTCTCCTATGTTGCTAAACCAATGAAATGGAGACCAAAGCTCTGATACCACTTGTAGGATCGAAAGTATATCTAGAGGGGGGGGGTGATTAGACTACTTGACAAGATAAAATTTTGCCTTTTCCCAATTTTCTCGAGAGGCAACTTCGACAGTTATAACAAGTCAAGTACACCCTACACATGCAGTTCTAACAGTATAGCAGCGAAAAGTAAACATCCAAGTGTAAAGTAGGGGAGTGAGGTAGGGAGATCAAACGCATGAGGTTGACACGACGATTTTTGGCATGGTTCCAATAGATGGTGCTATCGTACGTCCATGTTAGTGTAGAGTTCAACCCACAGAGGGTAATGGCTATGAGAGTCCACGGAGGGCTCCACCCACGGAGGGTCCACAAAGAAGCGGCGTTGTCTATCCCACCATGACTTATGTCCACGGAGGACTAGCCTTACTCATGGTAGATAGGCGATCTCCTTGCCCTTACAAACATCTTGGTTCAACTCCACAACATGAAGTAGGAGGCTCCCAAGCGATACCTAACCAATTTAGGAGGCACCACCCTCTAAAAGGTAATACATGGGATAGATCAATGAACTCCTTGCTCTTGTGCTTCTAAAGATAGTCTCCTCAACACAAATCACTCTCTCACAGAATATGAATGGGTAGGATAGGTTGATTTGGTGGAAAGCAGTTTGGGGAGGCTAGAGATCAAGTTTCAAATGATTGGATTGGAATATCTTGGTCTCAACACATGAGTAGGTGGTTCTCTCTCAGAAAATGGACCTGGAAGTGAAGTGTGTGTGCTGAGTGCTTCTCCCACGAATGAGAGGTGGGTGAAGGGGTATATATTGGCAACAGCCAGAATCTAACCATTACACACAAAAGTGCACACTCGGTGACACCGAAGTGAACAACTCAGTGGTATCGACTAGTACGAAAGGTGTGAACTTTTGAATCTCGTTGAGACCGATATATAGAACTCGGTGGCACCGAAAAGGTGACTAACGGTCAGATGGACAAACTCGGTCGCACCGATACTCAAACTCGGAAATTCTGATTTTGTGTATCTTGGCAACATAATGTTGGTCACACTGAACTCGGTAGCACCGATGCTGTTTGGGTTCCACTGATTTGGTGGGAATGGTGTGACAACCCGAGACCGACGTTCCAGAAGATTTCCCCTTTAGTCCGTGGGTACCGTGTGGTTATTTTATTTTGTTGCATCATCATCGCATCATGCGCATAATCTGCATTGCATCACATCCCGTCGCCGCCAGTTTTCAAACCTGCATCCGTTATTTAGTTGTCGGTTCTTCCCGTGTTCATCGATGCCCATCTTGAGCCCGACCTCACACGCACACGCCCGCGGCATCGGTAAAATCTTGTTTTTAAAAGTGTGTATAAAACTTTCTCTGATAGGGTTGAAACTTGAAGTGCGGTCTTATTTAGATGTAGGTGGGCCGCCTGCCAATTTTCATCGCAATCGGAGTTCGTTTGGTACCCGAACGGTTGACCGTAGCGGCACTGTCTTCGGTCTATCGTCGGACGTTTTCGGTGTTTTAAAAATCACGTTGTCGGGTGCCCGTTTCCCTCTCATATCTGGCTAGCCTACTCTACACGGCCACTTAGCCTTTCCCCCGTTCGAAACCGTCCGATTTAGATCGCGCGGTTGAAACCGGGGCGAAAAACTGCTAAACCTAGCCCCCCATTGTTATAAATAGACCCCATGCCATTTTAGGCAGCAAACCCTCTCTCTCCCTCGTTTTCTACGCCCACCTAACCCTAGCTGCCACCTCCACCTCCCTCTCTCTCCTCCTCAGCCGCCGGGCCCGCCGGAGCCCATCTGGGGGCCCGCCCAGGCCCGGATCCGCGCCACCGCCTGCGTGCCGTGCTTCACCCTCGGGCTGCCCGAGCTCCTCCCGAGCTCAACCGAGGCAGCCGCCCCATGCCCTCTGTTGCGCCTGCCATGCCCAACGGCCGCCATCGCGGACCTCCCGCGCGCCTCCCTATCTCCCCGAGCTCCTCGCCGCGGCTCCCCGTGCTTCGCCCTCTGCACTGGAGCGCCCTCCCGCCGCCACCTCCTCGCGCCGCTGCCTCCGTGTTGCGCCGCCGCCTCAGACCGGATCCGGCTAGATCCGGCCCGTGGGGATCCATCCCGTGCCAAGTCCCTCGCCGGAGGCCACCAGACCTCGTCGTCGAAACGACCTGCACCGCCGCCAGTCGTTGCCCTCGCCTCGGTGCGAGGAGGACGAGGCAGCGAGCGCCGCAGCCCAGGCCGAGGCCCGACGCCCCATTAGCCTACGCCGGCCTAGCGCCGCACCGCCCCCATGCCCGCCTCGCCCCGCCGGCCCAACTCCTCCTCTCCAGGCCGCCTTCTCCGCCGACCTGCGTCGAGCCCACTAGGTGAGAAGCCCCCCTTCCTCTATCCCTCGCACCCGACGAGACTTATTATTTAGCGCTGCCCCTGTTCGGCCCACTAGCTGCAGATTTGGCCCGTGGATTTATTTAGAATAATCTGCGATTTAATATATTTCAGGAATTTGCTAAATATTAAAACACGCGTAACTTTTATTTTGTGTATTGGATCGGAACGAATTATATATGAAACTTGTGTAGTTTTTCGCGTGGATTCATAATTTGTGACTTGCATGCATGTTTGAAGTGATTTGACTTTCCATATGCCTAGAAATGCGTGTTGTCCTAATAGGCTGCTTATCCCGTATTTATTTTTGTGCGTGTCCGGATTGCTCAAATCCCGTAGTTTAAATTCTCATGTTGTTAGGGACCTTTTGCCATGTATTTTAGAGTAGTTGTTTGTATTTTTGCATGTAGGATTCCGTCGATAGTTTGCTATATCATGTTTAGGACATATTCTCGCATATTCGTGTGGCGTTATTTTTGTTTTGCAACCCCACATGTTATATATGTTTCCGGGGTAGAAAATCCATAGAATTTAGCTGTGCATTTAGTTTTAACTTTTGAGAAAGTTAGTGCGCGTGTTATTTTGCCATGTTGTCCTTTTGTTTATTTTGTGGGATTTAATCCATGCATGTTATGAATGAGTTGTCAACATGAGATATGCCCTTGGATGTGTAGGCTAGCCTCTTGTAATTTTGGTTGCAATAGAAATCCATGTTTAGGTGTTATTTGCTTGTTTTCAATATGCTAGAAAATAGTGTTGTTTTGGAGGTGTTGAAATATTTCTAAGTCTGAAATCTGTTATATTTTATTGCTGTCTTGTCATGAGTTTATCTGGTGATCCATAGCTCTTTGAGGTTGGTGAAATGGAGTTAGTTGTAGCCCTTCAGATTTTCTAGCATGTTGTGCATTTTCATGTCATTTGGTGCCCTGTAGCATATAGTTTTGTTGCTGTCAATATGCCTTCAGATCGAAAACTGCACTGTCATAAACTGATATTTTCACTAAGTCTGAAACTTTCTGTGAGATTCCATTTTGTGAGTTCTTTTCCTAGTGATTCATGCTTCCATGCTAAATGTTATTAGTAGTATGTGGTAGTGCATCTTGCCCTCTGCTATCTCATGCCTTGGTTGAGCATTTTGGATTTGTGTAGCTAGTTGTTCGAGGGTGTACAAAATGCTATGTGGCTGATTTTGGCAGATTATGAGTATTTCTTGATTAGCTCGTGGTTGTTGAACCGTTGCTCAGTTTTAACCGTTTCCTATATGATACTTGCTTAGAATCTCGTGTAGTTTCATATTATCTTGCTGGTTGTATGTTTTGAAATGCTTGTGACTGTCATTGCACACATATTGCATTCATGCCATCATATCTTGCGGTGTTCGTATCTTTTGAACCGTAGCTCCGTTGGAGATGTTTTCTATGTGTAAATTGATTGTAACGACGTCTAGAATCACGTGAACCTATTTATTTTGTTGTTTAACAAATATTTAAACATGTTAGTTCAGATCTGGACAGAATTATAAATTAACATATGGGGACAGTTCGGAGATGCTATATGTCGTTTCCGACCTCATTTAAAATGCCTAGATAGGTAGATTAATTACGCTTCACCTCTTGCCATGTTTAACCACATTTAATATTGCTGTATACCTAATCGGCATAGAACTAAATAATTCGATTGTGGAGTTTCGTCAATATGCAACTCGTTGCATATTGAACTTCACTTATTATGCAGTGTTGGATTGGAGTGATTTGCCATGTCATGCATTGCATTAGTCCGCTCATGCATCATTTGTGTGTGCATGTGCCGTGGTGAATATCATGTGTTGATGCTTGTTTCCGGTTTCCTTCGTGTCGATAGAGTTCCGCAAGCGTGTCGGAAGGTGAGAACCCGTTCGACTACGTCGGTTCGTCTGCTTCATGGAGTCATTCTTCTTCCAAGCGGGATCTTAGGCAAGATGAACATTTCCCCAGATACCATTACTACCATTGCCATGCTAGTTTTATCGTTTTTGTCGCTATGTCTCGTTGCCTACCACCAGTTAAATATCAGCCTCCCGACATTGCCATGAAAACCCTCAACCTGTTCACAACCTAGCAAACCACTGATTGGCTATGTTACTGCTTGCTTAACCATATGTTAGCATTGCTAGTTGCAAGTGCAGTTGCTTCCATGTGATAACATGGGTTCCTTGTCATATCACCATATTAATGATATTTAATATAATGCACCTATATACTTGGTAAAAGGTGGAAGGCTCGGCTTTCTAGCCTGGTGTTTTGTTCCACCTTTGCCCCTTAGTTTCGGCTACCGGTGTTATGTTTCATAATTGAGCGCTCCTAACACGATCGGGGTTGTTATGGGGACCCCCTTGACAATTCGTTTTAGAATAAAGCTAGTGTGGCAAGGCCCAACTTTGGTTTTACATTTGCCTAATAACTTAATAAAATTGCATAGGGACTTTCCGGACCCCGAGGATAATTAATCAACCCCCCCCCCCCGGGTCAGTGCTCCGCATGAGTGTTGGTCCATCCACCTAGCAGTCGGCGGTGCCACCTTGGGGCAACTTGAGGTTTGGCTACTGTCCACTATGCATACACGGTTGTGTCCTGAGAACAAGATACGCGGCTCCTATCGGGATCGTCGACACACCGGGTGGCCTTGCTGGATTAGATTTACCTTTTACGAAATATCTTGTGCATCAGGATTCCGGTGAAACTTTGGGTAATCTCAGAGTTGAGGTTTTCCACTAAGGAGTCCGACGAGATCGCGAGTGTCGTGATCGAGGATTTCTATGCGGCCTGTGGTAATTTGTGATGGACTAGTTGGAGCACCCCCTCCAGGGTTAAATCTTTCGGAAAGCTGTGCCCGCGGTTATGTGGCAACGTGGAAACTTTCTTTAACACTAGTTCTAGACAACTTGAAGTTAATTTAATTAAAATATGCCAACTCAGTGCGTAACCGTGACTATCTCTTTCATGAGCTCCTTCTCCGGTCGAGGACACGGTGGGGTTATATCTAACGTAGGTAGGTGTTCAGGATCATTCATTTGATCATTATTAGTCCACGTACACTATGCGTAGATCTTCCCACTCTTTATTCTGGTACTCGTAAGTTAGCCACCTCATATAAATGCTTAGTCGCTTGCTGCAGCCTCACCACTTAACCATACCTCACCTATTAAGCTTTGCTAGTCTTGATACCTTTGGAAATGAGATTGCTGTGTCCCTTGTGGCTCACAGATTACTACAACACCAGTTGCAGGTGCAGGTAAGGTGATTAAGACGTGAGCGCGATGATAGTTCATTTGGAGTTGCTTCTTCTTCTTCATCATCAATCTAGGATGGGTTCCAGGCCGGCAGCCTGGGATAGCAAGGATGGACGTCGTTCTTTTCTCGTTTGTTTTCGTCCGTAGTCGGACCCTGCTCTTCTTCGTCATGTTTATGTAATGTACTGATAATACTCTGACGTAGCTTGTGGCGTGTGTAAGCCAATACCATATATCTCATCTTTTCAGTACATGTACTTGTAACGATATTCATTCTAGCGAAACGACGAGATGCGCTTCTATCCCTGACGAGTCCCTCGTGCCAAATTAAGGATAGGATCGCATCTTGGGTGTTACAAATGGCTAGGGTTCTGTGTGAGGTTTAAACTCGGTGGGTCCGATATGGAAATGTTGGTGACACCGAATTTGTGAATGTGGAAATTGAGAGAGTGGATATGTGGGAAATATGACTGAGTGTTTTGGTGGCTAACTTTGAGCATTTGAGCAATTAGTTCATTTTACTACCTCACCCCCTTTTAATATTATTGGCTTTCCTATGGACTCAAGAGTGATTTCTAACAAATATAAAATGAAGAGTCTTCTAGCTTGAAGCTTTAGCCAATATCATTCCTTTCTTGCATCAAGGGGTATCTCCACATAAACCTTAAGCATAGCATCTTTTGAACTTTTCTAAAATATACTTGAAAAACATATTAGTCCAATGATGCATATGTTGTGATCAATTATCAAAACCATCCTAGGGAGCAATTGTGCTTTCAGTTTGTCAATTCGTCAGTTTACTGTAGCCAATGTAGTTGTTGCCGACAGTAGACTATATTTGAGTGGTAAGCAACACATCATGCCCTCCTACATATATGGATTATGTTTGTACTTGACAGTATCACACTAAATTCGTAAACGAAGATGTATGTGATGAGTTCACTGATTAAGAAAATACACGATGCTTCAATGATCTCATTGTATGAATATGTTTGTTTAAAACAAGCTAGCATGTATGCTCATACCTACATTTTTTGTTATATATGTTAGTTGATTTTATTTATAGCAATTTATGAAAAGAGTTTAGTGATGCTCAATGGACTCCAAAAATTAAAAGTACAGATTTGCGTGTGCTGCTGGAGGTAATTAGCCGGTCAGGGAATGCTTCCTGTGTTGATGTTGCTTCTTCAGGTAAAGATCTGGCCAAATGGGGATCTGCAATTTGGATATGAGGATCCTCAATTTCTTTTTTGCAGTAACCTGAAATTGTTTAGAAAATATTCATCGGACGCCAAGAAATTTCCTCTGATTATTAATCTAGAATCAGAAAATTAAAGGTGTGTTATTCTTCTAATACTTGTCATGTTATCCATGTAGTAGATCCTTCATGTGTTCTGCCATGTCACATCTACTCTCAAGCTAGAATGAAGATACAGGATTGGACTTTCAGTATACCACATAAGTAGAGATGTGTCATGCTATTCAATCATTGGTTTGGAGAGGTCAAACCTCATAGTTAGGTTTTTAGGAATGCTCGTAGATAATAAAACTTGATGAGGCCTCTCACAACACACTGCTTATATGAGAGATTGAGGGAAATAATTAAAGAAGATATTGCTAAAATGAAGACCATTTTAATTTCTATTTCCTTTACAAAAATCCATTCTTAAGCTTTGCGCCAATCAATTTCTTCATTTGTGCATGACTTAACATTCATTTCCTACTGTAATTTTGCTTCAGATTCGGCATAGTAGTTCTTCGGAGCCACTAGGTATCAGTTGATAGGGAAGAAAGTGTTTCTATTAGTCCCTTTGATTTTCTTCTACTTTTAGAGTTTCTACATGTATAAGTAGCTAATGCTTTTGCCATGTGACTTATGACTCATTTTGTTGCAGATAGGTGTTCGCATGCTTCATGCTTTTAAGTATCTGTTTTCATGGGATAACTCGGTCGCTATGTTTCTTGAGAGGATAGGACTAACTGGAAAATATTATATGGCTCACAACATGAAGGAGCATGCAGTAATTTATAAGTTTTGCTGTTTGCTAAACTCCGGTTCTGATTCGAAACAGAAGGAGGACTAAGTGTTTGCTCTGCAGCGAACCCGTTGCAATGGACGGATACATTTACTAGTCTTTAAAAACATTCATATTTAGAAAACGGTACGCATATTTATTTTCATGGGTGATCTATCCTCATTTTAGTTCAAGCATGCTGAGACAGATAGAGCAAGCGTAGGGGAGGTGTTGGCCGCATGGCTCGTATGCTGCTGAATGTGGCCTCTGGGCGACGTCAAGCGATGTTACTGTGGCAGACTGGATGAGTTGGGTACTCGGCCTACCCTGTGCTACACTGAGATCCACGCCCGCGTTCATGTGGTCGGTCGGGAGGTCGAGTAGACCGCAGCAACCGTGCTGCTCCTGCTCGTTTGAATGGTTGATTCCATGCACCCGTGTGGAGTCTGGATCCTGTTGGTAGTCGGCTTCTTCGAGAAGCTCTGATGCGCCGGTGGTGCAGGTGCCGAACGGCTCGCTCTCATCATCCCTATCTGCACAGGGACAAGCAGCTTTGTTAGGTTCCACTCGAGAACCACTCTATTACAGATAAATCGAGTTCAAATACAAGGATTTGGGAAGGAAGTACATGAGGTAGGAGAAGATAGGGGAAAGAGGAAGCCGCCGTTGCCTTTGCCTGATCCAAGCCCGGATGCCCTCCTCTCCTGGTCACCTGGCTTTAAGTACCGTTGATCCATTCCGGTACCACGAAACGCCGGTTGATGTGATGGATCCTGGCTAGCCTTCGGATGACACGGTCTTCTCCCTGATTGGTACACTTGGCTGCCAGTTCTTCTTGCGCCGCTGACTTGGCTGTAACTGGGACGCTGACATCCCCTCCCCCTTGACATGCAGCTTGTCCCCAAGCCGGTAATTGAGGAAATCGACATTTCATGGCAACAACGTCTTCCCAAGTAGCGTCCACACCTGCATTGTCAGACCAGCGTACCAATATCTGCTCACGGTGCCCGGAAGGAGTTTGCCGCCAGCGGTTGCACAGGATCTCGACCGGTAGTAATTCTTCAGCCGAAGGTATTGGCAGCTCCGTAGATGCAGGCGTACCGGGAGACAGAGCCTGTTTCATTCGGGAAACATGAAAAACATGGTGGATTTTCGAACCTGAAGGCAACTCGAGTTCATAAGCAACTAGATTGATGGCGCGCAACACTTTGAAAGGGCCAAAGTACTTGAAAGATAGCTTGTGGTTGGCTCGGCGGTCGACTAAACTTTGCACATATGGTTGTAATTTGATGTATACGGCATCTCCAGGTTGAAAGGAGTGAGTGGTGCGTTTCTTGTCAGCTTGTACTTTCATGATGTGGCGAGCACGATGGAGATGTTGTCTCAATACTTGTTGCATGGTCTTCCTCTCCTCCAACCATTCCTTTAGATCCGACACTATACATGTTGATGCAGCTTCAATGCCCCAGTGACGTGGATCATGGCCATACAGAGCTTGAAAAGGTGACATGTCCAAAGCTGAATGGTGACTAGAATTGTACCAGAATTCAGCTAGCAAAAGAAACTGGCTCCAATGATTCGGGCAGGCATGAATAAAGCAGCGTAGGTAGATCTCGAGGCATTGATTTACACGCTCGGACTACCCATCTATCTGAGGGTGGTACGGTGTGCTCATATTGAGTTCAGTTCCGATGATCTTAAACAGCTCACGCCGAAATTTGCTTGTGAAAATGGGATCACGGTCAGATATGATCACCTTAGGGAGGCCGTGCAGCTTGTAGACATTATCCAGGTAAGCTCGCGCAACCTTAGCAGCAGTAAACGGGTGTTGCAGAGGTAGAAAGTGAGCGTATTTTGTGAACTTGTCGACTACCACCAAAATGCAATTAGCTCTGTTGGACCGCGGCAGACCATCGATTAAATCCATAGTTACAACCTGCCATGCGCCTTCAGGGAGTGGTAAGGGAGCCAATAGTCCAGGGTACTTCACACGCTCCGGCTTGGCTTGTTGACAGACAGAGCAATTGTTGACATAGTGTCGAATATCGTCTTTCATTTTTGGCCAGGCAAACAAACGGCGCACCCGCCGGTAAGTTACTGGGAATCCGGAGTGGCCGCCAACTGTACTGTCATGGAAATCACGGAGGATGCGTTGTTGCAGTGCTGGGAGCCACCCAACCAGAGTCTGTTACGAAAATATAGCAGTCCGTCAGAGACTGAGAAACGCTGCTTCTCGTCAGGGTGCTGCGAGAAGGTTTTCAACAGTTCTTGCGCCTGATCATTAGTGGCATAGCTGAGACGGATGTCGTCGATCCAAGTGGGCTGACAAACAGACATGACGTGTACTTGCTGAATTTGATGAGAGCGCCGGGAAAGGGCATTTGCAGCATTGTTCATGACGCCCGGGCGATAACAGATTTTGTACCTTAGTCCCAACAGCTTCGTGAAAGCTTTTTGTTGCCACACTGTTGACAGTCGCTGATCATAAAGGTGTACTAGGCTGCGTTGATCGGTACGGATCAAAAATTCATCATGGTGGAGGTAGGGGCGCCATTGTTCCACAACCATCAAAATTGCGAGGCATTCTTTCTCGTAAGTGGGTAATCCTCTGTGTTTGGGACCCAATGGCTTGCTCATGTAAGCGATTGGATGTCCCCCTTGCTGCAGTACGGCACCCACACTGGAGTCGCATGCATCTGTGTCGATCACGAACTGTTTGGAGAAATCTGGCAATTGTAAGACAGGAGCAGAGATCAAGCCTTGTTGCAGCAGGATGAAAGCCCTTTGAGTGTCTGCTGTCCAAACAAACGGTTGGTGTTTCTTCAGGAGGTTGAAAAGAGGTCGAGCCAGAATGCCAAAGTGCTTCACAAATTTCCGGTAATACCCTGCCAAGCCCAAGAAGCTGCGCACCTCCTTAGCATTACTGGGCACGGGCCAGTTCTTGATTGTCTCAATTTTGCTAGGATCTGTTGATACCCCGTCTGCTTTGATCACGTGGCCTAAGTATGCAATCTGCCGTTGGCCGAACGAGCACTTGGATTGTTTGACCTGCCAATGGTCTTTGCGTAGAAGATGCAACACTTGTTCGAGATGTAAGACATGATCCTCAAGTGTTTTACTGAAAACCAGTATATCGTCAAAGAACACAAGAACACAGACACGAAGCAGAGGATGCAAAGTAGTGGTCATGGCGCCATTCAAGGTTGTTGGTCCTGTTGCCAAACCAAATGACATAACTAGAAACTCCCAATGTCCTGAGTGTGTGGAGAACGCTGTTTTGTACTCCTCGCCTTTCGCCATGCGAATCTGGTGATAGCCTGCACGTAAGTCCAATTTGGAAAACCAGCGGGCGCCGAGCAGTTCATCTAACAATTCATCAATGATTGGTACTGGATATTTGCTAACAATGGTCATGGCATTCAGGTGACGGTAATCCACACAGAGACGCCATGTTCCATCCTTCTTCTTTACGAGGAGCGCGGGCGAGGAGAATGGGCTAGTGCTTTTCTGAATTATCCCTGCGTCGAGCAGTTCCTTGACCTGCCTTTCAATCTCATTTTTCAGTTCAGGTTTATGACAATAGGGTCGCAGGTTGACGGGCTAGGCCCCTTCCATGAGTGGGATCCGGTGGTCGCAAGCACGCCGGGGTGACAGTGTACTGGGAGTCTCAAACACATTAGTATACTGCTCGAGTACCCGCAGAATTTCTGTTGGAATTTTGGTGTCGGCAAGTTCTTGATCTGCTACCGTGTTGAGATGCACGACATAAGCCACAACTCCTTGTTTGCATGAATTCAATAGTTCTTGAGAGGAAATGGCCGTACATTGCTGAAGATCGTGATTGACTACTTGTAGTTCCACAACACTACCAACTTTCGTAACTGACAACTGTTGATTTTCCTAATCGATGTACATTGGACTATGTTTCTTAAGCCAATCCATGCCTAATATTGCATCATAGACGCCGAGAGAGATGATTTTGAAATCTTTCATGAATTCCTGCCCCTGACAGACCCATTGGCACTGAGGAATGAAAGTATTGCAACTCAAAGTACCACCATCAGCCACCTTTACTTTGCAGGACTTGAGTAATGGAGTAACTCCTGTCAGATGAGCCGCGAGGCGCTGATCTACAAACGAAGATGTGCTGCCCGAATCCACAAATAGCAGAACTTCTCGCCCCTAAAGCCAAGCGTGTAACTGCATAACACCCGGTCCCTCTGATCCTGCTACTGCATGGCTTGACAAGATGCACAGATTGTCATCCTCTTGTTCTATAAACTCTGCCATTCTGTCCTCATTGATATCCTCATCAGGGCCGATCAAAGCGAGCAGTTCTTCGACAACATGCATCTGAATTGTAGGGGGCACTTGTGATCCTTGCCCCATCATTCCCCACATTTAAAACATAGCCTCCATCCTCTTCTGAATGTTCTGAGGGCAGCGATCTTGTTGGTGTCTTGAGATGCTCTTGCTGAATCCGTGCCTCTCCGATCTTCAGCTGTAACTGGAGGTGTCGCAGGACGAGGCAGAGTAACTGAAGGTGCAGTCAGATTCGACGGTGACCAGCGTGGTACCGACGACCGACTGGATGACGCGTGCAAAGCAGCCTCGCCATCGGCCACCTCCTCGTGGAGTAGCGCCAGTGAACAAGCAGTATCCAAATCCGGCGGCCTCTGGATGAGTACCACGACTCGAATGTCCGCACGCAGCCGCTCGATGAAACGTGTAAGGAAGAAATAAGGGTGTGTCAGTTCAGAGTAGGAGATCATATGATTCATCAATGTCTCAAATCGTTTGATGAAATCAGCCACTGAATGAGTCTGGCGAATACCGTAAAACTATCTAATTAGTAACTGGTGCTTGTCTCGACCAAATCGAGTGCACAACAGGGCCGTGAAGGACTCCCAGTTGAGCCCGGCAATTTTCCGTTGCACTGAATGCAACCAAATCGTGGCTGGGCCAGAAAAGTTTAGAATCGCCATAGGCACCCAGTAGGAATCATGCACAGTAAACATCTGGAAATACTGCTCACATAGTGTTCTCTAGAGCTGTGGGTTTTCGCCGGCGAAGATGGGAAACGTTATTGGCGGCAGAGCTTGCCCCACAGAAGTGAGGACTTGGGACGACAATGGAGAATCGACTGGGGATGAGATCATGGTCATGCCCGTGACCGGGGGCGCCGCAGGTGATGCGGGGGTCACCGACGTAGGTTCCCTGGTGTGCAGAGATGCGCCGTGGCCTGGTTGCCCGTGGATCTCGCGCGCGACTGCGGGTGAAGGCACAGGCGGCGGTGATCCGTTGGATGTTGTCGTGGGAGGCGACGCGGCCTGGAGAGCCGCGACGGAGAGCTCCAATTGCACGAATCGTGCCTCCAGCTCCGGCTTCCAGGTGACAAGGGCGTCGATCCGGGCGGTGTGTGTCGCCACGGCTTGAAGGATGGCGTTGGTGTCACTGTCTTGCTTTTTGGCACGGGCAGCGGCGTCTTCGCTCATCTTGTCGAGGTAGGCCTTCAAGACGGGATCCATGGTGGCGAGGAGATGTTCCCGGGCCTGCTTCCGGCGGCGGGTATCCAGGACGGCGATTGGCGGCGGCGGAGAGGGGTGGTAGGTGGCTCTGATACCATGATGTTAGGTTCCACTCGAGAATCACTCCATTACTCAGAAATTGAGCTCAAATACAAGGATTTGGGAAGGAAGTACAGGAGGTAGGAGAAGATAGGGGAAAGAGGAAGCCGCCGTTGCCTTTGCGTGATCCAAGCCCGGATGCCCTCCTCTCCTGGTCACCTGGCTTTAAGTACTGTTGATCCATTCCGGTCCCACGAAACGCCTGTTGATGTGATGGATCCTGGCTGGCCTCCGGATGACGCGGTCTTCTCCCTGATTGGTACACTTGGCCGCCAGTTCTTTTTGCGCCGCTGACTTGGCTGTAACTGGGACATTGACAAGCTTCCTCCGGGATTTGTCGCGGTGACATGGGGCTTCCCCCGAATGTGCCAGCACCCAGCAGCCCATCTCCACCTCCTCCCCTCTCTTCGTCTCCCGTGGTGTCAGATCCGGGCGGCTAATCCCCTGGCCGTGCTTTCTCTTGACTCCAGCGATGTTGGCGGCGCCCCCATCATGCTTCTTTTCCTCTCCGTCATCAACATCACTCGCGCCATCAAGCTGGCTCTCTGCAGCATCCGAAGTATATCTACAGAGGGGTGGGTGTGATGACTACTTGATGAAATAAATATTTAGTCTTTTTTTTCAATTTTAATTGTGGATAAGTTTTAGCAATTGTAACAAGTCAATCACATTTTACACGTGCAGGTCTAAGAGTATAGCAACGGAAAGTAAAGACATGCACATCAAAGGATAGGAAGATCAAATGCAAAGATTGACATGGAGATTTTTGGCATCGTTCCAGTAGGTGGTGCTATCGTAGGTACACGTTTATGGAGACTTTAACCTATGGAGGGTAACGACCGCGAGAGTCAATGGATAGTTCAACCTACAAAGGGTCCATGGAGAAGCAACCTTGTCTATTTTACCATGGCTTACATCCACAAAAGAGTAGTCTCACTCGGGGTAGATCTTCACAAAGTAGGTGATCTCCTTATCCTTACAAACTTCTTGGTTCAACTCCACACGTAGTCGGAGGCTCCTAAGCGACACCTACCCAATCTAGGAGACATCACTCTCCAAAAGGTAATAGATGTGGTAGTATGATGAACTTCTTGTTCTTGTGCCTCAAAAGACAGTCTCTTCAACAATCAATCACTCTCTCACAGATTTGGCATAGGTTCTGTCTAGGGTAAAACTCGGTAAGGCAGATTTGGGAATATTGGTGGCACCGAATTTGACTTTGAGGTTTGGAAAGGATATTTATGGAAGAATTTTATGAGTATTTTTGGTGGCTAATCTCTAAGCACTTGAGCAACCAGATCATCATAGTTATCTCATCCCCTTTTAATAGTATTGGCTTTCCTATGGACTCAAATGTGATTTCTCCCAAAATATAAAATGTAGAGTGTTCAAGCTTGGTGCCAATAAATGTTCCATGAATCTAGGGGTTCTCCTCACAATCCTTATCCAAATTATCATTGAACTTTTCCTGAAATATTCTAGATAGAGTCATTACTCCAATGATATATATGTTGTTATTAATTACTAAAACCATCTAAGGAGAAGTTGTGCTTTCAATCTCCCATTTTTTGATAATTGATGACAACTTATAGATCAAAGCTTCGACAAGCAATATAATCAATGGATATCACTTTGAGAAGTATGTGATAAGCAAGAGTTCCCCCTAAATTTGTGCATTATTTTAAATTTACGTTTATATGCAAATGCACAATAAATTAGGATCATGAGCCACTCTTTTCATGTCACATACATCTTAGTGGTGCGCAAAATGATGTTAATGAATTACAATGCACATAAGACCAATAAATGAGTGAATGATCATCACATTGATATATCGTGGTATGAAATAGTAGCATCAAATATGAAGCATATGATCAAACATAACAAGGTTTAAGACATACAAAAGATAAATCAAATGTTTTGAGAAACCAAATAGAGAAATCAAGTACTCCTTGGGTACTAGGTTATACATGTTGGCCATAGAGTTGTGGTTAATTTTGGCTTTGGTATAAACGTACATATCTCTTTCTTGCACCTCTAGGGCTCCTAAGATGGTAGACCACTCTTGATCCATGTATTGATACCTCGTGCCCTTTGTCATCCATACAATTCTACCATATGGATAGAAGTGACTTGTAGACTAGAATTGTATGATCATCTCATCGTTCCATGTTGTCATTTCTCTGCCAACGAAGCGCTCAATGTATATGGCCCTGAAATTTTCGTGCACATGAGGGAAGTAGTCTTCATTCTCCTTGATGTAGTCCCAATCAAGATACCTCATCTCACTGACAGTTGGGCTCTTGTCCAACATGACATACTCATAAAAGTCTTGTTGCTTCTTTGTGTGGAAGCGAGCATCAACTGCAGTCCTTCTCCTGATAGCATATGGATCAGTTGCTCTCCACTTACCGAGCCCTTGATCCTCCCTTTCCTTCATGTTTTCAACTATAGGGTGTTCATTATTATATTTGGTAGAGGTGGTATCAGCTTCCTTAGCACAACAATTTCTTCGTCCTTTGTAGCAATGTCTCTTGAAGCAGAACCCTTGTTCTTCTCAGCTGCAGGTATATCTCTTGTAGTCCTCCTTGTCTTAGAGGCTACAAGCTTCTTGGCCTTGGGAGAAGATGGCTTGGCCTTGGATGTTGGCTTGCTGGGCATAACATCTTTCATAAGTTTCCTCTACTTGGAAGGAGGTGGATTGGTTGGTTCCTGTTCTTCCTCTTCCTCTTCATGTGGGTACTCAGGTGTAGATGGTTGAATAAGTACTTTAACAAACTCGGTCCTTTGCCTCTTTTGTCCAGACTTCTTGGCTAAGATTTTTGTCCTCCGAGCACCACTTGATTGCTCCAAAGATAGAGACAAGCCTTTTCTGGCTGCAATTGACTCTGGAATATTTCTGGCAGTTTCCCTCTCTTTCTGCTTGTGAGAAGTGCTTTCCTTAGGGATAAAATCAACAACTTCCTCATCATAGTTGAGCTTCTTCCTTGCCCTAGTTACTGCCTTGGGCAGGTCATGAGAGTTGGGGGTGCCTGAGTCTAACTGACTCCTCTCAGGACTAGTGCCTGAATAAACTTCCACATTGTGCTCTCTGTATGCATTTTGGCTATCCTCAGATCCTAACATACTAACAAGCTGACCATGAGAATAAATATAGAGGAGTTCGAAAAGATGAGCATCACAAAACATAGACATTTTGCAAAATTTGAACTCAGGATCTCAGTTTAAGAATTCAGCAAAGTGGGTTTAGGTTCCATAGAGTTTAATTTTCGGAGCCACCGAGACATACTCTCTCCTCAACAGAGACCCCACAATCATTTTCGGAGTCACCGAAAATGATAAATCGGTCTCACTGAGAAAGTTCTCACGGACCCTAAACCCAAATCGATCGGACCGATTTGTTTCCACTCGGTGACAACGATACACACTTGGCACAGCTCTGAACCTAGATTTCTTCATTCGGCTAGTCTAAAGGATTCGTTTTGTGGATGGATGATTCGTAATCAGTGGCAAGAGGAAGAACAAAGTCTAATGCACAAGATTTAGATGAAAGAGCGTAAAAGGCGCTGAAACCTTACCCTAATTCGGTGAAGGTTTAGCGACGGTGATGAAGGAGGGGATGATTGCAGTCGTTGACGCATGACTCATGCGGCGAGGGCGCATGAGAGGCGAGGAAGAAGTCTGTAGACACGAGCGACGACATTAGAGGGTTGCGGGAATCCAAATGATTAAAGAAGTTTTCAATCTCGGGTCCGCGGGTTTATATACCCTCATGCTGTTGGTGACACCGATTACGGAATTTTGGTGCCACCGAGTTTCTTAACTGCGAGGGGGCAGGAAAACTCGGTGAGGCCGAGATTATAAAATCGGTGGTACCGAGGTTCAAAAACTAGATCAACCCTAGTGCTTCGGTGAAACCGAGTTTGTGGAGTTGGTTACACCGAGTGGCACATGGGAGGTTTTGGAAGTCAGCTCTTGTCGATACGGAACTCCGAGTGCTCCTCATATAGAGGGTCCGAAAAATTCTTCTCAAATTTTGTGACGAAGGATGAATAGAATTTGAGACGATAAATCATAGATAGCTAGAGAGGGGTACTTAGGCATTCTTGTACATCCAATTGGCCAAAGAAAATGAAAATCCAAATAACAACAATTGGATATCCTCGAATCGATGAAATTATGCATACCAACATGCTCACACAATAAGATATCAAACTAAACATGGCAAACATGCACAACCATTTTAGTATCTATCAAGAACTTTGGTGATGTGAGTATATCGACTTGGGACCCAAGTACGAGTACTTGACCATAGATCATACTCATCTATTAAGCACAAGTGGGGTTACCAATTTTACATAAAGCTTTCAATGTGTTCACATCTTAAGAGATGCTTTGCCTCAAGTCTTAGAGTAAAACTCCCCCTTGATGTGACATCCCCCTAAGAGGGATAAACTAACCTTGGGTTTGTCGTTGAAGACTTCATGTAGGTCTAGTAGTGGTGGATGCTTATTGTTGATGAAGATCATCTTGAGTTGGGAGCAATCCTTGTTGTTTCATACTCTTATCACCTAGATGGGTTAGTCCCACACAAGGAACAAATACAGTGATATCTATGGACATGGGGTGAAGTACATATGAGATGATATCCATTGATACCGTGTTTACCTTTGAGGGAACGTGTGACTCCTTGAACTAATGCATAGGGTTGGAGTTGATTGCAAATAGTTCTTGACAAAATGAATACGAGCGAATTTTGTTGGAGGGGTCACCCCCCAAGAACTTGTCTAGTTCTTCTTCTTGGGGACCCACATCAACTTGATGGGGATCCTTGGAGTTGAGGTAGCTCTTGATGAAGTAGAGCTAGTGGTGGCCTTGTGAACCCACTTGACCATGGTTTGGGATTCTTCTTCAAATGAGTCAATCTCCTCTTGTAGCTCGTCCATTCCCTTGAGCTTGTGTTCTTGTGGTGGAAGGTCATCTTGAGCATTTGTTCCCTTGGGGAGAGTAGGATCATACTTCTCTTTTTAGAGAACAAACTTTGAATTAAGGTATTGACCTTCTTCCCATTCAACTCCATTTGCATTGAAGTAGCCAATGCCTTGTTTCTTCCGGTGTCCTCCTTGCTTGTGTACAATCTCCTCGAATTGCTTCTTCCGGCAAGACTCTTGAAGACACCTCTCTCTATAATTCCTTCCAACAAATTTTTTTCTTGCTCAAGTGTAACTTGGCTAAGAGAACCATTAGTGGAATCAATAGAGCCACTAGAGACAACATCATTTGATTTAGCATTACTGTTGTTGTTACTAGATGAAGAAACTTGCTTGCCTTTTTTACTAGTTTGCTTATACTTAACTGATGGAACAGAGATAGACAAGAGTAATCATTTGGCTAGATAAGAAGAACTCTTCTTTATAAGATTTTCATTGATCGCTTTAAGAAACTCATCCTCTTGCTCTAAATTTAGCCTCTCGAAGCGTAGCTTATCATTTGTTCTTACAAGCTCTCTATGATCTTCTAGAGTAGATTCATGAACTAACTTAAGAGTGTTAAATTCTTTCGTTAGACACTCAATCTCCTTCTTAAAGAAGTGAGCCTATCTCACTTGGCTAGTGGAGTGGATGTACAGCCCAGCCACCCAGGTTCAAGTCCTCACGGGCGCGAATTTGGGTTCTCATTTATTTTTTAAAAACTCGTTGTGGGGCTTCCCTTACCACTTTCCTTCAAAAAATCCTTCTTATCATCATCACACGACTTATGTTGACTAACATGATTATCACTAAGTTCATTTTAACTAACATTACAAGTTTTATCCAAGAGCAAGTCATCATCTCCAAGTAAGTCATCCTCATCACTATTAAAGTCAAATTATTCTCCCATGAAGAAATTTCCAAATCCTTCATTTGGTGAATCAAATATGTCATAGGAATTGGAGGATACGAGTGCTAGTCTACCAACCCCTTCATCTTGACTATAGCCGGAGTTGGAGTGGTAGGTTCTCTTGGATTGGTTGTTAGATTCGAAGCTGGAAACCCATTCACCAACATGAGCTTGATGTATTCTTCTTGAGTGGATCTTGGTGTACTTGTCATTCTTCTCTGATTCCTTGCTTCTCCGGGATGGTCTTCATTGATAACGATCTTATCTAGTCCTTCACTCTCTTTAAGGTGACTCATCTCTTGAGCTTCATCTTCTAGGTGACTCTTATCTTCTTTTGTGTGTGGGGGGGGGGGGTGGAGGGGGGCGTGCAATCATCGGAGTAGTGTCCGGGCCTTCTACAATTATAGCAATTTCGATCGCGACTAGATGAACGCTTCTCTTTATATCTTGACTTGGAGCTTCTCTCTTTGCCTCTACTCTTGTCGAACTTGTTGAATTTATTGACCATGAGGCTTTTCTATTCATTGGTAAAAATGTTGTCATTTGAAGTAGCGGGAGTGTCACTTGAAGTTTATATACACCGCTTGACTTGTTATGAAGATCTTCTTTGTCTTTGAGTGATATCTCGTGAGGAACAATCCTTCCATTGACTTATGTTGGCTTGAGATCTTTGTAGTTTGGCATCATTTGGATCAATGTGCATACGGTGTCGTACTATCCATACAAGGCTCTAAGGATCTTCTTGATGATGAATTTGTTGGTCATCTTTTCGCTTCCTAAGGCGACAGTCTCATTTGTGATGAGGTCAAGCCTAGAGTACATCTCAGTGACTCCTTCCACCATCTTTCATCTTGAACTTTTGAAGTTGACTCTGTAGCACATCCAACTTAGATTCCTAACGGATTCGACACCTTTGTGAATATCAACAAAAGTATCCCAAATTTCCTGTGCATTCTCAAGATGACTAATCTTGTTGAACTCATCGGGGCATATGCAGTTAAATTGAATGACACATGCTTGAGCATTGTATTGCAGCATCTTAAATTCTTCTGCAGTTGCTTTCTGATCTGGTTCCCTTCCATCACCAAAGAATTCTCCTTGGAATCCAACATGAACAAAAACCCAAACGACGGGGTTATGGCCAAGAATATGCATTTTTATTTTATGCTTCCAACTAGCAAAGTTTGTTCCATCAAAATATGGACCTCTACGATGGTAATTTTCCTCACTAGACGCCATACTCTCCTAGGTTGTGAAACCAATGCAATGGAGACCAAAGCTCTGATACCACTTGTAGGATCCAAAGTATGTCTAGAGGTGGGGTGATAAGACTACTTAACCAATTAAATACTTAGCCTTTTGCCAATTTAAATAGTTGGCAAGTTTTAGCAATTATACCAAGTCAAGCACACCTTGCACGTGCAACTCTAAGAGTATAGCAGCGAAAAGTAAAAACATGCACATGTAAGTAGAGGGTAGGTAAAGGAAGAGCAAACGCAAAGTTGACATAGAGATTTTTGGCATGGTTCCTATAGGTAGTGCTATAGTACATCCACATTGATGAAGACTTTAACCCACGGAGGGTAACGACTGCCCGTGTCCATGGAGGGCTCCACCCATGAAGGGTCCACAAAGAAGCAACGACTTTAACGCGTGGAGGGTAACGGCTGCCCGTGTCCATGGAGGGCTCCACCCATCGAGGGTCCACGGAGAAGCAACCTTGTCCATTCCATCATGGCTTACGTCCATGAAGGACTAGCCTCACTCGGGGTAGATCTTCATGAAGTTGGAAATCTCCTTGCCCTTACAAACTTCTTAGTTCAACTCCACACATAGTCGGAGGCTCCCAAGCGACACCTAACCAATCTAGGAGACACCACTCTCCAAAAGATAATAGATGTGGTAGTATGATGAACTCATTGTCTTGTGCTTCAAAAGATAGTCTCCTCAAATTCAATCACTCTCACACAGATTTGGCTTGGGTAAAATGTTGGAAATATGCCCTAGATGCAATAATAAAATAGTTATTATTATATTTCCTCTTCCAAGATAATCGTTTTTTATCCATGCTAGAATTGTATTGAATGGAAACACAAATACATGTATGGATACATAGACAAAACACTGTCCCTAGTAAGCCAGACATCATGAGAGTTTCCGGAATTGTCCGAATATGTCACGAGGGTTTCCGGAATGGTCCAGAGACGAAGATTGATATATAGGAAGTGTCCATTTGGCTTCCGGAAGGTTTTCGAGCATTACCGGTAAAGTACGGGGAGTGACGAATGGGTTCCGGAGTTCCACCCGGAGGGGACACCCACCCGGGAGGGAACCAAAGAGGCCTAAGGGTGGCGAACCAGCCTTGGTGGACTGGTGGCCAGCCCAAGGAGGCCTATTCGGCCGAAGGAAAGAAGGAAAGGAGGGTGGGGCCAAACCGAATTGGGGAAGAGGACTCCTCCTCCTCTCCTTGCGCCGGCCGGCCCTAGGGTTTGTTCCTAGGGCGCCACCCCTCCCCTCCCTCATACATATTGTGGAGGTGAGAGAGGATTTTTAGACCTCAAGCTAAGGCGCAACCCTCTCTCCGTCCACCACTTTGTGACACCCCGTAGCTAGTTCGATATGGTACGAGGAAGCCCTGCGAGAGTAGCTCCACCACCATCACCGCCACGCCGTCGTGCTGCCGGAGAATTCAGCTACCTCTCCGTCTCTCTTGCTGGATCAAGAAGGAGGAGATCATCATCGAGCTACACGTGTGCTGAACACGAAGATGCCATCCGTTCAGCGCTAAATCGAGATGGAGTTTGTGGGACGATTGTGATTTGTATCGCGAAGATGTTTGACTACATCAACCACATTTCTTAATGCTTCCTGCTTAGCGATCTACACGGGTATGTGGATCTGATCTCCCCTCTCGTAGATGATCATCACCATGGATAAGTCTTGCGTGTGCGTAGGAATTTTTTTGTTTCCTATGCAATGTTCCTCAACAGTGGCATCATGAGCTAGGTCTATGCGTAGATGTTATCTCGGCTAGAACACGAAGGAGTTTGTGGGCGTTGATGTTCAATTTGCTGCCCTCCTTAGTATTTTCTTGATTCAGCGGTATTTTGGATGAAGCAGCCCGGACCAACATTACTCGTACGCTTACAAGAGACCGGTTTCATCGGCTAACATGCAACTTGTTGCATAAAGATGACTGGTGGGTGTATGTTTCTCCAACTTTAGTTGAATCGGATTTGACCAAGGCGGTCCTTGGAGAAGGTTAAATAGCAACTTGCATATACACCGTTATGGTTTTGCATAATTAAGATGTGATCAAACTAGATACCCATAGCAGCCACGTAACATTTGCAACAACAAATTAAAGGACGTCTAACTTGTTTTTGCAGGGTATGTTGTGATGTGATATAGCCAAAGACATGATGTGATATATTTGATGTATGTGATGATCATGTTGTAATAGTTAAATATCGACTTGCACGTTGATGCTACGGCAACCGGCACGAGCCATAGGGTTGTATTTAATTATTTTGCGCTTGGTGAAGTTTTGCTTTATCGCTAGTCAGTAGCTTTAGTAGTAACAACATAGTTAGCGCTACAACCTCGATGGCGGCACAATGATAGAGATCATGGTGTGGCGCTGGTGACGATGGAGATCATGCTGGTGCTTTGGTGATGGAAATCAAGAAGGAGAAGTTCATGGCCATATCATGTCACTTATGATTTGCATGTGATGTTAATCCTTTTATGCACCTTACTTTGCTTAGGACGGTGGTAGCATTATAAGGTGATCCCTCACTAAAATTTCAAGATAAAATTGTGTTCTCCCCGAGTGTGCACTGTTGCGACAGTTCATCATTTCGAGACACCACGTGATGATCGGGTGTGATGGACTCTACGTTCAGATACAACGGGTGCAAAACAGTTGCACACGTGGAACACTTGGGTTAAACTTGACGAGCCTAGCATGTACATACATGGTCTTGGAACACAAGAGACCAAAAGGTTGAACATGAATCATATAGTATAAATGATCAACATGGAGATGTTCACCATTGAATCTAACTCAACTCACGTGATGATCGGACTTGAGTTAGTGAATTTGGATCATGTGACACTCGAATGACTAGAGGGATGTCAATTTGAGTTGGAGTTTATTAGTAATATGATTAACTAAACTCAATTATCTTGAACATAGTCTAAGTAATCTTTGCAAATTTTATGTTGTAGACCAATGGCTCGCGCGGTAGCAACCCTGAATTTTAATGCATTCCTAGGGAAAGCTAAGCTGAAAGATGATGGAAGCAACTTTGTTGACTGGGCCCGTCATCTGAGGCTTATCCTCACGGCTGCCCAAAAGCAACATGTCCTTGATGCGCTACTAGGTTATGAACCACCCTAACCGGCATTGCAAGAAGTTATGACCGTCTGGCAAACACGCAAGGATGACTACTTATTAGTTTAATGTGCAGTTCTATATGGCTTAGAACCGGGACTTCAAAGAGGTTTTGAACTTCATGGACCATATGAGATGTTCCAGGAGTTGAAGTTTATCTTTGAGAAGAATGACCGAATCGAGAGGTATGAGACCTCCGATAAGTTCTATGCTTGCAAAATGAGGATAACGGGTTTGTCAGTGAACATGTGCTCAGAATGTCTGGGTACTCTAGCTGACTGGCTGAGCTGGGAATTGCTCTCTCGCCAGAGGCTATCACTGACATAGTTCTTCAATCACTGCCACCTAGCTATAAATTCTTTGTGTTGACCTACAACATGCAAGTGATGAATAAGTCATTCGTCGATCTCTTTGCGATGCTGAAAGTTGTTGAGTCAGACATCCAAAAAGAACATCAAGTGTTGATGGTCAATAAGACCACCAGTTTAAAGAAAACGGAAAGGGCAATAAGGGTAACTCCAAGAAGAGTGGAAAAGTTGTTGCCCCTCCAACGAAGAAACCCAAGTCTGGACCCAAGCCGGAGACTGAGTGTTATCATTGCAACGGGACTGGTCACTCGAAGCGAAACTACCCCAAGTATCTGGCTGATAAGAAGGCGGCCAATGCCAAACAAGGTATATTTGATATACATGTTATTGATGTGTACCTCACCAGCTCTCGTAGTAGTGCCTGTGTATTTGATACCGGTTCTGCTTCTTACATTTGCAACTTGAAACAGGAACCGCAGGATAAACGAAGGCTAGCGAAGGACGAAGTGACGATGCGCGTGGGAAATGGTTCCAAGGTTGATGCGATCGCCGTTGGCATGCTCTCACTTTAATTACCGTTGGGATTAGTGATGAACCTAAATAAGCATTATTTAGTGCATGCGTTAAGCATGAACATTATATCTGGATCTTGTTTATTGCGAGACGGTTACTCATTTAAGTCAGAGAATAATGGTTGTTCTATTTATATGAGTAATAAACTTTATGGTCATGCACCAAATGTGAGGGGTTTGTTCATGTTGAATCTCGATAGTGATGACACACATATCCATAACATTGAGGCCAATATATGTAGAGTTAATAATGATAGCGCCACTTTCTTGTGGCACTGCCGCTTAGGTCATATTGGTATAAAATGCATGAAGAAACTCCATGCTGATGGACTTTTGGAGTCACTTGATTTTGAATCACTTGACACATGTGAACCATGCCTCATGGGCAAGATGACTAAGACTCCGTTCTCCGGAACAATGGAGCGTGCAAGTGACTTGTTGGAGATCATACATACTGATGTGTGCGAACAAATGAGCATAGAGACGCTCGGTGGATATCGTTATTTTCTCACCTTCACTGATGATTTGAGTAGATGTGGTTATATTTACTTAATGAAGCACAAGTCTGAAACGTTTGAAAAGTTCAAGCAATTTCAGAGCGAAGTTCAAAATCATCGTAAGAAGAAGATCAAATTCCTATAATCTGATCGAGGAGGTGAGTATCTGAGTTACGAGTTTGGTGCTCACTTAAGACAGCATGGAATTGTTTCACAGTTGACACTGCCTGGAACACCACAATGTAATGGTGTGTCCGAACGTCGCAATCATACTTTATTAGATATTGCGAGTTCTATGATGTCTCTTACCGAGTTGCTGTTATCATTTTGGGGCTATGCATTGGACACAACTGCATTCACTATAAATAGGGCACCATCAAAATCCGTTGAGACGACACCATATGAACAGTGGTATGGCAAGAAGCCAAAGTTGTCGTTTCTTAAAGTTTGGGGATGTGATGCTTATGTCAAAAACCTTCACCTTGAAAAGCTGGAACCCAAAGCGGAAAGGTGTGTCTTCATAAGATACCCAAAAGAGACAGTTGGGTACACCTTCTATCTCATATCCGAAGGCAAAGTGATTGTCACTAAAAACGGAGAATTTCTTGAGAAATAGTTTCTCTCGAAAGAATTGAGTGGCAGGAAGATAGAACTTGATGAGGTTGTAGAACCTTTGCTTAAACTATATGGCAGCGTAGGACAGAAAGAAGTTTCCACCGAAGCTACGCCAGTTGTAGAGGAAGCTAATGATGATGATCATGAAACTTCAGATCAAGTTTCTATCGGACCTCGTAGGTCGACAAGGGCACGTACTGCTCCTGAGTGGTACGGTAATCCTATCGTATCAATCATGTTGTTAGACAACAATGAACCTACGAGCTATGGAGAAGCAATGGTGGTCCCGGATTCCAACAAATGGTTAGAGGCCATGAAATCCGAGATATGATCTATGTATGGAAACAAAGTATGGACTTTGGAAGTATTCCCTGAAGGGAGAAATGCCATTTAGAACAAACAGATCTTTAAGAAGAAGACGGGCGTGGACGGTAATGTGACCATCTACAAAGCTCGACTTGTGGCAAAGGGTTTTTCACAAGTTCAAGGAGTTGACTATGATGAGACTTTCTCACCCGCAGTGATGCTTAATCCCGTCAGAATCATGTTAGCAATAGATGCATTTTTCAATTATGAAATTTGGCAGATGGATGTTAAAACATCATTCCTTAACGGGTTTCTTAAGGAAGAGTTGTATATGATGCAACCGGAAGGTTTTGTCGATTCAGAGAATGTTGACAAAGTATGCAAACTCCATCGATCCATTCATGGACTGGTGCAAGCATCTCGGAGTTGGAATCAACGCTTTGATGAGGTGATCAAGGCGTTTGGGTTTATACAAGTTTTTGGAGAAGCTTGTATTTACAAGAAAGTGAGTGGGAGCTCCATAGGGTTTCTAATATTATATGTGGATGACATATTGCTGATTGGAAACAATATATAACTTTTGGGAAGCGTAAAGGATTACTTGAATAAAAGTTTTTCAATGAAGGACCCGGGAGAAGCTGCTTACATATTAGGCATCAAGATCTATAGAGATAGATCAAGATGCTTGATAGGACTTTCACAGAGCACATACCTTGATAATATTTTGAAGAAGTTCAAAATGTAAAAAATTCAAGAAAGGGTTCTTGCTTGTGTTACAAGGTATAAAGTTGAGTAAGACTCAATGCCGAGTGATTGCAGAAGATAGAGAAAAGATGAGTGTCGTCCCCTATGCTTCAGCCATAGTCCATAGGGTCTATCATGTATGCAATGCTATGCACAAGACCTGATATCAGCCTTGCCATAAGTATGGTAGGAAGGTTTCAAAGTAATCCACGAATGGAGCACTCGACAACGGGCAAGAATATTCTGAAGTACCTGAAAAGGACTAAGGAAATGTTTCTCATTTATGGAGGTGACAAAGAGCTCGTCGTAAAGGGTTACGTCGATGCAAGCTTCGACACTAATCCGGATGACTCTAAGTCACAAACCGGATACATATTTATTCTCAATGGGGGTGCGGTAAGCTGGTGAAGTTACAAGTAGAGCGTCGTAGCTGATTCTACATGCGAAGCGGAATACATAGCTGCCTCGGAGGCGGCTAAACAGGGTGTTTGGATGAAGCAGTTCATGACAGATCTTGGAGTTGTGCCAAGTGCATTGGATCCGATAAATCTGTTGTGTGACAACACTGGTGTCATTGCTCTAGCCAAGGAACCATGGTTTCACAAGAGGACCAGACACATAAAACGATGCTTCAGTGCCATCTGCGATTACATCAAGGAGGAGGACATAAATATTTGTAAAGTGCACATGGATCTGAATGTTGCACACCCGTTGACTAAGCCTGTTCCACGAGCAAAACATGATCAACACCAGAACTGTATGGGTGTTAGATTCGTTACATTGTAAATCACGAGTGATGTGAAGCTAGATTATTGACTCTAGTGCAAGTGGGAGACTGTTGAAAATATGCCCTGGAGGCAATAATGAAATAATAATAATTATATTTCATGTTTCAAGATAATCATTTACTATCAATGCTAGAATTCTATTGAATGGAAACACAAATACATGTATGGATACATAGACAAAACACTGTCCCTAGTAAGCCTCTAGTTGACTATCTCGTTGATCAAAGATGGTTAAGGTTTCCTAGGCATAGAGAAGTGTTGTCACTTGATAACGGGAGAATGATGTGATGGACAAGACCCAAACTATGAACGTAGCATGTGATTGTGTTATTTTATTGCTACTATTTTCTGCATGTCAAGTATACATTCCTATGACCATGAGATCATGTAACTCACTGACACCGGAGGAATGCCTTGTGTGTATCAAACATCGCAACGTAACTGGGTGACTATAAAGGTGCTCTACAGGTATCTCCGAAGGTGTCCGTTGAGTTAGCATGGATCAAGACTGGGATTTGTCACTCCGTATGACGGAGAGGTATCTCAGGGCCCACTCGATAATACAACATCACAAACAAGCCTTGCAAGCAATGTGACTAAATAGTTAGCCATGAGATTTTGTATTATGGAACGAGTAAAGATACTTGCCTGTAACGATATTGAAATAGGTATAGAGATACCGACGATCGAATCTCGGGCAAATAACATACCGAAGGACAAAGGGAATGTTATACATGATTAACTAAATTGTTGACATAGAGGTTCAACCAATAAAGATCTTCATAGAATATGTAGGATCCAATGTGGACATCTAGGTACCGCTATTGGATATTGACTGTGGAGTGTCTCGGCCATTTCTACATAGTTCTCGAACCCGCAGGGTCTGCACACTTAAGGTTCGGTGCTGTTTCGGTATAGTTGAATTATTGATGTTGGTAACCGAATGTTGTTCAGGGTCCCTGATGAGATCCCGGACGTCACGAGGGTTTCCGGCATGGTTCAGAGATGAAGATTGATATATAGGAAGTGTCCATTTGGCTTCCGGAAGGATTTTGGGCATTACGAGTAAAGTACCGATAGTGACAAATGGGTTCCAAAGTTCCACCGGGACGAGCCACTCACCCGGGAGGGAACCAAAGAGGCCAAAGGGTGGCGCACCAGCCATTGGTTGGCTGGTGGCCAGCCCAAGGACGCCTATTTGTCCGAAGGGAAGAAGGAGAGGAGGGTGGGGCCAAACCAAATTGGGGAATGGGCCTCCTCCTCCAAACCATATTGGAGGAGGACTCCTCCTCCTCTCCTTGCGTCGGCCGAACCCTAGGGCTTGTCCCTAGGGAACCACCCCTCCCCTCCCTCCTATATATAGTGGAGGTGAGAGAGGCTTTTTAGACCTCAAGTCAAGGCGCAACGCTCTCTCCCTCCACTAGTTTGTGACACCGTGTAGCTAGTTCGGTATGGTACGGCGAAGCCCTACCACAGTAGCTCCACCACCATCACTGTCGGGGGGGTAACCCCGGGGTAGGATCAGTGAGAATGCTCCTTTATCTCCAGCACCAAAGGAATGACCAAGAACCATTCTGCAAGGCCCAAGTCCTGTGGCCAGCTAGGCGACACCTACTGGCTAGGGGGCGAGATGACCAACTCTCTGGCCGGCCAGGCAGCACCTGCCAGCTAGAAGCGAGACGGCTACCTCTTCGTGGCCGCCTAGGCCAAGCTAGCCGGCTAGGAACGAGGCGGCCATGCCCAAGCCGGCTAGCCAAGCGGGCTAGCCGGACGGGGATCTCAAGTGACAACAGATCGTAGGTCATGACGAGACCCTATGATTAAAGGTGGCTACGCATCAGCAAAGGTACTGGATCGGAGTGCATGGCGGGTACCAGCATCGACGGCCACGCCGCTGACCTCCCCCGACTCTGATCCATCACCCAGCATAGTGTCAGCCGTCAAACTCCCACTCCGTTACTGCACTCGGCGTGGGAAAAGTGGAGGCGGCCGTACCGTCTACCCATGATGAATCTCGCGGGACGACGCCGAACGTACCATATGTGTCCTGCGTCGACCTTACGCGAGAGCCCCATTGGCTAGCCGGTGGGTCCCACAGCCATACGGGACCTCGCAGCTGGTGGGGCCCTCAAGCGACAAGACAAGACCCTCGTGGGCCCCCTGGCCAGCGAGCGAGGCTGCCAGCCGGGTCCCACTCTTGTACCCTTTATTCATATTGTAGGCCGGGGGGTTCGTCTATAAAACCCCTCGCCCCCTCCATGCAGAGGGTCGGACAACAGATCACACACACATACACCAACCACATAGGAGAGGTAGAGACGAGCCGACTGCTCCCTTCTTCCTCCTCCACAATACAGCTCTAGTAGCAACCTTGTAATCTCATCCATATACATCATACACTCCGGCGGGACTAGGGGTATTATCTCTACGGAGAGCCCTGAACGTGGGTACATCGTGCGTTCCATGCTTGTACCAACCTCGCCCCCAGCGCCCTCCGTTGCCACTTCGGTTCTCACCTACTTTAGCCTACCCATGGCATATGTTGTGAGTATTCACCGACACCTGGCGCCCACCGTGGGGCTGATCGCGGCATCAGCTGGCTTTACGTGCTGGGCGGTGATACGTCTCCATCGTATCTACTTTTCCAAACTCTTTTGCCCCGTGTTTTGGACTCTAATTTGCATGATTTGAATGGAACTAACCTGGACTAACGTTGTTTTCAGCAGAATTGCCATGGTGTTGTTTTTGCACAGAAAGAAAAGTTCTCAGAATGACCTGGAAATTTACGAAGAATTTTTGTGGAATATATAAAAAATACTGGCGCAAGAATCAACGGAGGAGGTGGAGCGTGGTGCCCACAAGCCCACCAGGCGCGGCCCCCCTGGCCACGCGTGGCAGGCTTGTGGGGCCCATGTTGCCTCACCGCCTCCAATCTCACGTCTATTTAGCCTCTTTCATCCGGAAAAAATCAAGAAGAAGAGTTCATCGCGTTTTACGATACGGAGGCGCCGCCACCTCCCATTCTTCCTCTGAAGGGCAGATCTGGAGTCCGTTCCGGGCACCACAGAGGGGAAATCGTCGCCGTCGTCATCATCAACCTTCCTTCATCGCTAATTCCATGATGCTCTTCACCGTTCATGAGTAATCTCATCATAGGCTTCTTGGAGGGTGATGGTTTGGATGAGATCTATCATGTAATCGAGTTAGTGTTGAGGGGATTGATCCCTAGTATCCACTATGTTCTGAGATCGATGTTCCTACTACTTTGCCATGCTTAATGCTTGTCACTAGGGCCCGAGTGCCATGATTTCAGATATGAACCTATTATGTTGTCGCCAATATATGTGTGTTCTTGATCCTATCTTGCAAGTTGTAGTCACCTACTATGTGTTATGACCCGGCAACCCCGGAGTGACAATAGCCAGAACCACTCCCGGAGATGACCATAGTATGAGTTCATGTATTCACCAAGTGTTAATGCGTTGGTCCGGTTCTTTATTAAAAGGAGAACCTTAATATCCCGTAGTTTCCATTAGGACCCCGCTGCCACGGGAGGGATGGACAATAGATGTCATGCAAGTTCTTTTCCCTAAGCACGTATGACTACATACGGAATACATGCCTACATTACATTGACGAACTGGAGCTAGTTACATATCTCTCCGTGTTATAACTGTTGCATGATGAATAGTGCTACATCAACAAAAGTCGTTCCCCGGCAGTGGTGCTAGAGATCCTTCTGTCATCTCTTGAGCTTGCGTTGGTTTTTCCCTTGAAGAGGAAAGGGTGATGCAGCATAGGAGAAGTAAGTATTTCCCTTAGTTTGAGAACCAAGGTATCGATCCCGTAGGAGGGTCTCGTCAAGTCCAGAGTACCTGCGCAAACAGAAACAAGATTGCACCCAACGCTTCAAAGGGGTTGTCAATCCCTTCAAGATTGTTTGCAAAGTGACATCTGAAGGCAGAAAGTGCAACGAAGTAAAAAGTGTAAGGCTGAAAATATGGTGTGGAGTAGACCCGGGGGCCATAGTGTTCACTAGAGGCTTCTCTCAAAATAGCAAATATCACGGTGGTAAACAAATTACTGTCGAGCAATTGATAGAACATCGCAAAGTCATGACGATATCTAAGTCAATGATCATACATATAGGCATCACGTGCGAGACAAGTAGACCGATACTTTCTGCATCTACTACTATTACTCCACACAACGACCGCTATCCAGCATGCATCTAGTGTATTGAGTTCATGACGAACAAAGTAATGCTTTTAGCAAGATGACATGATGTAGAGGGATAATCTCAAACCAATGATGAAAACCCCATCTTTTTACCCTTGATGGCAACAACACGATGCGTGCCTCCATACCCCTTCTGTTACTGGGTGAGGTCACCGCACGGTATGAACCCAAAACCAAGCACTTCTCCCATTGCAAGAATCATAGATCTAGTTGGCCAAACAAAACCCACAACTCGAAGAGAATTACAAGGATATGAAATCATGCATAAGAGAGATCAGAAGAAACTCAAATAACATTCATAGATAATCTGATCATAAATCCACAATTCATCGAATCTCGACAAACACACCGCAAAAGAAGATTACATCGGATAGATCTCCATGAAGATCATGGAGAACTTTGTATTGAAGATACAAGAGAGGGAAGAAGCCATCTAGTTACTAGCTATGGACCCGTAGGTCTATGGTGAACTACTCACGCATCATCGGAGAGGTCATGGTGTTGATGACAAAGCCCTCCGTATCCGAATCCCCCCTCCGACAGGGCACCAGAATGTGCCCCAGATGGGATCTTGCGGAGACAGAAGCTTGCGGCGGCGGAAAAGTACTTTCGATGATCTCCTGATTTTTTGGGAATATATAGGCGCAACCCCTAGGGCAGAGGGCGTCTAGGGGGCCCACAAGCCTGTGGGCCGTGGCCTCCCCCCTGGCCGCAGGGTGGGGGCTTGTGGGGCCCCTGGGCCCCCCCTGCGTTGGCTCTCAAATCTCCTGTTTTTTTTCTATTACGGAAAAATTCTTTTCGGGGATTTTATTCCGTTTGGACTCCGTTCCAAAATCTCCTATGAAAGGGGTAAAAAACATGGAAAAAACAGGAACTGGCACTTGGCACTGAGTTAATAGGTTAGTCCCAAAAAATATATAAAAGGTATGCAAAACATCCAAAGTTTGACAACATAGTAGCATGAAACCATAAAAAATTATAGATACGTTGGAGATGTATCAAATAACATCCGGCGTAATCATCCATCACCGATCCAATGCCTACGAGTTTTTCCTACTAGTCCTTGCTACGTTACTTTGCTGCTACTACTGTCACTGCTTCTACTGTTACTCTATTGCTACTGCTGTCACTTTGCTGCTACTCGTTACTGTTGCTACTCTTGCTATCACACTACTTTGCTACTGATACTTTGCTGCAGATACTAAATCTTTCAGGTGTGGTTAAAATTGACAACTCAACTGCTAATACTTGAGAATATTATTTGGCTTCCCCTTGAGTCGAATCAATAAATTTGGGTTGAATACTATACCCTCGAAAACTGTTGCGATCCCCTATACTTGTGGGTTATCAGGCGGGGCGCCGCACCTAAACCACCGGATGCATCGCGTCCGGATCGATCTGCATGCCCGTGGATCCCGCCTTCGATGAGGCAACGCCGATGATGATCGACGTCCCGGTCCGCCATGCGGATTCGGACGAGGAGTCAGCTACTTCTCAAACAACAGCGCCAGAAATTGACACGTTGAGGGAGACTTGGCTTGCGTTGGTTTTTCCCTTGAAGAGGAAAGGGTGATGCAGCACAGGAGCAGTAAGTATTTCCCTCAGTTTGAGAAACAAGGTATCAATCCAGTAGGAGAATCTCGTCAAGTCCAGAGTACCTGCGCAAACACAAAAGAGCTTGCACCCAACGCTATAAAGGGGTTGTCAATCCCTTCAAGATTGATTGAAAAGTGAGATCTGAAGGAGGAAAGTGAAATGAAGTAAAAGAGAAGGCTGAAAATATTGTGTGAAGTAGACCCGGGGGCCATAGTGTTCACTAGAGGCTTCTCTCAAAATAACAAATATTACGGTGGGTGAACAAATTACTGTCGAGCAATTGATAGAACCGCGCAAAAGTCATGACGATATCTAAGGCAATGGTCATACATATAGGCACCACGTCCAAGACAAGTAGATCGATACTTTCTGCATCTACTACTATTACTCCACACATCGACCGCTATCCAGCATGCATCTAGTGTATTGAGTTCATGACAAACAGAGTAGCGCCTTAAGCAAGATGACATGATGTAGATGGATAAACTCAAACCAATGATGGAAACCCCATCTTTTTACCCTTGATGGAAACAACATGATGCGTGCCTCGCTACCCCTTCTGTCACTGGGTGAGGTCACCACACGGTATGAACCCAAAACCAAGCACTTCTCCCATTGCAAGAATCATAGATCAAGTTGGCCAAACAAAACCCACAACTCGAAGAGAATTACAAGGATATGAGATCATGCATAAGAGAGATTAGAAGAAACTCAAATAAGATTCGTAGATAATCTGATCATAAATCCACAATTCATCGGATCTCGACATACACACCGCAAAAGAAGATTACATCGGATAGATCTCCATGAAGATCGTGGAGAACTTTGTATAGAAGATCCAAGAGAGAGAAGAAGCCATCTAGCTACTAGCTATGGACCCGTAGGTCTATGCTGAACTACTCACGCATCATCGGAGAGGTCATGGTGTTGATGAAGAAGCCCTCCGTATCCAAATCTCCCCTCCGGCAGGGCACCAAAACGTGCCCCACATGGGATCTTGCGGAGACACAAGCTTGCGGCGGCAGAAAAGTATTTTCGTGGCTCCCCTGATTTTTAGTGATTTTAGGGAATATATAGGCGAAGGAGCTAGGGCAGGGAGGCCCAGGGAGCCCACAATCCTGGGAGACGCGGGCCCCCTGGCCGCGCCATGGGGGCTTGTGGCCTCCCCCGGGACTCCCTGCCTTGGTTCCCAAGCTTTCTGCGTATCTTCTGTTCCAGAAAAAATCTTTTCGTAAGTTTTATTCCGTTTGGACTCCGTTTAAAATCCTCGTGTGAAAAGGGCCAAAAACACGGAAAAAACAGGAACTGGCACTTGGCACTGAGTTAATAAATTAGTCCCAAAAAAGATATAAAAGGCATACAAAACATCCAAAGTTTGACAAGATAATAGCATGAAACCATCAAAAATTATAGATATGTTGGAGACGTATCAAGCATCCCCAAGCTTAACTCCTTCTCGTCCTCGAGTAGGGAAGTGATAAAGACTGAATGTTTTATGTGGAATGCTACCTAGCATAGTTGTCCTTTGTAACTCCTTTCATGTGACATGAATGTTCAGATCCTTAAGATTCAAAACAATAGTTTGCTATTGACATGAAAACAATAATACTTCAAGCAAACTAGCAAGGTAATCATGAACTTTCGAAATAACAAGGCCAAAGAAAGTTATCCCTACAAAATCGTATAGTATGGCTATGCTCCATCATCCCCACACAACTAATTTAAATCATGCACAACCCCGGTATTGGCCAAGTAATTGTTTTCGCACCCTTACTTTCTCAAACCTTTTTCAACTATCATGCAATACATGAGCGTGAGCCATGGATATAGCACTATAGGTGGAACAGAGTGTGGTGGTGGTTGTGAGACAAAAAAGGAGGAGATGGTCACATTGACTCGGCATATCAAAGGGTTATGGAGATGCCCATTAATAGATATTAATGTGAATGAGTAGGGATTGCCATACAAAGGATGCACGAGATCTATAAGTATGTGAAAGCTCAAAATGAGAACTAGTGGGTGTGCATCCGACTTGCTTGCTCACGAAGACCTAGGGCAATTTTGAGGAAGCCCATCATTGGAATATACAATCCAAGTTATAATATAAAGATTCCCACTAGTATATGGTGGTGACAAAACAATAGGCTCTCAATCATGAAGAACATGGTGCTATTATGAAGCACAAGTGTGAAAAAATATAGTAGCATTGTCCCTTCTCTCTTTTTCTCTCTCTTTTTTTTATTTGGGTCTTTGGCCTCTTTTTTATGTGGGAAACTTTGGCCTATTTTATTTTATTTCCTCACATGGGACAATGCTCTAATAATGATGATCATCATACTTTTATTTACTCACAGCTCAAAGCTCAGAACGATGATGACTTTATAGGAAATGCCTCCGGTAGTGTACCGGGATGTGCAACGATCTAGCTTGGCGTATGACGTTGAAACATCTCTCTAGCTATCTTACGATCATGCAATGGCAATATGAGAGTGACGACACAAGTCATGAGACGGAACGGTGGGAGTTGCATGGCAATATATCTCGAAATGGCTACGAAAATGCCATAGTAGGTAGGTATGGTGGTTGTTTTGAGGAAGGCATATGGTGGTTTTGTGTACCGACGAAAATTGCGCGGTACTAGAGAGGCTAGCAATGGTGGAAGGTGAAAGTGCATCTATACCATGGACTCACATTAGTCATGAAGAGCTCACATACTTATTGCGAAAGTTTTTTATTAGTAATCGAAACAAAGTGCTAAACGCATACTCCTAGGGGAAGGGTTGGTAGGTGTTAACCATCACGCGATCCCGACCGCAACACAAAGGATAACAATCAATAGATCAATTATGCTCCGACTTCCTAACATAGTGGTTCACCATACGTGCATGTTACGGGAATCACTAACTTCAACATAAGTATTTCTAGATTCACAACACCCTACTAACATAACTATTTAATATTACCAAATCCACATCTCAAAACTAATTGAGAGGAATCAAACTTCTCTTTCTACTCAATGCACTTGAAGATGGAAGTTTTTGTATCCTCTTTGGGTGCCTATCACCTTTGGGACTACTTTCATAGCACAAACCAACTACCAAGTTATGCACCGCCGTGCTCTAAAAGATCTAAGTGAAGCACACAGAGCAAAATTATCTAGGCTCAAAAGATATAAGTGAAGCACAATGAGCATTCTAGCAAATTCACGATGAGTGCATGTCTATCTCAAAAGGTGTGCACAAAGGATGATTGTGACACAAAAAAAAGAAAATACTCCTACGATACAAGACGCTCCAAGCAAAACACATATCATGTGGTGAATAAAAATATAGCTCCAAGTAATGTTACCGATGTATTGAAGATGAAAGAGGGGATGCCTTTCCGGGGAATCCCCAAGCTTAGGCTTTTTTGTGTCCTTGAATTTGGCTTGGGATTCCTTAGGCATCCCCAAGCTTGAGCTCTTTCCACTCTTTATCCCTCTGTCCATAAGAACATCACCCAAAACTTGAAAACTTCACAACACAAAACTTAAACAGAAACTCGTGATATCATTAGCACAAGAAAACAAACTACCACCTTTTTAGGTACTATAGCAAGCTTGATTTATATTCATATTGGTGTTATATTACTGTATTCTCACTTTTCCATGGCTAGTACCCCATGATACTACCCATAATTTCATCAAAACAAGCAACCAACTCAACAAAAACAGAATCTGTCAAAAAACAGACCAGTCTGTAGCAATCTGTATACTTCGTATACTTCTGGTACCTCAAAAATTCTGAAAATTTACGACTGCCTGGGAAAAAGGCATATCAACTAGAAGCAAAACTAATCAACTCAAAATCTCTTTCTGAATAAAAATGAAAAATAATCTCGTGAGCGAAAAGTTTCTGTCTTTTTCCAGCAGGATCAAACAACCATCACCAAGACTAGTCATAAAGGTTTTGTTTGGCTCAAACACAAAAAGAAACAGAAAAGACACAATCATAACAGAATTATGATGGTGTGTACGCAAGAAAACATAAAGAAAAAGATAAATTCATTGGGTTGCCTCCCAACAAGCGCTATTGTTTAACGCCCTTAGTTAGGCATAAAGCGATAGAATCACGTATCGTCGTCTTTGGTGCTCAAACCATAAGTAGCCCTCATCATGGATTCATAAGGCAATCTTATTTTATTTCTAGGAAAATGCTCCTTGCCCTTATTTAAAGGAAATTGAAATCTAATATTCCCTTCCTTCATATTGATGATAGCACCGATAGTCCTTAGGAAAGGTCTACCAAGAATGATAGGGCAAGTAGGATTGCAATCACGGGTACATAGTTCCTATTTGCAATAATAAGAACATCATTGATCCTTCCCATGGGTTTATTGACAGTAGAATCTGCAAGATGCAAATTAAGAGAACACTGCTCAATCTCATTAAAACCCAGAACATCACATAAAGACTTTGGAATCGCGGAAACACTAGCACCCAAATCACTCAAAGCATTGCATTCATAGTTTTTGATTTTGATTTTGATAGTAGGTTCCCACTCATCACGAAGCTTTCTAGGAAAGAAACTTCCAATTCAAGTTTCTCTTCAAGAGATTTTATCATAGCTTCGACGATATGATCGGTAAAGGCCTTGTTTTGGCTATAAGCGTGTGGAGAGTTTAGCATGGATTGCATCAAGGAAATGCATTCAATCAAGGAGAAACTATCATAATTGAATTCCTTGTAATCCAAAGTAGTAACTTCATTACTACTCAAAGTTTTAATATCTTCTACTCCACTTTTAATGCTTTTAGCAACAAGATAGATGGACTCCGAATCATTGGGGCGTTTTTCAACCAAAGTGGATTCATATCCAGCCCCATCATCATTAGGTTTAACACAATAAAACAAAGATTCAATGGGAGTCACACCAAGCTCTTTAAGATCTTCGTGATTCTTATCACGAGAACACGCCCTTTTAAGACATTCATGTCTAGCACGAATTTGGGCGGTTCTTTCTTTTCTCTCACTCATCGAAACACGCATAGCTTTCAAAGTTTCATCCATATTGATCTTGGGAGGAGCACATCTAACTTTGAAAGCATCAATATCACTAGACATTCTATCAATGCTCCTAGCCAAATCGTTAATTTTGAGTAGTTTTTCCTCTATGGAAGCACTGAAAATCTTTTCTGAGTTGATAAACTCTTTGATATTACTCTCTAGATCAGAGGGTAATCTATTATAATTTCCATGAGTATTGTTGTAGGAGTTGCCAAAGTTATTTGAGGGGTTACTAGGAAAAGGCCTAGGAACATAGTTTCCTCTAAAAGCATTGTTGTTGCCAAAATTATTCCTACCAACAATATTAACGTCCAAGCTAGCGTTGCTACTCTCAATCAAGGAAGACAAGGGCATATCATTAGGAGGAGAACTTCTACTAGCAACCAAATTCATTAACTCATCCATCTTAGCACTCAACGAGTTAATTTCTTCTATAGCGTGTACCTTCTTACTAGTAGGTGACTTTTCAGTGTGTCAATGAGAGTAGTTCGTCATGATATTGTCTAGGAGTTTTGTAGCGTCTCCTAACGTGATTTCCATGAACGTTTCACCTGAGGCGGAGTCCAAGATATTTCTAGAAGCGAAATTCAAGCCAGTGTAAAATATTTGTATAAGCATCCAAAGACTCAAGCCATGAGCGGAACAATTTCTAATCATCAATTTCATTCTCTCCCAAGATTGTGCAACATGTTCATGATCAAGTTGCTTAAAATTCATAATATCATTACGGAGAGAGATAATCTTAGCCGACGGAAAATACTTGGATATGTAACCATCTTTGCACTCATTCCAAGAATCAATACTATTTTTGGGCAAAGACGAAAACCAAGTTTTTGCTCGATCTCGCAACGAGAAAGGAAAAAGCGTCAATTTAATCACATCATTATCCACATCTTTCTTCTTTTGCATATCGCAAAGCTCAATGAATGTATTAAGATGGGATGCGGCGTCTTCACTAGCAAGGCCGGAGAATTGCTCTTTCATAACAAGATTTAGCAAATCAGCATTGATTTCGTATGATTCCGCACTAGTGGCGGAAGCAATCGGAGTACTAATAAAAACATTATTATTAGTATTCAAGAAGTCACAATGTTTGGTGTTTTCAGTCATGGTGACTTCAGCAAGCAAGCAAGCACACAAGTGAACAGAAAGCAAGCGAGAGAAAAGGGCGAACGAAAAAGGAAAACGAAAAGGGCAAATATTTTTGTAAATTTTTGTTTTTCAGAAGTGGGGGAGAGGAAAACGAGAGGCAAAAAAGTAAATGCAAGAGATGAGTTTGCGACACTTACTTGGATGAGTTCTTGACTTGATCCTCCCCGGCAACGGCGCTAGAAATCCTTCTACTACTTCTCAAACAACAGCGCCAGAAATCCTTCTGCTACTTCTCAAACAACAACGCCAGAAATTGACACATTGAGGGAGACTTGGCTTGCGTTGGTTTTTCCCTTGAAGAGGAAAGGGTGATGCAGCACAGGAGCAGTAAGTATTTCCCTCAGTTTGAGAAACAAGGTATCAATCCAGTAGGAGAATCTCGTCAAGTCCAGAGTACCTGCGCAAACACAAAAGAGCTTGCACCCAACGCTATAAAGGGGTTGTCAATCCCTTCAAGATTGATTGAAAAGTGAGATCTGAAGGAGGAAAGTGAAATGAAGTAAAAGAGAAGGCTGAAAATATTGTGTGAAGTAGACCCGGGGGCCATAGTGTTCACTAGAGGCTTCTCTCAAAATTAAATAATATTACGGTGGGTGAACAAATTACTGTCGAGCAATTGATAGAACCACGCAAAAGTCATGACGATATCTAAGGCAATGATCATACATATAGGCACCACGTCCAAGACAAGTAGATCGATACTTTCTGCATCTACTACTATTACTCCACACATCGACCGCTATCCAGCATGCATCTAGTGTATTGAGTTCATGACGAACAGAGTAGCGCCTTAAGCAAGATGACATGATGTAGATGGATAAACTCAAACCAATGATGGAAACCCCATCTTTTTACCCTTGATGGAAACAACATGATGCGTGCCTCGCTACCCCTTCTGTCACTGGGTGAGGTCATGCTGCGGCAACAAAAGTCCTTCCATGGCGCTTAGGAATTCTTCTTGTTACTTCTCTGGTTTGCGTCAGTTTTTCCCTTGAAGAGGAAAGGGTGATGCAGCACAGGAGCAGTAAGTATTTCCCTCAGTTTGAGAACCAAGGTATCGATCCAGAAGGAGGGCCTCTTCAAGTCCAGAGTACCTACGCAAACACAAACAAGCTTGCACCCAATGCTTCAAAGGGGTTGCCAATCCCTTCAAGATTGTTTGCAAAGTGAGATGTGACGGCGGAAAGTGCAACGAAGTAAAAAGTGTAAGGCTGAAAATATGGTGTGGAATAGACCCTCGGGGCCATAGTGTTCGCTAGAGGCTTCTCTCATAATAGCAAATATCACGGTGGGTGAACAAATTACTGTCGAGTAATTGATAGAACCGCGCATAGTCATGACAATATCTAAGGCAATGATCATACATATAGGCATCACGTCCGAGACAAGTAGACCAATACTTTCTGCATCTACTACTATTACTCCACACATCGACCGCTATCCAGCATGCATCTAGTGTATTGAGTTCATGACGAACAGAGTAACGCCTTAAGCAAGATGACATGATGTAGAGGGATAATCTCATAGCAATGATGAAAGCCCCATCTTTTTACCCTTGATGGCAACAACACGATGCGTGCCTCGCTACCCCTTCTATCACTGGGTGAGGTAACCGCACGGTATGAACCCTAAACCAAGCACTTCTCCCATTGCAAGAATCATAGATCTAGTTGGCCAGACAAAACCCACAACTCGAAGAGAATTACAAGGAGTAACCGTTAGCAATGAAGTAAAAGTAGTAAGCACATGGCGTTGCATCTCATACAATAAATTAAGACAACTCCTCTGGCTCCTTCCGGTTGTCAGACTCATCGACATGCAAGTCGTGAAACCTATTACAATAACATGATCATCTCATACATCATACATGCAACATCACAACTTTGGCCATATCACATCACATGTCAAACCCTGCAAAAACAAGTTAGATGTCCTCTAATTGTTGTTGCAAGTTTTACGTGGCTGATTTGGGTTTCTAGAAAGAACGCTTTCTTACCTACGTGACAGCCACAACAATGATATGCCAAAGCTATTTACCCTTCATAAGGACCCTTTCCATCAAATCCAATCCGACTAGAGTGGGAGAGACGGACACCCGCTAGCCACCTTTATGCACGGTTTGCATGTCTGTCGGTGGAACCAGTCTCACGTAAGCGTACGTGTAATGTCGGTCCGGGCCACTTCACCCACAATACCGCCGGAAAAGAATAATACTAGTAGCGGCAAGCAATTGACAAATCATCGCCCACAACCTTTTGTGTTCTACTCGTGCATCGAATCTACGCATAGAAAACCTGGCTCTGATACCACTGTTGGGTAACGTAGCATAAATTCAAAATTTTCCTACGCTATATTCAGATCTTCCTATGGAGAGACCAGCAATGAGAGATGGGTGAGTGCATCTTCATACCTTTTAAGATCTCTAAGCAAAAGTATTGCTAGAACGCGGTTCATGGAGTCGTACTCGCGGCAATTCAGATCGCGGTGTGATTCCGATCTAGTGCCGAACAACGACACCTCCGCGTGCAACACACGTGCAACCCAGTGACGTCTCCCGCACCTTGATCCAGCAAGGAGGAGGGAGAGGTTGGGGAAGATCTCCGGCAGCACGATGGCTTGGTGTCGATGGAGAGACGAGGTCTCCCAGCAGGGCTTCGCTAAGCACCGTGGGAGAGGAGGAAGGAGGGGGGCAGGGCTGCGCCGAGGGAGAGGGAAAATCGTGTGCAAAACAGCCCCAAAACCCCCCACTATATATAGGAGGAGGGGAGGGGGGTGCCACCCCTAGGGTTCCCACCCTAGGTGGTGCGGCAGCCCCCCAGATGGGAGGTGCGGCGGCCAGGGCAGGGGAAGGGGGTGGCGCACCCCTAGGTGGGCCTTAGGCCCACCAGCGCCTAGGGTTCCCCCCCCTCTCCACCTCCTGCGCCTTGGCCCTCTTTGTGGGAGGCGCACCAGCCCACTTTGGGCTGGTTTCCCTCCCTCTTTTAGCCCATGCTACCTCTTGGGGCTGGGGGCCCCTCCCGGTGGACCCCCGGGACCATTTCCGGTGGTCCCGGTACACTACCGGTGACGCCCGAAACATTTCCGGTGTCCAAAACCATCCATCCTATATATCAATCTTTACCTCCGGACCATTCTGGAGCTCCTTGTGACGTCCGGGATCTCATCTGGGACTCCGAACAACTTTCGGTAACCTCGTATAACAATTCCCTATAACCCTAGCATCATCGAACCTTAAGTGTGTAGACTCTACGGGTTCGGGACACAGGCAGACATGACCGAGACACCTCTCTGGCCAATAACCATCAGCGGGGTCTGGATACCCATGGTGGCTCCGACTTGCTCCACGATGATCTCATCGGATGAACCACGATGTCAAGGATTCAATCAATCCCGTATACAATTCCCTTTGTCTGTCGGTATAGAACTTGCCTGAGATTCGATCATCGGTATACCTATACCTTGTTCAATCTCGTTACCGGTAAGTCTATTTACTCGTTCCGTAGCACGTCATCGTGTGACTAACTCCTTAGTCACATTGAGCTCATGATGATGTTCTACCGAGTGGGCCCAGAGATACCTCTCGGTCATGCGGAGTGGCAAATCCCGATCTCGATTCGCACCAACCCAACAGGCACTTTCAGAGGTACCTGTAGTGCACCTTTATAGTCACCCGGTTATGTTGTGACATTTGATACACCCAAAGCACTCCTACGGTATCCAGGAGTTGCACAATTTCACGGTCGAAGGAAAAGACACTTGACATTAGAAAAGCTTTAGCATACGAACAATATGATCTAGTGCTATGCTTAGGATTGGGTCTTGTCCATCACATCATTCTCCCAATGATGTGATCCCGTTATCAATGACATCTAATGCCCATGACCAGGAAACCATGATCATCTATTGACTAACGAGCTAGCCAACTAGAGGCTTGCTAGGGACACATTGCGATCCATTTATTCACACATGTATTACTGTTTCCTGTTAATACAATTATAGCATGAACAATAGACGATTATCATGAACAAGGAAATATGATAATAACCATTTTATTATTGGCTCTAGGGCATATTTCCAACAGTCTCCCACTTGCAGTAGAGTCAATAATCTTGTTACATTGTGATGTATCGAACATCCATAACATTATGGTGTTGATCATGTTTTGCTCGTGGAAGAGGTTTAGTCAACGGGTCTGCAATATTTAGATCCGTGTGTACTTTACAAATATCTATTACTCCACTCTGGACATGGTCCTGGATGGAGTTGTAGCGGCGTTTGATGTGCTTGGTCTTCCGGTGAAACCTTGGCTGCTTGGCAATGGCAATGGCCCCAGTGTTATCATAGAAGAGTGTCATTGGACCCGACGCGCTTGGAACCACTCCAAGGTCCGTGATGAGCTCCTTCATCCAAATTCCTGCATGATCCGCTTCTGAAGCAGCTATGTACTCTGCTTCACATGTAGACACCGCCACGACTTCTTGCTTGCTGCTGCACCAGCTCACTGCCCCACCATACAAAACATATATGTATCCGGTCTGTGACTTAGAGTCATCCGGATCTATGTCGAAGCTAGTGTCGACGTAACCCTTTACACGAGCTCTTCGTCACCTCCATAAACGATAAACATCTCCTTAGTCCTCTTCAGGTCTTAAGGATATTCTTGACCGCTGTCTAGTGTTCCATACCGGGATCACTTTGGTACCTCCCTACCAAACTTATGGCAAGGTTTATATCAGGTCTGGTACACAACATGGCATACATTAGAGAGCCTACGCTGAAGCGTAGGGGACAATACTCATCTTCTCTCTATCTGATGTCGTGGTCGGTGACTGAGTCTTACTCAATCTCATACCTTGCAAAACTGGCAAGAACCCTTTCTTTGAGTTTTCCATATTGAACTTCTTCAATATCTTGTCAAGGTATGTACTTTGCGAAATACCTATGAGGCGTCTCGATCTATCTCTATAGATCTTGATGCCTGATATGTATGCAGCTTCTCCAAGGTCCTTCATTGAATTTTTTTGTTCAAATAGGCCTTTATGCTCTCCAACATCTCTATATTATTCCCCATCAATAATATGTCATCCACATACACTATGAGGAAAGCTACAGAGCTCCCACTCACTTTCTTGTACAGACAGGCTTCTCCATAAACCTGTATGAACCCAAACACTTTAATCACCTCATTAAAGCGAATGTTCCAACTCCGAGATGCCTGCACCAGCACATAGATGGAGCGCTGGAGCTTGCACACTTTGTTAGAACCCTTAGGGTCGACAAAACCTTCTGGTTGCATCATATACAACTCTTCCTTAAGGTTCCCGTTAAGGAACGCTGTTTTGACGTCCATTTGCCAAATTTCATAATCATAAAAGGCGGCAATTGCTAACATGATTTGGACTGATTTCAGCTTCTCTACGGGAGAGAAAGTCTCTTCATGGTAAATTCCTTGAATTTGTCGAAAACCCTTTGCGACAAGTCGAGCTTTATAAACGGTCACATTACCGTTTGCATCAGTCTTCTTCTTGAAGATCCATTTATTTTCTATGGCTCGCCGGTCATCGCGCAAGTCCACCAAAGTCCATACTTTGTTCTCATACATGGATCCCATCTCGGATTTCATAGCTTCAAGCTATTTGTTGGAATCCGGGCCCGCCATTGCTTCTTCATAGTTCGAAGGTTCACCGTTGTCTAACAACATGATTTCCATCACAGGGTTGCCGTACCACTCTGGTGCAGAGCGTGCCCTTCTGGACCTTCGCGGTTCAGTAGTAACTTGATCCGAAGTTTCATGATCATTATCATTAACTTCCTCTTCAGTTGCTGCAGGTGCCACATGAACAATTTCCCGCGATGCGCTACTTTCCTGTTTGAGAGGGGGTGCAATTACCTCATCAAGTTCTACCTTCCTCCCACTTACTTCTTTCGAGAGAAACTCTTTCTCTAGAAAGGATCCGTTCTTGGCAACAAAGGTTTTACCTTCGGATCTAAGCTAGAAGGTATACCCAATAGTTTCCTTAGGGTATCCTATGAATACGCATTTCTCCGCTTTGGGTTCGAGCTTTTCTGGTTGAAGTTTCTTCACATAATCATCGCAGCCCCAAACTTTAAGAAACGGCAACTTAGGTTTCTTGCGAAACCATACTTCATACGGTGTCGTCTCAACGGATTTAGACGGTGCCCTATTTAAAGTGAATGTTGCAGTTTCTAATGTGTATCCCCAAAATGATAGCAGTAAGTCGGTAAGAGACATCATAGATCGTACCATATCTAATAAAGTGCGATTACAACGTTCAGACACTTCGTTGCGTTGCGGTGTGCCAGGCGGCGTTAGTTGTGAAACAATTCCACACTTCCTTAGGTGTGTGCCAAACTCGTGACTCAAATATTCTCCTCCACGATCAGATCGTAGACACTTAATTTTTCTGTCATGTTGATTCTCGACCTCACTCTGAAATTCCTTGAACTTTTCAAACGTCTCAGATTTGTGCTTCATCAAGTAGATATACCCATACCTATTCAAATCATCGGTCAGAGTGAGAACATAACGGTAGCCACCGCGAGCTTCAACATTCATTGGACCACACACATCAGTATGTATTATTTCCAATAGGTCGGTCGCTCTCTCCATTATTCCTGAGAATGGAGTCTTAGTCATCTTGCCCATGAGGCACGGTTCGCATGTGTCAAATGATTCAAAGTCAAGAGACTCTAATAGTCCATCAGTATGGAGCTTCTTCATGCGCTTAACACCGATATGACGAAGGCGGCAGTGCCACAAGTATGTGGGACTATCATTATCAACCTTACATCTTTTGGTACTCACACTATGAATATGTGTAACATCACGATCGAGATTCATCAAGAATAAACCATTCACCAGTGGAGCATGACCATAAAACATATCACTCATATAAATAGAACAACCATTATTCTCTGACTTAAATGAGTAGCCGTATCGCATTAAGCAAGACCCTGATGCAATATTCATGCTCAAAGCTGGTACTAAATAACAATTATTAAGGTTTAAAACTAATCCCAACGGTAGATGTAGAGGTAGCATGCCGACGGCGATCACATCGACCTTGGAGCTATTCCCGACGCGCATCGTCACCTCGTCCTTGGCCAGTCTCCGCTTATTCCGTAGTTCCTGCTTTGAGTTGGAAATGTGAGCAACAACACCGGTATCAAATACCCAGGAGCTACTACGAGCGCTGGTAAGGTACACATCAATAACATGTATATCACATATACCTTTAACGTTGTCGGCCTTCTTGTCCGCTAAGTATTTGGGGCAGTTCCGCTTCCAGTGACCTTTTCCCTTGCAATATAAGCACTCAGTCTCAGGCTTGGGTCCATTCTTTTTCTTCTTCCCGGCATCTGGCTTACCGGGTGCGGCAACGGCTTTGTCATCTTTCTTGAAGTTCTTCTTACCCTTGCCCTTCTTGAAACTAGTGGTCTTGTTGACCATCAACACTTGATGCTCTTTCTTGATTTCTACTTCTGCAGACTTGAGCATCGAGTACAACTCGGGAATGGTCTTCTCCATCCCTTGCATGTTGTAGTTCAACACAAAACCTTTGTAGCTTGGTGGGAGAGACTCGAGGATTCTTTCAATTATAGCATCATCCGGAAGTTCGACTCCAAGTGAAGTCAGACGACCGTGTAACCCAGACATTTTGAGTATGTGCTCACTGACAGAACTATTCTCCTCCATCTCACAGCTAAAGAACTTGTCGGAGACTTCATATCTCTCGACACGGGCATGAGCTTGAAAAACTAGTTTCAGCTCTTGGAACATCTCATATGCACCGTGTTGCTCAAAACGCCTTTGGAGCCCCGTTTCCAAACTGTATAACATGCCACACCTAACCAGAGAGTAGTCATCACTCCGCGTTTGCCTGACGTTCAGAATGTCCTGGGCTGCTGCGGGAGCGGGAGGGTCACCTAGCGGCGCATCAAGGACATAAGCCTTTTTAGCTGCTTCAAGGATGAGCTTCAAGTTGCGAACCCAGTCTGCATAGTTGCTACCATCATCTTTCAGCTTGTTTTCTCTAGGAATGCGTTGAAATTGAGGTTGACGTTGGCCATCTACAATATTTACAAAGACAACTTTTAGACTAAGTTCATGACAATTAAGTTCATTTAATCAAATTAATTATGAACTCCCACTTAAATCGACATCCCTCCAGTCATCTAAGTGATACATGATCCATGTTGACTAACCCGTGTCCGATCATCACATGAGACGGGCTAGTCATCATGGTGAGCAACTTCATGCTGATTGTATTCAACCATACGACTCATGTTTGACCTTTTGGTCTCTTGTATTCAAGGTCATGTATGTACATGCTAAGCTCGTCGAGCCAACCTAGGTGTTTCACGTGTGTAAATCTGGCTTACACCCGTTGTATGCGAACGTTAGAATCTATCACACCCGATCATCACGTGGTGCTTCGAGACAACAATCCTTCGCAACGGTTTACACTTAGGGGAATATGTTCTCGAAATTTTAAGAGGGATCATCTTATTATGCTACCGTCGTTCTAAGCAATAAGATGAAAAACATGATAAACATCACAATGCAATCATATAGTGACATGATATGGCCATTATCATCTTTGCTCTTTCGATCTCCATCTTCAGGCATCGCATGATCATCATTGTCACCGGCGTGACACCATGATCTCCATCATCGTGTCTCCGTGAAGTCGTCACGCCAACTACTACTATCACTACTACTATAGCTAACCGTTAGCAATAAAGTAAAAGTAGTAAGCACATGGCGTTGCATCTCATACAATAAATTGACAACTCCTATGGCTCCTGCCGGTTGTCATACTCATCGACATGCAAGTCGTGAAACCTATTACAATAACATGATCATCTCATACATCATACATGCGACATCAAAACTTTGGCCATATCACATCACATGTCAAACCCTGCAAAAACAAGTTAGACGTCCTCTAATTGTTGTTGCAAGTTTTACGTGGCTGATTTGGGTTTCTAGCAAGAACGCTTTCTTACCTACGTGACAGCCACAACGATGATATGCCAAAGCTATTTACCCTTCATAAGGACCCTTTTCATCAAATCCAATCCGACTAGAGTGGGAGAGAGAGACACCCACTAGACACCTTTATGCACGGTGTGCATGTCTCTCGGTGGAACCAGTCTCACGTAAGCATACGTGTAATGTCGGTCTGGGCATAGAATCATCCCACAATACCGCCGGAAAAGAATAAGACTAGTAGAGGAAAGATATTGACAAATCATCGCCCACAACCTCTTGTGTTCTACTCGTGCATAGAATCTACGCATGGAAAACCTGGCTCTGATACCACTGTTGGGTAACGTAGCATAAATTCAAAAATTTCCTACGCCATATTCAGATCTTCCTATGGAGAGACCAGCAACGAGAGAGGGGTGAGTGCATCTTCATACCTTTGAAGATCGCTAAGTGGAAGCGTTGCTAGAACGCGGTTGATGGAGTCGTACTCGCGGCGATTCAGATCGCGGTGTGATTCCGATCTAGTGCCGAACCACGGCATCTCCGCGTTCAACACACGGCAGCCCGGTGACGTCTCCCGCACCTTGATCTAGCAAGGAGGAGGGAGAGGTCGGGGAAGATCTCCGGCAGCACGACGGCGTGGTGTCGATGGAGAGACGAGGTCTCCCAGCAGGGCTTCGCCAAGCACCGTGGGAGAGGAGGAAGGAGGAGGGCAGGACTGCGCCGAGGGAGAGGGAAAACCTTGTGCGAAACAGCCCCAAAACCCCCACTATATATAGGAGGAGGGGAGGGGGGTGCCACCCCTAGCGTTCCCACCCTAGGTGGTGCGGCAGCCCCCCAGATGGGAGGTGCGGCGGCCAGCGCAGGGGAAGGGGGTGGCGCACTCCTAGGTGGGCCTTAGGCCCACCAGCGCCTAGGGTTTCCCCCCTCTCCACCTCCTGCGCCTTGGGCCTCTTTGTGGGAGGCGCACCAGCCCACTTTGGGCTGGTTGCCCTCCATCTTTTGGCCCATGCTACCTCCTGGGGCTGGTGGCCCCTCCCGGTGGACCCCCGGGACCATTTCCTGTGGTCCCGGTACACTACCGGTGACGCCCGAAACATTTTCGGAGTCCAAAACCATCCATCCTATATATTAATCTTTACCTCCGGACCATTCCGGAGCTCATCCTGACGTTCGGGATCTCATACGGGACTTCAAACAACTTTCGGTAACCTTGTATAACAATTCCCTATAACCGTAGCGTCATCGAACCTTAAGTGTGTAGACCCTACGGGTTCAGGAGACAGGCAGACATGACCGAGACACCTCTCCGGCCAATAACCATCAGCGGGGTCTGGATACCCATGGTGGCTCCCACTTGCTCCACGATGATCTCATCGGATGAACCACGATGTCAAGGATTCAATCAATCCCGTATACAATTCCCTTTGTCTGTCGGTATAGAACTTGTCCGAGATTCGATCGTCGGTATACCTATACCTTGTTCAATCTCGTTACTGGTAAATCTCTTTACTCGTTCCGTAGCACGTCATCGTGTGACTAACTCCTTAGTCACATTGAGCTCATGATGATGTTCTACCGAGTGGGCCCAGAGATACCTCTCCGTCATGAGGAGTGACAAATCCCGATCTCGATTCGCACCAACCCAACAGGCACTTTGAGAGGTACCCGTAGTGCACCTTTATAGTCACCGAGTTACGTTGTGACGTTTGATACACCCAAAACACTCCTACGGTATCCCGGAGTTGCACAATCTCACGGTCGAAGGAAAAGACACTTGACATTAGAAAAGCTTTAGCATACGAACAATACGATCTAGTGCTATGCTTAGGATTGGGTCTTGTCCATCACATCATTCTCCCAATGATGTGATCCCGTTATCAATGACATCTAATGCCCATGACCAGGAAACCATGATCATCTATTGACTAACGAGCTAGCCAACTAGAGGCTTTCTAGGGACACATTGTGATCCATTTATTCACACATGTATTACTGTTTCCTGTTAATACAATTATAGCATGAACAATAGACGATTATCATGAACAAGGAAATACGATAATAACCATTTTATTATTGCCTCTAGGGCATATTTCCAACAATGAAATCATGCATAAGAGAGATCACAAGAAACTCAAATAAGATTCATAAATAATCTAATCATAAATCCACAATTCATTGGATCTCGACAAACACACCGCAAAAGAAGATTACATCGGATAGATCTCCATGAGGATCATGGAGAACTTTGTATTGAAGATCCAAGAGAGAGAAGAAGCCATCTAGTTACTAGCTATGGACCCGTAGGTCTATGGTGAACTACTCACGCATCATCAGAGAGATCATGGTGTTCATGAAGAAGCCCTCCGTGTCTGAATCTCCCCTCCGGCAGGGCACCAGAACGTGCCCCAGATGGGATCTTGCGGAATCAGAAGTTTGCGGCGGCGGAAAAGTGATTCCGATGATCTCCTGATTTTTTTGGCATTTTTAGGGAATTTATAGGCGCAACCCCTAGGTCAGGGGACGCTCAGGGGGCCCCCAAGCCTGGATGGCGCGGCCTCCCCCTGGCCGCGGGGTGGGGGCTTGTGGGGCCCCTGGGGCTCCCCTGCCTTGCCTCCCAAGCTCCCCGATCTTCTTCCGTTCCAGAAAAAATCTTTTCAGGGATTTTCTTCTGTTTGGACTCCGTTTCAAAATCTCCTCTGAAAGGGGTAAAAAACATGGAAAAAACAGGAACTGGCACTTGGCACTGAGTTAATAAGTTAGTCCCAAAAATATATAAAAGGCATGCAAAACATCCAAAGTTTGACAAGATAATAGCATGAAACCATGAAAAATTATAGATACGTTGGAGACATATCAGGTCACCGCACGGTATGAACCCAAACCAAGCACTTCTCCGATTGCAAGAATCATAGATCAAGTTGGCCAAACAAAACCCACAACTCGAACAGAATTACAAGGATATGAAATCATGCATAGGAGAGATAAGAAGAAACTCAAATAAGATTCATAGATAATTTGATCATAAATCCACAATTCATCGGATCTCGACAAACACAACGCAAAAGAAGATTACATCGGATAGATCTCCATGCAGATCATGGAGAACTTTGTATTGAAGATCCAAGAGAGAGAAGAAGCCATCTAGCTACTAGCTATGGACCCGTAGGTCTATGGTGAACTACTCACGCATCATCGGAGAGGTCATGGTGTTTATGAAGAAGCCCTCCGTATCCGAATCTCCCCTCTGCCAGGGCACTAGAACATGCCCCATATGGGATCTTGCGGAGAGAGAAGCTTGCGACGGCGGAAAAGTATTTTCATGGATCCCCTGATTTTTTTAGGGATTTTAGGGAATATATAGGCGAAGGAGCTAGCGCAGGGGAGGCCCAGGCAGCCCACAAGTCTGGGAGGCACGGGCCCCCCTGGCCGCGCCATGGGGGCTTGTGGCCTCCCCCGGGACTCCCTGCCTTGGTTCCCAAGCTTTCTGCGTATCTTCTGTTCCGAAAAAAAATCTTTTCGGAAGTTTTATTCCGTTTGGACTACATTTAAAATCCTCCTGTGAAAAGGGTCAAAAACACGGAAAAAACAGGAACTAGCACTTGGCACTGAGTTAACAAATTAGTCCCAAAAAGATATAAAAGGCATACAAAACATCCAAAATTTGACAAGATAATAGCATGAAACCATCAAAAATTATAGATACGTTGGAGACGTATCAGAGTCCGATGACGAGGCGCCTCCTTGCGTCGTCGTCGCTGCTATGGAGAACCTCAGTGTTCTCTTTAGCGACCTGTGCCTCAATGATGGTCCTCGCTACTTCGACGAGGACTTCGATGTCGAGGCACTGTGCGCCAGCTTCAGTAGGCTCTCTATCACTGAGACGCCTACGCACGACGTGTACCCCAGCAACGTACTCGTCTTTGACGGTCCTCCGTCGTCTGTGGGGTTCTTCACCCCATACCATGTCGCCACCGTCTCCAACGTCGTGGAGGTGATGGTCATCAGCGCCGGCACCAGCACGGCTCAGGGCAAAGCGTCAGCACATGCTACTGACCCTGCTGCTGTCACCGCTGACACTCTTCAGGCTGCGCTAACCGGCCTGAAGACGCCCATCGCCGCCTCCACAAACCCTAACGACGCACGAGCCTTGCTACAGGAGGCTCACAAGCAAATCTTGGAGGAGGGCACCGCCATCGCTTCGGCGAATCGCCGGATGGAGGCCACACAGCGCGAGTATAACTCTGCATACGGCCTCACTCCGGTTTCTGAGGCCCCTAGCCGGCTTGGTTCGGTCCGCGGTCGCGGCCGGTTCATTGCCGAGATTCTAGGCGGACAACAGCCCGTCTACGAGACTCCTACAGCCAACTTGCGGGCGGCACATGCGGCCATGGAAGAAATGACAAGCTTGGAGGGCGAGGAGCGTGCCTTCCACGAGAAGCGGGTCAAGGATCTTCTTGAAGCCGCCAACGAGCAGCAGACACTGCTTGACCCCGGTCAAGCCCAGTCAAAGTCTCCGGGACCCAACCCCGGAGCGTGCCGCAACCCTAGCGGTCATCAGCATGCTGAAGGATCTTCCTCTAATCGCACTTCCGGCCGGAAGGGCGAAGGAAGCCAAGACAGGCGCTCCCAGCGCCAGAGCGAGCATACTTCAAGCCGGCGTCGTGGAGGCGACGAGAGCGACTCGGTGTATGAGGTTCCTCGTCCAGGGAGGGCCCATGCCACCGGTTTGCAAGGTGCCCTTCCGATCGCGGCTCGGATCAGCACTCGCGTTCCCTAGGGCGATCAGGACGCCTACAGGTGTCTCAACGCCCTGGCCCAGTCAGCCCTTCTGGAGGAGGACGGCCCCCCATTGGTCCGGCCTGCTTCGGCCCCCGGATCCGAGGGGAGCCGTTTAATCGAGGCTTCACCTTGCCTCGGGACACTCCCAAGTACAACGGCACCGCCAAGCGAGAGGACTGGCTGATCGACTACACCACCGCTGTTGGCATTGCCAGGCGCAACAAACGCGTAGCAGTCCGCTACGTGCCCTCATGTTGGTCGGCTCGGCTTGGACTTGGCTCAACAGCCTTCCAGCCGGCAGCGTCAATTCACTGGTGGACTTTAAGGAGGCGTTCGTCCGCAACTTGACTAACACCTACAAGTGCCCTGGCCGGCCTCGTGAGCTGTCCATGTGCGTCCAGAGGCCCGACGAACCCCTTCGTGACTACGTCACTCGCTGGACGGAGATTTGCAACTCCTGCGAGGGAGTGCATGAGGTACAGGTCATCCAGTACCTCATCGACGGTTGCCGAGACGACACTCTCCTCAAGCACAAGCTCATGTGCTCCGAGCCCACCTCTCTAGCGGTGCTCATGGCCAAGGAGGACAAGTACGCCATGGTCGACTCCTCAATGCGAGTCAAGGTGACCACCTCGGACAAGGCTGTCCCCACGCCGGCTACTCCCAAGCCGGCTGGAGACAATCGAGTCGGCTAGAACAACAACAAGCGCAAGGCGGATCAACTAGATTCGCGCTCCAACAACAAGTTGGTAGCCAGCGTGGAGGGTGAGGCGTCGGCTTCTCAAGCCGGCTCTCAACCGAAGCGGCCCAACAGGGCCAACTGGTTGCCCAAGCAGACTTTCGAGCAGCTGCTTGATGCCCCCTGCAAAATACACTCTCGGGCACAACCTTCTATCCACACCCATCGACAGTGCAGCTTTGCACAACGGTTGTCGCAAGGGGGGGTTGCCGGCTGCCCCAGGTGCACAGGCTGCGCCTCAAGCCCCGGCTCCTCGTCCCGCTCCGGCTCCACCGCCGCTGCCTCGCGACGACGGCCGCCTCCATGACGACTACCCCCAACAAGACGGAGCATTGGTCGTCTTCACCTGTGAAGGCGACGACAAGCATATCCTGCGTCAGCGACGGCGTGAGGTGAACGCCACGGTCCCCCCGGTTCCCCAATACATGCATTGGTCTGAAAAGCCCATCACATGGAGCCGGGTCGACCATCCCGCGGTGATGCCCAACCCGGGCTCATACGCGCTCATCCTCGACCCCACCTTCGCCTCCAAGAGGTTCACCTGCTGGTTCTCCCGGGTGCTGGTCGACGGCAACAGCAGCATCAACATCCTCTACCTCGACACTCTCCGCAAGCTCGGGCTCAAGGAGACGGACATCCTGCCGACCAACACTGTCTTCCACGGCATCGTGTCGGGGCAGTCCTGCTCGCCTATCGGCAAAATCCAGCTGAACGTCCTCTTCGGCGACAAGGCTCACCTCCGCCGCGAGTCCATATGGTTCGAGGTAGTGGACCTCAGCAGCTCGTATCATGCGCTGCTGGGAAAACCGGCTCTGGCCAAGTTCATGGCTACCCCCCACTATGCCTGCCTGAAGATGAAGATGCCGGGTCCAAAGGGCATCATCACCATTGCTGGCGACTACAAGAAGTCGCTCGAGTGCGCACATGACAGCAGCAGCCTGGCCGATGCCATGGTGATTGCTGAGGAGAAGAGACAGATCGACCGGCTCGTGGCTCAGGCCACCAAGCAGCCGGCGATCCCTTCTCCTCCATCCCAGTCGGCCAGCGAAGGCTCCTTCAAGCCGGCTAAGGAAACCAAGTAGGTGCCACTCGACCCTGCAAACCCCAAGCAGTGCGTCACCATCGGGGCTGGCCTCAGCCCCAAATAGGAAGGCGAGCTCGTCGACTTCCTCCATGAGAATCGGGACATCTTTGCATGGTCCCCCAAAGACATGTCGGGTGTTCCGAGGAAGTACGCCGAGCACAAACTTCACGTGCGACCGGATGCAAAGCCGGTAAAGCAACCTTTGCGCCGCTTCGCTGAGGGGAAGCGGTGCACAATTGGAGAAGAGATTACCCGGCTCCTTCCAGCCGGCTTCATCATGGAGGTTTTCCACCCAGACTGGTTAGCTAATCCAGTCCTGGTGCTGAAGAAAATAATACATGGCGAATGTGTATCGACTACAGAAGCCTGAATAAGGCCTGTCCGAAAGACCCTTTTGCGTTGCCTAGGATAGATCAAGTGATCGACTCCACTGCAGACTGCGAAATGCTGTCATTTCTGGATGCTTATTCAGGCTACCATCAAATCAAGCTAGATCCAGCTGATCGCCTCAAGACCTCCTTCATCACGCCCTTCGGGGCCTACTTCTACACCACCATGACGTTCGGTCTGAAGAACGCTGGTGCGACATTCCAACGCTGCATGCAGCAGTGCCTAGTGCCACAGATCGGCAGAAACATCCACGTCTATGTGGATGACATCATCGTCAAGACCAAGCAGCACTTCAGCCTCCTCGACGACTTGCGGGAGATGTTTGCCAACCTTCGCGAGTACAAGATCCGGCTCAACCTGGAGAAATGCGTCTTTGGGGTTCCAGGCGGCAAGCTCTTGGGGTTCTTCGTGTACGCTCGTGGCATCGAGGCGAACCCCGAGAAGATCGGCACCATCGAGCGGATGGTGAAGCCGGCTCGGATCCTAGACGCCCAGAAGTTCGCCGGCTGCCTGGCGTCCCTTAGCCGGTTCGTCAGCCGGCTCGGTGATAAGGCCCTTCCACTCTACCAGCTCATGAAGAAGACGACAAAATTCGAGTGGAACAACCAGGTGGACGAAGCCTTCCGCGACCTCATGCGGGTCATCTCGAGCGTGCCAATCTTGGCAGCACCGGCTGAAAGGGAAGCCATACTCATATACATTGCAGCGACCACTTGCATGGTTAGTGTAGTGCTGGTAGTTCAACGCAAGGAGGAGGGCAAGGTACTGTTAGTGCAACGCCCTGTCTACTACCTCAGCGAGGTCTTGTCCGCCTCCAAGCAGAACTATCCCCACTACCAAAAAATGTATTACGGTGTTTACCTTGCTGCAAAGAAGTTGAAGCAATACTTCCAAGAGCATGCTATGACCATGGTGAGCACTACTCCACTTTCAGGAATCATGGGCAACCGTGATGCAACTGGCAGGATCGCCAAGTGGTCCATCGCCATGGCGGACCACGACTTCTTGGTCGACTGGGCTGAAACCCAGTTTGAGCCACCACCTCCAGACTCCACGCATTGGATGATGCACTTCGACGGCTCAAAGATGCGGACTGGTCTGAGAGCCGGCATCGTCTTGACGTCTCCGAAAGGAGACCAGCTCAAGTATGCTCTCCAGATCCACTTTGCCGCCTCCAACAACATCGCCGAGCACGAAGCACTCGCTCACGGCCTCCGGCTCTCCAAGGAGATTGGCATCCGGTGGCTCATCTGCTTTAGCGACTCAGACCTTGTGGTGCAGCAAGTTTCTGGCGAATGGGACGCCAGGGACACCAACATGGCAAGCTATCGCTTCCTCATTCAGCAGCTCAGCGGGCCCTTTGAGGGTTGCGAGTTCCACCACGTTCCCAGGGCGGACAACGAGGCGACCGATACATTGGCCAAGATTGGTTCCATGAGACAGGCTATCCCAGCCGGCGTCTCCCTCGAGCAGCTACACAAGCCGTCTATCAGGCCGTCTCCAGAGTCGACATCAATTTTCGTACCGGCTGATTCTTCGGTGCAAGCGTCATCGGCTCCACCAGCTACACCGGCTACAGCTCCTGTGCCGGCTACGCTCGCTCTGCCGACTCCATTGTCGGTACCGGCTACAACCGTTTCGCCGGCTACGACTACTTCGCCGGCTACAACAACAAGTCCGGCTCCGTCCTGCCTCGAATCCTGTCGTCTCGACACCAAGTGGGTGGACGTCATAGAGGTAGACAGCGAGCCGGCCGCCAAGACGGCATCAGAGACACCATGTCTCGAGCCCATGACTACTGCTTCATCAAGCGTGGGGGTTGCAGAAGCCCCTGACAGTCAGGTCGAGACGGAGCGAACCCTTATGTCGGCTCTGTCATGGGCTCAACCCATCCTAGACTTCCTCCTTCGCGGCGAACTTCCTCAAGAAGAGGCGGAGGCGAGGCAGATCCAGCGCAGATCTGCAGCCTACGCCATCATCAATCGCGAGCTGGTTCAGCATAGAGTGACTGGCATGTTCGAGCGCTCCGTCGAATCAGAAAAGGGACAGGAGATCCTGAGAGACATTCACCATGAGGAGTGTAGGCATCATGCCGCCTCTAGAACCCTGGTGGCCAAGGCATTTCGCCACGAATTCTACCGGCCCACGACCCTCGAGGAGGCCATGGACATGGTCAACAAATGCAAGGGCTGCCAATTCTTTGGCACGCAGAGCCACATGCCGCCTTCGGCCCTCAAAACCATCCCCACGTCATGGCCTTTCGCCGTCTGGGGGTTGGACATGGTGGGTCCTTTCAAGACGGCTCGCAGTGGCATGACTCACCTCTTGGTGGTCGTCGACAAATTTACCAAGTGGATCCAGGCTAGGCCCATCAAGAAGCTTGATGGCCCCACGGTTGTCAAGTTCATCATGGACATCACTGTCCGATACGGCGTCCCCCACAACATCATCACCGACAACGGCACTAACTTCACCAAGGGCGCTTTGGCGCTATACTACTCCAAGGTAGGCATCCGGCTCGACTTGGCGTCAGTGGCACATCCCCAGTCCAATGGCCAGGTGGAGAGGTCCAACGGCCTAATCCTGGCCGGCATCAAGCCAAGACTGGTGGCACCACTCATCAGGTCAGTCGGCTGCTGGATCAAAGAATTGTCGGCTGTATTGTGGAGTCTGCGCACCACGCCTAACCGGTCAATCGGCTTCACTCCGTTCTTTCTGGTATACGGGTCCGAGGCCATCATCCCTACAGATATCGAGTTCGACTCGCCTCGGGTCACCCTGTACACGGAAACGGAGGCGAAGGAGGCAAGAGAAGACGGTGTTGATCTCCTCGAGGAAGCAAGGGATCTAGCCTTGAGCCGGACGGCCATCTATCAACAGAAGCTGAGATACTACCATAGCAAGAAGATCAAGCCTCTTTCTTTCAGAGAGGGAGACTTGGTGCTCAGAAGAATCCAGCGCACCGCCGGCCAACACAAGCTCTCATCCCCATGGGAGGGACCCTTCATCACCAGTAGGGCATTGCACAACAATGCATACTACTTGAACGATGCCCAGAAGCCAAGGAAGCGCAAGAGGGACGACTCCGGCCAGGAGACGGAACGTCCATGGAACGCGGCATTGCTTCGCCTGTTCTATTGCTAGAAGGCAAGTATCAAACATGGAAAGAGCATGCACATATGTATCTTTCTCCCTCTTCAGGGATTTCTAATGAATGCAATGAAAAGAGCATACCATATGCTTCTTTTTAGTTTCATACTTAGAGTGCTCACTCTGTGAGTCCCTTGCCGGCTCTAATAAGCTTGGGGGCTCGCTAGCCGCCCGGACGACTTCCTTATGTTGTAGAAAAACACATAGTGTACGCCGGACCGATCCCTGGTCACCTCGTAACAGCTACAGACCGGATCCCGGCTGTCCGGCTAGCGAGGCGACGCCACATAAGGACAGATACATGGAAAGTTTGACTACAAAAAGGTTGCCGGCTCGGGTTGGCTTGATCTATTTTATGATCTCATTCTAGCCAGCCTCTGCTGGTTTATGTCTGAATGTTTAAGTCTTGATGGCTTCGAAAAATCTAAGTCCTATATTCTCAAAGTCAGAAACCTCGACCCAGTCACAGACCGGCTCCCGGCTGGCGGGGTGGAAGCTTGGGGGTAGAGGAGTTGGAGAAAAAGAAGTGAAGCAGGAATCAAAAGATGAAGATATAAAACAACACGCATGGCAATATGAATATAATGCTGAATCCATACATTCAAAAAGCATTGGCCCACGACCGGAGTTCATTACCCCCCAGTGGGTGGAACTGTTGGACTGACAAAATAATTGCAGACAACAAAAAGAAAAACAGGATCGGCTAAGGGGCTACGGCCTCGTCGGTCGCCCCGGCTGCTGTTCCTGAAGTGGTGGCTCCACCATTGCTGGCTGCTCTCGAGGCGGTGGCACCGTCTCCTCCGCAAGGGCTTACGGCTCCATCCACATCGGAGTCGGCATATGCCTCGCCGCTGGAGGCGGAGTTCTCCACTTTATGGGTCGCCTCGTTGGAGCTGCCATCGGCGTCATAGAGCTGAAGGCCATGCAGATCCTCAGGGATCACATTGCCACCTTCACCCCGCTCCAAGTTGAGCTCATCCCAGGCGGCGTACGAGGCGATGTCGCTGGCCCTCACGCGGAGCTCCTCCTCCACGGCCTGCAGCTCCACCTCCGAGCCGTCATGCTGAGCGACGGGCTTGCCCAAGTCCAGGTTCCGGTACCAGGACTTGGCCAAGCGCATGGCCATGTAGGCTCCAGCACGTGCAGCCTAAGCCCGCCAGGCGTCAAGACGATCTTCGCCAGCCGCAGGCCAGCGGGAGAGCCGTCTCATCGACGCCGGCTCCATGCCGTCCGGCCACAGAGCCTTCACCATCGACGAGCCTGCGACCTGGAGCCGAGCCACGGACTCGCCCAGGACACGCAGGCGGGCTCTGAGGCCCACCCCGATCTCCTCCACGCTCCAGCCGGAGGTAACGTCTACCTCCTACTCGGCCGCGCGGTGCTCCTCGTGGCTCACCTCGACGGCCGTGTCGGCTGCGTCCCGTGTCTCAGGGAAGAGACCTGAGATAGGAAGGGGGCGCAAAGAAAAATAAGAATAGGAGGCGGCAAAGAAGGAAATTCAAGACAAAACAAAAGAAGACTCATGGTCGAAGTGGCTATCAGTCTCATGGGTGCCCTCCACGGCCTCAAGCTCCCGCACCTTGCTCTCTTGGGTGAGGTGGGTGACTTCGTCCTGGAGGGCCGCCGCCGTGTCCAGGGCCTTGGCCAGCTGCGCCTGGTTCTGGATCAGGGCTTCCTCCTTCTCCTTCGAGGAAGCGTCCTTGAGCTTCATCTCCTCGAGATGAAGCGTCTCAAGACGCTCCACGTCGCCAGTATGGGAGCCGTCCTTCTCATGCAGGGAGGCGCGCAGCTGCTCCTGCTCAGCCTGGCGGGCCGCCTCGAGCTCCTTCTTCTCCGCCAAGAGAAGAGTCAGCTGCTGCTGAAGTCGGCCGTCCGCCTCGCGCAGGGCATCCCGCTCCACGGCGGCTTCGCCTAGCCGGGCCTCAAGTTCGGCGATCTGGCCATTAGCCACCTGGTTTTGAGCTCGCAACATGTTGTAGGCTTGCACTTGGGCATCATAAAGATCCTACAAGCAATAAAGAAGCAAAAGTAAGATTCGGCCTGGTTAAATCATAACCGGCCCGATTCTCGGGGGGTTACACCCAGTGGTTGCGCTAGCGCGCCCCCACTAAAAAAGCAAAGCAAGAGAAGAAGCTCAAAGAGATTCGGCCCGGCCGATGATCGGACGACCCGACTCTCGGGGGCTACACCCAGTGGGTGCGCTGGCGCGCCCCCACTGATTCAAGACGACAAAAAAATCAAAGACAGAGATGAGACAGTTACCCTGGTGCGCTCCTCCAGACGCTCCAAATCGCTCCCCATCACACGGGCCGCCTGGTCCACCTTGTACCGGCTGCTGGCAAACAACGATACCAGCTCCGGGACACCCTGGAGCACGGTGCCTGCGGGCAGCTTCTGGCGCTCTAGATTGGCCGCTCGCCAAGCCTTCATGGGCCGGCTCCCGGCTCTGGGCCGGCTCCTGGAGCAGCCGGGCCATGGTTGGAGACGACGATGGTGCCGTCTCCACGCGCTCGCATGCCGGCCGGCTCCGCCGACGCCCCAGCCGGCGCCGTCTACTCAGCAGGAGGTGGATGGGCCACATCCGGCGCATCCATGTTCACCCCTGGCGCATCCTGGGCCACGTCTAGCGCAGCCAGGTTCAGTTCCGGCGCGTTGGCAGCCGCCTCAGCCTCTGGTGAATTGGGGATCACCTCGAGATCCACCGGCGCAGAGATATCCAGCTCGGACGATTGGGCCTCCTCGGTCCTCGGGGCGCGCCTCAGAGCTGCCTCGCTAGCTGGCTCCTCCACGCGAGCACGCGTGGAGGGGTCATGTCTAGCCCTCTTACGCTTCTCCGCCGGCTTTTCGGCCCGGCTGGGCCAAGACTGGCCCTCGGTCGTCTTCCCCGCGGCCGTATCCCAGCGGCTGGCGGACTGCTCCCCGAGCTCCTTTCGGGCAGCGTCAGCCGCTGCCTAGCCGGCTCGCTTGGCGGCGGAGGCGGTGTCTTCCTCCACGTCTTCCGCCTCCCTGCCAAGCGACGCTTTGAGGAACAAAACTTCACGCAAGACAAAGTAAAAAAGAGTGAAAGGGGAGCCCGTACCCTGCGACGATGGGCACCTGCCTCCTGTCGCCACCAGCATGGCGCTTCTCAACGCTACCTGCTCGTGCTCCGGCGAGAGGACCTCTCGCGACTCGCTTGGGAGCCGGCCTGGAAGCTGTGGCACCCTTGCCTTTCTTCCGGGCCGCCTCATCAAGACCGGCTGCCTCGGCCTTATGGCGCCGTCCGCGCGTTAGGGGCGGACTAGTGACCTCCTCCACCCCGTCGGAGTCTTCCTCGAAGGCTGCATCAGATAGGGAGGAGGGAGTCTCATCATCATCCGTCCAATCTACAATGGAGGGCCTCAGATGCTCACCAGACGGCTCCGTCCCTTCCGACTCCAGTGCATCCTCCGAACCTTCGGAGGAGGCAGAACGGGACTCGATCATGCCCTCGTCCTCGATCTATGAGGCGTCAGACGTTACCACATCCGGGATAGGCCGGTTGAGTGCCTGCAGCTTCTCGAATACCTACGCGATGGAGTTGACGGCTGGCTCAAAAAGATGGCTGAGCACAAGAAAAACAGCCAGAACAGATGCGACGAAAAATGCTTACCACCGGAGGCGGACGGAACCTACTGTAAGGGGCCATCCCCCACGCCCAGTTCCCACTGTCGTCCATACGGGCGGTGGAAATCTGGTTCACCCCCAGCGCCACTGCGCTGGCGGTGAAGCTCTTGATGGAGGTCCGACAGGGGTCATACCGGCCACTCATCTGGCAGACCAGATGGGGCCGCCTCTGGAGAGGCAGGAGCCGGCGGGTGACCATGGTGGTAAGCAGGTCACGGCCGAGGAGGCCGCGATCCTGCAAGACGTCGAGATGGGCGCCGATCTGCGCCACCTCGGGAATCGGCTTCGGGTACTTTGCCCCCAAGTTCAACTTCGTCGGAGGATCGATGTTGAATGGGGGCATGTTGAGGGCGTCGTGTGCAAGGTTGGCGTTCTTCACATAGAAGAAGCCTCTCTGCCACTACTTGATGGATTCCTGCAGCGGCATTTGGGGGAAGCTGGACTTCGAGCAATGATGCACCAGTGCGGCTCCGCACGGCGTCATCTGGCGAGGCCCGACGTGTTGGGGAACGTCGCAAGGGAAACAAAAATTTTCCTACGCGCACGAAGACCTATCATGGTGATGTCCATCTACGAGAGGGGATGAGTGATCTACGTACCCTTGTAGATCGTACAGCAGAAGCGTTAGTGAACGCGGTTGATGTAGTGGAACGTCCTCATGTCCCTCGATCCGCCCCGCGAACAATCCCGCGATCAGTCCCACGATCTAGTACCGAACGGACGGCACCTCCGCGTTCAGCACACGTACAACTCGACGATGATCTCGGCCTTCTTGATCCAGCAAGAGAGACGGAGAGGTAGAAGAGTTCTCCGGCAGCGTGACGGCGCTCCGGAGGTTGGTGATGATCTTGTCTCAGCAGGGCTCCGCCCGAGCTCCGCAGAAACGCGATCTAGAGGAAAAACTATGGAGGTATGTGGTCGGGCAGCCGTGAGAAAGTCGTCTCAAATCAGCCCTAAAACCTCCGTATATATAGGTGGGAGGGAGGGGAGGAGGCAGCCTCAAAACCTAAAGGTTTGGCCGAAATTGGAGGTGGAGGAGTCCTACTCCAATCCTACTTGGAGTAGGATTCCACCTTCCCACTTGGAAACTCTTTCCACCTTGTGTTTTTTCCTTCTCAAACCTTATGGGCCTTAGTGGGAACTTATTCCAGCCCACTAGGGGCTGGTTTATCTCTTACCATAGCCCATGAGACCCCTTGGGGCGTGACACCCCTCCCGATGGTCCCCAGCACCCCTCCCGGCACTCCCGGTACACTACCGATGAGCCCGAAACTTTTCCGGTAATGCACGAAAACCTTCCGGTAACCAAATGAGGTCATCCTATATATCAATCTTCGTTTCCGGACCATTCCGGAAACCCTCGTGATGTCCGTGATCTCATCCGGGACTCCGAACAACATTCGGTAACCAACCATATAACTCAAATACGCATAAAACAACGTCGAACCTTAAGTGTGCAGACCCTGCGGGTTCGAGAACTATGTAGACATGACCCGAGAGACTCCTCGGTCAATATCCAATAGCGGGACCTGGATGCCCATATTGGATCCTACATATTCTACGAAGATCTTATCGTTTGAACCTCAGTGCCAAGGATTCATATAATCCCGTATGTCATTCCCTTTGTCCTTCGGTATGTTACTTGCCCGAGATTCGATCGTTAGTATCCGCATACCTATTTCAATCTCGTTTACCGGCAAGTCTCTTTACTCGTTCCGTAATACAAGATCCCGCAACTTACATTAAGTTACATTGCTTGCAAGGCTTGTGTGTGATGTTGTATTACCGAGTGGGCCCCGAGATACCTCTCCGTCACACGGAGTGACAAATCCCAGTCTCGATCTATACTAACTTAACGAACACCTTCGGATATACCTGTAGAGCATCTTTATAGTCACCCAGTTACGTTGCGACGTTTGATACACACAAAGCATTCCTCCGGTGTCCGTGAGTTATATGATCTCATGGTCATAGGAACAAATACTTGACACGCAGAAAACAGTAGCAACAAAATGACACGATCAACATGCTACGTCTATTAGTTTGGGTCTAGTCCATCACATGATTCTCCTAATGATGTGATCCCGTTATCAAGTGACAACACTTGCCTATGGCCAGGAAACCTTGACCATCTTTGATCAACGAGCTAGTCAACTAGAGGCTTACTAGGGACAGTGTTTTGTCTATGTATCCACACAAGTATTGTGTTTCCAATCAATACAATTATAGCATGGATAATAAACGATTATCATGAACTAAGAAATATTATAATAACTAATTTATTATTGCCTCTAGGGCATATTTCCAACAGTCTCCCACTTGCACTAGAGTCAATAATCTAGTTCACATCACCATGTGATTCCAACGAATCCAACACCCATATAGTTATGGGGTCTGATCACGTCTTGCTCGTGAGAGAGGTTTTAGTCAACGGTTCTAAAACTTTCAGATTCGTGTGTTCTTTCCAAATCTTTATGTCATCTTATAGATGCTGCTACTACATGCTATTCGGAAATGCTCCAAATATCTACTCTACTATACGAATCCGTTTCACTACTCATAGTTATCCGGATTAGTGTTAAATCTTGCATTGACGTAACCCTTTACGACAAACTCTTTAACCACCTCCATAATCGAGAAAAATTCCTTAGTCCATTAGTTACTAAGGATAAATTTCGACCGCTGCTAGTGATTCAATCATGGATCACTCTCTGTACCTCTCAACATACTTTGAGTCAAGGCACACTTCAGGTGCGGTACACAGCATGACATACTTTAGATTCTACGGCTAAGGCATAGAAGACGACCTTCGTCTATTCTCTTTATTCTGCCGTGGTCGGGTTTTGAGTCTTACTCAAATTCACACCTCACAACGCAACCAAGAACTCCTTCTTTGCTGGTCTATTTTGAACTCTTTCAAAAACTTGTCAAGGCATGCATCTTGTTGAAACTTCTATTAAGCGCTTTCGATCTATCTCCATAGATCTTTGATGCTCAACGTTCAAGTAGCGTAATCCAGGTACTCCTTTGAAAACTTCTTTCAAACAACCTTGTATGCTTTACAGAAATTCTACATTACTTCTGATCCACAATATGTCAACCACATATACCTATCAGAAATTCTATAGTGCTCCCACTCACTTCTTTGGAAATACAAGTTTCTCATAAACCTTGTACAAACCCAAAATCTTTGATCATCTCATCAAAGTGTATATTCCAACTCCGAGATGCTTGCACCAGTCCATTGAAGGATCACTGGAGCTTGCATACTTGCTAGTATCTTTAGGATTAACAAAACCTTCTGGTTGTATCACATACAATGTTTGCTCAAGGAAACCGTCGAGAAAACAATGTTTTGACATCCTACGTGCAATATTTCATAAATAATGCATCAACAACTAACATAATTCTAACAGACTTTTAGCATCGCTACGAGTGAGAAAGTCTCATCATAGTCAACTGTTTGATCTTATCGAAAACATCTTTGCGACAAGTCGAGCTTTTCTTAATAGTGACTTATCACCATCATCGTCTGTCTTCCTTTAAAAATCCATCTTTACTCAATAGTCCTATGACCATCAAGTAATTCTTCCAAAGTCTACACTTTGTTTTCATCCATGGATCCTCTCTCGGATTTCATGGCTTCCAGCCATTTGTCGGAATCTGGGCCCACCATCGCTTTCTCCATAACTCGTAGGTTCACTGTTGCTCAACAACATGACCTCCAAGACAGGGTTACCGTACTACTCTGCAGCAGTACGCGACCTTGTCGACCTACGAGGTTTGTAGTAACTTTATTCGAAGCTCAATGATCACCATCATCAGCTTCCACTTCAATTGGTGTAGGTGCCACAGGAACAACTTCCTGCGCCCTACTACACACTAGTTGAACTGATGGTTCAATAACCTCATCAAGTTCTACTACCCTCCCACTCAATTCTTTCGAGAGAAACCTTTCCTCGAGAAAGGATCCGTTTCTAGAAACAAACACTTTGCTTTCGGATCTGAGATAGGAGATGTACCCAATTGTTTTGGATACCCTATGAAGAAGCATTTATCCTCTTTGGGTTCGAGCTTATCAGACTAAAACTTTTTCACGCAAGTGTCGAAACCCCAAACTTTCAAGAAACGACAATTTAGATTTCTCTAAACCTCAGTCTATACTGTGTCATCTCAACGGAAATATGCGGTGCCCTATTTAAAGTGAGTGCGGTTGTCTCTAATGCATAACCCATAAACGATAGTGGTAATTCGATAAGAGACATCATAGTATGCACCATACCAAATAGTGCGTGGCTATGACGTTCAGACACATCATCACACTATGATGTTCCAAGTGGCATGAACTGCGAAACAATTTCCACATTGTCTTAACTGCGTACCAAAACTCGTAACTCAGATATTCATTTATATGATCATATCGTAGACAGTTTATCCTCTTGTTACGACGAACTTCACTCTGAAACGGATTTGAACTTTTCAACATTTCAGACTTGTGATTCATTAAGTAAATACTCCCGTATCTACTCAAATCATCAGTGAAGTAAGAACATAATGATATCCACTGCGTGCCTCAGTACCCATTGGACTGCATACATCAAAATGTATCACTTCCAACAAGTTACTATCTTAATTTCATCTCAATGAAAACAAGGCCTTGCTCATGTGGTATGGTTTGCATGTAACTAGTGATTCGAAATCAGGTGAGTACAAAGATCCATCAGCATGGAGCCTCTTCATGCAATTTATACTAACATGACTCAAGCGGCAGTGCCACATGTAAGTGGTACTATCATCATTAACTCGTATCTTTTTGGCACCAATATTATGAACATGTGTAACACTACGATCGAGATTCAATAAACCATTGAAGGTGATTATTCAAGAAAATAGAGTAACCATTATTCTCCTTAAATGAATAATCGTATTGCAATAAACACGATCCAATCATGTTCATGCTTAACGCAAGCACCAAATAACAATTATTTAGGTTTAACACCAATCCCGATGGTAGAGGGAGCGTGCGACGTTTGATCATATCAACCTTGGAAACACTTCCAACACGTATCGTCACCTCGCCTTTAGCTAGTCTCCGTTTATGCCGTAGCTTTCATTTCGTGTTACTAATCACTTAGCAACCGAACCGGTATCCAATACCCTCATGCTGCTAGGAGTACTAGTAAAGTACACATCAACATCATGTATATCAAATACACTTCTTTCGACTTTTGCCAGCCTTCTTATCTACCAAGTATCTTGAGTTGCTCCGCCTCAGTGATTGTTCCCCTCATTACAGAAGCACTTAGTCTCGGGTTTGGGTTTAATCTTGGGTCTCTTCATTAGTGCAGCAACTGTTTTGCCGTTTCACGAAGTATCCCTTCTAGCCCTTGCCTTTCTTGAAACTTAGTGGTTTTACAAACCATCAACTATTGATGCTCCTTCTTGATTTCTACTTTCGCAGTATCAAACATCGCGAATCGCTCAAGGATCATTGTATGTATCCTTGATATGTTATAGTTCATCACGAAGCTCTCACAGCTTGGTGGCAGTGACTTTGGAGAACTATCACTATCTCATCTGGAAGATTAACTCCCACTTGATTCAAGCGATTGTCGTACTCAGACAATCTGAGCACACGCTCAACGATTGAGCCTTTCTCCTTTACTTTGTGGACAAAGAATCTTGTCGGAGGTCTCGTACCTCTTAACAAGGGCACAAGCATGAAATCACAATTTCATCTCTTTAGAACATCACTTATGTTCCGTGACGTTTTACAACGTTTTCGGCGCCTTGCTTCTAAGCCATTAAGTATTTTGCACTGAACTATCGTGTAGTCATCAGAAACGTGTATGTCGGATGTTCATAGCATCCACAGACGACGCTCGAGGTGCAGCACACCGAGTGGTGCATTAAGGACATAATCCTTCTGCGCAGCAACGAGGACAATCCTCGGTTTTACAGACCCAGTCTGCAAAGTTTTGCTACTATCAATTTTCAACTAAATTTTCTCTAGGAACATGTAAAAACAGTAGAGCTATAGTGCAAGCTACATCGTAATTCGCAAAGACCATTAGACTATGTTCATGACAATTAGTTCAATTAATCATATTACTTAAGAACTCCCACTCAAAAAGTACATCTCTCTAGTCATTTGAGTGGTACATGATCCAAATCCACTATCTCAAGTCCGATCATCACGTGAGTCGAGAATAGTTTCAGTGGTAAGCATCTCTATGCTAATCATATCAACTATACGATTCATGCTCGACCTTTCGGTCTCATGTGTTCCGAGGCCATGTCTGCACATGCTAGGCTCGTCAAGCTTAACCCGAGTGTTCCGCGTGCGCAACTGTTTTGCACCCGTTGTATGTGAACGTTGAGTCTATCACACCCGATCATCACGTGGTGTCTCGAAACGACGAACTGTAGCAACGGTGCACAGTCGGGGAGAACACAATTTCGTCTTGAAATTTTAGTGAGAGATCACCTCATAATGCTACCGTCGTTCTAAGCAAAATAAGGTGCATAAAAGGATTAACATCACATGCAATTCATAAGTGACATGATATGGCCATCATCACGTGCTTCTTGATCTCCATCACCAAAGCACCGGCACGATCTTCTTGTCACCGGCGTCACACCGTGATCTCCATCATCATGATCTCCATCAACGTGTCGCCATCGGGGTTGTCGTGCTACTCATGCTATTACTACTAAAGCTACATCCTAGCAAAATAGTAAACGCATCTGCAAGCACAAACGTTAGTTATAAAGACAACCCTATGGCTCCTGCCGGTTGCCGTACCATCGACGTGCAAGTCGATATTTCTATTACAACATGATCATCTCATACATCCAATATATCACATCACATCGTTGGCCATATCACATCACAATCATACCCTGCAAAAACAAGTTAGACGTCCTCTAATTTTGTTGTTGCATGTTTTACGTGGTGACCGAGGGTATCTAGTAGGATCGCATCTTACTTACGCAAACACCACAACGGAGATATATGAGTTGCTATTTAACCTCATCCAAGGACCTCCTCGGTCAAATCCGATTCAACTAAAGTTGGAGAAACAGTCACTTGCCAGTCATCTTTGAGCAAAGGGGGTTACTCGTAACGATGAAACCAGTCTCTCGTAAGCGTACGAGTAATGTCGGTCCAAGCCGCTTCAATCCAACAATACCGCGGAATCAAGAAAAGACTAAGGAGGGCAGCAAAACGCACATCACCGCCCACAAAAACTTTTGTGTTCTACTCGAGAAGACATCTACGCATGAACCTAGCTCATGATGCCACTGTTGGGGAACGTCGCAAGGGAAACAAAAATTTTCCTACGCGCACGAAGACCTATCATGGTGATGTCCATCTACGAGAGGGGATGAGTGATCTACGTACCCTTGTAGATCGTACAGTAGAAGCGTTAGTGAACGCGGTTGATGTAGTGGAACGTCCTCACGTCCCTCGATCCGCCCCGCGAACAATCCCGCGATCAGTCCCACGATCTAGTACCGAACGGACGGCACCTCCGCGTCCAGCACACGTACAACTCGACGATGATCTCGGCCTTCTTGATCCAGCAAGAGAGACGGAGAGGTAGAAGAGTTCTCCGGCAGCGTGACGGCGCTCCGGAGGTTGGTGATGATCTTGTCTCAGCAGGGCTCCGCCCGAGCTCCGCAGAAACGCGATCTAGAGGAAAAACTATGGAGGTATGTGGTCGGGCAGCCGTGAGAAAGTCGTCTCAAATCAGCCCTAAAACCTCCGTATATATAGGTGGGAGGGAGGGGAGGAGGCAGCCTCAAAACCTAAAGGTTTGGCCGAAATTGGAGGTGGAGGAGTCCTACTCCAATCCTACTTGGAGTAGGATTCCACCTTCCCACTTGGAAACTCTTTCCACCTTGTGTTTTTTCCTTCTCAAACCTTATGGGCCTTAGTGGGAACTTATTCCAGCCCACTAGGGGCTGGTTTATCTCTTCCCATAGCCCATGAGACCCCTTGGGGCGTGACACCCCTCCCGATGGTCCCCGGCACCCCTCCCGGCACTCCCGGTACACTACCGATGAGCCCGAAACTTTTCCGGTAATGCACGAAAACCTTCCGGTAAACAAATGAGGTCATCCTATATATGAATCTTCGTTTCCGGACCATTCCGGAAACCCTCGTGACGTCCGTGATCTCATCCGGGACTCCGAACAACATTCGGTAACCAACCATATAACTCAAATACGCATAAAACAACGTCGAACCTTAAGTGTGCAGACCCTGCGGGTTCGAGAACTATGTAGACATGACCCGAGAGACTTCTCGGTCAATATCCAATAGCGGGACCTGGATGCCCATATTGGATCCTACATATTCTACGAAGATCTTATCGTTTGAACCTCAGTGCCAAGGATTCATATAATCCCGTATGTCATTCCCTTTGTCCTTCGGTATGTTACTTGCCCGAGATTCGATCGTTAGTATCCGCATACCTATTTCAATCTCGTTTACCGGCAAGTCTCTTTACTCGTTCCGTAATACAAGATCCCGCAACTTACATTAAGTTACATTGCTTGCAAGGCTTGTGTGTGATGTTGTATTACCGAGTGGGCCCCGAGATACCTCTCCGTCACACGGAGTGACAAATCCCAGTCTCGATCTATACTAACTTAACGAACACCTTCGGATATACCTGTAGAGCATCTTTATAGTCACCCAGTTACGTTGCGATGTTTGATACACACAAAGCATTCCTCCGGTGTCCGTGAGTTATATGATCTCATGGTCATACGAACAAATACTTGACACGCAGAAAACAGTAGCAACAAAATGACACGATCAACATGCTACGTCTATTAGTTTGGGTCTAGTCCATCACATGATTCTCCTAATGATGTGATCCCGTTATCAAGTGACAACACTTGCCTATGGCCAGGAAACCTTGACCATCTTTGATCAACGAGCTAGTCAACTAGAGGCTTACTAGGGACAGTGTTTTGTCTATGTATCCACACAAGTATTGTGTTTCCAATCAATACAATTATAGCATGGATAATAAACGATTATCATGAACTAAGAAATATAATAATAACTAATTTATTATTGCCTCTAGGGCATATTTCCAACACGACGAGCTTTTCCAGCTCAGCCTTGTCCATCTTCTTGGATTGTTGCTTGAAGAAGACCAAGCTTTGCCAGAGGTCGAGGCGGGGCTCGATCCCCAGGAAGCCCTCGCACAGGTGGTGCGGCTGCAGGCCGAAGAAGATGAGCCAGTTGGAGAAGAAGGGGCTCGCCGGAAGCCCGAAGCCCTTGTAGAAGTGCTCGTGGAACACGACGTCTCTCCATCTTCCGGTGTTGGAGCTGTCTCGGCGCCAGGGATCCGCACCGACACCTGAGAGGCCGGGGGCAGCATTGGGCGGTGGCGAAGCGCCTCGACGCGGTCGTCGCAGATCTCACTACCGAGCCAAGCTCCGTGAGACGAGGTCTTCTTCGAGGAAGAGCCGCTCTCCATGACTGCGGGCGGCGGATGCTCGGAAGGCTAGCGGCGCGACGACGACGGAGAAGAAGAAGACAAAGTTAGATGGGCTCTTTCTCTCTGGGCTCAGGGAGGAAGAGGGTGTCGATGCGGGGCGAGAGGGGGGCGAATGGCCTCCTCGGTACCCCCGCATTTTAAACCCCACGAAGGATCGTGGGGAGGGGATCCGGTGCGCGCGGAGCCCCACTAATCCCGTGTATTACGGACGGTAGCGCTTCCCGAAACCCAACCGTCGCGGAGTAAATCCGCACAGGATCCTCCGTGCGGCGGCCGAGGGGGCATCATGGCGGGACCTAGGGCCCACGCCCGGTCCCGTCACCAGTAAAAACCATCATCACGTCAGGCCGGGCCTGGCACGTGGCATGATTTGCGCAGCTTACGACGAAGCCGAGGCGTCCCTTCGAAGCAAGCCGGCTTCCGAGCCGGCAACCCCTACCGCAGGTGGCGGCAGGAATACAATGACAAAAAATCAAGCCGGTGAGACCACCCGCAAGCAACCGACGGGCCTCTCCAGCTTCGGGGACTACTGTCGGGGGGATAACCCCGGGGTAGGCTCAACGAGCCTGCTCCTTTATCTTCGGCCCCAAAGGAATGACCAAGAACCATTCTGCAAGGCCCAAGTCCTCTGGCCGGCTAGGCGACACCTACCGGCTAGGGGGCGAGACGACCAACTCTTTGGCCAGTCAGGAAGCACCTGCTGGCTAGAAGCGAGATGGCTACCTCTTCCTGGCCGCCTAGGCCAAGCCAGCCGTCTAGGAACGAGGCGGACGTGCCCAAGCCGGCTAGCCAAGCGGGCTAGCCGGCCAGGGATCTCAAGTCACATCAAATTGTAGGTCATGACAAGACCCTACGATTAAAGGTGGCTATGCGTCAGCAAAGGTACTGGATCGGAGTGCACGGTGGGTACCAGCGTCGGTGGCCACGCCGCTGACCTCCCCCCGGTCTGATCCATCACCCAGCACAGTGTCGAACGTCAAACTCCCACTTCATTACTGCACTCGGCGTGGGAACAGTGGAGGCGGCCGTACCGTCTACCCATGACGAATCTCGCTGGACGACACCGGACGTACCATACGTGTCCTGCGTCGACCTTACGCGGGAGCTCCATTGGCTAGCCAGCGGGTCCCATAGCCAGACGGGACCTCGCAGCCGGCGGGGCCCTCAAGCGACAAGACAAGACCCTCATGGGCCCCCTGGCCAGCGAGCGAGGCTGCCAGCCGGGTCCCACTCTTGTACCCTTTATCCATATTATAGGTCGGGGGGTTCGTCTATAAAACCCCCCAGCCCCCCTCCATGCAGAGGGTCGGACAACAGATCACACACACATACACCAACCACATAGGAGAGGCAGAGACGAGTCGGCTGCTCCCTTCTTCCTCCTCCGCAGTACAGCTCGAGGAGCAACCTATCCCATCCATATACATCATACACTCCGGCAGGACTAGGGGTATTATCTATACGGAGAGCCCTGAACCTGGGTACATCGTGCGTTCCATGCTTGTACCAACCTCGCCACCAGCGCCCTCCGTTGCCACTTCGGTTCTCACCTACTTTAGCCTACCCATGGCATATGTTGTGAGTATTCACCGACAATCACCGCCACACCGTCGTGCTACCGGAGAATTCAGCTACCTCTTCGTCTCTCTTGCTGGATCAAGAAGGCGGAGATCGTCATCGAGCTGCACGTGTGCTAAACGCGGATGTGTCGTTTGTTCGGCGCTCGATCGAGACGAAGTTCGTGGGACGGCTTGTGATTTGGATCACGAAGACGTTTGACTACATCAACCGTGTTTCTTAACGCTTCCCGCTTAGCGATCTACAAGGGTATGTCGACCCGATCTCCCCTCTTGTAGATGATCATCACCATGGATAGGTAATGCGTGTGCGTAGGAATTTTTTTGTTCCCATGCAACGTTCCCCAACATAAAAGAGATTGATTGGGTGGAAAGCAGCTTGGGGAGGCTAGAATTCAATATTCATATGGTAGGATTGGAATATCTTGATCTCAACACATGAGTAGGTGGCTCTCTCTCAGAAAACTAGATGGGGCAAGTGTTGGCTCGTTCTGAGTGCTTCCTTGGCAAATGAGAGGCAGGTGGAGGGCATATATAGGCATCTCCAAAAATCCAATTGTTACAACATTATCGCCCAATTTGGTGAAACCGAAGTAAAAACTCGGTTGCACCGACTAGTGCAAAATGTAGCAACTTTAGGTTTTCAGTGAGACCGATATATGAATCTCGGAGGGTCCGATTTTGGCTGGCCTAGGGAGTTACGGACTCGGTGGCATCAATTTGCAAAACTCAGAAATTCCGATTTTAGCAATTGGCTAACTAGGGAGTTGGTCACTGTTTTTCAGTCAGACCGAAACCAAACTTGATGGTACCAAGATGTTAGGATTTGGCATAGGTTCTGTCTACCGTAAAACTCGATAGGGCCGATTTGGGAATATTGATGGCACCCAATTTGACTTTGAGCTTTGGACATAATATTTGTGGGAGAATTTCATGAGTATTTTTGGTGGTTAACCTCTAAGCACTTGAGAAACTAGATCATCATAGTTACTTCATCCCCTTTTAATAGTATTGACTTTTTTATGGACTCAAATGTGATTTCTCACAAAATATAAAATATAGAGTCTTCAAGCTTGTTGCCAATAGATGTTCCTTGCATCTAGGGGTTCTCCTTACAATCCTTAGCCGAATCATCATTGAACTTTTCCTGAAATATACTAGATAGAGTCAGTAGTTCGATGACATATATATTGTTATTAATTACTAAAATCATCTAGGGAGAAGTGGTGCTTTCACCCTGTTTTGTCTCCTCCTCTCTAAGGCATGTGTATGGCGATCGCATGCTCTTCTGCCTCCTCCATTGTCCCATTTTTCGCTCGTCCCCTCGAGCCGGTCTTCTCCGTCCTTAATGCGTTCATTAATTCCTTCCCTTCATTCTTAGGCGTCTTGTTAATTTTAGATTGCCCACATGTATATATTGGTGAAATATGATTTAAAATAACAAGGTGGTACTATCTAATATAATGTCGAATCCTCCTCTCTCGTTCGCATGTGGAGAGTTCCATCCCGAGCACTGATGATGATGATGTGTTTAGTTTGGGAACAAAGTGAAATGGAATGCCATGGTTTCATTCCATTAGAACTGGTATGTATTGTCATTGCGTTTGGTATGATCAATTAAGTAGAATGGAGTGGCTCCATTTTGGTGTTTGGTTAGTGAGATCAAAAGGTCACATTTCACGTATATATACAGTAGTAGTTATCTATTATTTATTTTAACACACTTTAGAGAGCTGAAATTGAACTATTTTAACAAATTCACAACAAACATGACGGGTTGGAGTGCTAAATCAAAAAATCCATCTGGTTAGTTGTGGTTGGACGGAGCTTGACGAAACTGGTAACCGTTGATTGCTGTTGGTCGTCGTCTGCCCAACAACTCGCATGGCTGCTTCCTTGTACCAGGACCGTCGTTGGAGTAGCCCTTCGTCTGAGTAGCCCCTCGTTCGCTTGAGTATTATCTATCCCGCTGCCCAGCTTCAAGACCGCCACCCCGCAGGACGTGCTACAAACTGATCGAGCGGAGAAATCAGCGAGGGTTAACGTACAATAGGCTACGTGCGAACAAAACGAACATAAAGAAAAAACATGATGATGAACTGACAGAAACATTGCTTGCTTTATTATTAGAGATTATTAGAAGATTAGACAAAGATAATGCTTACACCCTCTTCGGAGCATCTTATTATTAGAGATTATTAGAAGATTAGATAAAGATAATGCTTACACCCTCTTCGGAGATGCTCCGCTCCACAGCTTGGGGAGCGGAGCTGACGGAGGTGTAGTTAAAAATAAGGGAGCAGCAATTTCCTAGCTTCGCAGATTCCTGAAGCGAGTGGATTACCAAACACGAATTTAGTTTGACAGCATAGTTTTCAGAATACCGTAGTATTCTGAAGCCTTGGTATTGGAATGTGTGGACAAAGATGCTGCGGTTTAAAAAAATATTTTTTTCTCAGTCTTTGAAAGCTACAAATATGTTTGGCTGGTGCTGTTTTGCCGTAGTTTTGACCAATTACTACACAATCGAACTAACCTAGTTACACCTAAGGAGTTACAGGACCGTTCAATCAGCATGTGCTAAAGGACGCTTAGAGCATCTCCTATAGCATGTGTATATTTGGATGTCTATGTATTCATATAGACAATGGACTAAAAAGATTCTCTCATATACACATTCAATTTTGCATCAGAACGTCTATATACATGGACCATGACCGGTGGACCGTCGCTGGGAAGAGGGAGAAATCATGATTGTAGCTGAGTTTGGACGACGCCTTCACATTGTCCAGGCGTGGACATTATCGAGGCCGATTTAGAGGATGTGCATGTATGGACGACCATATAGACAAGTTGTTGGACGTCCATTTTAAACTCACATCATGAAAAACGAGTATAGACGTTCATACAGACAAGCTATTGAAGATGCTCTATGGTCGCTGGCATAGGAAGTCCTGGGTGTAATCAATCATACTACACGCGCATATGGAATTGTGTTGATGGGCTCAATCAATTGAGCAGGGTAGTGCATTCTTCATATACTCCCTCCGTTCCAAAATAAGTGTTGTAAACTTAACACTATATTAGTATAAGTTTTGTATAAATTTTGTACTAGACCAACGACACTTATTTTAAGACGGAGGGAGTACTAAACCTAACTAAGTTTGATTTTTTTGGTTTTCTCGACTTTTTTCTATCAGTGAAAACCGGACCAATGGGATGATGACACGCTATTTATTGGGGATATGCCCGGATACACTTGTTTAGTAGATTTAGCGATTCTTGGTTAGATACGTATGGGACATTGCTTCTGCCCCACATGTGCCATGCATGGATTGGTTCATGGGTTGTAGATATTTTTTTGGTTGGTATGTGCTGGTTGTTAAGGACATTGACACGTGTGAATGTATACTGGGTGCGCGTTTTATGCAGAATACTCCAGCGAAAGCCTTTACTGTCTTACGCAGCCGTGCCAACGCATCTCACAGTATGCGCCTGTATAAAAAGGCTTTGCCCCATCGCTTTTGGACCTCGCCAATGCGTTTGCCGCACCTCTCTAAACTAAGCGAGTCCACGTCCGACCTCGTCGTTGGACCGCGTCTTGCTGGAGCTCCCACCGTTGGGTCTACATCTCCGCTGCCATCGGCCCCCGGATGGCGACAAGCATGCCGAGGCTCGCGTGGAGGGCACGACGGAGAGGAGGCAATGGTGCGCGCATGTGGTGTCGACGCAGACCTCAAGCCGAAGTGTCTTGGCTCAAGCTCGCCGCCGCCCAACAGGCCATCGCCCCCTGCCGTCGCATGTCGGCTCGGTGACCGTCGATCCAAGCAGCTTGCCAGGTGTGCACGTCACGTGTTGTGCGCTTGACATGACGATGGCGTTTGCAGGACGCTGGTGGACGTGTGCACCAACATGACCAGGGCGTCCATGATGACACTAGTGGTCCCCTGGTGCATGGGGCTTCAGGATCCGTGTGCTCCTCCACCAATATCATGATGGCGTCCACGGCGAGGTGGTCCTGTAGTGCATGGGGCGACAGCGTCCATGAGCACCGATGCCATAGTGCAAGCAGCTGAGCACCTCGCCACCGTCGTCTGCGGTAAACGCCAGGCCCCGGTGACATCCTGACCATCACCCCACCGCCACCATCGGTGAATTCATCGTCTTCACACAATTCATGATCACAATGGACATCAGTGGAACACATGGACATGCGCCCATCATCGGAGGTATTCCCCTAGAATTCGGACGGCTGGTGTTAGTCGTCCGCGATTCTGCATCATGATCGGGGTGGTGCTGATGGACAGGTTCATCGGGCGGTTCTTCGGTGTTCTATGCTTCTATTGCTGGCCATGATTCTTCCGGTGCTTTTTTGTCACACGCGGGTGTGTCTGTGCGCCGTCAAGGCGTTGGCTGTTCGATGGATTCTTCCCTTGTTGTTAAGTTTGATTTGAGTCAAGCTATTTGTCTAGATGCTACTGGAGTCGGACAAAGCATGTCGTCGGTGCATTTTTAGTACTAAGTTCGAGGATGCCATTGCAGTCCAACAAATACGTGTGTGAGTTTTCCTTGCAGCAGTTCTGACTGAATCGGCGACGACACAAAGTGTCATTGTAATGACGAGTTGATGTATATACTTCTCGTCCCTCGTTGTTTACCCCAAGTGAAGGTGAAGATGTAGTCAGCAACAGATTTCCCTTACACGGGGACTCTAAGGTTTATCGAACCAGAAGGACTTCGAGGATCAACAAGTAGCTGTCCCCTGCTCTGGCGCTAGCAAAAGACGTGGACCTGCACATACAACAAATAACTTTGCTCCCAACGAGTTAAAGAGGTTTTCAATCTCTCCGTCCTTGTAGATTGCAAAGGATCAAAACACAAGCGGGAATAGTGATAGGGATTGCAACGAAAAAGTAAATAAAAACAGTAAATGATGAAGGTGTAAACAATGGTGGTAACATGGAGCAGAGTCCCATGATGTTCACTACTGATGTCTCTCTTTCAAAAGACGATAAACAACTATGATGGGTAAACAAATTACAGCTGGGCAATTGATAGAATTATAAACGCACCGCAGTGCTAATCATGCTACAAGAAAGTTAGAGGCTCAAAAGTAATGGGCAGTACGCCAAGACAAGTAGACCGTTTATCCATCAGCATCTACTCTCTAACCATTCACCTTGAGATATCTATCCAGAACATCTCGCTGGTATTAAGTTGCGAGCCCCACGCAAAGTGTAAACCCAAAGCAACGGACAACTGCATTAACAAACTTTACGTAAGGTAAACAGTCCTTGCAACCATGGTCACAAGCACCGTTGTTTCCTCCCTGGTGGCAACAACACATCCCCTAGTCTCATGTTTCTGTCACTCAAGCTAGACATCCGGGGGCATGAACCCATAATCATGCATAACGCTCCCTCTTGGAGTTACAATCTATTACTTGGCCAAAGCAATAAAAAACAATGGAGAACATGCATGAATTACTCAAGAACATAATATAAAAGGAGAACCAAATATATAACTCATCACAACCTAAACATAATCTCATAATCCATCGGATCCCAGCAAACGCAGCATAGCAACAGCAGGGAAATTACATAGATGCCTTGATCATGTAGGCAGCTCACAAGGGCTAAGCATTGATGCACAAGATTAGGGAGAAGACAAACATAGCTACTGGTCATGGATGCATGGTCCAAGGAGGACTACTCACGACACGTCCGGGAAGCGTCCATGGTGGTGGAGAAGCTCCCGGAGGTCAATCCTCCCTCCGGCAGGGTGCCGGGAAGAGGTCTTCTGGTGCTCCCGATCTCGGAAGCGCTGCGGAGGCGGAACGGTGCAGAAATTCGCGATTCTGGATCTCCTCTGAGGGTTTTCCATGGAAGATGTAAATATAGGCCGAAGGAGGGCACCAGAGGGGGTGGGACCCACCCAGGCGGCCTGATGGCTTGACCAGGAGGGGGGCGCGTAGGGTGGCTGCCTGGGCAGGCCCTGGCTCCCCTCTGGCCCACCTTTGGTGCTCGTAAAGCTTCCGTCACACTGATTTATATATATATATATTCTCGGAATGTTTGGGGCTCTCTAAATTGGGGCAAAAGTCCCTGCAAAAAAGACATCAGCAGACAGAAACTGGCATTGGGTGCACTCAGTTAGTAGGTTAGTCCAAATATGTGTAAAAAGGTATAAAAGTGTAGCAAAACATATAACAATGTCACCCAAAAGATCATGGAACAAACAAAAATTATAGATACATTTGGGACGTATCAACATCCCCAAGCTTAATTCCTGCTCGTCCTCGAGTAGGTAAATGATAACATAAATAATTTCTGTGGTGACATGCTAACACACATATAAAAACTTCAAAGTAAAGCAAGTAAGATATGTAATTCAAGTCAAGACAATAACAAGCAAGAGTCTATATCTAGTATTGAAAATAGCAAAGTAAGAACATAAAGGTGCAAGAGCTCTCGCTGTCCGTGACTCGAATGTCTCCAAATGGTGTTTGCGTGCAAGAAGTGGAAGATGGGTTTAGAGCATAAAAATATTATATAGTTTAATTGAGAACTCAATCTACTAAAACTTCACACTTGGTCTTCTTCGGAATCTTATTTTGACTCATCCCTAGATCACTAGTGAGGCACAAGTCAAAATGATCCTCTCCCTTTCGACTTTGAGCACTCATGCAATGGGTAAGCGCAAGCAAGATATGTTGGCACTTAGGATGGCAAAGATAATAATGATGGGGAAGGAAGACAAAAAAGGTGTGAAAGGCTCACATCAATGAGGACAATCATAGGCGAGAGAAAGCCAAATGATAGATATGATGTGCGGAGTAGGGATTGCCATACAACGGATGCATATATGAGCTAAGGTAAGCTCTCCAATGGAACTAGTGGGGGTGCACCCAACTTGCTTGCTCATGAAGACCTAGAGCTCATTTGAGAAGGCTCATCATTGGAATATACAAGCCAAGTTCTAAAGTGTAAGGGTCCCCACATAGTTATGCATGAATGATAATCTCTATGGAGTACAAATATAACAATGGAGTATGAGTGTGGATCTTTCAAAAGGAATAGTAGTGTTGCCCCTTCTCTCTTTTTATTTCTTTATTTCTTTTTCTTTATTTTTTTGTGGCCTCTTTGGCTCTTTCTATTTATCTCTCATTTGTCCTCTTTGGGATCTTTTCATGTGTCCTCTTTTGGGATCTTTTAATTTGTCCTCTTTGGGATCTTTTCTTCACTTAAGGGCAACACTCTATGTTTTACAAGAATAAAAATAATATCTTCACACTTTATAAGTACTCAACATAAAGACAAATGAAAACTATCATGATGTATGCAAATGTATGCCTCTGCCAGTGTAGCAGGATATGCAATGAAACTAGCGCGTCATGTAGCAATAATAAGGGTAATGCTCAACTAGCATGCGGCTCCTCGGTCAAGCAAAAGCATGTATGACATGAAGATCAAGTCATGAGATGGTGTATGTTGCATGGCAATGTATCTAGGAAAGGCTATGGAAATGCCTTAATAGGTAGGTATGGTGGCTGTTTTGAGGAAATATATAACAAGGCTTATGATGACAGAGTGTATCATGCCAAGGGTTTGGATTCACCGGCGAAGTTTGCACCAACTCTCGAGATGAGAAAGGGCAATGCACGGTACCGAAGAGGCTAGCAAAATATGGATGGTGGAAGTGCCAACAACCTAATACTCGCATTAGTCCGAAGAACTCATGCACTTATTATCGGTAACTCTCTATCTAGTCAGGAGATTCACAAAGAGACAACTACCCTGAGGAGGAGTGTTTGGGGGTTTGGTTATCCTTGCGCATCCTCGACCCATGATAACGTGAGGGTACTCTATATATTCCAACCCCTCCAGAGGTTAGCGATCCATCTAGTAGCTAGAGTTCAACTTTTTTTTTACTTTTTCGAAAATACACACGGATTTCCCAAAATACAACACCTATCACTAATAGGCTCAAGCTCTTGACACCAATAGTCCAAACATTACTTAAATCAATACCTCAAAACTATTGCAAGTTACTACTATACTTAAATAGCAACCTCAATTACCTACTCATGCAAGATACACAACTTAGCGCAACAAGCCAACTCTCTAAACAAGATAAGCATGATAAATCAAGAGAGTTCCAAAAACAACCTAAATAAAATCTCTTAAAAAGATAAAGCGTGAAAACTAAGAGCTAATCATGATAACAACTATGAAAATATAAAGAACACACAAAAAGATAAGCATGAAAACCTATGTTGTGTTCTAGACTGGAGTGGAGCGTGTTTCTCTCCCAAACAAAGAAGGCTAGGTTCCAACTTGTTATGAACAACAAGAAAAACTAAAACAAACTAAAAAGTAAAGAGTGGGATACTCTAAGCATAGCACATAACATATGAAGTGATAAAAATATAGCATGGAGAAGGACGAACTCATGATTGTTGATGGAGAAGGGGATGCACAGGGGCATCCCCAAGCTTAGACACTTGAGTATCCTTGAATATTTATTGGGGGTTCATGGGGGCATCCCCAAGCTTGAACGCTCGACACTCCTGAATCTTCTTTCACCATCTTCCATCGCATACTTGAAAACTCCCTTATTACGGAACTCATCATAAGCTGATTAGAGTGGTTAGTGCACATAATAAAATAATTTGTTCTCTTCTGGAAATAAAGATTTTCAGGAAGAGATACTATTTATCAAGATTTCCAAAAGGTTTTTGCAAAGAAAAAGCAAGCTTAAGATTTGCAAAACAATGAAAACGCAAAACATGACAGAATCTGGGAAAAACAGAAGAGAAGGTAGTAAATAGTTTTTTCGGGGCACTTCTGTCACTCAAATCAAAAAACTCAGAACAGGTGCTAGAAAGACAATTATATAGATCATAATTTCAAAAACATTCAGATCGAAAATATGATCTGGTGATTTTTGGCAAATTTTTCCGTCAAGCAGACATAATCTGTTTCTGGACAACATGTCACAACTTTTGAACTTTCTTCAATCGGAGGCTAAAACTTGGCAGAAAGCTTGAAAATAAAGATACAATGATGTTGCTACAGTAGTAACAAGCATCAAGACCACTAAAACTGAAAGTAAAAATAAATTGGGGTGCCTCCCAACAAGCACTTTCTTTTATGCCTTTGAGCTAGGCATGATGCTAAAAGATCAAGTATTATCAACTCCAAAAGAATAACTTGCCCGAGTAACAGACTCATAAGGTAACTTAATCTTATTTTGAGGGAAGTGTTCCATTCCCCTTTTAAGGGGAAATTAGAATCTAATGGTCCCTTCTTTCATGTCAATGATAGCACCAACGATGCGGAGAAAAGGACATCCCAAAATAATTGGAGATGAGGGATCACACTCAATCTCCATAATAAGAAAATCAACGTGAACATAATTATCATTGACAACAATAAGAACACCACCAATTATCCCTAAAGGTTTCTTTATGGAAGAATCAATAAGACGAACACCAAAAGAACATTGATGAAAAGGTCTCAAATCAAGCACATCATACATTCTTTTGGGCATAACGGAGGCACTAGCTCCAACATCACATAAAGCAAAGCAAGAGAAATTATTCAATTTAATCTTGACCATAGGATCCCGACCATCTTCTAGTTTCTAGGAATAGAAGTCTCTAGATTGAGCTTCTCCTCCCTAGCTTTGATAAGAGCATTTGTAATATGCTCGGTGAAGGCAATATTGAGTGTACTAGTGTGGGGGTCTTTAGCCATTCTTTGCAAAAAGGTGATAACTTCAGAAAGACTACAATTATAAAAATTAATATCATCACTTTTAAGTAAAATTGTAGTGTCATCCTCTATATTTGATATGCTCTCTGTCATAAAGTTTGGATGTCTTCCCAAGTTTGGGGACGTTTAGGAGCAACTTCAAACCAAGGATCCGGTTCCTTCGTGGGGAGACCATGCCAAGGGAATAATTCTCCATAATAACTAACATAGTCACAAGATATATTACTTTTATAAATACCCATAGTGGCAACCAGAGCAATAGAAGTGAAGGTAAAATCATTGTTGTTGTGACTAGTGAAGTCACACAACATGGTGTTCTCAGTGGAACCTATAGCAGCAGCAACAAGCAAGAACAAAGCAACTAATTTTTTTGTGGTTTTTGGTATAAGATTCTAAAGAAAAAAACTAGAAAGCAAACTAACAAGACTAAAAAGCAAAGGTAAAATATAGCGTGCAACTCCTCTATCTTGAAGACTGGAGTCCCCGGCAACGGCGCTAGCAATTTGCTTGATGACGAGTTGATGGATATACTTCTCGCCCCTCGTTGGTTACCCCAAGTGGAAGGTGGAGATGTAGTCAGCAGCAGATTTCCCTTACACAGGGACTATAAGGTTTATCGAACCAGGAGGACTCCAAGGATCAACAAGTAGGTGTCCGCTACTCTGGCGCTAGCAGAAGACGTGGACCTGCACACACAACAAATAACTTTGCTCCCAACGAGTTCAGATAGGTTGTCAATCTCTCCGTCCTTATAGTTTGCAAATGATCAAAACACAAGCGGGAATAGTGATAGTTATTGCGACGAAAAAGTAAATAAAAATAGTAAATGATAGAGGTGTAAACAATGGTGGTAATATGGACCAGAGTCCCATGATGTTCACTAGTGATGTATCTCTCCCAAAAGACGATAAACAACTATGTTGGGTAAACAAATTACAGCTGGGCAATTGACAGAATTATAAACGCACCGCAATGCTAATCATGCTACAAGAAAGTTAGAGGCTCAAAAGTAATGGGCAGTATGCCAAGATAAGTAGACCGTTTATCCATCAACATCTACTCTCTAATCATCCACATTTAGATATCTATCTAGAACATCTCGGTTAGTATTAAGTTGTGAGCCCCACCCAAAGTGTAAACTCAAAGCAACAGACAATTGCATTAACGAACTTTGCGTAATGTAAACAATCCTTCCAACCGTGGTCATAAGCACCGTTGTTTTCTCCCTGGGGGCAACAACACATCTCCTTGTCTCATGTTTCTGTCACTCAAGCTAGACATCAGGGGGCATGAACCCACAATCATGCATAACGTCCCTCTTGGAGTTACAATCTACTACTCGGCCAAAGCAATAAAATGCAACAGAGAGCATGCATGAATTACTCAAGAACATAATATAAAAGGAGAACCAAATGTATAACTCATCACAATATGAACATAATCTCATAATCCATCAGATACCAGCAAATGCAGCATAGCAACAACAGGTAAATTACATAGATGCCTTGATCATGTAGGGCAGCTCACAAGGGCTAAGCATTGAAGCACAAGATTGGAGAGAAAACATCACATAGCTACTGGTCATGGACTCATGGTCCAAGGAGGACTACTCACGGCACGTCCGGGAAGCATCCATGGTGGTGGAGAAGCTCCCGGAGGTCAATCCTCCCTCCGACAGGGTGCCGGGAAGAGGTCTTCTGGCGCTCCCGATCTCGGAAGCGTTGTGGCGGCGGAACAGTGAAGAAATTCGCGATTCCGGATCTGCTCTCAGGGTTTCCCATTGAAGAGGTAAATATAGGCCGAAGGCGGCCTGGTGGCGCGTCCAGGAGGGGGTCATGCAGGGTGGCCGCCTGGGCAGGCCCTGGCTCCCCTCCGGCCCACCTTTGGTGCTCGTGAAGCTTCTGTCACGCTAATTTTTATATTTTTTTTCTCGGAATTTTTGGTGTCTGTAAATTGGGGTAAAAGTTCGTGCAAAAAAGACATCAGCAGACAAAAACTGGCACTGAGTGCACTGAGTTAGTAGGTTAGTCCAAATATGTGTAAAAAGGTATAAAAGTGTAGCAAAACATATAACAATGTCATCCAAAAGATCATGAAACAAACATAAATTATAGATATGTTTGGGACGTATCACATGGCGGCTGGTGAAGCGAGCTCCATCGGCGAGAGGGGAGGACGAAGACACGAACATGATGGGAGGGGGCGCAATGATGCCTATGCCATGACCTGGCTCATGCGCCATGCGACCTTGTCGCAGTCCCGGCGCAAGCATGGCAGTCAGCGGCAGTGGGTGTGTGCCCGCTGCGCCAAGGACTATACCGACTAGTTCGATTACAAGGCACACACACGTGTACAGGTGCGACACCCGCTGTCACTCATGGGACTGAAACCACATCTTGTCCTGATCGCTACACCCATTGAGCCGGAATTTCTTTTTATAGAACAACTAACCATCCGAAGATTCCGGTTAAACCAATTAACACATGACGTAGTCACATCATCCATGCAAAAGGAATGTCAAGCGGACACCGATAATTCCTCTACAAACCTTCCCCTAGAAATAAATTCCTATGCAAACTCAGAGAGAGTACCCAGCCAAATCAAAAGTAAGGCACATGTGAGTTGCACATTAGCACAATCGGCGCCTAAATAAAATCTAATAAACTACAAAAATCCTCAGATGGAGTACCATCGGATGCTCTCTAGCTGAAGTACAAATTATTTTTTCTAGAAAGGGAGTAAATAGATTTACAAGACGATTGGGCGCAATGCGAACAAGGACTCTTGAGCTCATACATAATCTGCTTGGAAACGCCCATACTAGCCATATGACACACAAGACTACTTTCTCAATTACGAATTCCTTTTCTTCTTTGATTGGCCAGAAGCAATATGTTGGCAGAAAAAATACAAATTACCATCAAGAATAACAGTTTTGATTGACATACATCTCTATGTTTTTCTTTCCACATGGGTCTTGAGCTCATACATAATCTGCTTGGAAATTTCCCTGGATTGCAGGAATTACCATTTTTGTAAAATCTCATCTGCATTATTTTTTTTCGAACCATAAGAATCTGATGCTTTTAAAATTAATTACGAAATATCCTTGGAATCGTTATATTCTTAAATTTTGTACAGGTTTTCTTACAAACAATTACTCATAGATGCATCCAATATTTGTTCTTTTACCCGTAAAGTCATACCATCATATTGCAGGAACATAAAAAATACAGGTCAAACATCTATAAATGTTCTCTTTCTTCGATTCTTTTAAGAATACCTACAGCTCACTATAATTCAACACTAACATTAGCACGTCATAGTAGTTGTTTGGAGTACAATTTTTTACATGAAGTTACATCAATGGTTTAAAACTACATTGCAGAAGGAATAACAAACCTATCCTAAAGGATGCAATTTAAAGTGTACTATTTTCCAAATCTCATGATGTTATTCTGTAGCATCAAATTTTCTTTTTTTTGAAAAATTATTGTCTAAAATGGCAACATGAGGCCTCACTACCGATAAGACAATTTGCAAAATATTAGTGAACAAAGACAATTCAACATGGCCCGTTAGCAGGTAACCCCAAAGGAAAATGAATTCACAAAACAGACCCAGATCCTCGCAAACACATGCGGTAATTTCTATTACATAATACCCTTGTGTGTATCCTCGGTGTCCACATACTGATGATCAAATTATTTCGTACACTGGTACTAAGCCACATGTAGGTCGCATGTAACAATTTAGAAAGGCTACGTGTCGTTGCATCGCATGTAACAATCCCATCCCACCACATGCTCCACTAGAATGATATAAGCTACAAATGAATGTAATGTGTGCAGTCCTCCTAAAAAAGGGCAATGTGTACTTATCATCTTGCAAGATGTAGCACACATGGTGATAAAGTGAATACTTTTTAAATTGTTCCTGTGCATGTCTTACTTTTTCGTGACTACAGAGTTCTAACCACAAACTTATGCTCATAAAACTCTTAAAATTTATCACATAAAATAAAAATAGCATATATATACATAACATATCAACGGAGTACAGCATTTTGCCACACGACATTGATGATCTCGAACACCCAGTGGCGGAGCCAGAATAGAAATGGAGGGTGTGCACCCGTGATTTTTCTTCTATCTAATCCAAGTGTGATACAATAGTTGGTAAAAATGTAATACAAATATCCCAATCAAGTCAAACAACATTATAGTTTCCAAATATTTCAAAATTGCAACGTGGCAAATACAAATAGTCTTACGTGAAAGATACATATATGTAGGCATGTAGAAACTACAACACTAAGAGACTAGAACACCAGAACAAAGAAATGATGTACAAACTACCTACCAATCAAGTAGTCAAAAAACTAAGACGCAAATCTTCCTTTTGCCATATATGTGATTTCAACATCAAGCATCGACTGATATTGCACACATCCAGTGAGCGGTGAAACAAGGATGCTATGAATTATCCAAAAAATAAATAGTTGTCATGTAATATAAGTATGTATTCCCTTAATCTACAATGTATCGATTTTTTCATTCAATAAAGCCTTTTGAGATTTCAACATCTCAATCGAATTTTTGGCAATATGTTTAAATGATACTCCCTCCATCCGGGTTTATTAGCCCCCTCTCCCCCCACCAAGTCGCAGGTACCAAGGCAAGATGATTAATCCCTAGAAGCATGCAGTCGTTTAATTCCTGACGCTTCGGAAGCGAGCGCCAGCTCACGTGCACAGTAATACTTCTACTTTGTGACAGCCTCGGATGACGCATGGTGCATGCAAGGGCCTATCGAAAGAGGACTAAAAGTGCATGCATTGGCTAGCTAGCCATGGCGTTGTGCTAGGAGTAGTATTAGTCGCTCAATGTATATGAGCTTGTGCATGAAAAATTTCTACGTTCGTGAAGACGAACCATACACCGATGAAGGGGCCTAATAGGAGCGGACGAGCTCCCTCCGCCCAGGGGCCCAATAAACCCGGACGGAGGGAGTACATGCTTATCTGGAACATGAATGTTACAATTAATAATATGAGCATGAAAATATAAACATATAAGATGTATTATACTTGATTGGTTTATTGTCGCAAAATAGTTACAGAAAAATTGGACTTGAGTAGTGAGGATGACTCTTTCCCGCGCGTTGTTGCTGTATTTGTTTTTTTGAAAATGCGTAAGTGTTTGCTTAATTTAATGAAAATAAAGTAGAAGCTTGAAAGTCAATAAAAAAGTGTCTAAAAATAGAACAAAACTTTTGAACTATAGTTAAAACTTTCACTTCAAACAAAAATATGAAGAATGAATAACATGAATATATGATGTGTCACGCTATATGCATAGACTAATGCAAACATAGCTGTACTTTATAAGTTAAATGCATGACTCATTTATGTGACAGATTTTGTATGGCCTAATGAAAGAGAAGACTTAAATACATTTTTTAGTGAGACGTTGAGTGGGTACCTTGCATGTTGAAAAAATTAGGACAAACCTCTTAAGAATGTAAGCCATGATGTTTGTACATACATTATGAGACAAAAACTAAGTGAACAAGCAAAACCTAAATAATTAATCACATAGTTATCAAATAAAATTTAAACCACCACACACGAAATTTCTAACATAAAGTACCAAGTTATAATTATATCATTTCGACAACAGCCTATATAACTGCATCCTACGGATGGGCGCGGCAATGCCATCGCGCGGGCTATGCTAGTACCTTTCTAGCGGAGAAGATGGATGAATTAATTGCACGTAGAGAGGATGACTGGAAGATGGGCTAACGAGAAAAAAATTGCATGGGAGTCAAGTAGCTCTCCCGTTTCATTTTTTACGATCCTCTTTTTCTAATACAGCAAAAAGAAATAGTTTCAAAAAAATTATATAAAACTGTTGTATCTTCCATGCCCAACAAATCAAAGTATTTAAAATAGTGGCTTTATTAAAAACCACAGTATTTCTTGTAAAACTGCAAAAATACTTCGTTGGCAACGCAGCCTAAGTTGTCTTTTCTTAGCTTAAAAGATAAAGCGTCTCATAAATTTGTGGCATTTTCTATTTGACGCTTCAGACGCACGTTGCAACACCTTGTGCAAACGGGCGCACACCATCTTCTCCCCGATGGGCCGGGCCATCTTCCTTTCTTTTTCTGTTTTTAACAGCCGAAGAACTGTGTAGACCATGAGTTTCGAACCGGGATTCTAAGTGCTGCCTTAAGCGTCATTTGGAGGAACGGTTGGTCATGTGCCCCTAGTCATGGGACGACCCATTAGGAGGTGAGCGCTCGATCGCTTGACATGTTGCCCCCCGATCGCTCGATCGTATTTTGACTGGTCAACCATTGAGTTTTAAAAAAGATCATGACTTGCAAAATTGGATTTAAAAAAAATCGTAGTTTATCAAATTTGAATAAAATTAATTGAATTTGAATGAAGCTCACAAAAATAGAGAAAGTTCATCGGATTTTCTAAATAGTTCATTGATTTCAAAAAATTAATGAAATTAAATAAATTTCCTCAATTCTGTAAAAGTTCATCAAATTTAAGAAAAAGTTCATTAAATTTAAGAAAAAGTTCATCAATGTCAGAAAAATTCAAATATTTTAAAGGAAGGTTCAAGGAATTTGAACCATGGGCGCCACACGGTTGTTTAGGAATTGCCTTTTGAACTAGCGATCTTGAGGTCCTTTGTAAACTACGCTAAAAAACCACCATCCTCACATGATGTGCTCAGTTACATCTTGTTCTTTATTTTCTTCTTTCATCTTTTTCTTTTTTCTTTTTAGTTGGTATTTTCCTGTATTTTTCATTTTTTCATTTTCCTTTTGCTAAATTGAATAAATTTTTTTAAACTCGATGTTTCTTTCAAAATTGATCAACATTTTCAAAGTTGGGCGAACTTTTTTCAAAATCAATTATTTTTTTATGAAATTAATGAACTTTTTTTAAAATCGATGAACTTTTTTCAAAACCAATGAACTTTTTCCAAAATCATTGAACTTTTTCCAAATGGAATGAACTGTTTTCAAAATTGATGAATTTGTTTTTTAAAATTGATGAACCCTTTTCATTTTTTGTGAACTTAAAAAAAATCATCAAATTTTTTGAACTCGTGAATTTTTGTGTGAACATTTTTGTATTCCTGGTTGTTTTTTCAAAATAAAAAGTTTTTCTAAAAGTCAGCGATCAAGGATTGATCGGTCAACCACGACTAGTGAACGAGATGAAACCATTGCCATGCATCGAGCGGTTAAGTCCATGGCGAATCGCAATTGGTTCCGGCTGCTCTCACATAGAGCGTTGGCCTCCATAATAGGCCGGACCACAAACGCGTGCACGCGATTTGTGGTTTCGCTCACTGCTGTATAAGGCACCCAATAGGAGGTCCCTAAATTTGTTAAGGCTTCTAAATTTTCTAAATTATATATACCATGACTAGTTTAGATGCCCCCAATGAATAAGTGAGATGACTTACTAGGAAATTGGGAAGACGACGTCTTGTTTTTTAAGGTGCCAAGAGAACTGGCCCTTCTCCATGGTGTATGCGCTTCATGTGATGAGGATCTGGTCGAGCGAATGACAGAGAATACGATAGTGTAGCTACGTGCTATACAAACGGTTTTTATCCCCTTTCCGTGTCGTAGTTTCAAACCCCACCTTGCGTGTGTGGCGCTGGGGGCGGGGGGTCTATCCGACACGACATAGATAAATCATTGGCAATGCCTCCGTTCAGTCACACACGTCACGCAAAAATAGAGCATGTGCGATTGGGAGAAGTATCACAAACAGACATATTACAGAAGTCGTGTCAGATGTGCCTACCATCCCACACACGGAATCCCAAAGATATGTCTTCATTCATATTGCACATCACACACAATTTTCTACATAACATCATCTGTGATAGGGCTAGCCATCACACACGATAGTTATAATTCTGTCGATTGAGTTATTCAATAAATCACCCACGATGCCGAGAAGAAATGGTTTTGGCATTGGGCTATCCATCACACAGAACTGTTATGTAAAACGTTTAGAACTGTTATGTAAAACGTTTGTGATAGGGTGTCCTAACGCACTCAGTTGTCGATCGGAAGGTGTGTGTGATTGTCCATTGACCCAACATGCCAACTTTTTAGAAACCGTGTGAATTTGTCGAGGTCATCGCCCACGATGTTGTCTTGGAAACCATCTGCAATAGCAACCCCAATAATCAGCATAATTGCTCTATTATTTATAATCCATTTAGTAATCAAATTAACATGTCATATCAAGCACATAATATATTTCTTATTTGTATTACAAATTAAGAACTTGATGAGGTGAGACCCTCGAAATAATTTGAAGGGATTTAGAATGAAAACAAGAAACTTCTTAGATATCTTCAGCACTCCAAATAGAATAGAGAGAGATGAATAAATAAGATAGGCTTGGCTAATAATTTCCAACACATGAATCATTTAAAGGATGAAAAGGATATGATGAACACCGAAATCCTGCAATTGAATCCATCAGATGAGAAAACAAGAATGATGAATGATGAACTTAACACTAAGCATCTTCACATGGAACACACCGGATACAATATGAAAGTAAAGATAGTGGAAGCATCAATGAAAATAAAGGCACTTGGATGATAATGTAATAGTTGGAGAAAAAGGGTGGGGGATGGAAAAAACAAAGACAACTTGGGATCGATGAGATGAAATCTGAAAAGAATTATGCGGATAGATCTTGCAAATATTGGAGAAGATTGAATACACTTGAAGAGAAGCACTCCGGTTGAAAATAATTAACATGACAATTTGATTGAGAAAATTGATTAGCACTCTCATAGATATATGAGAACACCACTTAGAAAAGATATGAAATCACCACTTGACATCGAAGCAACTCGAATTACCATATTCCATCAAAATAAACGACGAGGCTTATGAAACAAGCTGAAAACAAATATATGACAGAGATTTCGCTCGATATTTTCGTGGTTTTTATAATCAAACCATGCACGCAGCCACCACATGCACGCACGTCCCCATATTCTAGAAACTAACCATCCGAAGATTCCGGTCAAACCAATTAACACATGACGTAGTCACATCATGCATGCAAAAGAAATGTCAAGCGAACACCGATAATTCCTCTACAAACCTTCCCCTAGAAATAAATTCTTATGCAAACTCACAGAGAGTACCCAGCCAAATCAAAAGTAAGGCACATGTCAGCTGCACATTAGCACAATTGACGCCTAAATAAAATCTAATAAACTACAAAAATCCTCAGATGGAGTACCATCGGATGCTCTCTAGCTGAAGTACAAATTCTTTTTCCTAGGAAGGGAGTAAATAAATTTACAAGACGATTAGGCGCAATGCGAATAAGGGATCTTGAGCTCATACATAATCTGCTTGGAAACGCCCACACCGGCCATATGACACACAAGACTACTTTCTCAATTACGAATTCCTTTTCTTCTTTGATTGGCCTGAAGCTATATGTTGGCAAAAAAAAATACAAATTACCATCAGGAATAACAGTTTTGATTGGCATACATCTCTATGTTTTTGTTTCCACATGGGTCTTGAACTCATACATAATCTGCTTGGAAATTTCCCTGGATTGCATGAATTACCATTATTGCAAAATCTCATCTACATTATTGCTTTTTCGAACCATAAGGATCTGATGCTTTTAAAATTAATTACAAAATATCCTTGGAATTGTTATATTCTTAAATTTTGTACAGGTTTTCTTGCAAACAATTACTCACAGATGCATCCAATATTTGTTCTTTTACCCCTAAAGTCATACGATCATATTGCAGGAACATAAAAAATACGGGGCAAACATCTATAAATGTTCTCGTTCCTCGATTCTTTTAAGAATACCTACAACTCACTATAATTCAACACTAACATTAGCACGTCATAGTAGTTGTTTTGAGTACATTTTTTTTACGTGAAGTTACATCAATGGTTTAAAGTTCATTGCAAAAGGAATAACAAACCTATCCTAAAGGATGCAATTTAAAGTGTACTATTTTCCAAATCTCATGATGTTATTTTGTAGCACCAAATTTTCTTCTTTTTGAAAAATTATTGTCTAAAATGGCAACATGAGGCCTCACTACTGATAAGACAATTTGCAAAATACTTATGAACAAAGGCAATTCAACATGGCCCGTCAGCAGGTAACCCCATAGGAAAATGAATTCACAAAACAGACCCAGATCCTCGCAAACACATGCGGTAATTTCTATTACATAATACCCTTGTGTGTACCGTCGGTGTCCACATACTGATGATCAAATTATTTCATACACTCGTACTAAGCCACATGTAGGTCGCATGCAACAATTTAGAAAGGCTATGTATCGTTGCATCGCATGTAGCAATCCTATCCCACCACAGGCTCCACTAGAATGATATAAGCTACAAATGAATGTAATGTGTTCAGTCCTGCTAAAAAGGGCAATGTGTACTTATCATCTTGCAAGATGTAGCACACATGGTGATAAAGTGAATACTTTTTAAATTGTTCCTGTGCATGTCTTGCTTTTTGTGACTACAGAGTTATAACCACAAACTTATGCTCATAAAACTCTTAAATTTTATCACATAAAATAAAAATAGCATATATATATACATAACATATCAACGGAGTGCAGCATGCTGCCACGCGACATTGATGATCTCAAACACCGAGTGGCGGAGCCAGAAAAGAAATGGAGGGTGTGCACACGTGATTTTTCTTCTATCTAATCCAAGTGTGATACAATAGTTGGTAAAAATGTAATACAAATATCACAATCAAGTCAAACAACATTATAGTTCCCAAATATTTCAAATTTACAACGTTGCAAATACAAATAGTCTTACGTGAAAGATACACATATGTAGACATGTAGAAACTACAACACTAAGAGACTAGAACACCAGAACAAAGAAATGATGTACAAACTACCTACCAATCAAGTAGTCAAAAAACTAAGACGCAAATCATCCTTTTGCCACATATGTGATTTCAACATCAAGCATCGACTGATATCGCACACATCCAGTGAGCGGTGAAACAAGGACGCTATGAATTATCCAAAAAATAAATAGTTGTCATGCAATATAAGTATGTATTCCCTTAATCTACAATGTATCGATTTTTTCATTCAATAAAGCTTTTTGAGATTTCAGCATCTCAATCGAATTGTTGGCAATATGTTTAAATGATACTCCCTCCGTCCGGGTTTATTAGCCCCCCCCACCAAGTCGCAGGTACCAAGGCAAGATGATTAATCCATAGAAGCATGCAGTCGTTTAATTTCCTGACACTTCGGAAGCGAGCGCCAGCTCATGTGCACAGTAATACTTCTACTTTGTGGCAGCCTCGGATGACGCATGGTGCATGCAAGGGCCAATCCAAAGAGGACTAAAAGTGCATGCATTGGCTGGCTAGCCATGGCGTTGTTCTAGGAGTAGTACTAGTCGCTCAATGTATATGAGCTCGTGCATGAAAATTTTCTACGTTCGTGAAGACGAACCATACACCGATGAAGGGGCCTAATTGGAGCGGACGAGCTCCCTACGCCCAGGGGCCCAATAAACCCGGACGAAGGGAGTATATGCTTATCTGGAACATGAATATTACAATTAATAATACGAGCATGAAAATATAAACATATGAGATGTATTATACTTGATTGGTTTATTGTCGCAAAATAGTTACGGAACATAAGTAGCATAATGTGATTTTAAAACTCACTTCATTGAGGAAAAATTGGACTTGAGTAGTGAGGATGACTCTCTCCCGCGTGTTGTTGTTGTATTTTTTTTGAAAATGCGTAAGTATTTGCTTAATTTAATGAAAATAAAGTAGAAGCTTGAAAGTCAATAAAAAAGTGATGAGAACACCACTTAGAAAAGATATGAAATGACCACTTAGAAAAGATATGAAATCACCACTTGACATCGAAGCAACTCGAATTACCATATTCCAACAAAATAAAGGACGAGGCTTACGAAACAAGCAGAAAACAAATATATGACAGAGACTTCGCTCGATATTTTCGTGGTAAGATTCGCCCGGGCTCGATCGTAAATTGGATTGTCATATTGAAATGACGCTTGAATATGCTCCCTAGGCGTAGCGAACTATAAGGCTTGACGAAGGATACATGATGAAATATATCGAGGATGTCCTGTGTAAGATGATCGTGAACAAATAAACCACTAGATGTCGAACCCCAACCTCACATCATGCATCTGTTGGAAGATAGCCTAGGTAACTACTTGAATTCCCACCTGATAACTCCCGAAATCTTCCGGTTATGCAATCTAGTACACGGATACAAGGAGCAAAACCTCACATAACTCCTAACATGATACTACGCTCCAATGTAACACATCCGTCAACACATAACAAGAGTCTCAGAAATTCATCTACCTCAGACCCTTGTAATCACAATGATACTAATTATGGCAGTACATCTCGATGCTCTCCCAAGCACTTTGAACATCCTCCATCACAAAGAGTATTGAAGAAATTTTGAACATCCTCCGTCCTGAGATACTAAGGAAACTGAACGATAGTGATGTATCAAGAATCTCCTAGAGCTCCACTCCCCAGAATAAAGTCAATTCAAACAGGAGGCACCAAGTACAGAATTCTGTCACATCGACATCTTAGAGATTCCAAAAAACCCGCGTGATCCTAAAAAATTTGAGTGCGAAGAGGGGTATAATTAAAAATCCCACGTCAACATTCCCCACCAGAGAATAGAAGAGGAGTAAAAAGAATCCTACTCTCTGATATATAACTAGACTAAAAGTAGTTTTTTACTAGACTCGACTAGGCCAAGTTCGATCAATCAAGGGGGTTCCTAGGTTGGTACTGCTCCGATACCAACTTGTAATGCCCAAGATGTGATCCTATCCTTATTTTGGCTCGAGGGCCTCGACAGGGATAGAAGCGCATCTCGCCATTTTGTAAGAATGGATATTGTTACAAGTACATGTACAGAAGAGATGAGTATATGGAATTGGCTTACACTTGCCACAAGATACATCATGTACATCCCAATAGAACAATACATTCAAACATCATGTAGAAGAGCAGGGTCCGACTACAGACGAAATCACACAATAAAATATTGACGTCCATCCTTGCTATCCCAGGTTGCTGGCCTAGAACTAAGATCGATGAAGAAAAAGAAGAAGAAACTCCAAATAGAACAATCATCGCGCTCACGTCGAAGTATCGCTTTACATGTACCTGCAACTATTGTTGTAGTAATCTATGAGCCATAGGGACTCAACAATCTCATTTCCAAAGGTATCCTAGTAAAGATTAATGTGTGAGGTATGGTTAAGTGGTGAGGTTGCAACAAGAAACTAAGCATTTTATTTGAGTGGCTAACTACGAGTACAAGAATAAGAGGGGGATGAGCTACGCATAACGGACGTGAACTAGTAGTGATCATGAAGTGATCCTAAACACCTACTTACGTCGAACATAACCCCACCGTGTCCTCTCTCGGATAAGAACTCATGAGAAGAGACATTCACGGTTATGCACATAGTTGGCATATGTTAATTAAGATTAATTCAAGTTTGCTATGACTGGGTGTTAAACAAAGTTTCCAAGTTGCCACATAACCGCGGGCACGACTTTACAAAAGAATTAACCCTGCAGGGGTGCTCCAACTAGTCAATCACAAACTACCACAAGTTGCCCAGGAGAGAAAACCTCAACCTCGAGATAGCCCGAGGTATCCTCGATATCCCAATGCATAAGACCTTGGATAAGAGTAAAACAAATCTAGCAAGGCCGCATGGCATGCCGAAAATCCCGATAGGATTCACATATCTAATTCTCAGGGCACAACCGGGTGAGCTAGTATATGGTGGCCTAATAGAAATCACCCGAGTTGCCCCGGGTTGGCCCCGCATAGTGCTCTATTTTGGACCAGCACCATCAACACTGGACCTTCTTATATTATGTTGAATTAATCCTCGGGTCCATGACGCCCTGTGCTTTAATAATGGTGTTCAGTATTATTATGTTGGGAAAATATAGAACCAATGTTGGGCCTTGCCACAAGAGTTTTATCCCAAAATGGAAATCAAGGGGGTCCCCATAACAACCCTGAGCATGTTAGGAGCGTTGAATATGGAACAGAACACCGGTACACAAGTAACTAGGGCGGCAAAGACGGAACAAAGCACCGAGCTAGAAGGCCAAGCCTTCCACCATTTACCAAGTATTTGGTGCATTAAGTTAAATAGAAATAATATGGTGATATAACAAGGAAACCATGTTGTCACATGGAAAGCACCTGCAACTAGCAACGCTATAAGAAGGCTGAGCAAGCGGTAACATAGCCAAACAAAGGTTTGCCGGGATGTGGAGGTGTGAGACGTTTTTCATGGCAATGTTGGGAGGCTTGCTAAACATGTGGTAGGTAGCGAGACATAGCAAAAGAAACGAGACAACTAGCATGTTAATGATAGTAGTGGTATCTAGGAAAATGATCATCTTGACTGAGATACCGGTTGGAAGAAGAACGAATCCGTGAAGTAGACGAACCAACGTAGTCAAACGAATCCTCACACTAGAAGCAATCCGGAAACGAACAATCAACACATGATAAACACCACAACATATTCATGATATGATGCGCAAACAAATATGATGCATGTCTGGTTTAATTATGCATTACATGGCAAAGCACAACAATCAACTTCTACACATTAAGTGAAGTTCAGTATGCGATGACTTGCATATTGAAGAAACTCCACGTTCAAATTATTTAGTTCACTCACGTTTATTTACTCACAATATTAAATGTTCTTTAACATGGCAAGAGGTGAAGCATAATAAACTACATTAGCTAGGCATTTTAAATGAGGTCGGAAACAACTTATACTATTTCCGAGATGACCCCATATGTTAATTTTGAAATTGGTCCAGATCTGAACTAATAATGTTTTATATTTATTAAACAACAAAATAAAGTTGTCGATGTGATTCTACACGTCATTCTAGTGGATTTACATATATGGATCATCTACAACGCAACTACGGCGTAAAAGATATGACCAACACAAGATAATATCACATTGATGCAAAATGCATACAAACAACAAAACAAACATGTTAAGCATGGTTGCAGCAAGATATTAATAAACTACATGAAATTCTAGGCAAGTTTAAATGAGGTCGGAACAATGAATAACAATTCCGGAAAGTCCCCATATGCAAATTAAGATTTTGGTATTGTTCTGCCTATAATAAAATTTTAGGGTTGTTAAATAGCAAAATAAATGTCACCATGTTATTTTACACATTTTTCTAGTCAAGTTACATATATAAATCATTTTAAACGACACTACGGTTAATTAGCTATGAATTAAACCATTTTAACATGGCATTTGTGAAAACTAAATGAAAACAACAAGTTAAATATTTTGAACATGGTTGAAAGTTGGATATTATTAATCTACACATAATTCTACCCATTTTTCATATATAAAGTTTTTAACTCTGATGCACGGTTAATTAGATATGAACATTTTTTATAGTGGGATTTTTTGTAATTGTGAAATTCCTCGGAAAATAGTTAAATCGCTGGGCAGAAAAAATATGCTACATGAGTCGAATTTAGCGAGCGCAACATATTCAACTCCCACTCGATTCAAGCGATTGTAGCACTCAGACAATCTGAGCACATGCTCAAAGATTGAGATTTTCTCCATTACTTTGTAGACAAAGAATCTTGTCGGAGGTCTCATACCTCTCAACACGGGCACGAGCATGAAATCCCAATTTCATCTCTTGGAACATCTCGTATGTCCCGTGACGTTCGAAATGTCTTCATCGCCTCAATTCTAAGTCGTTTAAGCATTATGCACTGAACTGTCACGCAGTCTTCAAAAACGTGTATGTCAGATGTTCGCAACATCTACACACGACGTTCGGGGTTCAGCTCACCGAGTGGTGCATTAAGGACATAAGCCTTCTTGCAGCAATGAAAACAATCCTCAGTTTCGGGACCTAGTCCGCATAATTTCTACTATGATCTTTCAATTACGTTTTCTCTAGGAACATATCAAAAATAGTAGAGCTACAACGCAAGCTACACCATAATTTGCAAAGACCTTTTTGACTATGTTCATGATAATGAGTTCAATTAATCATACTACTTAAGAACTCCCACTCAAATTGACATCCCTCTAGACATTCGAGTGTCGCATGATCCGATCATCACGTGAGTTGAGTATAGTTTCAATGAGGAAGATCTCCATGTTGATCATATCAACTATATGATTCATGTTCGACCTTTAGGTCTCTTGTGTTCCAAGGCCATATATGTACATGCTAGTTTCATCAAGTTTAACCCGAGTGTTCCACGTGTGCAACTGTTTTGCACCCGTTGTATGTGAACGTTGAGTCTATCACACCCGATCACTACGTGGTTTCTCGAAACGACGAACTATTGCAACGAAGCACAGTCGAGCAGAACACAATTTTATCTTGAAATTTTAGCAAGGGACCACCTTATAATGCTACCGTCTTCCTAAGAAAAATAATGTGCATAAAATGATTAATATCACATGCAAATCATAAGTGGCATGATATGGCCATGAACTTGTGCTTCTTGATCTCCATCAGCAAAGCACCAGCATGATCTCCATCGTCATCGGCACCACACCATGATCTCCATTATTGTGCTGCCATCGAGGTTGTCGCGCTAACTATGTTGTTACTACTATATCTACTACTAGCGATAAAGCAAAGCATCTCCAAGTGCAAAAGATTAAAGACAACCCTATGGCTCATGCCGGTTGCCGTAGCATCGATGTGTAAGTCGATATTTAACTATTACAACATGATGATCTCATACATCCAATATATCATATCATGTCTTTGTCCATATCACATCACATATGCATGCCCTGCAAAAACAAGTTAGATGTCCCCTATTTTGTTGTTGCATGATTTACGTGGCTGTTATGGGTATCTAGTATGATCGTATCTTACTTACGCAAAACCACAACGGTGATATGCAAGTTGCTATTTAAACTTCTCCAAGGACCGCCTCGGTTAAATCCGAATCAACAAAGTTGAAGAAATAGACACCTGACAGTCATCTTTATGCAATAAGTTTCATGTTAGTCGATGAAACCGGTCTCTTATAAGCGTACGAGTAATGTTGGTCCGGCCCGCTTCAATCCAACAATACCGCCGAATCAAGAAAAGACTAAGGAGGATAGCAAATTGAGCATCAAAGCCCACAAACTCTTGTGTGTTCTACTCGAGATATCATCTACGCATGAACCTAGCTCACGATGCCACTGTTGGGGAACGTTGCATGGGAAACAAAAAATTCCTACGAACACGCAATACTTATCCATGGTGATGATCCTCTACGAGAGGGGAGAGTGAATCTACATACCCTTGTCGATCGCTAAGCGGAAGCGTATATAACGCGGTTGATGTAGTGGAACATCTTCGCGATTCAAATCGCAGCTCGTCTCGCGATCTCATCACTATCCGTCCCGCGATCCCATCATGATCCATCCCGATCTAGTGCCGAACGGACGATACCTCCACATTCAACACACGTACAACTCGATGACGATCTCCGTCTTATTGATCCAGCAAGAGGGGGCGAAGAGGTAGATGAGTTCTCCAACACGGCGGCGTGGTGGTGGTGTTGGTGAACTAATCTAGCAGGGATTCGCCTAAGCACCGCCGAATTAGACTAGAGGATAAACATATCTAGAGGGAGAGAGAGAGGCATTCGTGGCTGATTTCTGTGTCTCAAAACCCTCAAAACCTCTAGTATATATAGGAGGAGGGGAGAGGAGGCAGACTTGGCCCCTACTCCAAGGAGAAGGGGTCGACCGAACCCTACAAGGAAGAGTCCACCTTCCCACAAGGGAGGTGGATTACTTTGGGAGGACTCCTCCTTCCTTTCCTTTTAAAGGACTTTTGGCTTTTATCTCCACTCCTAGCTGCATGGGATTTTGAGAGAGGCTTCAGCCAACTCACCACGCGCTGGTCCACCTCCTCTCACAACCCATAAGGCTCTTGTGTCGTCACACCCCTCTCGGTGGTCCCCCGGCACCCTCCCGACACTCCCAGTACACTACCGATGAGCCCGAAACTTTTCCAGTGTCCAAAATCTTTGCCTACAAACCATTCCGGAGCTCCTCGTGACGCCTATGATCTCATTCGGGACTCCGAACAACCTTCAGTCACCAAAACCTATAACTCAACTATACCGAAATGTCACCGAACCTTAAGTGTGCAGACCCTGCGGGTTCGTGAACTATGCACACATGACCTGAGACACTCTCCGGTCAATAACTAATAGCGGGACCTGGATGCCCATATTGGCTCCTACATATTCTATGAAGATCTTTATCAGTTGAAGCTCTATGTCAAGGATTCAGTTAATCAATTATGTCGTTCCCTTTCTCCTTCGGTATGTTACTTGCCCGAGATTCGATCATCGGTATCTCTATACCTATTTCAATCTCGTTACCGACAAAGTCTCTTTACTTGTTCCATAATACAAGATCCCGTGACTAACTCCTTAGTCACATTCCTTGCAAGGCTTGTTGTGATGTTGTATTACCGAGTGGGCCCCGTGATACCTCTCCGTCACACGGAGTGACAAATCCCAGTCTTGATCCATGCCAACCCAACAGACATCTTCGGAGATACCTGTGGAGCACCTTTATACTCACCGAGTAACGTTGCGATGCTTTATACACACAAGGTATTCATCTGGTGTCCGGGAGTTGCATGATCTCATGGTCATAGGAACAGATACATTGACATGCAGAAAACAGTAACAATAAAACGACACGATCATATGCTATGTTCATAGTTTGGGTCTTGTACATCACATCATTCTCCTAATGATGTGATCCCATCATCAAGTGACAACACTTGTCTATGGCCACGAAACCTTGACCATTTCTGATCAACTAGCTAGTCAACTAGAGGCTCACTAAGGACAGTGTGTTGTCTATGTATTCACACATGTATTTGACTTTCCAATCAATACAATTCGAGCATGGATAATAAACAATTATCATGAACAAGGAAATATAATAATAACCAATTTATTATTTCCTCTAGGGCATATTTCCAATAGTCTCCCACTTGCACTAGAGTCAATAATCTAGTTCACATCACTATGTGATTGTAATGAATCTAACACCCATACAGCTGTCGGGTTTGATCATGTTTTGCTTGTGAGAGATGTTTTAGTCAACAGGTATGAACCTTTCAAATCTGAGTGTGCTTTACAAATCTCTATGTCATCTTGTAGGTGCTTCTACTAACGTGCCATTTGGAACTATTCCAAATGATTGCTCTACTATACGAATCGAGTTTACTTCTCAATGTCATACGACTTAGTATCAAAGCTTGCATCGACGTAACCCTTTATGACAAACTCTTTTATCACCTCATAATCGAGAAAAATTACTTAGTCCACTACTTACTAAGGATAACTTTTGACCGCGGTCTAGTAATCCACTCTTGGATCACTTTCATACCACTTGACAGATTCATGGAAAGGCACACATCAGGTGCGGTACACAGCATAGCATACTATGGAGCCTACGACTAATGTATAGGGGACGTCCTTCGTCCTTTCTCTTTCTTTAGCCGTGGTCGAGTTTTGAGTCTTACTCAATATTCACACCTTACAACACAACCAAGAACCCCTTCTTTGCCGATCTATTTTGAACTCCTTCAAAAAACTTGTCAAGGCATGCATTTGATTAGAAGTTCTATCAAGCGTCTTGATCTATCTCTATAGATCTTGATGCTCAATGTTCAAGTAGCTTAATCCAGGTTTTTTCTTTGAAAAACACTTTTCAAACAACCCTATATGCTTTACAGAAATTCTACATCATTTCCGATCAACAATATGTCAACCACATATACTCATCAGAAATTCTATAGTGCTCCCCCTCACTTCTTTGGGAATACAAGTTTCTCATAAACTTTGTATAGACCCAAAAACTTTGATAATCTCATCAAAGCGTATATTCCAACTCCGAGATGCTTTCTCTAGTCCATAGAGCTTGCATATTTGTTAGCATCCTTAGGATCGACAAAACCTTCTGGTTTTATCACATACAACCTTTCCTCAAGGAAACCGTCGAGGAAACAATGTTTCGACATCCTATCTGCAAGATTTCATAAATAATGCAGCAACTGCTAATATAATTCCAACAAATTTTTAGCATCGCTATGAGTGAGAAAGTCTCATCATAGTCAACTCTTTGAACTTATCGAAAACATCTTTGTGACAAGTCAAGCTTTATTAATGGTGACATCCACCATCATTGTCAGTCTTCCTCTTAAAGATCCATCTATACCTAACAGCCTTACGACCATCAAGTAGTTCTTCCAAAGTCTACACTTTGTTTTCATACATGGATCCTACCTCGGATTTCATGGCGTCCAGCCATTCGTCGGAATCCAGGCCCACCATCGCTTCTCCATAGCTCGTAGGTTCATTGTTGTCCAGCAACATGACCTCCAAGACAGGATTACCGTACTACTCTGGAGCGGTAAATTTCCTTGTCGACCTACGAGGTTTGGTAGTAACTTGATCCGAAGCTTTATGATCAACATCTTCAGCTTCCACTTCAACTGGTGTAGGAGCCACAGGAACAATTTCCTGCGCCGTGCTACTCATTGGTTGAAGTGACGGTTTAATAACCTCATCAAGTTTTCACCATCCTCCCACTGAATTATTTTGAGAGAAACCTTTTCTCGAGAAAGGACCCTTTTCTGGAAACAAACACTTTGCTTTCGGATCTGAGATAGGAGGTATTCCCAACTATTTTGGGTATCATATGAAGATGCATTTATCCGCTTTGGGTTCGAGCTTATCAGGGTGAAACTTTTTCACATAAGCGTAAGAGCCCCAAACTTGATAAGAAACGACGGCTTAGGTTTCTGCAAACCATAGTTCATACGGTGTCATCTCAACGGAATTACATGGTGCCCTATTTAAACTGAATGTGGTTGTCTCTAATGCATAACCCAAAAACGATAGTGGTAATTCGATAAGAGACATCATAGTATGCACTATATCCAATAGGGTGCGGCTATGATGTTCGGACGCACCATCACACCATGGTGTTCAAGGTGGCATTCGTTGTGAAACAATTTCCACATTGTCTTAAATGTGTACCAAACTCGCAACTCAGATATTCATCTCTATGGTCATATCGTAGATGTCATGATCATCTTCAACTTCACTCTGAAATTACTTGATCCTTTCAATAATTCAGACTTGTGTTTCATCAAGTAAATATACTAGTATCTACTCAAATCATCTGTGAAGTAAGAACGTAACGATATCCACTGCGTGCCTCAGCACTCATTGGACCGCATACATCAAAATGTACTACTTCCAACAAGTTACTTTCTTGTTCCATCTCACTGAAAACGAGGTCTTTAGTCATCTGGCCAATTTGGCATGATTTGCATGTCTCAAGTGATTCATAATCAAGTGAATCTACACAATCCATTTGCATGGAATTTCTTCATGCGTTTACACCAATAGGCATGGTTCACATGTCTCAAACGTTTCAAAAACGAGTGAGTCCATAGATCCATCAGTATGGAGCTTCTTCATGCATTTTCCACCAATATGACTCAAGAGGCAGTGCCACAAGTAAGTGACACTATCATTACTACTTTGTATCTTTTGGCATTAATATCATGAACATGTGTATCACTACGATCGAGATTCAATAAACCATTCAAGCTATTTATTCAAGCAAATATAATAACCATTATTCTCTTTAGATGAACAATCCTATTGCAATAAACATGGTCTAATCATGTTCATGCTCAATGCAAACACAAAATAACATTTATTTAGGTTCAACAGTTATCTCGAAAGTAGAGGGAGTGTGCGATGGTGATCACATCAACTTTGAAACACTTCTAACACACATCGTTACCTCGTCTTTAGCTAGTCTCTGTTTATTCTGTAGCCTTTATTTCGAGTTACTAACACTTAGCAACTGAACTGGTATCTTATACCCTGGTGCTACTAGGAGTACTAGTAATGTACACATCAATATCATGTATATCCAATATACTTTCGGCAATTTTGCCAGCCTTCTCATCTACCAAGTATCTAGGGTAGTTCCGCTTCAGTGACTGTTCCCCTCATTACAGAAGCACTTAGTCCCGGGTTTGAGTTAAACCTTGGGTTTCTTCACTAGAGCAGCAATTGGCTTGTTGTTTCATGAAGTATCCCATCTTGCCCTTGCACTTCTTGAAACTAGTGGTTTTACTAACCATCAACAATTGATGCTCCTACTTGATTTCTACTTTCGCGGTGTCAAACATCACGAATAGCTCAGGGATCATCATATCTATCCCTAATATATTATAGTTCATCATGAAGCTCTGTAGCTTGGTGGTAGTGACTTTCGAGAACTACGTCAATCACCATCTTATCTGGAAGATCAACTCCCACTCGGTTCAAGCGATTGTAGCACTCAGACAATCTGAGCACATGCTCAACGATTGAGCTTTTCTCCCTTTGTAGACAAAGAATCTTCTCGGAGGTCTCATACCTCTCAACACGGGCACGAGCATGAAATCCCAATTTCATCCCTTGGAACATCTCGTATGTCCCGTGACATTTGAAACGTCTTCAATGCCTCAATTCTAAGATGTTTAAGCATTACGCATTGAACTATCACATTGTCTTCAAAAACATGTATGTCAGATGTTCGCAACATCCACAAAAAACATTTGGGGTTCAGCACACCGAGTGGTGCATTAAGGACATAAGCCTTCTGTGCAGCAATGAAGACAATCCTAGTTTACGGATCCAGTCCGCATAATTGCTACTATCATATTTCAACTACGTTTTATCTAGGAACATATCAAAAACAGTAGAGCTACAATGCAAGCTACAACATAATTTGCAAAGACCTTTTGACTATGGTCATGATAATGAGTTCAATTAATCATATTACTTAAGAACTCCCACTCAAATTGACATCCCTCTAGTCATTCGAGTGTCGCATGCTCCAAATTCACTAACTCAAGTCCGATCATCACGTGAGCTGAGTATAGTTTCAGGTGAACATCTCCATGTTGATCATATCAACTATATGATTCATGCTCGACCTTTCGGTCTCTTGTGTTCCGACGCCATGTCTGTACATGCTAGGCTCGTCAAGTTTAACCCGAGTGTTCCGCATGTGCAACTGTTTTGAACCCGTTGTATGTGAACGTTGAGTCTGTCACACCCGATCATCACGTGGTGTCTCGAAATGACGAATTGTCGCAACGGTGCAGAGTTGGGGAGAACACAATTTTATCTTGAAATTTTAGCAAGGGATCAGCTTATAATGCTACTGTCGTCCTGACCAAAATAAGGTGGATAAAAGGATTAACATCACATGCAAACCATAACTGACATGATATGGCCATGAACTTGTGCTTCTTGATATCCATCACCAAAGCACCGGCATGATCTCCATCGTCACCAGCACCACATCATGATCTCCATCTTGTTCTGCCATCGAGGTTGTAGCGCTAACTATGTTGTTACTACTATAGCTACTACTAGCGATAAAGAAAAGCACCTCCAAGCGCAAAATGATTAAAGACAACCCTATGGCTCCTTATGGTTGCCGTAGCATCGACGTGCAAGTGTATATTTAACTATTACAACATGATCATCTCATATATCCAATATATCATATCATGTCTTTGCCATATCACATCACATGCATACCCTGCAAAAATTAGTTAGACATCCTCTAATGTGTTGTTGCATGTTTTACGTGGCTGCTATGGGTATCTAGTATGATCGCATCTTACTTCCGCAAAACCACAACGATGATATGCAAGTTTGTATTTAACCTTCTCCAAGGGCCGCCTCGGTCAAATCCGATTCAAGTAAAGTTGAAGAACCAAACACACGCGAGTCATCTTTATGCAACAAGTTGCATGTTAGTCGATGAAACCGGTCTCTCGTAAGCATACGAGTAATGTTGGTCCGGGCCACTTCAATCCAACAATACCGCCGAATCAAGAAAGGACTAAGGAGGACAGAAAATTGAACATCAGCACCCACAAACTCTTTTGTGTTCTACTTGAGATATCATCTACGCATGAACCTAGCTCATGATGCCAATGTTGGGGAACGTTGCATGGGAAACAAAAAAAATCAACGCACACGCAATACCTATCCATGGTGATGATCATCTACGAGAGGGGAGAGTGAATCTACATACCCTTGTAGATCGCTAAGCGGAAGCGTATATAACGCGGTTGATGTAGTGTAACATCTTCGCGATTCAAATCGCAGCCCGTCCCGCGATCTCAACACAATCCATCCCGCGATCCCATCATGATCCATCCCGATCTAGTGCTGAACGGACGACACGTGCACGTTCAGCACACGTACAACTCGATGACGATCTCCGTCTTCTTGATCTAGCAAGAGGGGCGGAGAGGTAGATGAGTTCTCCATCACGGGGGCGTGGTGGTGATGGCGGTGAACTAATCCAGCAGGGCTTCGCCTAAGCACTGTCGAATTAGACTAGAGGAGAAACAAATCTAGAAGGAGAGAGAGGCAGCCGTGGCTGATTTCTGTGTCACAAAACCATCAAAATCTCTAATATATAGGAGGAGGGGAGAGGAGGCAGCCTTGGCCCCTACTCCAAGGATAAGGGGTCGGCCGAACCCTACAAGGAAGAGTCCACCTTCCCACAAGGGAGGTGGACTAATTTGGGAGGACTCCTCCTTCCTTTCCTTTTAAAGGACTTTTGCCTTTTATCTCCACTCCTAGCCGCATGGGCTTTTGAGAGAGGCTTCGGCCAGCCCAACAGGGGCTGGTCCACATCCTCTCACATCCCATAAGGCTCTTGGGTCGTCACACCCCTCCCGGTGGTCCCCCGGCACCCTCCCGACACTTCCGGTACACTACCGATGAGCCCGAAACTTTTCCAGTGACCAAAACATGACTTCCTATATATCAATCTTTACCTCCGAACCATTTCGAAGCTCCTCGTGACCTCCAGGATCTCATCCGCGACTCCGAACAACCTTTGTTCACCAACACCTATAACTCAACTATACCAAAACGTGACCGAACCTTAAGTGTGCAGACCCTGCGGGTTCGAGAACTATGTAGACATGACGCGAGACAATCTCCGATCAATAACCAATAGTGGGACCTAGATGCCTATATTGGCTCCTACATATTCTACGAAGATCTTTATCGGTTGAACCTCTATGTCAAGGATTCAATTAATCCTGTATGTAGTTCCCTTTGTCCTCCGGTATGTTACTTGCCCGAGATTTGATCGTCATATCTCTATACCTAGTTCAATCTCGTTACCGGCAAGTCTCCTTACTCGTTCCGTAATACAAGATCCCGTGACTAACTCCTTAGTCACATTGTTTGCAAGGCTTGTTGTGATGTTGTATTATCGAGTGGGCCCCGAGATTCCTCTCCGTCACACGGAGTGACAAATCCCAGTCTTGATCCATGTCAACCCAACAGGCACCTTCGGAGATACCTGTAGAGCACCTTTATAGTCACCCAATAACATTGTGACATTTGATACACACAAGGTATTCCTCCGGTGTCCGGGAGTTGCATGATCTCATGGTCAAAGGAACAGATACATTGACGTGCTGAAAACACTAGGAATAAACTGACACGATCATATGCTACATTCATAGTTTGGGTCTTGTCCATCACATCACTCTCTTAATGATGTGATCCCGTCATCAAGTGACAACACTTGTCTATGGCCAGGAAACCTTGACCATCTTTGATCAACGAGCTAGTCAACTAGAGGCTCACTAGGGATAGTGTGTTGTCTATTTATCCACACATGTATTTGAGTTTCCAATCAATACAATTCTAGCATGGATAACAAACTATTATCATGAACAAGGAAATATAATAATAACCAATTTATTATTGCCTCTAGGGCATATTTTCAATAGGGTCACCACCGACAGAAGTGGGGAGAAGGCCGGAGGCGGGACGCTCGGGGCCGAAGGAGCTCTGCTGCCCAGGAAGGAGGTGGGATCGCCGGTGGCTGGTATGGGCTTGGGTGTTGCGACAGTAGGTGCAGGAGGTTGCTGGAGGTTGTGGGGGCGGCAGGTCGGTTCGGGCCCAGGCGGGCCTGCTCTAGGCTCCGCAGGCTTCGACGGTTTGCGGGAGATAGGGAGCCACTTGGCGGCACAAGGGAGGAGGCGGGCTGGCTGGCTGGTGGCACGAATCCCATGGAAGGGAGGCTTTCCCAATTAGGCAGGGGTTGATGGTTAAATAGGCACGGTCTAGGGTTTTAAAGTTTTGAGGGGTTTAGCACCGCTTCAAGCCCTCCGATTGCAATATGATGACTCCGGGCGTAGGGTAGGCTAGATGGGCCGTGATGGGCTATGTGGTTGGGCTAGGGGGAAAAGATGGAAGAATTGTGGCCCGACACAGGTTATTAAACACCAAAAATGTCCGACAAATAAACCGGTTATAGTGTCGCTATAGGTTTAATGGTACATGTATCAAACGAACTTCGAATGTGATGGAATTTGGCACGCAGTCTACCTACAATAAAATAAGACCGCACACCAATTTTACCCAATCCGAGAAAGTTTTATACGCACTTTTGAAAACAAGGTTTAAACAATGCCGCGGGCGCGTGCATGTGTGGTTGGTCCCAAAACGGTCAACGACAAGAACGGAGAGAACTCACAACTAATTTCGGATGCAACTTTTGAAAAATGACAGCAACAGAGTGTCGATGCAATGCAGATGATGCACATGACACGATGATGAATATGACAACCAAATAAGTCACACGATGATAACGAAATAAAGGGGAATCTTTTCGAGCGTCGATTTCGGGCTGTTACATCCCGTCCCATCTATGCGCCATATTTCGGATCCGCCTACTTCAGAAATTGTCCCTCCTTGAGTATGGTGGACAAGGCAGAAGAACTTCCTCCATAGATCCAAATGGGCTGCACAACCCAGAAACATCTCACAAAGGGCAACAAAGCTCGATGTGTGAAGAATGGATCCAGGGGTGAGGTGGTGGAGTTGAATCCCGTAAAATTGTAATAAATCCCTCAAGAAAGGGTGAATGGTGAAGCCCAAGCCTCATAAGAGGAAGGTAACTAAACATACCATCTGTTCCATGCAAGGAGTAGGGAATTTCTGTGCGAAAGCTTCGCCATTTGTGCAAGTTAAACCGGAATTGGAAGGCGACAGACCTGAGGAAGGGAGATACCCTTGCACCTCGAGTTCATGCAAGCAAAGACGAGAGACGGTACAACTTGCCGAGTCGCTTGGGAGAGGGACATGAGGGCGTGAGGAGGAGCATGGTGCACTTGCCATGTCTCACACTTTCTGGTGTTCTTCTCGACGGCTGGAGAGACAGGGTGTGTTGCTGGAAGTGCGCCTGGTTAATGTAATAAGTGGTTTTCCTAATTACGCGTCAAGGGATTTTGTGAAAAGATTATTGGAACTGCCTATCTCTTATTGGTGCATGGGAATCGAGGGGTGTGATTAACCCTGCACAAGAACAATTATTGGGCCATGCGATGTTTCGACAATCAAGAATGTGATTCAAGCTCGACTCGAGTCGGCCGAACATAGTGGATGAGGGGAACTCGCCCCACAAGCCAAATACTTTGGACGCGTGAAGATGCCACATCAAGACTGCGGCATTGGAGGCTAGTTCGGGGGCTATACAGGGAGTCTAGGAATAAGAGGTCCTTGGGCCGCTTGCTTACTTTAATGGGCCGGACTCCTGGGTCATCCTATAATTATCACTGGAATTCGTATTACAAGACAATGTTGTATCCAAAAGTACTCTCTGAAGACTTTGTGTTCACGCCACGGAAATATAATAATCGGCATGTGCTCTCCTTGGTGTAACCGACATTGTGTAATCCTCGTCCCCCGGTATCTATATAAACCACATGGATTTAGTTCGTAAAGGGAGAATATCATTACTCATAGGGTTGTAGACCACAACATACAATCTCGGTGCAGATCAACTATGTATTCGATACTCCACCATCAATATAAACAAAAGCATGACATAGGGTTTTACCTCCATCAAGAGGGACCGAACCTGGGTAAACATCGTCTCATTTGTATCATGTTACCCATCGATACAAGACCCAAAGTCTGGGACCTTCTATGCGAGATCTACCAGTTTTGACACCGACACATGCCCTTTGGCGAGTGGGTGGATGGATCACCTCGACTCTCTCCCCTAATGGAGAGTCTAACACTGGGAGATGACCGAGGATCCTCGATGGTTGCAGACATCGGAGATGTTGGCTGGCCCAACTTTGCTCCATCTGTTGACGAAGGAGCCTTCGCTAATAGGACCTCAACAGCCCAGGACTCCACCTCGGCCATAGGCACACTAGCATTATCCCCCGTGTTCGGCATGGGCGGAGCTTTTGAAGTCCCCTCTCCCAACCCTTCCTGGGTAGGGGATGGGACAACGCTCCTTGGGCGAGCTACCCAAAGGAAGTGTGCTTGTCTCCCAATCACTAGGGACCGCCCCTTGGGTCCTGTAGAAGATACAAATATGGCTTAACGCTCAAAAGGAAAGAGGATCTATGGTATGAATATGCGATAAGATCAAATAGATTACCTCCTCGGCAACGGCTTGTTCATGCGAGAACCTTAGATTGCCCGCTCTCCAATGAGGAGAGGGCAATGTGGGCCTTGAAAGGGGCCTCGCGGGTTGCAACATTGGAGGCCTTTACAAGGCATCTCTAAACGGCGCGGGTCTCGACCCCAATGACGTCTTCGTACGCCCACCTTTTTCTTGACTAAGATGAGTTGCGTCCGCTCTTCTCTTCCTCCTCCTCCTCCTTGTCCCCTCCATCCGAGGAGGCAGTCTTGACGTCATCGAACTTCGAATCTGAGGGGTCTGATACGTCTCCAACGTATCTATAATTTTTTTATTGTTCCATGCTGTTGTATTATCATTCTTGGATGTTTTACATTCATTTTATAGTCATTTTATTTCATTTTTGATACTAACCTATTGACATAGTGCCTAGTGCGAGTTTATTGTTTTCTGTATGTTTGTTACATCGCATAAAATCAATACCAAACGGAGTCCAAACGCAGCGAAACGTTTTGTGGATTTTTTGGGCCAGAAGACATCTAGTGGGCCAGCAACGCACCTAAGGGGAGCTCCGATGGGAGCACAACACACCAGGGCGCGCCTGGGGGCCCAGGCGTGCCCCGGTGGGTTGTGCACTCCTCGTTGGCCTCCCGCACCGCCTCTTTGCTCTATAAATACCCCAATATTCCAGAAATCCTAAAAAGGGGGACGAAAATCAATTCCAACCGTCGCAGAATTCACAAACGCCAAATCTAATCTAGACACCATCACAGAGGGGTTCATCATGTCCATTTGTGCCTGTGCGATGATGCATGGGTAGTTCTTTGTAGACCTATGGGTCCGTAGTTAGTAGCTAGATGGCTTCCTCTCTCTCTCTCTTGATTATCAATACAATGGTCTCTTGGAGATCCATATGATGTAGGTCTTTTTGCGGTGTGTTTGTTGGGATCCGATGAACTTTGAGTTTATGATCAGATCTATGTTTTTATCCATGAAAGTTATTCGAGTCTTCTATGATATCTTATATGCGTGATTGATTATAGCCTCATATTTCTTCTCCGCTATTTCGGTTTTGTTTGGCCAACTTGATCTATTTATCTTGCAATGGGAAGAGGTGCTTTGTGATGGGTTCGATCTTATGGTGCTTGATCCCAGTTTCAGAAAGGGAAACGACACGTATGTATCGTTGCTATTAAGGATAACAAGATGGGGTCTATTTCTACATAAATAGATCTTGTCTACATCATGTCATCGTTCTTATTGCATTACTCCATTTTTCCATGAACTTAATATACTAGATGCATGCTGGATAGTGGTCGATGTGTGGAGTAATAGTAGTAGATGCACGCATGAGTCGGTCTACTAATCTTGGACATGATGCCTATATAGTGATCATTGCATGGATATCGCCATGATTATTTGAAGTTCTATGAATTGCCCAACAGTAATTGTTTTCCCACCATTTACTATTTTTCTCGAGAGAAGCCACTAGTGAAACCTACGACCCCGGGTCTCTTTTCATCATATTTGCCTTTGCGATCTATTTTCCTTTGCTTTTATTTTCAGATCTATTAAACCAAAAATACAAAAATACCTTGCTGCAATTTGTTTGTTCCGTGATCTATTTATCCTATCTACCACTTTTACCTCACATTATTTGCCTATCTTGAGGCATCGTACCCGAAAGGGATTGACAACCCATTTAACACGTGGGGTTGCGAGAATTTTTATTTGTGTGCAGGTTTTGTTTACGTCGTGTGAGGAGCTTCTCCTACTGGTTTGATAACCTTGGTCTCATCACTCAGGGAAATACCTACCGTCTCTATACTGCATCATCCCTTCCTCTTTGGGGAAATACCGACGTAGTTCTAAGAGACATCAAAAGGAATTTCTGGCGTCGTTGCGTGGGAAGATCAAGTCAAGATAGTCTCCCGCCAATGTGCCAATTTCTGGCACCATTGCCGGGGAGGATCTTCAACACCAACCAGGTTCCTAATCACAAATCGCAACTCCTCACAATTTACATTATTTGCCATTTGCCTCTCGTTTTCCTCTCCCCCACTTCACAAATATTTGCTGTTTTATTCGCCCTCTTTTCCGTTTGCCTTTTTGCTTGTTTGTTATCTTTGCTTATGTTGACATGTGTCTTCTATTTGCTTGCATATTTTCTTGCTAAAAATCAATTGATATGGATCCTGATCCACTTGCTAATCTTTTCAAGATATCCAATTATGATGAACCAATTGCTAGTGAGTTGAGTGTACTTGATTATCTCTACAAAGTTTTGCTTGAGATTCGCGAATCTGAAAATTGTGATGAAGTGATTCACGATGTTTCCTTGAATGAAAAGCATGATTGCAATGATATTGTTATAAATTCTGTTAATATCAATTGTGCTAATGATATGCAATCCCACAAGCTTCGGGATGCTATATTTGATGAGTTTGCCATGACCGCTACTTATTGCAATGATCATGATTGGGGTGATAATGCTTCTTATGATCTTCATAATTTATTTATTACTCTTGATGAATATTGTTAGAGCATATATCTCCATATGTGGTTTTGGTAATTGATGACAATTCCTATGGATTAATGGTTGCGTTAAGTTATATTTATAGGATTTGTGAATAGACACTTCTTGAAGTCAATCTGTTAGGTTCAAGGAGTTTATATGATGAACAATGTTGTATTCAAGGTATTATCCAAAGAATGGTCATAGATACACAAGGTTGATCAAGATCGTCAAACAAAGAGTAAATCAAGATGATCAACACACAAAGCGCACAAGATGTACCGAGAGGGATCAAGTGATCCCATGGGGGAGAAGGATCAAGGTTTTCTATTTTAGGATAGATTGTCATACTATCAAGGGGGGCTCTCAAGTGAGTAGCTTGATCGTATCGTTCGTTGACAGCTCAAACCATTTGCATCCTTGTATCATACTTCTTGGTTCTTGATTGGTATTTATCTTTGTGAGTTTTAGAGCTTATGGTCATCTTCATGCCACACTCGAGTTCATCGAAAACGGAGTCCATATGCATCTTCTATGATGTTTTCGATGTTGGGAGTTTTTACCGGTCTTATTCGAAGAAGGGTTCTCACCGTTTTCTTATGGGACTTTTCTCACTTTCTTGTTATTGATATTTCTATCAAGATTGTGTTAGCCCATGTCGTTAGCTTTCCAACAAACTTGGTTTCATTGAATTCGGAGTCCGTATGCGAAAGTTACATCAGTTTCAGTATCCACCGATAGTACCGCTCCTGGTGCGAGCGGTAGTACCGCTCATGTAGCGGTAGTACCGCCCCCGGAGAGGTAGTACGCCCCCGGAGCGGTATTAATTTTTTACTACCGCTCCCTAGCGGTATATACCGCTCCAGGAGCGGTAGTACCGCTCTGTGTGGGCTGTGAGGCTTAACGGTTGGATTTTCCCCACCTATAAAAGGGGGTCTTGTTCCGCATTGAACCTTATCTCTTTAGCTCATATTCTTCCCCCATTGTAGACCTTCTTCGAGCTTTCTAACTCTCAATCCCTCCAATGATTCTTTCTAGTTCTTGAGGGAAAAGAGACAGGAGATCTAGATCCACATTTCCACCAATCACTTTCTCCTCTAAGTGAGGGGAACCCATTGGGTCTATATCTTGGAGTTCTTCGTGTTCTTCTTCATTATTCCTCTCATTTTCCTCCCTAGCATTAGTTGCTTTGGTGGGATTTGGGAGAGAAGGATTTGGGCACTCCGTGTGCCCTTGCCATTGCATTTGGTGCATCGGTTTGAGTTCTCCACGGTGATACGCGGAAGTGAGAAGTTGAGAAGCTTATTACCTTTTGGTACTTGGTACCCCTAGACGCTTGGTGGTGCCTCGGAGCTCAATCATTGTGGTGTAAAGCTCCGGGCAAGCGTCAGGGTCTCCAATTAAGTTGTGGAGATTTCCCCGAGCATTTGTGGACACCTCGAAGCCATATGCCATTGTGGGGAAGCTTTGAGGTGTTGTTGGGAGCCTCCAATTAAGTTGTGGAGATTGCCACAATCTTGTTTGTACGGGTTCGGTGACCGCCCTCATGGGTCCCTTAGTGGAATCACGACATCTTGCATTGTGCGAGGGCGTGAGGAGATTACGGTGGCCTTAGTGGCATCTTGGGGACCATTGTACCTCCACAACGCTCCAACGGAGATTAGCATCCGCAAGGGTGTGAACTTCGGGATACATCATCGTCTCCGCGTGCCTCGGTTATCTCTTACCCGAACCCTTTACTTATGCACTTTACTTTGTGATAGCCATATTGTTTCTTGTCATATATCTTGCTATCACTTAGTTATTTATCTTACTTAGCATATGTTATTGGTGCACATAGTTGAGCCTAGTTATTTTAGGTTTTGTGCTTGACAAATTAAACGTTAGTTTTATTCCGCATTTGTTCAAGCCTAAACCGTAATTATTTTAAAGCGCCTATTCACCCCCTCTAGACGACATCCACGTCCTTTCAATTGGTATCAGAGCTAGGTCTCTCTTTATTAGGTTTAACCAACTAGAGAGTAAGGATGTCGACTAGGGGTTTAGGATTCATTGACACTCTTAGTTTCGATGGCACAAATTTTGATGTTTGGGTAATTCGCATGCTTAATCACTTTCGAGTCTTGGACCCAAATTTAGAGCGAATTGTAGATATGGGTTTTTCTCCTCCAAAGGATTCTCAAAATATATCTTTAGAGGATGAGAAAAACTCTTATCTCAATGCTCAAGCTTCTAATGTGTTTTTTGATGCTTTGAGCAATATAGTTATATTTCAACTCATGCCATTCCGGGATGCTCATGAGTTGTCGACAAAGCTTCAAGATAAATATGGTATGTCCAAGATTTGTTGGAATGATTGTTCTCCCTCCACCTCCGGTCGTGTGGTCTTCTCAACTTCATCTACTTCACCTACATGTGGATTGCCACAAGGTAATGATATAGTGAGTAGTGGTGATCATTGTTGGAATTATGCCCTAGAGGAAATAATAAATATAGTTATTATTATAATTCCTGTATCAAGATAATCGTTTATTATCCATGCTATAATTGTATTGAATGAAGACTTATATACATGTGTGTATACATAGACAAAACACTGTCCCTAGCAAGCCTCTAGTTGGCTAGCCAGTTGATCAAAGATAGTCAGGGTCTTCTGATTATGAACAAGGTGTTGTTGCTTGATAACTGGATCACGTCATTAGGAGAATCACGTGATGGACTAGACCCAAACTAATAGACGTAGCATGTTGATCGTGTCATTTTGTTGCTACTATTTTCTGCGTGGCAAGTATTTGTGCCTATGACCATGAGATCATATAACTCACTGACACCGGAGGAATGCTTTGTGTCTATCAAACATCGCAACGTAACTGGGTGAATATAAAGATGCTCTACATGTATATCCGAAGGTGTTCGTTGAGTTAGTATGGATCGAGACTGGGATATGTCACTCCGTGTGACGGAGAGGTATCTCGGGGCCCACTCGGTAATACAACATCACACACAAGCCTTGCAAGCAATGTGACTTAGTGTAAGTTGCGGGATCTTGTATTACGGAACGAGTAAAGAGACTTGCCGGTAAACGAGATTGAAATAGGTATGCGGATACTGACGATCGAATCTCGGGCAAGTAACATACCGAAGGACAAAGGGAATGACATACTGGATTATATGAATCCTTGGTACTGAGGTTCAAACGATAAGATCTTCGTAGAATATGTGGGATCCAATATGGGCATCCAGGTCCCGCTATTGGATATTGACCGAGGAGTCACCCGGGTCATGTCTACATAGTTCTCGAACCCGCACAGTCTGCACACTTAAGGTTCGACATTGTTTTATGCGTATTTGAGTTATATGGTTGGTTACCGAATGATGTTCGGAGTCCCGGATGAGATCACAGACGTCACGAGGGTTTCCGGAATGGTCCGGAAACGAAGATTGATATATAGGATGACCTCATTTGATTACCGGAAGGTTTTTGGAGTTACCGGGAATGTACGGGGAATGACGAATGGGTTCCGGGTGTTCACCAGGGGGGGGGCAACCCACCCCGGGGAAGCCCATAGGCCTTGGGGTGGCGCACCAACCCTTAGTGGGGTGGTGGGACAGACCAAGAAGGCCCTATGCGCCATAGGAAGAAAATCAAAGAGAAAAAGAAAAAAAAGAGGATGTGGGACTAAGGGGAAGGACTCCTCCTTCCAAACCTAGTTGGATTCGGTTTGGTAGGGGAGGACTCCCCCCCTTGGCTCGGCCGACCCCCTTGGGGGTCCTTGGACCCCAAGGGAAGGCTCCCCCTCTTCCCCCTATATATACGGAGGTTTTAGGGATGATTTGAGACAACTTTGCCACGACAGCCCGACCATATATCTCCACGGTTTTACCTCTAGATCGCGTTTTGCGGAGCTCGGGCGGAGCCCTGCTGAGATTAGATCACCACCAACCTCCGGAGCGCTGTCATGCTGCCGGAGAACTCATCTACCTCTCCATCTCTCTTGTTGGATTAAGAAGGCCGAGATCATCGTCGAGCTGTACGTGTGCTGAACGCGGAGGTGCCGTCCGTTCGGCACTAGATCGTGGGACTGATCGCGGGACAGTTCGCGGGGCGGATCGAGGGATGTGAGGACGTTCCACTACATCAACCGCGTTCACTAACGCTTCTGCTGTGCGATCTACAAGGGTACGTAGATCGAATATCCCCTCTCGTAGATGGACATCACCATGATAGGTCTTCGTGCGCGTAGGAAATTTTTTGTTTCCCATGCGACGTTCCCCAACAGTGGCATCATGAGCCAGGTTCATGCGTAGATGTCTTCTTGAGTAGAAGACAAAAGTTTTTGTGGGCGGTGATGTGCGTTTTTCTGCCCTCCTTAGTCTTTTCTTGATTCCGCGATATTGTTGGATTGAAGCGGCTTGGACCGACATTACTCGTACGCTTACGAGAGACTGGTTTCATCACTACGAGTAACCCCGTTGCTCAAAGATGACTCGCAAGTGTGAGTTTTGCCAACTTTAGTTGAATCAGATTTGACCGAGGAGGTCCTTGTATAAGGTTAAATAGCAATTCATATATCTCCGTTGCGGTGTTTGCGTAAGTAAGATGCGATCCTACTAGATACCCATGGTCACCACGTAAAACATGCAACAACAAAATTAGAGGACATCTAACTTGTTTTTGCAGGGTATGCTTGTGATGTGATATGGCCAACGATGTGATGTGATATATTGGATGTATGAGATGATCATGTTGTAATAGATAATATCGACTTGCACGTCGATGGTACGGCAACCGGCAGGAGCCATAGGGTTGTCTTTAAACTAACGTTTGTGCTTGCAGATGTGTTTACTATTTTGCTAGGATGTAGCTTTAGTAGTAATAGCATGAGTAGCACGACAACCCCGATGGCGACACGTTGATGGAGATCATGGTGTGGCGTCGGTGACAAGAAGATCGTGCCGGTGCTTTGGTGATGGAGATCAAGGAGCACGTGATGATGGCCATATCATGTCACTTATGAATTGCATGTGATGTTAATCCTTTTATGCACCTTATTTTGCTTAGAACGACGGTAGCATTATGAGGTGATCTCTCACTAAAATTTCAAGACGAAATTGTGTTCTCCCCGACTGTGCACCGTTGCTACAGTTCGTCGTTTCGAGACACCACGTGATGATCGGGTGTGATAGACTCAACGTTCACATACAACGGGTGCAAAACAGTTGCACACGCAGAACACTCGGGTTAAGCTTGACGAGCCTAGCATGTGCAGACATGGCCTCGGAACACATGAGACCGAAAGGTCGATCATGAATCATACAGATGATATGATTAGCATAGGGATGCTTACCACTGAAACTATACTCAACTCACGTGATGATCGGACTTGAGCTAGTGTAAGTGGATCATGAACCACTCAAATGACTAGAGAGATGTACTTTTTGAGTGGGAGTTTAGCGAGTAATTTGATTAAGTTAAACTCTAATTATCTTGAACATAGTCTAAGTCCACTTTGAATATATTTGTGTTGTAGATCATGGCTCACGCGACAGTCACCCTGAATTTTAATACGTTCCTAGAGAAAGCTAAGTTGAAAGATGGTGGAAGCTACTTTGTAGACTGGGCTCGTAATCTTAAGCTAATCTTACAAGCTGGGAAGAAGGATTATGTCCTTAATGCTGCGCTAGGAGATGAACCACCCGCTACGGCTGACCAGGATGTTAAGAACGCTTGGTTAACACGTAAGGAGGACTACTCAGTAGTTCAATGTGCAGTCTTGTATGGCTTAGAACCGGGACTTCAATGTCGCTTTGAGCGTCATGGAGCATTTGAGATGTTCCAGGAGTTGAAGTTCATCTTTCAGAAGAACGCCCGGATCGAGAGGTATGAGACCTCCGATAAATTCTATGCTTGCAAGATGGAGGAGAGCTCGTCTGTCAGTGAACATGTGCTCAAAATGTCTGGGTACTCAAACCATCTAGCTGAGCTGGGGATTGAACTCCCGCAAGAGGCTATCACTGACAGAATCCTTCAATCACTGTCGCCGAGCTATAAAGGCTTTGTGTTGAACTACAACATGCAAGGGATGAACAAGTCACCCGGCGAGTTGTTTGCGATGCTGAAAGTCGCAGAGTCTGAACTCCGTAAAGAGCATCAAGTGTTGATGGTGAATAAGACCACTAGTTTCAAGAGAAACGGCAAAGGCAAGAAGGGTAATTCAAAGAAGAGCGGCAAGCCTGTTGGCAATCCGACGAAGAAACCCAAAGCTGGACCTAAGCCTGAAACAGAGTGTTACTATTGCAAGGGTATGGGTCACTAGAAGCGCAACTGCCCCAAGTATCTGGCTGATAAGAAGGCGGCCAAAGAAAAACCAGGTATATTTGATATACATGTTATTGATGTGTACTTAACCGGCTCTCGTAGTAGTGCCTGGGTATTCGATACCGGTTCTGTTGCTCATATTTGCAACTCAAAACTGGAACTGCGGAATAGACGAAGGCTGGCGAAAGATGAAGTGACGATGCGCGTAGGAAATGGTTCCAAGGTTGATGCAATCGCCGTCGGCACAGTTTCACTTCAGTTACCATCAGGATTAGTTATGAACTTGAATCATTGTTATTTAGTGCCTGCGTTGAGCATGAACATTATATCTGGATCTTGTTTATTGCGAGACGGTTACTCTTTTAAGTCAGAGAATAATGGTTGTTCTATTTCTATGAGTAACATCTTTTATGGTCATGCACCCAATGTGAGACGATTGTTCATATTGAATCTTGATAGTGATACACACATACATAACATTGAGACCAAAAGAGTTAGAGTTAACAATGATAGCGCCATATTTTTGTGGCACTGCCGCTTAGGTCATATTGGTGTAAAGCGCATGAAGAAACTCCATGCCGATGGACTTTTGGAGTCACTTGACTTTGATTCACTTGACACGTGCGAACCATGCCTCATGGGCAAGATGACTAAAACTCCGTTCTCCGGAACAATGGAGCGTGCAAGTGACTTGTTGGAAATCATACATACCGATGTGTGCGGTCCGATGAGCGTAGAGGCACGCGGCGGATATCGTTATTTTCTCACCGTCACTGACGATTTGAGTAGGTATGGTTATATCTACTTAATGAAGCACAAGTCTGAAACATTTGAAAAGTTCAAGCAATTTCAGAGTGAAGTTGAAAATCATCGTAACAAGAAGATCAAGTTCCTACGGTCTGATCGTGGGGGTGGATATCTGAGTTTCGAGTTTGGTGCTCACTTAAGACAATGTGGAATTGTTTCGCAGTTGACACCGCCTGGAACACCACAGTGTAATGGTGTGTCCGAACGTCGTAATCGTACTTTATTAGAGATGGTGCGATCTATGATATCTCTTACCGATTTGCAGTTATCGTTTTGGGGTTATGCATTAGACATAGCTGCATTCACTTTAAATAGGGCACCATCAAAATCCGTTGAGATGACACCATACGAACTGTGGTATGGCAAAAGGCCAAAGTTGTCGTTTCTTAAAGTTTGGGGATGTGACGCTTATGTCAAAAAGCTTCAGCCTGAAAAGCTGGAACCCAAAGCGAAAAAGTGCATCTTCATAGGTTACCCAAAAGAGACAGTTGGGTACACCTTCTATCTCAAATCCGAGGGCAAAGTGTTTGTTGCTAAAAATGGAGCTTTTCTCGAGAAGGAGTTTCTCTCGAGAGAATTGAGTGGGAGGAAGATAGAACTTGATGAGGTTGTCGAACCTCTCATCCCTCTAGATGGTGGCGCAGGGCAAGGGGAAACCTCTGTCATTGCAATGCCGATTGAGGAGGAAGTTAATGATGATGATCATGAAACTCCGGTTCAAGTTCCTGTCGAACCACGCAGGTCGACGAGACCACGTGCTGCTCCAGAGTGGTACGGTAATCCCGTCATGTCAATCATGTTGTTAGACAACAATGAACCTGCAAATTATGAAGAAGCAATGGTGGGCCCAGATTCCAACAAATGGCTAGAGGCCATGAAGTCCGAGATAGGATCTATGTATGAGAACAAAGTATGGACTTTGGAAGTACTACCTGAGGGTCGCAAGGCTATTCACAACAAATGGATCTTTAAGAAGAAGACGGACGCTGACGGCAATGTGACCGTTTATAAAGCTCGACTTGTGGCAAAGGGTTTTTCACAAGTTCAAGGAGTTGACTACGATGAGACATTCTCACCCATGGCGATGCTTAAATCCGTCAGAATCATGTTAGCAATAGCTGCATTTTTCGATTATGAAATCTGGTAGATGGATGTCAAAACAGCGTTCCTTAACAGTTTCCTTAAGGAAGAGTTGTATATGATGCAACCCGAAGGTTTTGTCGATCCTAAGAATGCTAACAAGGTGTGCAAGCTCCAGCGATCCATTTATGGGCTGGTGCGAGCATCTCGGAGTTGGAACAAACGCTTTGATGAGGTGATCAAAGCATTTGGGTTTATACAAGTGGTTGGAGAATCTTGTATTTACAAGAAAGTGAGTGGGAGCTCTGTGGAGTTTCTAATATTATATGTGGATGACATATTGCTGATTGGAAACAACGTAGAGTTTTTGGAGAGCATAAAGGATTACTTGAATAAAAGTTTCTCTATGAAGGACCTAGGAGAAGCTGCTTACATTCTAGGCATTAAGATCTACACGGATAGATCGAAACGCCTGATAGGACTTTCACAAAGCACATACCTTGATAAAGTTTTGAAGAGGTTCAAAATGGAACAGTCCAAGAAAGGGTTCTTGCTAGTTTTACAAGTTACGAGATTGAGTAAGACTCAGTGCCGAGCAACTGATGAGGATAGAGAGCATATGAGCACCGTCCCCTATGCTTCAACCATAGGTTCTATCATGTATGCAATGCTGTGCACTAGACCGGACGTTAGCTTGGCCATAAGTATGGCAGGCAGGTTCCAGAATAATCCAGGAGTGGATCACTGGACGGCGGTCAAGAATATCCTGAAGTACCTGAAAAGGACTAAGGAGATGTTTCTCGTGTATGGAGGTGACGAAGAGCTCGCCGTAAAGGGTTACGTCGATGCAAGCTTTGACACAGATCCGGACGACTCTAAGTCACAGACCGGATACGTATTTATTCTTAATGGGGGTGCGGTAAGCTGGTGCAGTTCCAAGCAAAGCTTCGTAGTAGATTCTACATGTGGAGCGGAGTACATGGTTGCCTCGGAGGCGGCTAAGGAGGGTGTCTGGATGAAGCAGTTCATGACGGATCTTGGAGTAGTGCCAAGCGCACCGAATCCAATAACCTTGTTCTGTGACAACACGGGTGCCATTGCCCTAGTGTAACATCCCAATTTTCTTAAATTCGGATGTTAATAGATCATTCATATGCATCTCATATTTTATGCATATTTGTGTTCTTCTGAAAAATTCTAATCGTTATGTGACTACGAGCAATTTATTGGAGTGGAGATAATATGACTTCTCCCCTGTGAGTTAAAGTCACCATTTTGGTTTTTGCACATTTTTCTAAACTCCAAATTATTTTAGTTGAGTTTTTCAATCGCGTTGTGTGACCTATTGCATAAAACTATTTTTAAAAAAAAAGTGGCATTAGGTGGAACTAGGGTTCCTATATATATTATATATATATTAGTAGTATATTTTTCTGTTTTATTTTTCTCCTAAGTATTCTAGTGTACATATATTAGTACTTTTTTTTCTAGTATTTGTTAGCTAGGATATATTTTTTACTGTTTTTTTTCTTACTTTTGCTGCTGTTTGTTTTTTTTTCAAAAAAAAAGAGGGGACTGGCCAGATCGAGCCAGGCTCTAACCCAGCCAGCCATGCAATCCCAAGCCATGCACCGTACCTGCATGCATACACCCCACCCAATCCTCTCTCTCTCCCCCACGTTTTTCTCTCCTCCCCTCTCCTCCCTTATTACTCCCCTCTCTCTCCCCACGCGATCTCCTCCCTCCTTTTCTTTTCTCTGCCCAGGAATCGAGCCGAAGCTTCCTCTCCTTCTCCCGTGATTCCCTTCCCAGTGCACGTCTCCTCCTTCCTTCTTTCTTCTTCCTCTCCTTCCTTCTCTACCAGACCGAGTTCTCCTTTCCTTTCTTCCTCCCCTTCTCTTTCCTTTCTCCACCAAGACCGAGACCGACCCTTCTCTCCCGTGATCTCCTTCCCGAAGCTCTCTCTCCCCTTCCATAGCCACCCCTCCCCAAGGCATATATAAACCCCCTCCCCACCGCCACCCCTCCCCAACCCTAGCCGCCGCCGCCAACTCACCCCGCCGTCGCCCTAGCCGCCGCCGCGAGCAGCAGCAGTAGCCCGAAAGCTGCTGCACCTCGTCCTCGCCACGAGGAGGAGCCCTCCCCGAGCTCTCTCTCCACCGCCGCCTCTTCCCCGCGGAGGAGGAACCACTCCCCCGCCGCCCGACGTCTCCACCGCCGGAGCTACTCCCTCCTTCCCCGCCGGCCAACTCTCCTCTCGCTGGTGCAACACCTCCAGCAGCAGGTAGCCTCCCTATCTTTCTCTATTTGCATGCAACCCCTCCTAGCCATTAGATCCCATGCAATCCCATGCAATGGCTAGGATTAGAACACTAGTAACCCTTCGGTTATTCTCAGAAAACCAGTAGGTTTTTCTTGCCACTTAAGTATTAACCAGCAGGATTACTAGTCTTCGGCCGTTTGCTCGAAGCCACTCAACAAACAGCCCTGCAACCAGTAGCATCTTGCCACGTGTAACCTCTCTTCTAGCACTAGTAGTATTGTATTTTTCTGTCCTGATTTCAAAAACAGAAACTTTCTGTTTTGTTTTGGCCACAACTTTTTATCCCTACGTCCAATGACATTGATTCTTTTTCCAGTAGCTCACAAATTTCCTGTAGTTTTAAAAAATATATATTTTGTCTGTGGTTGAAAGTTTTAAATATAAGTTAGAGCAGATTTAGTTTAAACACTGTTTTGCCTATTCCAGGAGTTTGAAAAATGATATTGAGTTGATTCTTTTTGCTAGTGTTTTCTAGTGATAAATTCTTACCGTGGTAGAAGTTTCAGAATTTTTAAAGTATTTGTACTGGTGTTTTCAACTGAAACAAGTTTCTGCCATACCGGCGCGCGATAAATTCTTTTGCGTAGTCTTTTGCAAATCATTGCATGTGATGTTATTTTTACTCGTGGCATGATTGAATTGCTTATGGTGTGCTTTGTGTTTGTATCGGTAGATCATACGGAGTGCGAAGCGTGTTACTTAGAGACGCTCGAGCAGGACAACTATCATCAAGGCAAGTCATCTTTGATCATGTTATTTTACCTATGTTTTCAATGCATGGTAGATCACCGTCTTTGCCCAATTGCATGCTGCCTAGGTACTTGGAAACTTTAGTGTAAGTTGTAGTATTCATGTGGTAGGAACACAACAACCCCGATACTTGGCCCCGGGACGACAATGTTATATTTTCTATGCTTAAGTAGACGGGTTATCGGTTGAGTGTATACCACGAGTGATGCGAGGTTGATATAATAATCAAGACCGGCCTAAGACAAGATTTTCAAGACCTTGGACACAATGCAACTCTGGGTGCAGGACGGTTGATCGGCTCCCTGGAAAACCCAGTGGATGCCCGGGATGCTGGAGAGGACATGTCATCCTGCGGAAAGCTTCACCCAGGCTCAAAGGGACGGACGGAGACTTCAAGACTCAAGGCTTACCTGCACAGCCAGAATTCATTATGGGCTCTGGCTTGGTTGGACAACGCGGCGACTCTGGACAGGCGGTGCTAGCAGATGTAGACGAACGGTAGGAATGGATGGGCACCGACAGGGATTCAGAGGGACCCGTTGAAAGACCATGTTTTGATCATCCGGTCTTCAAACACCCTGAAGTGCGAGGACAAACCCGGAGGCGATCAAATCTTGTGGGGAACGTGTGCAAAACTCTGCAGAGTACCCAACCTAATCGATTAGTCGTGTCCACGGTCATGGACAACTTGAGCCGAAGGCATTGAATTTCCCGTGAACTCTTGAAACAACTTAATAATGATGTGGGTGTTAATAACTATTCGGGTACGAGAACTGGTTGGCGGAACCATCTCGTTAACAACAAACATTGTAGTAAATTTTGCTTTCAACCCCTTTTGTTGTAGGATAAAACTGGCTTTATGCAAAACTTAGCTCCACCGGCCAAATATGCATGTAGAGATAGTTGATTATTATTTTACTCCCTCTCTTGATGATTTGCCGGCATATTCAATATGCTGACCTACACGGCTGCAACGTATCATGTTGCAGAGTACTTTTCCGACCAGGAGTGAGGCTACGGTTCTACGCTCAGCGACATGCCCTTGGAGTCGGATGGACTCGTCTACCTGATGCTTCCACTTAGTCTTCGTTAGATAATCTCATGAGTTGGCCTTCAGCCACTTTATTGTACTCCTTTATTGTAATAAAGTACTCTTTATGAGATTTCGATTAATAAAGCTGTGTGATTGCACTCTTGAATATATACATTATGTACTGTGTGTGTACCAGCATGATCTTGGGATGGTACGGAAACACCAGAGGCTTGACTCGTTGAGTCGGGTCGCTACAGAAATGGTATTCAAAGCACACGCTGACCTTAGGACGTAACCTCTAGGAATGGAAAAGCCTTAGGAAGAAAACTATTTTATCTTATATCTATAAATCTTCTATTTCCTCTTCTGATCATTTCTGACTTCTCTCCGATTTTCCAATGTTTAGATGGCCACCTTCATCCCTGTTAAGTTCACGGAGTTTTGCCAGCCCGACACCACTATGCCATTCGGAAAAGAGCTGTTGCAGATCACCAAGGATTTGAGGATTGCTCTGCCATCTATCACAGGGAAGCCAACTTCGTCTTACCCGGAGGATTCACGCTACAGGATCGAGGTGCATATTCCCGGAAGGACATTCCAGCCGCGCACTGAGCCGGTGGATTTCAAGTTCATCGTACCCAACTGGATTCTCGGAAGGGACATGGCGATCCATTGTGCACTCGGACGTATCAAGGATGAATACAAAGGCTGCCCTATTTCTCCAGACCTATTCGCTGTATCCCGGAGAAATGAAGACAGAGACATCATCTCAAGCAAGACCAATGACGCTCTCTTGTCTTATGCCCAGACCTTGGAGAAGCACAACGGAACTCTGGAGTATCACGCGATCAAGGACGCCAGGAAGATCAAGCAACTGTCACTCCGCGAGCTTGAACTTGAAGATGCAGCCCGAGAAGCCCACTATGAGCATGAGCTGGAAGTGAAGGACTTTCTGGAACGGATCGAGAAGCTGAAGACTCGAGTTGCATACCTGGAGGAGGAACTGGACATGGGCGAGAACCTTCATCCCGAAGGAGACGTAGCCCCCGTGATCAGCAACGACGAGGACTATGAAGAAAGCTCCATCGAAGGACCCGACACCATGCTATTCTGAGGAGGACACTTAGACTAGACCACCAAATTTACTTGATCGTTTTACGTTTTAGGCCGATGTTTAGGATTATCGATTTTGTATCCTCGTGTGAACCTTTGTGATGATTGAATAAAATGTGTGGTGTGATACTTGTGTGTTGCATTCATATGGGTAGTGTAATTCCCTCTAGACCATTGTTCTATGCTAATCTCACCCCTCTACAAACATCAGATGCCTCCCAGACGCGCACCTGAGTCCAACTTTCCGCCGGAACTCACCCAGTTGATCCAGCAACAAAACACCCTGATGCAGCTGATCATCCAGAACCAGAACAATAACAACAACCGTCCCCCACCCCAGGCCGACAATCTCACCCGTTTTCTGAGGTTGAACCCTCCAACTTTCTCCAGCAGCATTGAGCCCATTGTGGCAGATGATTGGCTTCGCAAGATGGAGCGTGAACTCATCACCGCTGGTTGTACTGAAGCAGAGAAGGTGCGTTTTGCCGCGCATCAACTTGAAGGCCCTGCAGCTGCTTGGTGGGAGAACTACACCACCACTTATCCCATTGAAGGAGCCACTTGGGAGAAATTCAAGCAAGCCTTCCGCACCGCGCATGTCTCAGCTGGTGCAATGAGTCTGAAGAAGCGTGAGTTTCGCAACTTACGCCAGGGGAATCGCACTGTGGCCCAGTACGTTGATGACTTCAGCATGCTTGCCCGTTATGCACCTGGAGATGTGGCCGATGATGCGGCCAAGCAGGAAAAGTTCTTGGAAGGACTGAATGATGAGCTGAGCATTCAGTTGACGGTAGCCACCTTCAACAACTACCAGGAGCTGGTTGATAAGGCCCTCATCTTGGAGGGGAAACATCAGCAGATGGAGAACCGCAAGCGAAAGTATGGGGTTGGAAAGTTCAACTCCAGCACTCAGCAGAAGCCTCGCTACACCCCTTATTCAGGAAATACCGGGACTGGATCCGGTAAGTTTGGAGGACGCGTTCAGCATAACCACCCCGTGCACAACCATGGAGGCCACAACCATGGAGGAAATGGGAACCACCGCAACAACAACAACTTCAAGAATGGTGGTACTGGCACTCAGCAGCAATCAACTCCAGCCCAGAAGGATCTGACTCACATCACTTGCTTCA